>NC_090437.1:1355095391-1355701144 GCF_031143425.1 Pleurodeles waltl | reverse complement strand
GAATCTGAGAGGAGCCACAAATTTCCTTCCACCCAGCGTTCCCCCAAGTCTCCCGATAAAAATGGTACCTCACTTGTGTGGGTAGGCCTAGCGCCCGCGACAGGATATGCCCCAAAATACAACATGGACACATCACAGAAAACAGAGCTGTTTTTTGCAAAGTGCCTACCTGTAGATTTTGGCCTCCAGCTCAGCCGGCCCCTAGGGAAACATACCAAAGCTGTGCATTTTCTAAAACTAAAAACATAGGGGAATCCAAGATGGGGTGACTTGTGGGGCTCTGACCAGGTTCTGTTACCCAGAATCCTTTGCAAACCTCAAAATTTGGCTAAAAAAACACATGTTCCTCACATTTCTGTGACAGAAAGTTCTGGAATCTGAGAGGAGGCACAAATTTCCTTCCACCCAGCGTTCCCCCAAGTCTCCCGATAAAAATGATACCTCACTTGTGTGGGTAGTCCTTGCGCCCACTACAGGAAAGGTCCCAAAACACAAAGTGGGCACATCCCATTTATTGACAGAAAACAGTGCTGTTTTTTGCAAAGTGCCTACCTGTAGATTTTGGCCTCTAGACCAGCCGGCACCTAGGGAAACCTACCAAACCTGTGCATTTTTTTAAACTAGAGTCCTAGGGGAATCCAATATGGGGTGACTTGTGGGGCTCTGACCAGGTTCTGTTACCCAGAATCCTTTGCAAACCTCAAAATTTGGCTAACAAAACATATTTTCCTCACATTTCGGTGACAGAAAGTTCTGGAATCTGAGAGGAGCCACAAATTTCCTTCCACCCAGCGTTCCCCCAAGTCTCCCGATAAAAATGATACCTCACTTGTGTGGGTAGTCCTAGCGCCCGCGACAGGAAATGTCCCAAAACAAAAAATGGGCACATCCCATTTTTTGACAGAAAACAGAGCTGTTTTTTGCAAAGTGCCAACCTATAGATTTTGGCCTCTAGCTCAGCCGGCACCTAGGGAAACCTACCAAACCTGTGCATTTCTGAAAACTAGAGACCTTGGGAATCCAAGATGGGGTGACTTGTGGGGCTCTGACCAGGTTCTGTTACCCAGAATCCTTTGCAAACCTCAAAATTTGGCTAAAAAAACACATTTCCTCACATTTCGGTGACAGAAAGTTCTGGAATCTGAGAGGAGCCACAAATTTCCTTACAAACCCAGCGTTCCCCCAAGTCTCCCGATAAAAATGGTACCTCACTTGTGTGGGTAGGCCTAGCGCCCGCGACAGGATATGCCCCAAAATACAACATGGACACATCACAGAAAACAGAGCTGTTTTTTGCAAAGTGCCTACCTGTAGATTTTGGCCTCCAGCTCAGCCGGCACCTAGGGAAACCTACCAAAGCTGTGCATTTTTTAAAGCTAGAGACATAGGGGAATCCAAGATGGGGTGACTTGTGGGGCTCTGACCAGGTTCTGTTACCCAGAATCCTTTGCAAACCTCAAAATTTGGCTAAAAAAACACATTTCCTCACATTTCGGTGACAGAAGGTTCTGGAATCTGAGAGGAGCCACAAATTTCCTTACAAACCCAGCGTTCCCGCAAGTCTCCCGATAAAAATGATACCTCACTTGTGTGGGTAGTCCTTGCGCCCACGACAGGAAATGTCCCAAAACACAAAATGGGCACATCCCATTTTTTGACAGAAAACAGAGCTGTTTTTTGCAAAGTGCCTACCTGTAGATTTTGGCCTCTAGCTCAGCCGGCACCTAGGGAAACCTACCAAACCTGTGCATTTTTGAAAACTAGAGACCTAGGGGAATCCAAGATGGGGTGACTTGTGGGGCTCTGACCAGGTTCTGTTACCCAGACTCCTTTGCCAACCTCAAAATCTGGCTAAAAAATACACATTTTCCTCACATTTTGGTGACAGAAAGTTCTGGAATCTGAGAGGAGCCACAAATTTCCTTCCACCCAGCGTTCCCCCAAGTCTCCAGATAAAAATGGTACCTCACTTGTGTGGGTAGGCCTAGCGCCCGCGACAGGATATGCCCCAAAACACAACGTGGACACATCACAGAAAACAGAGCTGTTTTTTGCGAAGTGCCTACCTGTAGATTTTGGCCTCTAGCTCAGCCGGCACCTAGGGAAACCTTACAAACCTGTGCATTTTTGAAAACTAGAGACCTAGGGGAATCCAAGATTGGGTGACTTGTGGGGCTCTGACCAGGTTCTGTTACCCAGAATCCTTTGCAAACCTCAAAATTTGGCTAAAAAAACACATGTTCCTCACATTTCTGTGACAGAAAGTTCTGGAATCTGAGAGGAGGCACAAATTTCCTTCCACCCAGCGTTCCCGCAAGTCTCCCGATAAAAATGATACCTCACTTGTGTGGGTAGTCCTAGCACCCACAACAGGAAATGTCCCAAAACACAAAGTGGGCACATCCCATTTTTTTGACAGAAAACAGAGCTGTTTTTTGCAAAGTGCCTACCTGTAGATTTTGGCCTCTAGCTCAGCCGGCACCTAGGGAAACCTACCAAACCTGTGCATTTTTGAAAACTAGAGACCTAGGGGAATCCAAGATGGGGTGACTTGTGGGGCTCTGACCAGGTTCTGTTACCCAGACTCCTTTGCCAACCTCAAAATCTGGCTAAAAAATACACATTTTCCTCACATTTTGGTGACAGAAAGTTCTGGAATCTGAGAGGAGCCACAAATTTCCTTCCACCCAGCGTTCCCGCAAGTCTCCCGATAAAAATTATACCTCACTTGTGTGGGTAGGCCTAGCGCCCACGACATGAAATGTCCCAAAACACAAAGTGGGCACATCCCATTTTTTTGACAGAAAACAGAGCTGTTTTTTGCAAAGTGCCTACCTGTAGATTTTGGCCTCTAGCTCAGCCGGCACCTAGGGAAACCTACCAAACCTGTGCATTTTTTAAAACTAGAGACCTAGGGGAATCCAAGATGGGGTGACTTGTCGGGCTCTGACCAGGTTCTGTTACCCAGACTCCTTTGCCAACCTCAAAATCTGGCTAAAAAATACAAATTTTCCTCACATTTTGGTGACAGAAAGTTCTGGAATCTGAGAGGAGCCACAAATTTCCTTCCACCCAGCGTTCCTGCAAGTCTCCCGATAAAAATGATACCTCACTTGTGTGGGTAGTCCTAGCGCCCACGACAGGAAATGTCCCAAAACACAAAGTGGGCACATTCCTTTTTTTGACAGAAAACAGAGCTGTTTTTTGCAAAATGCCTACCTGTAGATTTTGGCCTCTAGCTCAGCCGGCACCTAGGGAAACCTACCAAACCTGTGCATTTTTGAAAACTAGAGACCTAGGGGAATCCAAGATGGGGTGACTTGTGGGGCTCTGACCAGGTTCTGTTACCCAGAATCCTTTGCAAACCTCAACATTTTGTTAAAAAAACACATTTCCTCACATTTCGGTGACAGAAAGTTCTGGAATCTGAGAGGAGCCACAAATTTCCTCCCACCCAGCGTTCCCCCAAGTCTGCCGATAAAAATGGTACCTCACTTGTGTGGGTAGGCCTAGCGCCCGCGACAGGATATGCCCCAAAATACAACATGGACACATCACAGAAAACAGAGCTGTTTTTTGCAAAGTGCCTACCTGTAGATTTTGGCCTCCAGCTCAGCCGGCACCTAGGGAAACCTACCAAAGCTGTGCATTTTCTAAAACTAGAGACATAGGGGAATCCAAGATGGGGTGACTTGTGGGGCTCTGATTAGGTTCTTTTACCCAGAATCCTTTGCAAACCTCAAAATTTGGCTAAAAAAACATATTTTCCTCACATTTCGGTGACAGAAAGTTCTGGAATCTGAGAGGAGCCACAAATTTCCTTCCACCCAGCGTTCCCCCAAGTCTCCCGATAAAAATGATACCTCACTTGTGTGGGTAGTCCTAGCGCCTGCGACAGGAAATGTCCAAAACACAAAATGGGCACATCACATTTTTTGACAGAAAACAGAGCTGTTTTTTGCAAAGTGCCAACCTGTAGATTTTGGCCTCTAGCTCAGCCGGCACCTAGGGAAACCTACCGAACCTGTGCATTTCTGAAAACTAGAGACCTAGGGGAATCCAAGATGGGGCGACTTGTGGGGCTCTGACCAGGTTCTGTTACCCAGAATCCTTTGCAAACCTCAAAATGTGGCTAAAAAAACATATTTTCCTCACATTTCGGTGACAGGAAGTTCGGGAATCTGAGAGGAGCCACAAATTTCCTTCCACCCAGCGTTCCCCCAAGTCTCCCGATAAAAATGGTACCTCACTTGTGTGGGTAGACCTAGCGCCCGCGACAGGATATGCCCCAAAACACAACGTGGACACATCACAGAAAGCAGAGCTGTTTTTTGCAAAGTGCCTACCTGTAGATTTTGGCATCTAGCTCAGCCGGCACCTAGGGAAACCTACCAAACCTGTGCATTTTTGAAAACTAGAGACCTAGGGGAATCCAAGATGTGGTGACTTGTGGGGCTCTGACCAGGTTCTGTTACCCAGAATCCTTTGCAAACCTCAAAATTTGGCTAAAAAAACACATTTTCCTCATATTTCGGTGACAGAAAGTTCTAGAATCTGAGAGGAGCCACAAATTTCCTTCCACCCAGCGTTCCCTGAAGTCTCCCGTTAAAATATACCTCACTTGTGTGGGTAGGCCCAGCGCCCGCAACAGGAAATGGCCCAAAACACAACGTGGACACATCACATTTTTTCATAGAAAACAGTGCCTACCTGTGGATTTTGTCCTCTAGCTCAGCCGGCACCTAGGGAAACCTACCAATCCTGTGCATTTTTGAAAACTAGAGACCTAGGGGAATCCAAGATGTGGTGACTTGGGGGCTCTGACCAGGTTCTGTTACCCAGAATCCTTTGCAAACCTCAAAATGTGGCTAAAGAAACACGTTTTCCTCACATTTCGGTGACAGAAAGTTCTGGAATCTGAGAGGAGCCACAAATTTCCTTCCACCCAGCGTTTCCCCAAGTCTCCCAGTAAAAATGATACCTTACTTGTGTGGGTGGGCCAGGTGCCTGCAACAGAATAAGGCCCAGAACTTGTAGAGATAGAGGGGATAGCACAGCAAGTTTATAAGGACATATTCTTTTATACATCTTTAGACTGACTCTGCTTTGGGGACCCACATAAGTGAGGTGTCATTTTACTTGGGAGACTGAGGGGAACACTGGGGAGTAGGAATTTTGTGCTGGAGCGGTAATCGTACAAACAAAAGTCAGGAAAATATGCTTTTTTAAGCACATTTTGCAGTTTGCAGAGGCATCTGGGTAAGAAAATGTTGGGGGATCCACGCAAGCCACATCACCCTGCACTCCTTGGGGTGTCTAGTTTAAAAAAATGTCTGGGTTTGGTAGGTTTCCCTAGATGAAGGTCGCACCCAGGACCAAAAACACAGGTGGCCCCTCCCCCCCAAACACAGGTAGTTTTGTAATATATCATTTTGATGTGTCCACATACGTCTGTGATGTGCCAATCACTAAAATTGTGAAAAGAAACGCACTTAGGTTATGTGAAAAAGACCCCTCACCCACCAACCAAGTTGGTGGCATGCTTCATCATCGGGGTCCCACCTGAGACACCTAGCGTGTCTCAAGTGTGCTGCGACGCCTGATTACAGCGGAGCAGGTTTTGTCATTTGTACCACACATACTGGTTGGATTTGGCACGAGGGTGAGTGATGGTTCAGTAGATCAAATTTTATTAACAAGAGATTTCACAAAAGTGAAATGCACTGGTAATAACTGAAAGGCCAAAAAACTGAACCAATGACTCACAGCTTGTAGGAGGCTAGACTGGCTTGTAGTGAGTACCAAGGGGTACTTGCACCTTGCACCAGGCCCAGTTATCCCTTATTAGTGTATAGGGTGTCTAGCAGCTTAGGCTGATAGATAATGGTAGCTTAGCAGAGCAGCTTAGGCTGAACTAGGAAGCGTGTGAAGCTACTACAGTACCACTTAGTGTCATATGCACAATATCATAAGAAAACACAATACACAGTTATACTAAAAATAAAGGTACTTTATTTTTATGACAATATGCCAAAGTATCTCAGAGTGTACCCTCAGTGAGAGGATAGGAAATATACACAAGATATATATACACAATACCAAAAATATGCAGTATATTCTTAGAAAACAGTGCAAACAATGTATACTTACAATAGGATGCAATGGGGACACATAGGGATAGGGGCAACACAAACCATATACTCCAAAAGTGGAATGCGAACCACGAATGGACCCCAAACCTATGTGACCTTGTAGACGGTCGCTGGGACTATTAGAAAATAGTGAGAGTTAGAAAAATAACCCTCCCAAGACCCTGAAAAGTGAGTGCAAAGTGCACTAAAGTTCCCCTAAGGACAAAGAAGTCGTGTTAGAGGAATAATGCAGGAAAGACACAAACCAACAATGCAACCACGATGGATTTCCAATCTTGGGTACCTGTGGAACAAGGGGACCAAGTCCAAAAGTCACAAGCAAGTCGGAGATGGGCAGATGCCCAGGAAATGCCAGCTGTGGGTGCAAAGAAGCTTCTACTGGACAGAAGAAGCTGAGGTTTCTGCAGGAACGAAAAGGGCTAGAGACTTCCCCTTTGGTGGACGGATCCCTCTCGCTGTGGAAAATCGTGCAGAAGTGTTTTCCCGCCGAAAGAACTCCAACAAGCCTTGCTAGCTGCAAATCGTGCAGTTAGCGTTTTTGGATGCTGCTGTAGCCCAGGAGGAACCAGGAGATCGCAATTTGAACCAGGAGGTAGAGGGGACGTCGAGCAAGACAAAGAGCCCTCTTAGCAGCAGGTAGCACCCAGAGAAGTGCCAGAAACAGGCACTACAAGGATGCGTGAAACAGTGCTCACCCGAAGTTACACAAAGGAGTCCCACGTCGCCGGAGACCAACTTAGAAAGTCGTGCAATGCAGGTTAGAGTGCTGTGGACCCAGGCTTGGCTGTGCTCAAAGGATTTCCGCCGGAAGTGCACAGGGGCCGGAGTAGCTGCAAAAGTCGCGGTTCCCAGCAATGCAGTCTAGCGAGGTGAGGCAAGGACTTACCTCCACCAAACTTGCACTGAAGAGTCACTGGACTGTGGGAGTCACTTGGACAGAGTTGCTGGATTCGAGGGACCTCGCTCGTCGTGCTGAGAGGAGACCCAAGGGACCGGTAATGCAGCTTTTTGGTGCCTGCGATTGCAGGGGGAAGATTCCGTCGACCCACGGGAGATTTCTTCGGAGCTTCTAGTGCAGAGAGGAGGCAGACTACCCCCACAGCATGCACCACCAGGAAAACAGTCGAGAAGGCGGCAGGATCAGCGTTACAGAGTTGCAGTAGTCGTCTTAGCTACTATGTTGCAGTTTTGCAGGCTTCCAGTGCGGTCAGCAGTCGATTCCTTGCAGAAGGTGAAGAGAGAGATGCAGAGGAACTCGGATGAGCTCTTGCATTCGTTATCTAAAGTTTCCCCAGAGACAGAGACCCTAAATAGCCAGAAAAGAGGGTTTGGCTACCTAGGAGAGAGGATAGGCTACTAACACCTGAAGGAGCCTATCAGAAGGAGTCTCTGACGTCACCTGGTGGCACTGGCCACTCAGAGCAGTCCAGTGTGCCAGCAGCACCTCTGTTTCCAAGATGGCAGAGGTCTGGAGCACACTGGAGGAGCTCTGGACACCTCCCAGGGGAGGTGCAGGTCAGGGGAGTGGTCACTCCCCTTTCCTTTGTCCAGTTTCGCGCCAGAGCAGGGCTAAGGGGTCCCCTGAACCGGTGTAGACTGGCTTATGCAGAATTGGGCACATCTGTGCCCAAGAAAGCATTTCCAGAGGCTGGGGGAGGCTACTCCTCCCCTGCCTTCACACCATTTTCCAAAGGGAGAGGGTGTAACACCCTCTCTCAGAGGAAGTTCTTTTTTCTGCCATCCTGGGACAAGCCTGGCTTGACCCCAGGGGGGCATAAACCTGTCTGAGGGGTTGGCAGCAGCAGCAGCTGCAATGAAACCCCAGGAAAGGCAGTTTGGCAGTACCAGGGTCTGTGCTACAGACCACTGGGATCATGGGATTGTGCCAATTATGCCAGGATGGCATAGAGGGGGCAATTCCATGATCATAGACATGTTACATGGCCATATTCGGAGTTACCATTGTGAAGCTACATATAGGTAGTGACCTATATGTAGTGCACTCGTGTAATGGTGTCCCCGTACTCACAAAGTCCGGGGAATTGGCCCTGAACAATGTGGGGGCACCTGGGCTAGTGCCAGGGTGCCCTTACACTAAGTAACTTTGCACCTAACCTTTACCAGGTAAAGGTTAGACATATAGGTGACTTATAAGTTACTTAAGTGCAGTGTAAAATGGCTGTGAAATAACGTGGACGTTATTTCACTCAGGCTGCAGTGGCAGGCCTGTGTAAGAATTTTCAGAGCTCCCTATGGGTGGCAAAAGAAATGCTGCAGCCCATAGGGATCTCCTGGAACCCCAATACCCTGGGTACCTCAGTACCATATACTAGGGAATTATAAGGGTGTTCCAGTAAGCCAATGTAAATTGGTAAAATTGGTCACTAGCCTGTTAGTGACAATTTGAAAGAAATAAGAGAGCATAACCACTGAGGTTCTGGTTAGCAGAGCCTCAGTGAGACAGTTAGGCACCACACAGGGAACACATACATATAGGCCACAAACTTATGAGCACTGGGGTTCTGACTAGCAGGGTCCCAGTGACACATAACAACCATACTGAAAACATAGGGTTTTCACTATGAGCACTGGGCCCTGGCTAGCAGGATCCCAGTGAGACAGTGAAAACACCCTGACATACACTCACAAACAGGCCAAAAGTGGGGGTAACAAGGCTAGAAAGAGGCTACTTTCTCACACAGCTCGTGTAAGGTTCTAACCTCTGATCTACTCTATCAACACCACCCATGTGCTTATTATAGTCTAAGATGCACACAGGTTTGCGCACTTCGGCAACCTGACCCCAAACAGCCACAGGTGAAGTACTCTCATCATGGATGGTGCTTAGCATGTATACATCCCTCTTGTCTACAAATTTCAGAGCTAGCAGCTCATCATTCCGCAAGGCACTGCACTGTCCCTTCTCAAGTTTTTTACAGACAAGCTCTTTTGGATAGCCTTTCTGATTAGAGCCGATTGTGCCACAAGCAACAGTGTCCACTCTGAGCAACTCCTTGAACAACCGAACTCCAGTGTAGAAGTTATCTACATATAAATGGTGACCTTTGTTAAACAGTCGTCTACCAAGTTCCCACACAATTTTCTCACTAACTCCAAAAGTGGGTGGACAACCAGGGGGGTCAATATTGGAATCCCTACCAGTGTAGACCGGAAATTATAAACATATCCTGTACTACTTTCTGGCAGCATATACAATTTAATTCCATACCGTGCCCTCTTGCTAGGAATGTACTGCCTAAAAATCAAACGACCCTAGAACAGGACCAAAGACTCATCTACAGATATTTCTTTCCCTGGAACATAGATCTCTGAAAACCGATCTACCAAATGATCAAGGAGAGGTCTAATCTTAAAAAGACGGTCAGAATCAGGATGATCTCGTGGCAAGGCTAAAGCATTTTCTACAAAATGCAGCATCCGAAGAAGAAGCTCATACCGGTTACGACTCATGATGGCAGGAAATATAGCAGTTGCCATCAAGGGACTAGTAGACCAATATGAAGACAGCGATGGCTTCCTTATCAGCCCCATCAAAAAAGTTAAACCCAAGAACTTTTTCAACTCTTCCAGATTTGTGGGAATCCACCGGCTAGTTCTAGAGTGTGGCCTAAGTCTGGCAGCGTTGTCCCTCAAAAACTGCTCTGCATACAAATTAGTCTGCTCAACAATCTCTTCCAAAAATATATCGTCCATAAACAACTCAAAAAAGTTGACGGGCAAAAAGTTTTCCGTATTAACTCGACACCCTGGAAAACCAGTAAACGCAGGCAACTGTGGCTGCTCCATGTTTGGTGCAACCCACGTGTCAGGTCTTCCAATGGGAAGCCTTTCAGCCGCTGGCTCCTGCACCATTGGCACATCAATGTCCTCCTCTAACACAGGCCCTTCATCAGCACTGAGAGTGGCTTCATCATCAGATGATTCCTCTCTGAAAATTCACTTCCAGAATCCTGCACTTCCTCCTCTGCCTCAGATGCAGAGTCAGTCTCATATTCATGGTCAGAAGATGACTCAAAAAGCACACTAACAACATGCTGAGCGGTCATCCTACGGCTAGCCATGATCCTTCCTACAAAAATTAACTGGACAAATACACCACCAACAACCAGCACTGTGTAAGATAAGTAACAAAGTATAGCTTTATCACTAAGAGTTATAAACTCAAAAACTATACTGCTCACTTGCCTGAAAAAGCTTGACTCACCAGCAACTACTCTGCACAGCCACAGCAATCACCAATGATATCCCACTAAAAAGAGAAAAAAAAAGCAAATTAGACATAAGACAACACAATAATCATTGTGCATAAATCTAAGGACAATTTCACACACAATCCTGCATTCAGTACACCACCTACAAACATGTCATTCATGCATGGCAACAATACTCACTTGGAGTAAATTTATTTACTTACCTAAAACATGCAACTACGCAAACCGCAGGACAACTACTGCCAAAACTGCAACAAGCCACAGCAAAGTCAGCAAAAGCTTTGAACTAGAACAAAAAGGAGAAAAACTGTTATTATCATAAAAGCAAATACTTCGCCAGTTGACAAACACTCCGCCACCAACCATTTTTTAATGTTCCCTTGTGTCTAGTGTTCTCTGCTTGGGGGAAGATGGGCCTAAAAAAAAATAGGCTAATCTACCCCCAAGGGGGGGGCGGGCAGAAATCGCCCAGATTACACTGCACCCTTTGGGGGGGGGGACCCTTGCCCAAGGGGCCACACCCCCACACAAAGCACACACACACACACACACACATATAGTATCCCTGGCGCTATGGGGCTTCTGCCCCCCTTGGGGACAGAAAGGCCTAAAAAAATAGGCATATCTGCCCCCAAGGGGGGCAGAACTGCCCAATAATACATATGGGCCCCTGGGGGCGACCCTTGCCCAAGGGGCCGCCCCCCAACACAAATAAAAAATATAATAAAAAAATCCATGGTGTCCAGTGGCTTTCTGCCCCCCTTGGGGGCAGATTGGCCTAAAAATACATGTGGGCCCCTGGGGGCGACCCTTGCCCAAGGGGCCGCCCCCCAACACAATAAATAAAAATTAACAATAAAATCCCTGGTGTCTAGTGGCTTTCTGCCGGCCAATCTGCCCCCAGGGGGGCAGAAACAACAAAAAATACATTTGCCCCCAAAGGGGAGCGACCCTTGCCCAAGGGGTCGCTCCCCCACACTAATATCACACACACACACACACACATACTGAAATCCCTGGTGTCTAGTGGGCATTCCTGATGCCCGATCGCGATCAGGCAGCAGGAATGCTCAAAGAGACATCGAGGGAAAGGAAAACCCTTTCCTTTCCCTCAATGCCTCTTTCAGAACTTCCCCTCCCCCCTGCATGAAGGTGAAAAACTCACCTTCTCCCTTAGACGCGCTGGAAGCAAATGGCTTCCAGCGCGTCTTTGCCCCTTTCCATGAAATCAGCGCGCGATCGCGTGCTGACGTCATGGGGCGGGTGGGGGTGAAAGGGGAAGGGATTCCCCTTTCAGCCCTGGCCTGGGAGGGTGGGGGGGGGCGGCCCTCGGGGACGTCCCAGGACGTAATAGTTACGTCCATGGCGCCACACGGGCGCTGCCATGGACGTAACCATTACGTCCGTGGCGGAGAAGGGGTTAAACAATTTATACTGTTTACATAATTTAGGTAAATGTTCTGCATTTTAAGGTTATTATGATTCCGCATAAAATTTAAGGGTACCAATATATTACTTTTTTAAATCTTATGAGACTGGATATTGCTTTCAGGGACCAACATGATCCTGCTGTATTGGTAGTGTGATTAGATCTGGATGTGGGCTATGCTGCTGAAATGTTTTGTAAATGATGCCTTGTATATTTTTAAATGTATTTTAATCTCTGATTTGTGTAAAATGTTTTGTGCTTTTATGGCATTTTGCTGAATAAATGTTTTTTGACTGAGTGAGTGTAGGGGTGCTGATTGGCTGACTGCATCGATGCATAGATGAGAGACTGTACGGATAGAAGAATACAGACACTGTCAGTCATAAGTAGGCCTGGCCAAAGTTCACAGAGTTCCGCTACGCGGAATTCAGTGAAGTGAACAAATAACTCCGCCATGCTATGTGGAGTTCCGCAAGCAGCGAAGTACGTTAGGTCGCACCATTCATGCTGATTTTTAGCACCAGGTGTTTGTTCCATGCTGAAAAATCAATAAGAATGATACCCCAAGCAGTGCAAATGAGCGCTGCTTCTTTTCTGCCACTCACGTAGATTTTCTATTTGAGTGGCAGCTTCCTCAGTGTGAACAGAAAGCTTCTCAACACAAGCAGTCACGAACATCCACGAATATCCACGAACACCCACATCGAGAAATCCAACCGGGAGGTGGCCTGGAGTAAGATTTTCCTTCCTCGCGCATGCCAACTCAACATTGGTGAGAGAGGACAAGACTCAATTCGGAGCGCAGAGTGGGAAAAACCCTGCAAATTCCGTGAGCAGAGCAGAGTTCACCACCCACCCCTAATTATAAGTCAGGCCTATTGTTTTTGTCAATAATTCTTGCACATGTAATGAGTGAATTAGATAGTTCCTAAATCAGGGCTCAGATTTTGTCTGCTGACCCTATTTTTCTGTGACCATATTACTTTTTATTATTCATGGAATGATGTCTCTCAGTACTAAAACACAAGTTTTTTTCTTTTCTTCCCTAGGGCCAAGCTGTCCTTTTGCCAGGTCAGAGAAGAGAGTCTAGGCAGCAAGGAATAATAAGTCGCTTGTACATCAAATATGGAATTCACAGTGGCCATGCTTGTCTTAAGTCTCCAGATTTATATCGCCAATACACCGGTATTGACAGCCCAACATTCCACATCCGTGTTATTAAAGCGGATCGGTCGCAGCTACAGCTGGTTTGTAATCGTGGTGGACCCGCCCCTACCTGCCCTAACTATGGTAAGATTATGGTGTTGGTTATGAAAAAGTATTTGTGAAAAGGCATTCATGTTAAGATCTGCATGTTCTCCAGATTCAGTGTGTTTGATTAAAGTTGCTAAAGTCAAGCTCACAGAGTGGACCAACCCCAGAGAAGGATGCTTCATCCTGTGATTCATTAAACATGTCATCCATGAAGCACCCTTTCATCTTGATTGTTTTTTTTAATGAGCTATACTCCATAGGCCTTCACAGCTAAAGAGGGCAATCAGCAAGGAACCCACTTGCTTCCTACTGCGTATATGATACAAACTTGAATTTAGACCTCAAGTGCAAACCACCAAATAAGAAGGAAGTCATTTACTTCATGGCAGCATACAGAATTTCCATTAAAAAAACCTCAAGATGGTGGTCAGCGAAAATGCCTTGGAACCCTTGTTTTAGCCCAAAAAGATTCAAAAGCATCTTGTATTTCTTGGTTTGTGGATCTCTCATATCATATGGTCTTACTGGCACCGGATTATCAACACAATCCTGGAAAGGTTCTCATTTAAGCACTGACACAGCTAACCATGGGCTTTTCAGTTACCTTCTTTTGAGGAATATTACTAAGCATGCAACAAAGTAAGATATTACTGACTAACTTCTTAACAGAATGATCTCAGTTTAGATATATTTCCCAGTTAACACTTTCCTGTGTTGTACAGTTCCTGCCACATAAGTAGGACTGAGTATTAGGACAACATGAGTGTCAGGATGAGTCCATCTATACCACCAGGAAAAGTCAAGTAGATGCCCAGCTAGCTCACAGTGCCTTACCTGAACCCCTGACCTATCAGGGTAAAAGGTTAATTATGGCAACCGCGAACATGACATTCTGATCCCCAGGAAAAGCGCTGAAACGGATCCACCCTTTTGTTGTTTTAAACTGGCATGGCCAAGTGGAATGCAAGTAAGATACAAATAAAGATTTTTATTGAAACAATCCTATTCTTGCACGGACAGAATGAGCTGCGATTAATAGGCAGATAAAACACAGCCTTCTAACGAGCATTATCGGGATGGTGAAAATTATTAACAAGTCAACCATGGCAATATTATTATGTCATTGTATGGGTAGATTCCTATCTGTTACTATCTATACTATGAGAGCATAGTGGGAGTACTCTCTGCCAGATCTATGAAGACCCCCTGCCCCCCATACCTGGATGACTGTGTCCGGGAGATGATTCAGTGTAGAGTAGGCAATCGTCCTCTTCCCGGGGGGTGATGGTCAGGGTCAGCAGAGTTGCGCATTCCAGGACACTCTCGGCTGAAGAGCTCCTCTGAGGAGTTCATATGATCATATCGCACCATGTCAGAGGAGCAGTGCTGATGCCATGATGTGTTAGATTTCAGGAGCTGTCTCCACTGGACAACGCTCAATATTTAATATTGTGTAAGTGGCATATTTCTTCCTCACAAGTCTTTGTGTGTATGTTAAATTAAGTGGTAAAAATAATTATGTTTCATTCAGATAGTTCCATGGCAGGTGGTTTGATTTTAGAACCTGCAATGTCCAACTCAGCTGCACCATCAATCTAAGGTGACTTTGCCCATGGTGGAGTAAAGACATGTCCTTTTGTATAATATCGATTGCAGATGAGACAATGTTGTTCAAAGATTAAATGTGAGCTGACAACGCATTCATTTGATTATCTACAACAGCCAATGCTTTCTCCAAATGTGCCTTGTCAATGTGTCTTAAGCGTTCAGCAGCTTCTTGCTCTGAAATTGTCCAAAATGCTGTAGAAGTGGCATATATGGACGTTTAGAACGTGGTGCTCTAGGACTCAACATGAAATCTTGTTAATCCGTGTCATCGGGAAGGGAAGAGAGATTGTCTTTAACTGCAGACTGTGAGAAGCCGGGGCTTTTTGCAGTTTTCCTCCACTTTTCATCTCCAGAGTGCCAGTGCTCTGCTAGCCATACCCAGGGCCTGTGCTCGGATTGAAAGCATATGCATTAGGCTTAATTATAATTGGCATGACAACATACTGATAAGTCCCTAAGGTGGTCATTACAACCCTGGCGGACGGTGTTAAAGCGGCGGTAAGACCGCCAACAGACCGGCGGTAACAAAATTGCAATTACGACTGTGGCGGAAACCGCCAACAAAGACAGCCACTTTAACACTCCGACCGCCACGGCGGTACAGACAAACAGCGCGGCGGACACCTCCAACTGACAGGCGGGAGACAATGTACCGCCCACACTATTATGGCAGGCCAATCCGCCACCTTTTCCGGGGTGGATTCACCGCGGTTAAAAACACGGCGGAAACAGGAATTTCGAAGGGAAAATGCTCACCTCTACACACTCCATGAGGAACAAGGACACCATGGAACCGGAACTCCAAATCCTACCTGCGATAGTCTTCCTGCTCCTCTACCAGGAGCACAAACGCCGGCGGCAAAGACCATGGTGAGTACTGCACCTACGACACAGGGGAGGGAAAAAACAGGGACACACACACGCAACACCCCCACCCTCACCCACTACAACACACACACTAATGCATATCAATACATCACAGTTACACCCCCCAAACCCCCTCAGAAGAATGCAAAGACCAAAGAAAATGAGTGTAACCATCAGAATATATTACAAACAAGTAGGCAGAAATATATATATATACACCATGTACAAAATATATACCAGGCATAGTAGTCCAGGTACTGCACAAAGAAAGTCAGTGGAACACTGGGACCACACGGTATGGGCGAGGCCCACACAAGATCCCCGGCCATGACGGAGAGAACACTGCAGGGGCATCAGACAGCAACTAAACAGGCACCTCAGGGGGAGGGAAAGGGGGGTACCTCAGCCGCTTGATTGCACAACGCCAAATCCACAAGGGGGCCATATGCCCACTGTTCAATCCTGGGGAGTGCAAAGCCACAGTCTCTCAAGTCTCCACAGTGGGTGGGTTGCCCACTGTTCAATCCTGGGGAGTGCAAAGCCACAGTCTCTTAAGTCTCTACAGTGGGTGGGTTGCCCACTGTTCAATCCTGGGGAGTGCAAAGCCACAGTCTCACAAGTCTCTACAGCGGGTGGTTTGCCCACTGCTATATCCTGGGGAGTGCAAAGACAGTCTCTCAAGTGGATAAAAGTCTCCACTGGTTCTGGAGGGGGACTGGTGCCCAGAGTGCTTCATCCTGTTTAGGACAGAGGTAGTGGATGGATGTCTCCACTGGTTCTGGAGGGGGACTGGTGTCCAGAGTGCTTCATTCTGTGAAGGACAGTGGTAGTGGATGTATGTCTCCACTGGTTCTGGAGGGGGACTGGTGTCCAGAGTGCTTCATCCTGTGAAGGACAGAGGTAGTGGATGGATCTCCCCACTGGTTCTGGAGGGAGACTGGTGCCCAGAGTGCATCACTCACCCAGTGACGGACCCAGTTGCGTCAGTGCCCCTGCCGCTCATGGGCTAGCAGTGCTTGAGTTGGCGGTGCCCTGTTCAGCGGTGCTTGAGTTGGCGGTGCCCTGTTCAGCGGTGCTTGAGTTGGCGGTCCTTCATTGCCCAGCTGGGCTTTTGCTGGTGGTCCTTCATGGCCCAGCGGGGCTGGTCCTGGCGGTCCTTCATGGCCCAGCGGGGCTGGTGCTGGCGTTGGCCCCCTGGGCAGCTGTGCTTGGGCTGGCAGTGGCCTCCTGGGCATCTGGGCTGGGGCTGGCGGTGGCCTCCTGGGCAGCTGGGCTGGGGCTGGCGGTGGCCTCCTGGGCAGCCGTGCTGGGGCTGGCCTCCTGGGCAGCGGGGATGATGGCGATCTTCTCCACCGTGCAGCTCTTCCCAGACTTGCTGGGTTTCTTGTGGCCCTTCCCCACCTTAGAAGGTGTCACAGCTGACTCCACACTCCCAATGGGACCCCTGGGAGCGTCTTTGGTGGCTGGAGTCTTCCCCCTCTCCCGCCGGGCACTGGCCAACTTCTGATGCTTCACAGGTGGGGGACTGTCTGTGCTGTGGCTCCGTGCCACACTGTCTGTCCTGGTGGTGGGTGCACTCCACATACCGATGACTACAGGCACCACTGGTCCCGGAGATGATTTGGCTGAGGTGCTACTTCGGGACCTATGAGATGGATGGGGTGGGGGAGGTGTGGGAAAAAGGTCAAGGGTGGACAGGAAAGATTTTTTGGACACACTGGGACGGGTAGTTGGAGGGGGTTTGCGAGTGGAGGAAGTGGTTGTGGTTGTAGGAGGTGTTCGTTTGCTGACTTTGGGTGAAGGTGCATGCGCTGGAGGCTGTTGTGAGGTGGATGGCTGTTGGGTGGGTGGGTGTGTGCCTGCATTTGTGTATTGTGGGAGGGGGCGTCACAGACACACTGGGAGAGGACACAGGGTGTGGTAGTGTGTGTGCTGGAGAGGGACTTAGTGGCTGTAGAGGTAGTGCATGCAGGTGTGAGTGTAGACGAGACTGGGAGGGAGGAGGGAGACGACGAGGAGGGGGACACAGTGGAGGCAGTGGATGTTGGTGTGTCTGCATGTGTGTGTTGCTTGCGTGAGTGCCTGTGGGATGTGTGGTGCTTATGTTTGCCTGAGCTTCCCTTCTGTGTTGAGGCGTGTGCAGGCTGGTCTGATGGTGTGCTTGGGATAGGCAGAGGGGATTGGGTCTGGGTGGAGGAAGTTGAAGGGGGGAGGCTAGAGTCAGGGACAATGGCTGCCGTCAGTGCTGAGGCCAGAGTTTGAAAAGCCCTGTGAAGAGCCGCCTGACCAGAATGAATGCCCTCCAGGAAAGCATTAGTTTGTTGCAACTGCCTTTCTACACCCTGGATGGCATTCAAAATGGTAGACTGCCCAACAGTGAAGGACCTGAGGAGGTCAATGGCCTCCTCACTGAGGGCAGCAGGGGTGACTGGGGCAGGGCCTGAGGTGCCTGGGGCGAAGGTGATGCCCACCCTCCTGGGTGAGCGGGCACGGGGCGAAGGCTGAGGGGCTGCTGGGAGGGCAGTGCTGGTAGGGGGGGTGGCGGCTGTACCTGTAGATGCGGGGGGCACAGATGTTGCCGCCACCACAAGGGAGCTCCCATCAGAGGACGAGTCCGCGTCGCTGGTGTCAGCTCCTGTCCCCGGCGTGGCGCTCCCCTCGCCCTCCGTCCCACTGATGAATTCCGAGTCCGTAGTCTCGCCCTCCAGGGACATGTGGGATGCAGCTCCCTCGTGCTCCGGTGCCACTGCTCCTCCGCCTGATGATGCTAATGCACACAAGAACAGGGAGACTACAAAAAGGGGGGGGGGTGACAGAAGAAAGACATTTTGAGTGCATGCATTACCGCTACCGTTGGCAGACACGACAGACACAGAAGCCCCCGGCACTACGCCGCGCTCTTGGGCTCCACTGTTCAATTCCTGGGAAATGGCCTACAAGGCTATGGACGACATCTGCACACATAGATGACACAGGGGCATGACTAGCTGTACTTGGCACTCTACAGAGGTGGGGTGGGGTGCCACATGGCCTGCCTTACTGTAGGAGGCTGGACTGGCTTGTAGTGAGTACCAAGGGGTACTTGCACCTTGCACCATTCCCAGTTATCCCTTATTAGTGTATAGGGTGTCTAGCAGCTTAGGCTGATAGATAATGGTAGCTTAGCAGAGCAGCTTAGGCTGAACTAGGAGACGTGTGAAGCTACCACAGTACCACCTAGTGTCATATGCACAATATCATAAGAAAACACAATACACAGTTATACTAAAAATAAAGGTACTTTATTTTTATGACAATATGCCAAAGTATCTCAGAGTGTACCCTCAGTGAGAGGATAGGAAATATACACAAGATATATATACACAATACCAAAAATATGCAGTATAGTCTTAGAAAACAGTGCAAACAATGTATAGTTACAATAGGATGCAATGGGGACACATAGGGATAGGGGCAACACAAACCATATACTCCAAAAGTAGAATGCGAACCACGAATGGACCCCAAACCTATGTGACCTTGTAGAGGGTCGCTGGGACTATTAGAAAATAGTGAGAGTTAGAAAAATAACCCTCCCCAAGACCCTGAAAAGTGAGAGCAAAGTGCACTAAAGTTCCCCCAAGGACAAAGAAGTCGTGATAGAGGAATAATGCAGGAAAGACACAAACCAACAATTCAACAACGATGGATTTCCAATCTAGGGTACCTGTGGAACAAGCAGACCAAGTCCAAAAGTCACAAGCAAGTCGGAGATGGGCATATGCCCAGGAAATGCCAGCTGTGGATGCAAAGCAGCTTCTACTGGACAGAAGAAGCTGAGGTTTCTGCAGGAACAAAAAGGGCTAGAGACTTTCCCTTTGGTGGACGGATCCCTCTCGCCGTGGAGAGTCATGCAGAAGTGTTTTCCCGCCGAAAGAATGCCAACAAGCCTTGCTAGCTGCAAATCATGCGGTTAGCGTTTTTGGACGCTGCTGTGGCCCAGGAAAGACCAGGATGTCGCAAATTGCGCCAGGAGGTAGAAGGGACATCGAGCAAGACAAGGAGCAGGTAGCACCCGGAGAAGTGCCAGAAACAGTCACTACAAGGATGCATGAAATGGTGCTCACCCGAAGTTACACAAAGGAGTCCCACGTCGCCGGAGACCAACTTAGAAAGTCGTGCAATACAGGTTAGAGTGCCGTGGACCCAGGCTTGGCTGTGCACAAAGGATTTCCGCCGGAAGTGCACAGGGGCCGGAGTAGCTGCAAAAGTCGCGGTTCCCAGCAATGCAGCCCAGCGAGGTGAGGCAAGGACTTACCTCCACCAAACTTGGACTGAAGAGTCACTGGACTGTGGGAGTCACTTGGACAGAGTTGCTGGATTCGAGGGACCTCGCTCGTCATGGTGAGAGGAGACCGAAGGGACCGGTAATGCAGCTTTTTGGTGCCTGCGGTTGCAGGGGGAAGATTCCGTCGACCCACGGGAGATTTCTTCGGAGCTTCTAGTGCAGAGAGGAGGCAGACTACCCCCACAGCATGCACCACCAGGAAAACAGTCGAGAAGGCGGCAGGATCAGCGTTACAGAGTTGCAGTAGTCGTCTTTGCTACTATGTTGCAGGTTTGCAGGCTTCCAGCGCGGTCAGCAGTCGATTCCTTGGCAGAAGGTGAAGAGAGAGATGCAGAGGAACTCGGATGAGCTCTTGCATTCGTTATCTAAAGTTTCCCCAGAGACAGAGACCCTAAATAGCCAGAAAAGAGGGTTTGGCTACCTAGGAGAAAGGATAGGCTAGCAACACCTGAAGGAGCCTATCAGAAGGAGTCTCTGACATCACCTGGTGGCACTGGCCACTCAGAGCAGTCCAGTGTGCCAGCAGCACCTCTGTTTCCAAGATGGCAGAGGTCTGGAGCACACTGGAGGAGCTCTGGACACCTCCCAGGGGAGGTGCAGGTCAGGGGAGTGGTCACTCCCCTTTCCTTTGTCCAGTTTCGCGCCAGAGCAGGGCTAAGGGGTCCCCTGAACCGGTGTAGACTGGCTTATCTAGAATTGGGCACATCTGTGCTCAAGAAAGCATTTCCAGAGGCTGGGGGAGGCTACTCCTCCCCTGCCTTCACACCATTTTCCAAAGGGAGAGGGTGTAACACCCTCTCTCAGAGGAAGTTCTTTGTTCTGCCATCCTGGGCCAGGCCTGGCAGATGCCTGTCTGAGGGGTTGGCAGCAGCAGCAGCTGCAGTGAAACCCCAGGAAAGGCAGTTTGCAGTACCAGGGTCTGTGCTACAGACCACTGGGATCATGGGAATGTGCCAACTATGCCAGGATGGCATAGAGGGGGCAATTCCATGATCATAGACATGTTACATGGCCATTTTCGGAGTTACCATTGTGAAGCTACATATAGGTAGTGACCTATATGTAGTGCACGCGTGTAATGGTGTCCCCGCACTCACAAAGTTCAGGGAATTGGCCCTGAACAATGTGGGGGCACCTTGGCTAGTGCCAGGGTGCCCTCACACTAAGTAACTTTGCACCTAACCTTTACCAGGTAAAGGTTAGACATATAGGTGGCTTATAAGTTACTTAAGTGCAGTGTAAAATGGCTGTGAAATAACGTGGACGTTATTTCACTCAGGCTGCAGTGGCAGGCCTGTGTAAGAATTGTCAGAGCTCCCTATGGGTGGCAAAAGAAATGCTGCAGCCCATAGGGATCTCCTGGAACCCCAATACCCTTAGTACCTTAGTACCATATACTAGGGAATTATAAGGGTGTTCCAGTAAGCCAATGTAAATTGGTAAAATTGGTCACTAGCCTGTTAGTGACAATTTGGAAAGAAATGAGAGAGCATAACCACTGAGGTTCTGGTTAGCAGAGCCTCAGTGAGACAGTTAGGCATCACACAGGGAACACATACCTATAGGTCACAACTTATGAGCACTGGGGTCCTGACTAGCAGGGTCCCAGTGACACATAACAAACATACTGAAAACATAGGGTTTTCACTATGAGCACTGGGCCCTGGCTGGCAGGATCCCAGTGAGACAGTGAAAACACCCTGACATACACTCACAAACAGGCCTAAAGTGGGGGTAACAAGACTAGAAAGAGGCTACTTTCTCACACTTACGGAGGGGCCTTGCCTACGGAACTCGCCCTGGCCTACGGAAACCCACAGCCCTCCTCCCCCACCCAGACACCTCCACTGCGCGCAAAGTCAGCAGAATGAGAGTGTACTCATCCCCTTGTGTCTGCTGTGATGCCCTCAAGCGCCCATCCAACTCCGGGTAGGCCACCGCCAGGATCCTGAACATCAGGGGGGTCATGGTGCGACGGGCACCCCTCCCACGTTGGCAGGCCATCCCCAGCTGAGCCTCTGCCGTCTTCTTGCTCCAGTGGCGAATGTCCTCCCATCTTTTGCGGCAGTGGGTGCTCCGTCTGTGGTAGACCCCCAGGGTCCGGACGTCCTTGCCGATGGCCAAATATCTTTCTTCTGGTGGGCGCTGACCTACATGAAATGTACAGGGGAAGAAGAGAAGTCATTACCAACTGCACTGTCAAAGTGATTGGGCCCCATCCCTACCCTTGCCATGTGGCACATGCATTCACCGTCTTTCATGCACGCAGCACTCTACCCCCTTCCTTCTTATATCCAGCCCTCTCCACACAGGCATAGCCCATATAACATGCTCCCTGTGTACTTCCCTGTTTGTCTGGAGGACTGTAGAGTAGCGTGTACTGGGGAAGGACCCCATCCACGAGCTTCTCCAACTCCTCCGATGTGAAGGCAGGGGCCCTTTCCCCAGACGCACGAGTCATTTTCTCTTCCAGACCGAGGTCACAGCAGCACTTGCAGTGTAGGTCCTCTCCTGTTGAAGATCAGGTATCGAGTGATTGAACAGATAGAAGATGGCGGTCACGTCCACAGCGGTGCTAACCGTCACCGCCGGCGTACATCGTCGTTGGCTCCTGGGACCCATAGGGTCCAATGTTAACCAATGCAGCATTGTGCCGCGGTCTTTGACCGCCTACAGCGACGGTGTACAACGCCAGCGCAGTTACCTCACATCCCATTATCCCACTTTAGAAGTCAGACAGTCGCCTTTTCAGGGGCCCACATGGCTTCATTTTCAACTGTGTCACACATACCTAGACCTAGATTCAACACACATACATGCCACCTTTTGTGTATGATTGGTGCTCTGGGTAAATTGTGGGTACGTACCTCTGAGTTGTTTGACTCTGTGCTCGCTGTTGTCCTTCATAGGCACCATCCGCTGGGACATGTGAGGAGATGGCGGCATCCTCCGGTGTACCGACCGTTGGTGGACCTGTCGACAATGGAGGAGCGAAATTTGATAATCACCTACAGGCTTCACCATGCCACAATCCAGGAACTGTGTACCCAGTTGGAGCAAGACCTGATGTCAGCAATCCGCCATCCCACAGGAATCCCCCCTCAAGTGCAGGTGCTGTCAGTGCTCCATTTCCTTGCGAGTGGGTCATTTCAAACAACTGTGGCCATGGCATCAGGGATGTCCCAGCCTATGTTTTCCAACATATTGTCCAGAGTGTTGTCTGCCCTTCTGAAACACATGCGGAGCTACATCTTTTTCCCTCAGGTGGAGTATTTGCCTACAGTGAAAGGTGATTCTATGCCCAGGGACATATCCCCAACATCATAGGTGCCACTGATGGGACCCATGTGGCTTTGGTCCCCCCTCCACAGGAGTGAACAGCTGTACAGAAACCGGAAGAGTTATCATTCTATGAATGTACAGATGGTATGTTTGGCAGACCAGTACATCTCCCATGTGAATGCCATGTTCCCTGGCTCAGTGCATGACGCCTACATCCTGCGGAATAGCAGCATCCCTTATGTGAAGGGTCAACTACTGAGGCACTATATGTGTGGCTATTAGGTGAGCACCTGGAGGCAAGTCAGTGGGAATGGTTGTCTGGGTCTGGGGATATCCCTCCAGGTTAGTGTGTGTCTAACAGTTGTCCCTCACCATTTGCAGGTGACTCTGGTTGCCCCAACCTGTCATGGCTTCTGACCCCAGTGAGGAATCCCAGGACAAGGGCAGAGGAACGCTACAATGAGGCCCATGGGCGAACTAGGAGGGTGATCGAGCGGACCTTCGGCCTCCCGAAGGCTAGGTTCAGGTGCCTCCATATGACAGGTGGTTCTCTCTACTACTCACCAAAGAAGGTGTGCCAGATCATCATGGCCTGCTGTATGATTCACAACTTGGCTTTGCGACCACAGGTGCCTCTTCTGCAGGAGGATGGTCCAGATGGCGGTGTTGTTGCAGCTGTGGACCCTGTGGACAGTGATGAGGAGGAAGCAGAGGAAGAAGACATGCACAACAGGGACTCAGTGATCCTGCAATATTTCCAGTGAGACGCAGGTAGGAATACAAACCTGCCTACTACATGTACTTTGACACTACTACCTCTCTACTGTCTGACGTTTTCACCCAGTGTATGGTCACTGAGTTGTCACTTGCCCTTACGATTTCACAGATGTGGGTCCCACTGTGTGACATCTGCTTAGATTCCTCATGGACTTGAGCTGTGTGACATAGGTATGTTGACATTACTATTTAAAAAAACATTTTGTCACTGTAATTGCTAATACACTATTTCGAAATCACAGACAGACTCCAGACCATTTTGTGCTTTAGGTGTGTTTATTTAAATGCTCAATATTGGAGGGGGTAGTGAAATGGTGAGGGGTGATGGCGGAGGAGTGTCCATGGCAGAGTCCAGTCTATAAGTCTCACAGGTGCATTGCCCATATGGGCATAGGAAGTGGAGCTGGGGCAGTTTAATCATGTACAGGGTAACAAAGTGGGACAGTAGGATCACAATCAGGGTGGTCTCATTTCTTGGCGGGGGTCTTTGCATCGTGCTCTGTCTTTGTCCTGGATCTCAAGAACCGTTTGCAGGGTGGTTCTCCCTCTGCAGGGGGTGGGGTGCTGGTGTGGTGGTCCTGTGGCGGTGCCTCCTGTCCATTAGCGCTGGCGGAGGTGGTGGGCAGTTCATCGTCCATGCTAGTGTCAGGGGCCCCTTGTGGTGCCACAGTGTCCCTCCTAGTGTTGAGTAGTTCCTTCAGCACCCCTACGATGGTGCCAAGGGTGGAGCTGATGGTTCCGAGTTCCTCCCTGAATCCCATATACTGTTCCTCCTGCATGCGCTGGGACTCCTGAAACTTGGCCAGTACCGTTGCCATCGTCTCCTGGGAGTGGTGGTAGGCTCCCATGATGGAGGAGAGGGCCTCGTGGAGAGTGGGTTCCCTTGGCCTGTTCCCCCCCCCCTGTCGCACAGCAGCCCTCCCAGTTCCTCTGTGTTCCTGGGCCTCCGTCCCCTGGACTGTGTGCCCACTACCACTGACTCCAGGTTCCTGTTGTTGTTGGGGTGGTGGGTTATCCTGGGTTCCCTGTAGTGGTGGACACACAGCTGATTGACGTGTCCTGGGAACGGAGGTATGGGCCAGCTGGGTGGGTGCTGTGCTGGTGTTTCCAGAGGGGGGAAGGTCTGTGGTGGCCTGTGCCTGTGTGAGGGGAACCGACTGTCCAGAGGTCCCTGATGGTCCGGGCTGGTCATCTAGATCCAGTTGGACAGAGTTGCTGTTATCACTGTGGGCCTCTTCTGTTGGTGGTGTGGACATGTGTGGACCCTCCTGTCCGGTGACGTTGGGTAGGGGTCCTGCAGGGGTATGAAAGGATGTTGATTAAATCTGTGTGTGTAATGGTGTGCAATGGGTGGGTGACCGTGTACCCCAGTGCTAGCATTCCTGTGTGGGAGCTTGTGTGATGATGGTTTAGGGGGGTGTCTGGTATGTGCAGTGGGCATGCTTTGGTGATGGGTGTCCACGCTTTGTTGTTGCATGCAGGGCTTGGTGTTGGGATGTGTGGTTTGTGATGTTGGGACATATGTGAGGAGTTGGGGTGCTGGGGGTGAGGGTGAGGGTGGGGGTATGTGAAAGCATGCAGGTAGGGTTGGGGATGAAGTAGTGAAAGATTTGACTTACCAGAGTCCATTCCTCCATCTACTCCTGCAAGGCCCTCAGGATGCACAATGGCCAAGACCTGCTCCTCCCATGTTGTTAGTTGTGGGGGAGGAGGTGGGGGTCCGCCGCCAGTCCGCTGAACCGCCAGGTGGTGTCTTGAGACCATGGAACGCACCTTCCCCCATAGGTCGTTCCACCTCTTCCTGATGTCCTCCCGATTTCTTGGGTGTTGTCCCACTGCGTTGACCCTGTCCACTATTCTTTGCCATAGCTCCATCTTCCTAGCTATGGAGGTTTGCTGCACCTGTGATCCGAATAGCTGTGGCTCTACCCTGACTATTTCCTTCACCATGACCCTGAGCTCCTCCTTCGAGAACCTGGGGTGTCTTTGCCGTGCCATGGGGTGGTGTAGGTGATTTGTGGGGTGGAGTGTGTGGTGATAAGTGTGGTGATATGTAGTGGTGTGTTGTGTGAGGTGCGTGAAAGTTGTGTGGGTGATGGTGTTGTGTGCCTGTGGATGCTGTTGTTCTTGCTGGTGGTGTCTCTCTCTGGGCTTCTTTCAGAATTTTTGGTAGTAGGGGTTTGTGGGTGATGTGGGTGTGTGTTTTATATTGTATTGGATGTGTGGGAGTGGTGTGTGTATGTGTATCAGGTGTGTGTATTTTGAATTGTCCAATGTGGCTGTGTTTTGTAAGGGTGTGTGTATTTTGAGCGCGGCGGTGTGTACCGCCAATGGAATACCGTGGTTGAAAGACTGCCGCATGGATTCGTGTGACGTGATAGTGTGGGCGTATTTCTGTTGCCGTGACGGTGGAGGATTTGTTTTCGCCAGTTTCTCACTGACCTTTGGTGTGGCGGACTTGTGTGGGTGTCTGACTTTTGGCGGATTCCGAGATGTGGGTCATAATAGCTGTGGCGGAATTCCGCGGCGGTGTGTTGGCGGTCTTCTGCACGGCGGTATGCGTCTTTTACCGCCAATGTTGTAATGACCGCCTAAGTCACTATTCAAACTTTACCATGGGAATTGCTCTATACCCGGGTCACAATGAAAAATCATTGGAAAGAGCAGCTCAGTTTTTGGCTCTGGGTACCTTGAGTTCTTAGAAAACCCACAACCCCTATATAACCCCACTACCAGAAGGATCTAGCTGAGGTAATGAAAATAGCCTGTTTTTTCTTACTAATTTTCAATATTTTTTCATTTCAACAGTTGGTTTCTTTCAGAATCTCCACAAATGACCCCTTTCTGAATTCATAATTGTATCTAGCTTTGAGAAATGTTTAGCTCTCCAGAATCCATCATGGATTTCACCCCTGTTTCTACTACAAACTGGAAGGAGGTTGACAGCACACAAAATAGGGAAAATTGGCTACCTCCCAATAAAATAACAAAACTGTGTTAGAAATCTTTGTTTTCTTAATCAAGTCTGCATTAACAACATTTCACTGAAACATTTTTTCAGTCATTTTCAACGCCTGCTCAAAGCAGATGTTAAAATGACACACATATTATATTCAATGGGACTCCCTGTGCTTTGCTGCACTAGGGTCAAAGAGCCACAATAGCATCAAAAGGTTTGACGCTACTGTGCGCACAACTGCCATGGTGCACCGTATTGTAAATACTGCGCAACCTTGGTGTCATTAGGTGCCAGTAAGGGGTGTACCACTTTCTTCTAAATAATTGACTGGGACAAACTTGCTTGATGTATCTGACCGGTGCTTCATTGTTCTTGGCTCGAAATCATGCCTAGGTCCTGGCCAAAGGTGAACTGATTACTGATAGTTGCTTTACTTTTTCTTGGCATTTTTTTATTTGAGTCTTTAAATAATCATATATTCTATTCACTATTGGATTCTTGTTAATTTTTGGTGTAATTTCACTCATTAAATTGTTCTCTATAATTCTAAATTGACTATAGGATTGGTACTGTGTTGTGTTTTTACTATTTAACTGATTTGTTCCTGCCAAATACTTAAACGTTTTCCTCAGTGAAGCCTCTCTACTGTGTTGCAGCTACAAGGGGGTGCACCCAGGTTTAAATTACTTAAACTGTGTAATACCATGGGAAGTTGGTGGTCCTATTTTTTGTGATGAACTCAATTCTACATCAAGCAATAAGCCTCTTTCTTGCACTACGTTAATGGGTGATGTGGCAAGTTCAACTCCTAGCGCCTCGAAGGTAAGGTTGTTGCGCCACGGTCTGCTGCAGCCCGAGCAGAAAGATCTGGAGCTGCGGTTCATTTTCTCCGCCGCAGTGCGTGCCGCTCCCCTTTTTTCCAATCTTATCTGGCACGATTCCCTAGATTGGGCATCGGGCCTCGTCGAGGTCAGGGCAAGGCACGCCCTCAAAATTAGGAGTGGGCGCCCCCTCACCCTCTCACTTACCTGGTGTTACCTTTCTTTTCTTCTTTTCTCTTCTTTCTCCATTTTTTCTTCCCTTCACTTTTTCAAATAGGAGCCATGTTCTTCTTTATCCCAGCATGCCTTTCTTCTACTTCTTTCCCTGCATGCATTAGGATCCTTTTCCAAAATGACCTCTTCATCTATGTTCTCCTATGGTCCTTTCCCAATCCAACATGGCGTTTTTTTCTTCCTGTCTGTCACTTCCTGTTTTAGGGTATATAAGGAGTGTGATTCTTGCTCTCCTTGCACTGCAACACTTCCTTTGGTGGTGATCACCCTGCGGTTGTTTTTCCTCCAGCCTTTTTCTTCACATGTTACAGTTTCTTCCAGTATTGGTTTTCTTTTAATTGGAAGACTTACCTTTTTTCTTGTGCTTATTCTCTGTTCCAGGGAGTTCCAGCCATAGAGGTTTTTTCCCTTTGGGGTTTTTTACCTCTGGGACTCCTTCTGGAGGGCACGGACTGCCTTTTGACGTCCCATTGTCAGCGGCACTGTGGCTACTAGAAAGGGCCGCCCTTGCCTTGGTCAAGGTAGAACCTACAAGGATCAAGACCATCCTGCAGTTCCAGTTGGCCCGAGCCGTAAGCACCGAGTAAATCGTGACAAGGGAGCCTCATTAATCTACACCTATATGCTGTAGTGCTCCCAATGCAGCCTCCTTCTGAGGTACTCCAGCTGGGCCTCCAGGCATTTATATTAAACTGCAATGCAGGGCTCAAGTCTCTGAATCAGGTGAACTCATGAGGCTCAGAAGGTCAGATGATTGTCTACCACAGTTCTACCAGCTGACTCAATTACCAAAGCAGGAACAGTGCACCTAGCTTAAAGAGTATTCAATCTGTGCTAACAACACAATCTACAGTGATATGATCCCATTCTTAAGAGATGTGGTACTGACAACTTACATCTCATGGTTCATTCCCTGCCTGGATATAATAATGATTGCTGTTGTGTCCACACCTTGTTACTGTTCAGCCATTTCATTTACATTTCAAAAAAGGGATTTCATTGCACTTTTCTTCACACAGGTGGCTAACTACCCATCAGGACAAGATACATTTGAAAAGTCTCTTTTGAGCCTGCTCCAGGCTGTATTGTAGGTGAATAAGAACAAATGTTTCTTGTCACAGGATGTGCTAATCAACCCCTGATTTGGCTGATGAGGAATGAAAGTTGGCTCCAGCACTCATTTTATTCTGTCTTGGCTATTTAGAAAATTCTTGAAGACCCACTTAAACAAGTCTCCAGATTTAAAGATCATTCAACATCGAACCGAAATGCCAAAGTAGTAACAAAACAACAAAATGGCATTATGGAAGTGATATGGCTATTACACTCTTGTTGAGCAAATCTATAGGTGACATCAGAACAAACTTGTAATTAATGGAGTAGAACTGCTCCTTGCAGGGAGATGTTCCCCTGAAGCACTTGCCACAACTCCATGAACAGTACTCCCAATGTTACACTGAAGATCTAACTATATCTTACCAAATTTAGTACATCAGGGAGTTATGCGACCAGAAGACATCTGAGGCTGAGGGTCTCACTTCTCCAGCCACCTTAGGAAACATAAATTCAGCTTGGAAATAATATAAAACAGTCTTGGTTCATTAAGAAGGAGAATGGTAAATTGCATAAGAGTGAGTCCTCGACTGTGCTGGCTTATTTTTAGATGTGTTCGATTTTTACATGTTTTAAAATGTGGTTCAACTTTTAAATTGTTTTTTGCTCCGGTTGTTGCAGGGCAGATAACAGAGAGCGGGGAGGTTGGGTTTGGGCCTGTAAGAGCCCGCCCGTCCTCCATTGACGCTCCATTTCTTTGATCTGGGGGACACAGGTTAGCGCTCTAGTGCTGCCGGTCACCGAGGGGGCGTGTTCCGGGGAAGGGGCCATAACTGTCGCATGATGCGGCCTAAGGCAAGCCCGTCTGCGCCCGTCCGCGCACGGTCGAGGACGGGGGCCGGGGTGTGTGCTCAGGGCAGGGTGATCCCGAGGCGCATCTGTTACACAGGACCCACACTATGGGGGTCATTATGACCCTGGCGGAAGGTGGAGAAGCGGCGGTAAGACCGCCAACAGGCTGGCAGTCTTTTTTCTTGGAATTATGACCATGGCGGTTACTGCCATGGTCATCTGCCGCTTCTCCGTTCCGCCCGCTGGGCTGGAGACCGGGGTCTCCAGCCTGGCGGTCGTCACTATACCGCCGGCAGTATTTTGACCCGGCTGACCGTCATGGATTTCATGCGGTTTGGAACCGCCATGAAATCCATGGCGGTAAGCACTATCAGTGCCAGGGAATTCCTTCCCTGGCATTGATAGGGGTCTCCCCCACCCCGACCACCTCCCCTACACCCCCCACCACCCCTGCCACCCCCCTCCCCACCCCAACCCCCAACATCACATCAACCATACACACACAACACGCATGCAGGCACCACCAACACACATACACGCACACACACTGAAATACATGCCAACATCCACAAACACAGTCAGACACGCACCCCAACATTCAAACATATACGCACACAACCATATAGACATACCTACAGTCATACACGCACTCATTCCCAACCTCACAACACCACAGCAAGCATACACGCACTCACCCCCCCCCACTACATACACACACGCACACCCCCATGCACCCACACAACACACAACCCCCCGCAACCCCCCCAAAGGACAATCGACTTACCTTGTCTGTCGATCCTCCGGGAGGGGACGGGATCCATGGGGGCTGCTCTGCCGACACCACACCGTCAACAGAACACCGCCACGCCGAACCACAGGAAGTGATTCGGTGGGCGGTGTTCTGTTGACGTGGTGGTGGAGGTGGAGCAACCTCCACTTCCCCGCCGACCGCCAGTATGGCTGTTGGCGGCTCTCCATCCGAAAAAGGACGGAGAGCTGCCAACAGTCATAATACGCCGAGCAGCAAACCGCCACCACTGGTGGTCTTCCGCACGGCGGTCCCTCGGCGGTCTTGCGAAAGACCGTCGAGGTCATAATGACAACCTATATGGTATGGCTCCGGCTGATCCGTGTAAACACTCACTCCTGCCATATTTAGGGCAGATCTTTCAGAGGGTTTCAGAGGCTCCGGTGACTTCCCAACCATCTTTGACAGTAGGGGAACTGGAAGTGGACTGTCCAATGAGGTCAGTGGGTACCAAACCTGTAGTTTATGCTCTGATTTATGCACGTTCAATGTCAAAACATAAGACAGAAATTGCGGAGATGATTATTTGAAATCAAGTGGACTGTCTTTTTATTACCGAAACATGGACTAAGGCAGACTCCAACCCGGATTTTATTGAAGCTTCTCCTAGTGGCTACTCCTTGTTTAGATTGGATAGGCTAGTAGGCATGGGAGGAGGGCTTGCTATTATATGTAGGTCTACTCTGTCCTGTCCGTGGGAACCGGCCAATCCTCCTCATAAGTCCTGTGAGGGTTTGTATTTTAAAATTCGCCAGAATAATTGCATTCTGATTGAGGGCCTACTGATTTATAAACCACCGTGCTCAGCCGCTTTATTTATGTTAGACTGGCCCATTCTTATTGAACCGTTGGTAGCGGCATTAAATTGCATTATCCTGGGGGACTTTAATTTACATTTTGATAAGGGTCAGCTTTCCTATGTTAAAGAGTTGCTGAATCTCATGGGTTCGTTTGAGTGGATACTTTCAGTCACCCTGGCCATACATCAGGCAGGGCACATTCTTGATGGGATTTTTGCCCGCCCAGAGGATCTGGTGACGGTGTCCAATATTCCTGTGGCCTGGACTGATCACCACCTTCTCTTGTTTAAAAGTGCTAAGTGGTTCCCCAACCAACAGATAAAAGCGGGCAGCAAATCTCTGCGGCTATGGAACAAAATCACAGAGACTCAGCTGGGCCCGGCAGTAAAGGAAGGATGGGAGGTAGCAAAAAATTCTCATACGTCTGCCTTGGAGGTCTTTAACTCAGGCTTAGTCCTTGCTATGGATAAGCTGGCTCAGTTGATAGTAAAGCCGGAGGGGAGGCCTAAGAAAACTAGTTGGCCCTGGTTTAATAGTGACTTGAAGGTGCTTCAGAGGAGGTACCGTCAACAAGAAAGACGTTGGAAGTTACATCCCAATGAGATAGAGAAGATGAAACTAAGAACTGTTCTAAAAATGTATAAGGTAGGCTGTTTTGAGGCAAAATCAGCCTTTTTTTTCTACAAAAATCAAGAATGCATCTAATGCTCCTAAAAAACTATTCAAGGTAGTTAACTCTTTAATCACGCCCCCTGTTCCATCAAAATGCGGGTTTTTTAAAACTAAAATCCGTTAAATGCATGCAGATTTCCCTTTGATAGAACCCTGGGTAGCCCCATTGGATTTTTCAAGTCAGGATACCCCTCTGCTTACATGTTTTCTTCCGTTGCTGCCGGATAGGATTAAAGGATTTTTAATGGGGATTAAGTCAGGTTCACCTATGGATCCGTGTCCACCCAGCATTTTGCAGATGATTTCGGAACCGGTTGTTCTGAAATTAGCTACTATTTTTCAGGAAGTCCTATCTTCAGGGATTTTCCCTTCTAAATGAAAGCAGGCCACTGTTATTCCTTTAAAAAGAAGCCCAATCAAACTGCATTTGATTTAAGCAATTTGCGACCTATTTCTTTGCTACCTACATTAGCTAAGATTTTTGAAAAACACATTAATTATGAACTCTCCACGTTCCTTAACCAGGTAGGAGGTTGCGACCAGTCACAACATGGATTTAGAAGGGCTCATAGTACGGAATCAGCGCTACTAACGACATCTGACTCCCTCCGGAGACTACTGGATGAGGGTCAATGCACTATTCTTGTACTATTGGATCTTTCCGCTGCATTTGACACCATCTCGCCTACAATCCTGGTTTCTCGCCTCCATAATGCTGGAATAAGACATTCCGCTCTTAAAATCCTGGAATCTTTTTTAAGTTAATGATCTATTACTGTAAGCTGGGAGGGCTTTAAAGCACCGGCTTTTCACCTGCCATGTGGGGTGCCTCAGGGCTCGGCGCTGAGTCCAACACTTTTTAACATCTATGTGGCACCCTTAGCAAGACTTATCCGATCATATGGTTTTATCCCATCCTTTAATGCTGATGACACACAACTTATCATCCAGGTGTCTAGGAGCAACTGGGAGGAAGTGGCTGATCGGTTTAATAAGTGCATGCAGGATATTGATAAGTGGATGAGACAGAACTGGCTGAAGCTTAATACAAATAAGACGGAGATTGTTCTGTTTGGTTGTAGTAAGGAGCTGTGAAGTTCGCGATGGTGGCCTGAGGAATGTGGAAAGCCACCGGCCCCGTACGTGGCTACCAGAAATTTGGGAGTGATTTTCGATGACTCATTAAGCTTTAAGCCACAGGTTAGTGCTATAGTCAAATCTAGTTACTGGACACTGAAACTCTTGATTTTTTTTATTTCCATTTTTGAAGCAGGCGGAAAGAGTTACTGTTATTCTGGCATTGATCATGTCCAGATTGGATTACTGTAACTCCCTGCTGTTGGATACTGATGGGGGCTCCTTGAGGAAATTGCAGCTAATTCAGAACAATGCAGCTCGTATGATTCTGGACCTCCCACGTTTTGCCTCAGCTTCTCATAGCCTAAAGTATCTTCATTGGCTTCCGGTTGGCAAGAGGATAATTTCTAAAGCCCTTTGTCTAACTTTTAAAGCGCTCTATAGGGACGGTGCTGAACACCTGGCTGATAGACTCAGGTGGTATCGTCCAGGGCACGTCCTAAGATCGGACAATTCCTACCTGATACCTGGACGAACTAGTAGAGTCAGGTGGGGAGATAAAGCTTTTACAGTGGCCGCTGCCAGATACTGGGATGCTCTACCATTGGATATCAGGAAAGAACATAACTTCCTGATATTCAGGAAGCGAGTGAAAACATGGTTGTTTCCACGGTAAGGTTTTTGGTCTCTGTCGTTCCCTCCTCATTTATGTCCTCGAGCGCTTCGATGCTAAGGCCGGAACGCACTATATAAATCTCCATATACATACATATACATACATACAATGTCAAGTCTCCAGAGAATTCCCAACAACAGGCAATGTTAGATGATAAACGTACTGGTTATAAACAAAATTCCAGTGATCTTATATAGATCTTACCATTTGGTATGGCGGAGCTATATCACATTTGTTAGTAACAGAATCCTTAAAGGTAGCCCTATACCAACACCTTAGAGCCCCCCTAACGCCACCAGGTGTGCGCCATACTTAAAATACAGCACACCATGGCAGTAGTCAGGGAGACTAGCATCATCATTTTTTACACTAGTCCGGCGCTTTGTAGGACTAGTGTCAAATATTTTGACGCTAATCCTGCAAAGCACTCAGAGCACCTTTGAAAAAAATGGGTGCTTCTTTTTAACACCTGCACATTAGCAGACATTAAAAAATGCTGATAAAAATGGTTCAAAGGAATCCAATAGATTCCTTTGTGCCATTTTGAGGGCCCCCCTTGCGCTAGAGCGCCGCCCTTGCATAAATGTTGCCTGTTCGCAAGGGGTTACAAAGTGGTGCAATGCAAGCATTGCGCCACGTTGAAAATATGGTGCAGCGTTTTTGGCCGTCCAACACCACATTAGCGTAAAAAAATGACTCTAATGTGGCATTGGAATGGCGAAAATGGCCAGAAGAGGTACCAGTTCAAGATCCTCACGCTGGCTTTCAAGGCACTACATAATCAAGGACTGGTGTACATCAACCACAGATTGAAAATCCACACTCCAGCAAGACACCTTTGCTCCACCACCCTCAACCTTGCACACGTTCCCTGCACCCGCAGCGGCAGCCGCTCCTACTCCTTCGTCGCTGCTGAAGCATGGAACAGCCTTTGCCTGCACCGCAGGATGGCATCCTCTCTGGCAGTGCTCAGGAAACAGCTAAAGACATGACTTTTCGAAGAAGACATGGATCCCCAGCACCCAGAAACCCGCAAGGACGACAGTGCTGCACTTCATAAAAACCCTGATTGATTGATTGATTGATTGAAAGACAGCTGGAGAGGTTCCAGGAACTTCATTATTTTTGAAAGGGACTGAGGGGAAGTTCCCCATTCAGACTTTAGTGAAGTGGACATTTGAGGAAGGGACAGCCTTAGTCCTTTAGGTCTTTGTTACCCAGTTGGGCACCCACCCAGTAGAAGGGGGAGCTGCTCCCAGAACCAGTTTCGTTTAGCTGAGGAGGAGGAGGAAACACACCCCTGGCTGGTCCAAAGATTCCCTTGAGGGGCATAACACCTGTGTCATCTTGGATGCCCTCATAATGGTGCGATGTTGGATAGTTTCCAGTAAGGTAAACAGGATGTGCTGTAAAGGTGAGAAGGGATACCCCTGGGATCTTTTCCCCGTTGTTTATGTAGTGTTTCAATTTCATCTCCACCAACTGACTACTGAAACTTGCAAAGCTGACACCTCACCCACAGAGCCTCAGAATACTTTCGTGACCTGTGAAAAAAAGGGAAGAGGACTAAAACTGCTGTTTCAGACCTCTGGAAAGACTTGCTGGACCTGCTCCGACTTGAACACAGGACAGTTGGGTAACCACTTGTGTAGTTACAGGAACATCAAAAGCTGAACTATGCCTTTTCTCTGGATTGGCCTGTGACCAGTTACAAATGAAATGAAACTGAGCCATGCTGGTTTCCTTTGGTAGAGAGAATCTTGATATTAAGTGCTGAGTCCTGGTCCCTAAGTTCTATGCCGGAGTTTGTGAGAGCCAGAAAGACTTACTGTGAAAACTCAAAATATTTTGAACTTCTAGACCTCCAGAGGATTTGGACCAACCACCCACATCAATCTGCCCACGGCGCAACCTCGGTTGGCAAGAAAATGAGCTTGGGCCCACTCTGGAGTTTTGCTACTTGGAAAACCTGTTCAATGGACCCTTGCGAAAAGCCTATCTGACTTCAGTTTGACCTTCCCAGATACAACCTGCAGCCTTGCTTCTCTGGAAGATTCTGATGTCCAAAAAAAAGATCAAGAGCATCATTGTGAGTTTGGCTGAGAGGTGCTAGAGACACAGATGGGCCCACAGGGATACATTGTTCACACTGCCATTGCATGGCCGGGACTGCATCAATACTCTCCTGGTTTCAATATCGCTTTTTACTACTGGATGCTGGGGAGACTGTGCAGTGTCTTCTCAACCAGGAGCCCAGGCCATAAGTTGCACAGCAACCTGATCAACAACCTTGTAAACGCATCACACAATAATTACTGACCATGGGCCTGAGTGTGGAAGGGAACAGAAACTTAATCCTGGCTTTTTTATTTGGCACCCAGTACTGATCTTATCCCTGGATCCTATGCAGAGCATCTGCTGGGCGACTCCCTGATTTATTCACCATGAGGCCTATCCGAGACCTCACTACCAGCCTCTCTGGTTATTTGGTGTGGTGCACTCACTCTCCCATGCAATGTGCCATCTTTAAAATTGTCATGGCAGCTGTCCTTTGCCGAAGCTCTTGCAGGGAGCACCTAGGCACACACCAACCCCAATGACATGTGGCTTTCAACCCTTGTTATGATTCTCAAAGAGGTCAATGGGATGAATGCCAAGGTTACCTCATTGTGTACTACTGTGGCAAGTTTAGCTATGGATGCTAAGTCCCTCAGAACAAACTTTCAAGCTATGAACATTCGGCTGGGTACTTGTGACAAACAGCTTGATGACATTGATAGACTCTGTAGCTTAAAATCAGATTCGAGCAACAAACTGAATCGGCTGTGGAGGAAGGTCGCAAAGATGGAGGACCACTCAAGATGGGAACATATTTGTCCATATAGATTCTTTGAGGGGGCAGAAGGTGACAATGTGGTCATATTTCTGACTTCATTCCTTCAGATGCTTATTCATTTTAGTTTTCCTTGAAAGGTGGAATTCCAGAGAGCACATAGAATCAGACACCACTCTTCTAGACCTGCGGACATGCCAAGAGCAATCATCTCATGCCTTCTGAGGCATAAATACAAAGCTTACTCTTCACACTAGGAGGTGGCAGAAGGACCATTTTAATTAAGGTGCTCATTGCCGCAGACTTCTCTCATGAAGCCTCCTACTTCCACCGCAAGATTGCAGACAATCACGAAAGCTTCAGTACCCAGACCCCCGTGGCAACCACCAACACCACAGATTCACCTCCGACCAACCTCCAGCTCTCCTGGACCCCCGTCAACGACACCATTGAAATCATGAACACCATCCACTCCGGCTCTCCATCTGACCCCTGCCCTCACCACATCCTCAATAAACAAAGCTCCGTCATCGCACCCCAACTACGTAAGATCATCAACAGCTCCTTCGAGTCTGCCACCTTCCCGGAGAGCTGGAAACAAGCCCAGATCAACGCCCGCCTCAAAAACCCAAGGCAGACCAAAAGGATCTCAAGAACTTCCAGCATATCTCCCTGCTCCCCTTCCCGGCAAAAGAAATCGAGAAGGCCGTCAACAGACAACTAACCTGCTTCCTAGAGGTGAACCGCACCCTGGACCCTTCCCAATCCGTAGTCTGCAGCAACCACCACACCGAAACCACCCTCATCGGCGCCACCGACGACATCAGAACCATACTGGACAGCGGTGAACCCGCGGCCCTCATCCTCCTGGACCTCTCGCCCGCGTTAGACACCGTCTGCCACCATACCCTATGCTCATGCCTCATCAATGCTGGAATCTGCGACAGAGCCCTGGACTCGGTCACCTCCTTTCTCACGGCAGAACCCAGAGAGTCCGCCTCCCCCATTCTGCTCGGAGGCCACCAAAATCATCTGCGGCGTACCCCAGGGTTTATCCCTCAGCCCGACCCTCTTCAACATCTACATGGCCCTGCTCGCTAACATCGCACGATCCCCCAACCTCAACATCGTCTCATACGCCAACGACACCCAGCTGATCATCTCCATTACCAAGGACTCCGCCAAGACCTACCTCCAGAAAGGAATAAAGACAATCGCCGAATGGATGACAAGCAGCTACCTCAAACTCAATTCGGACAAGATGGAAGTCCTTATCTTCGGCTCCACCCCCTCCGCATGGGATGACTCCTGGTGGCCTGCCACTCTCTGAACCACTCCGACTCCCACCGACCACACACGCAACCTAGGATTCCTCTTGGACCCCTCACTATCCATGACCCAGCAAGTCAACACCATCTCCTGCTTCAGCAGCCTCCGCATGCTCGGAATGATCTACAAATGGATACCCACCCGAACCAGAAGAACAGTCACCCAAGCCCTCGTAAGCAGCAAACTGGACTATGGCAAAGCCCTCTACGCAGGAACCACAGCCAAACTCCACAAGAGGCTGCAAAGCATCCAGAACGTCTCCGCACGCCTCATCCTGCACATCCCCTGCCACTGCCACATCACAGACCACCTGAAAGACCTGCACTGGCTCCCAGTCAACAAGAGAATCACCGGACCAGAATACCTCAACAAACGACTCTCCTTCTACACCCCGACCCAGCATCTCCGCTCCGCTGACCTCGCCTCGCAACTGTCCCACGCGTCCGCAGAACTACAACCGGCGGTAGATAATTTTCACACTTTTCCCACCCATCTGCGCCAGACCAAAGATCTTCTTACCTTCAGGAAACTTCTCAAGACCTGGCTGTTCGAGCAGTAGCAGCACCTCCCCTCACCTCCTTCTCCCCCTCCTTCTCCCCTCCACAGTGCCTTGAGATCCTCAAGGGTGAGTAGTGGCCTTTACAAATCCCCTGATTGATTGAATGATGAAACTGAAAAAATTCTAGACATTGCATCTGCAAATCTGCAAAGAAGGGGGCAATTTTGGATTACTAGGCACTGCAATGATGGCTGTGACATACCAAGTTCAAAGAACTGAATTCAAGGAAATTGAAGATTTGGAGGACTTTTTGTCCAGCTCAGAAAAGCCAGATGGAGGCTATCACCTGGAAGGACAGGACTCTGTATATTTTATGCCTCGACATCAGCCAAACTCCCAGCCTTCTACTTAAAGTCACACGTTACACCAGAGATGTTTAGATGAGGCAGGTTTAGATGAGGTGCTGGATGTGTTGTCCCAAGACAAAGACCCTAACAAATAATTATCTACTTTGAAAGAGCACCCCACTGAGACTTTAGGACATGTATCCATAGCATCATTTGGCAGATCTTAATACTGCAGCGTAGAGAAAATTGAACATTTTCCTCTTTTTTTCTCAGGCAGATGTGGTCTATGAGGTGCATTCCTGTCTGTTAGAAATGAGGTCTCTATTTGGCAGCCAGTTTACACCCTGTCCAAGTAGGGACCTCACTCCAGTCATTGTAAGGGAACCACACACCTAAGATCACCTCTGCTCACCCCCTTGGTAGCTCGGCACAAGCAGTAAGGCTTATCTCAGAAGCGATGTGTACAGTATTTGTACACACACACACACAAGAATTCAGTGAAAACACCAAAAAAGTACTTGACACCAGCCAATATTTAGCTGAGTAAAACAGACCCAAAACAACAAACATCCAACATACACAAGCAACAAGATCACTTTTTAAAGATTTAAAAGTCTTAGGGCTAGATGTAGTAAATTCCTGAATTGCGACTCGCTAATTGCCAGTCAGAGAGACTCGCAATTCAGGATGCAGGATGGTGACCCTGACACCATCTGCGACTCGCAAGGGGGTCGCAAACGCCCACCTCATTAATATTAATGAGGTGGGTCGCAATTTGCTACCCCCTTGCGACTCGCTGCACTCACAGGGATGGTGGCCTGCTGGAGACAGCAGACCACCATGTCTGTGACTTCTTTTAAATAAAGCAGTTTTTTTTTTTTTTGTAATGCAGCCCGTTTTCCTTAAAGAAAAACGAGATGCATTACAAAATGAAAAAATTAAAGTTTTTGTTTAATTTTTTCAGAGCAGGCAGTGGTCCATAGGACCACTGCCTGCTCTGAAATTTTTTTTTCCATGCCATTCAAAAAGGGGAAAGGGTCCCATGGGGACCCCTTCCCTTTTGCGAATGGGTTACCACCAGTGTGACACTGGTGGTAACTGCGAAACGGGGTCACAAAGCAATGCAGCATCACGCTGCGACTCACAATTAGGAAGAGGAACACCCCTTCCTAACTGAGACTCGCAGTCCCATTTTGCGAGTCGGTAACCAGGTTACCGACTCGCAAAATGGGAATTGGGCATCGCGATGTGGGTTTTGCACGTCGCAAACAGCAAAATTCGCTGTTTGCAACGTGCACAACCTTTCCTACATCTGGCCCTTAATCCTGAAAAATTAGTGGTTGTATCCCTATATCACAAAGTACACTGGATGCGTCAAAACAAAGATGATTAGGGCTGCATTGGATGCATTGGAAAAGCAAGTGATGTGTCATTTATTTTCACGCTGTACAGGTGTTGAGTGGATTCTTTTCATTCCTGGCTGGCGATGTGTCAATTTTTTTCCCTGCCCAGCAATCGATGCATGGTTTCTTTTCGTGCCAGAGTCTTGATGCGTTGTTTCCTGGCTGGAGAGCAACTTCAATTAAGAAAATGACACCCAGGGATGATACGTGGAAAATCCAGACGCAGGGCAGTGATGGATCCACACTGAAGCAGGCGATGCATTGATTTCACTGCTGCTAGACAGGTGCTGCATCGATTTTTGAGCCATGGTGCAGGTACTGAATCAGGTTTTATGCTGTAATGCCCTCGGTGCATAGATTTTCATTCAGATTACCAGCTTCCACTTCTAAGGGCCCAGTGATTGGATTTGGCACCAACTAGCAAGTCAGCAGAAGAGTCCAGGTGCTGGCAGATGAAGCCTTTGATTTTCCCGACACTTCACAACAGGAGGCAAGCTCAGTTCAAGTCCTTGGAGAATCTTGGAAAGCAGGGTGTAGAAAGCAAAGTCCAGTCCTTTCGCTCTTAGCAGAGAAGCAGCAAGCAGCAGGCCAGCACAGCAAAGCAACAGAGTGAGAGTTCCTCCTACATCATCCAGCTCTTCTTCCTTGCAGAATGTCCTCAGTTCAGAAGTGCTCTGAAATTGTGGGGTAGGCAGTCCAATACTTATACACATTTCTGCCTTTGAAGAAGGCAAACTACAAAGGAAAGTCTCTGTAGTGCACAAGACCCTGCTGGTCCCTGTTCGGGCCCCAGACACACTCTAGGGGGATGGAGACTGCTTCGTGTAAGGACAGGCACAGCCCTATTCAGGTGCAAGTGTCAGCTCCTCCTTCCACTCTAGCACAGGAAGACTCAACAGGATATGCGGGACATACCTCAGCTCCCTTTGTGTTACTGTCTAAAGTGAATTCACAACAGCCCAAAAGTCAGTCTGACCCAGGTCTGTATTCAGTATGCAGGTAGAGCGACAGAATGGTTAAGCAAGAAAATGCCCACTTTCTAAAAGTGGCATTTTCAAACTTACAATCTGAAAACCAATTTCACCAAAATATCTGTTTTTAAATTGTGAGTTCAGAGACACCAAACTCCACATCTTTATCTGCTCCCAATGGAAAACTGCACTTACAATATATTCCAGGCAATTCCCATGTTATCCTATGGGAGAGATAGGCCTTGCAATACTGAAAAACAAATTTAGTAGTATTTCACTATCAGCACTTGTAAAACACACCAGTACATGTCCTACCTTTTTTAATACCCTGCCTTAGGCCCTACCTTAGGGGTGGCTTACATGTAGTAAAAAAGGAAGGTTTGCGCTTGTCAAGTGGCTGCACTTGTCAGGTCGATGTGGCAGCGCAAAAATGAACACAGAAATATTGCAGTGGCAGGTCTGAGACATGTGTGCAGGGCTTCTCGTAGGTGGTATAATCAGTGCTAAAAGCCTACTAGTAGCATTTGATTTACATGCCCTAGGCACACATAGAACAGAGTCCTAAGGGAAACAAAAACAGTTCAGAAAAAATAGGAAGAAGGAGGCAAAAAGTTTGGGGATGACCCTGCAAAAGGGCCAAGTCCAACACTGTCCATTTGACTTACTGTCCCGAGGTGGTTGGGCAAGCCTTTGCCTCCTTACTTTCTATCTCTCTGTCCCTGGCTGAGGGCAGAGAGGGGATGGGTCAGTCTTGGGTTTTGATTTTCAGGGTGTTTATTCACGGTGATGCTCCCAACAGTGTTCCTGGCCCCCACTAATCCTCCCGTCCCATCCCTTTTTAGGTATATTTCTTTGTTACAGACATCCGTCAGGCAACATCTTGCCAAGTCTTGTTTTAGGCAGGTGAGCCCTATGGCCCTGAGTGAGAGCAGGTCTTACAGACCACAGTTAAAAGTTTAACGGGGTTACATCTTTCTGCCGCCAGTGCTTCCTACCTTCTCCAGAACTCACATTTTCCTGATGAGCAACTCATATGTCAGCCACTCAGTAACAACATATTACTGGGAAGGGATTTCTCACCATGCCCATGGCACTGGATGTGGCCATCTCTTGCAGATCTCCCCCATCAACTCCTTAGAGAATTAAGGCTTCTAGGTACTGTCTAGCAGATGAGAAGTGGTGGCTGAATGCAGATGCACTGGTTTATTGTGACGAAAATGAGCAACGGTTTACATCCAGGCAGATGGTGTGGGCAGCAGGGAAAGCCACCTGGTGATATCTCCTGATGAGAGACTTGGCCATAGCCCACAAAACACACTCAAATGCACAATCAAGTATCCATTAATGATGTACAGGACACGTCCCACCCTAGAAATCAGGTGACAGCTAGAGGCAGAGAAAATAGATACAATAGGCTGTGCATGTCTTCCTCAGAAACTGCCAATGGATGTGGAAATAACAAGTGTGTGGATATGGAAACAGTAAGTGTGTGTATGTGGAAATAGTAAGTGTATGGATTTGGAAATAGCAAGTGATTGGATGTGGAAATAGCATGTGTGTGGATGTGGAAATAGCATGTGTGTGGATGTGGAAATAGCAAGTGCTTGGATGTAGAAATAGCAAAGTGTGTGGATGTGGAAATAGCATGTGTGTGGATGTGGAAATAGCAAAGTGTGTGGATGTGGAAATAGCAAGTGCTTGGATGTAGAAATGGCAAAGTGTGTGGATGTGGAAATAGCATGTGTGTGTATGTGGAAATAGTAAGTGTATGGATTTGGAAATAGCAAGTGATTGGATGTGGAAATAGGATGTGTGTGGATGTGGAAATAGCAAGTGCTTGGATGTAGAAATAGCAAAGTGTGTGGATGTGGAAATAGCTAGTGCTTGGATGTAGAAATAGCAAAGTGTGTGGATGTGGAAATAGCTAGTGCTTGGATGTAGAAATAGCAAAGTGTGTGGATGTGGAAATAGCAAGTGCATGACATACAAATAGCAAGGGTTTACATGTGGAAATATCAAGTGTGTGGATGCGGAAATAGAAAGTGCTTTGATGTGGAAAGAGCAAGTCCTTAGATGTGGAAATAGCATGTGCTTGGATTTGAAAATAGCACGTGTGAATATGGAAATAGCAAGTGCATGAAAATGCAAATAACAAGTGCATGTATGTGGAAATAGCACATGTGTGGATGTGAAAATAGCAAGTACATGAACATGCAAAAAGCAAGTGCTTGGATGTGGAAATAGTGTATGCTTGTATGTGGCGATAGCAAATGTGTGAATGTGGAAATAGCAGGTGTGTGAATGTGGACATAGCAGGTGGTTAAACATGAGAATATTAAGTGCATGGTTGTGGAAACAGCAAGTGCTTGAATGTGGAAATAGCATGAGCTTTGATGTGGAAATAGCAAGTGTGTGGATGTGGACATAGCAAGAGTATGTAAATGAAAATAGCAAGTGCATGAATGTGGGAACAGCAAATGTGTGGAAGTGGCAATTGCAAGTACTTGGCTGTGGAAATAGCAAGTGTGTGGAAGTGGCATTAGCAAGTGCTTGGCTGTGGAAATAGCAAGTGCATGAACATGCAAATAGCAAGTGCTTGGATGTGGTAATAGCAAGTGCTTGGATGCAGAAGGATTTATATTACATGCAAATAGCAAATATAAAGAAGAAATATTTAGAGGCAGGCCTCTTTGAGGAGAAGATTTTGAGAGTGCACATGACTTTGTAACCACTTGTCTGTTGACTACTCTGCACATATTTTAATACTACACCCAAACTCTGGCCTGGTCATTTAAAGCGATTATGAGGCAGACCCTTATTCCACTGCTACATCAATAAAAGGTCAGCAGTTAGGGCTCTGGTGTGATGCAGTGCCCCCATCACCTACAGTCTGCTTGATATTCATGAGCAATCTGTAAAACACCTAATTGTGGGATTCTCTGGCTCAAATCCTATAAGTTATCACCTCCACTCTCTCACAGGTGAACCACAGACTTCCATGACTGAGGGAAATAAGTCTACACCCATGGGCAGTGTAGGGTGTAGAGAATGGGCTGGGTCATGTGAACGGCCTAGCCCTTTAAAGGGGAAGACAACCTGGGAAATGGTATGTGTTGACAGCTGCTCCTCTATGTTCTCCTGTTCCTTGGTCTTCCTCCATATCTTAGGGCTTCAGCAAACATACTGGCATCTTTCAATGGTCCCATCCAGCTCCATGACGGTCATGCCAAACGGAAGCAAGAATATGACTGAAGGCAAAGCTGTCTTGCCTATATCTGCTTCGGAAAGGCACAGGACTCATGAATGACAAGTTCTACCAGCGCTTTATGAGCTGTTGCACTGTACAGCCTGAAACATTAATATTCACTAAAAGAGCCTGTGAGAAATGTACCTGTTGGTTGACTGGGGTGTGAGCCCTGGTCAAGCAACAGCCACAATGCCTTGCAGGTTGTACCACAAAAAGTCACTCAAGTAACTTCTGCTTAACCCTGGGTACCATGGCACAAACAGCGGTCAGGGTAAACGTGGAGGCAATGTGTAAAGTATTTGTTCAGCACACAAACAGTAACAAAATAAAAATATAACACAAGAAAAATCCCAAACCCATTTAGAGACATGGAATACATTTTAATTTAGTTTTTGACACTAAAATGACAGAAATCGAATCAGTAGAACTGGATCTCTGAATTTTTCAACTTTTTGGAGAAACTACAACCTAAACATTCAAAGTGCCAACCGCAGACATCTAGTTGCACCAGACCGGATCAACGTAACCACAATGGAGAGCTGCTGGGATACAAGAAGTGGATTGGACCCGGTCATCGCTTACCTTTGGACTTAAAAAAATTAATGCCCGGTATGGCGACATGCGGTGTCCGGGGAGGGAGTTTAATCATCAGATGGCCTTCTACATTTGGACTTAGTCACAGAAATAAAAGTTGAAAAACTCCAGCAGAACAAAGTTGGAGGCTGTAGCTGAATACAGTTCCATGAGATCAGATACTCCTTTAGCAAAGGACATTTGAAGCAGATTTGCTGCTGCGGAGAAGGACATAGAGGGAGAAGCTGCAAAGTCAGTCTGATCAGCAATACACTTCGGACAGATAGGTGAGCTGGTTAGTCCCCATCTCCTCCTGAATCTCAGAGCACTTTTTGGCCAAATTTTGCGCAAGCCCTACGTTTTGGAAATTGGCCATCTAGGCACCTTTACCAACAGAACCAAGGGTCCAAGACTGGTGGGACACTACTTGGGGGTTCAGGACTCACTCAAGCTGGGTTCTGGTGTGGGTTCTAGATGGTGAGAGTATTTTATGTCCCTGTGGCTCAGACAAGGAGGCCAGAAAACTAGCCAAGTGCTTGCTTTAATTTAATACTTTGTGTGATTCAGCAACACTTAGCATAACAAATCATAAAACACAACAAAACACTGCCATACCATACAGTAGTCTCATCTATTGACAGGATTTTGTAATGTCACAATGTCCTGGCATTTTTACTTATATAATATTTTTTCATTAAATTTTTCAGGAAAACAAGCAGAAGATCAACTAAAACGTCAAAAAGAGGAGGCAGAGAGGAAGCAGCGAGAGGAGGAACAGCGGAATAAGCGAGAAGAGGCAAAACGAAGACAGATGGAGGAAGAGAAGCGACAACAGGAACGTGAGGAGAGGTTAAGACAGATTGAAGAAGAAATGGAGAAAGAAAGACAGTCCCTTGAGGAAAAGCTGATGGAGACATCAGAGAAACTCAGAAACATGAGCCTTGTGCGAGGGCTAACAAATGAAGAACGCTTGCAGCACATGGAATTAGTTGTGGAAGGTGATTCTGAGATCGTTGAGATCAATGAGGTATGGTAGACCAAACAAGTCATCTAACATCTTGTTAGTAGTGTGAAAGAAATATGAGGAACATCATTTGAGGATGTGAGATCAAGAGGGCACACAGTCTCCAATGGAGATAGAGATAAGGGCACCAAGAAGAGGTTCATGATTGAGTGAGTTGGCAATCCTGCAAGTATTTGTAGATCTAAGAAAAGAACTAACTATGGAAAATTGAGACATGCAGTCACCAGTAAGAGCCCTGTGACTGTAAGTGGGTAATGGTGAAGTGGCTGAATGAGAGGATGAAGTGATGGGCGCACAAAAGAAGACATGACTTTGAGAAGACAGTTGCTCCACAGAACCTATTATGTCATTCAATGTCTAGACGCCCAGGAAGGGAGAGAGCTGCCTAAGTGTAGGGTGACTCATTCCCTGGAAACCAGTATTATGTGAGATGGTGCCTATGCATGACTGGCATAAAACCCTACAGAGGCTAAAAGCCTCTCCTGTTTGATGTCCTCTAAATGCTCCTCTTCCATGATTATTTTGTGCTCTTGTACTCTTCGGCCGAAAGTTTGCCCTCTCTTTCTGGCCCTAAAGCCAGACTATGCTGCCAGATACTTCAGATAATTCCTCATTAGAAAAAGGCCTCTTCTTCAGGTGCTTACCACCTGGTCCTTTGTTAACACAGTCCTCCTCATCAGACAAGAACAAAAATTATTCTTCATCATTTCCCCTACATCTCCTCCTGCTTTCTTTAAATAGAGATTTCACGGTATCCTGTACAGTGTCTTTAGTCTACTCCCATACTATTTCTTTTAGCCTACTCTCTTCTTGAGCTCCCTCTACCTTTAGCATATATTATGTGTTCTGGTTAAGGTAAAAATACTTTCTGTCATATAATTTATTTTAATACTTAGTTCATTTTCCCCTTTAAACCTTTCTATTCTTGTTTTTCAAATCTTAATCTTGCCCTAATTAACCTTGCCACATGCAATTAGTTTTCTCTCCAAACCTCTCCTTAATATTGAACTCAATCTTCTACTCAAATGTGGACCTCAACACGGTCTGGAAGCTGAAATCAAGGGCCTTTCCTCCAAGGTTCGCCGTCTGCCTAATTGCTTTAGAAAATATTGACAAAGCGGTGCGTGCCGTTTCCAAGTATGGCCGCCTGCTTCTTCCTCAACATGTAACAAATTCTGCTTTCGTAATGCGAGCCGTGCCAGTTTCAAACATGGCCGCCTGCTTCTTCCTCAACATGTAACAAATTCTGCTTTCATAATGCGAGGCATGCCAGTTTCAAACATGGCCGCCTGCTTCTTCCTCAACATGTAACAAATTCTGCTTTCGTAATGCGAGGCATGCCAGTTTCAAACATGGCCGCCTGCTTCTTCCTCAACATGTAACAAATTCTGCTTTCGTAATGCGAGGCATGCCAGTTTCAAACATGGCCGCCTGCTACTTCCTAAATGTTGTGCGCTCCTCATGCTTCTCGGACAGTTAATTTTACGGGCTCAAGATGCCCATTTAAAATACAGTGAGGACTGCGCGAGACGTGCTCCCCTACAGATGGGTCTAAGGGCCCTAGATGTACATTTGAAATAGAACGGGGGCAGCACGACACGAGTTCCCCTAACAATGCGTCTAACCCCCAACCACAAAGAACGTCCTGGTAGTTCAAATCATTCACACTTTCCTAATATACTCTTTTTTCGCTATAATTATTTTCCATACCACTGAATGCTTACAGATGTTTCTCCAGCATCACAGTACATCAATATTTTCCTAAAATCTCTCTTAACCCTGGCACTATAACCTCCACAATCAAACCTCTCTTTCCTCCAGCAATCCATAAATTGTACTGATCCCCACACTTTTATACTATAATTCCACCTCAAAATATCTCAAACGCATACACTTAAAATAAAAAAGAGAATATCCGCTCTGAAGCAGCAGACAAAGAGAGGGAGAAGATAGAATGTTGTGGGGCTTTACGGACAGAATGTTCTAGAGTTCTATGGAGTCTGGCAATGTTCTGGTTTTGGAACTTTGAAGTGTTTGCAGCTTGTGGCAGTGACTACAAGTTAATGCATAATGCTCGCCTCCTGCCTTGCCACAAAATTCCAATGTTATGCGCCTAAGAATGAGGAATGTTCAATCGCTTAAATCTGCTAAATGTGCAGTATGCAAACGTGGTTTGTGCAGGAGAAGCACAGAGTGGGATCGACAATAGACTTGAAATCTGACAATGACAGAACTAAAGGTGTTTTGTAGCCGAAGAAGAAATCTAGGGCCTGATTTAGATTTTTGTGGACGGGTTACTCTGTCACAACAGTGATGGATATGCCATACGTCCAAATATAAATTCCATTTTTTTTTTATGGGATTTATATTTCAGTGTAAGGCATATCCGTCACCTTTGTGACAGAGTAACCCATCCACCGAAATCTAAATGAGTCCCTTAATTACTGAATGTATCTTAACGGGAAGCCAATGAAGCTCTTTAAGATGCGAGGAGATTAAGCGGGTGATAACAAGGTTCAGTATCACCCAGGTGGCAAACTTTGTAGCCCCTGAAGGAAGAAGAAGAGCTTTTTGGGGGTGCCTGAGACAAATAATTAAACCCAGAGCAGGGTAAAGTTTGATTGACTGTCTTCCTGGCTGAATCAGGAAGCAAGAGCATTTTCTTGCTTATCCTCATAAGGAGGGAAAAAGCAAATGGCAGCTCTCTATTTGACTTGTTTAGAGATGAGCAAGTTGTGGTCAAATAAAACAACATCACAAAACAAAATAAAATGATGGATGTAGTGTTGAAACTTTTCAGTCACAAATCTGGGTTTCCACGTCACCCCAGTTTGGACCCAGTCATATGCAAATCAGTCTTGACCCTGTTTCCCATGGGAACAGTCCAGCCCGAACAACTAGACCAGGTCTTCCCTGCACAGGAAACAAGCATCCTGGGACCACTTTCAGGGTATCACCCTTCATCAACCAGGCTAGCTTAAATCCAGTGGCGCAGTGAGCAAGGGACCTACGTCTGGGCATACCCCTGCCACTTAGGGTGCACAAAGCAACATCACAAAACAAAATAAAATGATGGACGGAGTGTTGAAACTTTTCAAACACTCACCCCCAATCACAGATCTAGGTTTCATCCATCGTTATTTTGCTCGCCACGTCACCCCAGTTTGGACCCAGCAATATGCAAATCAGTCTTGACCCTGTTCCCCATGGGAAGGTCCAAACTGGGGTGGCATGGTGAGCAAAAGAATGATGGATTAAACCCAGATCTGTGACTGGGGGTGAGTGTTTGTATTGTTCAGCACTCCGTCCATCATGCTTTTGTGTTACTAAAGTTGCCCTAAGTGGGAAGGGTATGACCAGACGTGGGTCCCTTGCTCACAGACAGTGCCACTGGATGCAAACTAGCCTGGCTGATGAAGGGTGAAACTGTTTCCAGGATGCTTGTTTCTGGTCCAGGGAGGACCTGGCTTGGCAGTTCGGGCTGGACTGTTCCCATGAGGAACAGGGTCAAGACTGATTTGCATATAGCTAGGTCCAAACTGGGGTGGCATGGTGAGAACGATGGATTAAACCCAGATCTGTGACTGCGGGTGAGTGTTTGCATTATTCAGCATTCCGTCCATCATTCTTTTGTGTTGTTAAAGTTGCTCTAAGTGGGAAGGGTATACCCAGATGTGGGTCCTTTGCTCACTGTGCCACTGGATCCAAGCTAGCCTTGCTGATGAAGGGTGAAACCGTTTCCAGGATGCTTGTTTCCGGTTCCAGGGAGGACCTGGCTTAACAGTTCGGGCTGGACTGTTCCCATGAGGAACAGGGTCAAGACTGATTTGCATATGGCTAGGTCCAAACTGGGGTGGCATGGTGAGCAAAAAAATGATGGATTAAACCCAGATCTGTGACTGGGGGTGAGTGTTTGCATTGTTCAGCACTCCGTCCATCATCCTTTGGTGTTGCTAAAGTTGCCCTAAGTGGGAAGGGTATTCCCAGACGTGGGTCCCTTGCTCCCTGTGCCACTGGATCCAAGCTAGCCTGGCTGATGAAGCGCAAAACCCTGAAACCGGTCCCAGGATGCTTGTTTCCGGTTCAGGGAGGACCTGGCTTGGCAGTTCGGGCTGGACTGTTCCCATGAGGAACAGGGTCAAGACTGATTTGCGTATGGCTAGGTCCAAACTGGTGTGGTATGGTGGGCAAAAGAACAATTGATTAAACCCGGATCTGTGACTGGGGGTGAGTGTTTGTATTGCTCAGCACTCCGTCCATCATACTTTTGTGTTGCCGTGGTCTAACAAAAGCCAAGATTTTGGCTGATTCGACCGGTGCAGGAGTGGAGTGTTTCTGCTGACCAGCTATGTAAGTACTAAACAAGGTGGGATGAGTGGCATCTCTTAACTACCTGCAGGGGCAATGTTGTTTCTAAGCAAAAAGAGTGATCCTGAGCTCTGAAAGAACAAAAAAGAACCTTGCCATTTAAGAGCACTCCTTCCCATGCCTAGTTAAAGAGATCAACTAAGCCTAGTTTTAGTGTGGGGAGAAGGACAGAATCCTGACAGTCTGGTAAGGTAAGCAGCTGGAATCTGGTTTGCTTGAGAGTTGTTGGTTACCTGCTTTTTTTAGGATGTTAGATGGAAAAGGTAGAAGGGAGATGGGATGGTAGTTTCCAAGAGTGTTGGCTTCTGTCGAGGGTTTTTAAAGAAGTGGAGCAACTAGTGCATGTTTCTAGGTCTGAAGTACTATGATGGAATGAAGAGATACATTGCAGATATGCACTAGGGCTTGAGATAGAATATCTGAAGCCACAGCAAATATGAAAGGCGGGCAGGGATTGAACAGTGAATCTCATTTGATTGAGAAGGGAAGGTCATCTACCTCCTGAGCAGAGACCTCTGAAGTACTTGTCTTATTAGAAGTCTCTGTGATAGAGATAGAAGAAGTACTCAGGCACAGTTCCTGAGAGGGCTGAGAATGACTACAGGCATCTGGTTGAAGGAGACTTTTCACAATGGAGAAAAGGTGCATGAAACGTTTGTGGAGGATTCAATTTGGATGCAAAGTAGGAGCTTTGGACAGCTAGGATGAGTCATTGGAATTTCATAATGGCAGCCCTATAGGCTTCTTTTAACTCTGTACCGTAAGACATGCACTGCAGAAATACCACTGATTTACATTGACATCTACAGTCTCTCAGTTCATCAGTGTACCACAGATTGGAGTGAAGGGTTTACTGTGAGAAAGAAACATTTTTGGTGTCACACCTAAATTTAAAGCATTCAATAAACAATTTATAAAGTGCTCCATGGACAATAAATTGTCTGGGGGAGCAACAGTAGGACCAGTTTAAGTGGCTTGGGTGGAAGATGAGTTTGTGAGTTTGGTGGTGGAGGTGTGCTGGGATCACAATGATGAGTTTGTTTAGGCAGGTATCTTGTGTCATTGTATATGAGAGGTCCATAAGTTTCCAGAGACTCTCTCTTGATCCGCACCAGAGTAGCTACTGAGGTGTAGATTAGGCAAAGACCAACAGAGGGGCCATGAGTCACGTAGAGTGAAGGAGAAGCACGCAGGGGACCCTGAGATAACTTTCCTCTGGCTTTCTAGAGCATTTCCTTGTGTTACAGTGCATTTCTCACTATTGAGCCCTGTGCCCTCATTTGTACACTGTCACAAGTCAGGCTGATAGGCATTGCCATCAAGAAAACACCATCACCCTTGGTGCCCTTCAGTTTGAAGGTGGTTTGTAGTGATATCCTACCACTAGGAGCTAAGATTGCTGCTTCCCCACAGACAGAGTAATGGTCATTGCCAGTCTAACCAATCTCCACAGTCCCCCCTCTGGCACAACAGATGCAGGCAGAAACCTAGCAGCATTGTTTTGGGAATTTTTCATCTTTTCCTCTTTCTCATGAACTGTACAATACAGGCTAGGTGTAAGTAGGATGAAGTGGTTCTGATGGAGACTCAGTTACTTTTAGTCCATTGGCTAGTTTCATGATTATTGATGTTGTGCTGACTCTCAGCCCTGAAGTTCTGTCTACTGCCTTGAAATTCTAAAACAAAGATGGTTACATCAGCTTCTCATGTACCGAAAATATCTGTTGTGTGCATATTTATTTCATCCACATAAAGATAGTTTGGACTATACACCTGCTTAAGACTTGTCAGCTACATACTTGATACCTCACAAGGAAAGTCTGCCCCTCCATGAGAAGCTCAAACAATCAGTGCCTAATTGTTCTTAAAATCAACTTACTAGCAGATTCAGAGTGATGGAAGATATGTGGAACAGTGCGCTTCTACAGCATATATTTTGTAACAAAGTCCACTTTTTAAGAAAGTACATTAGGATAGCTTGCAGTAGCACCAATGTATGACATACACTGTCAAGTATGGCACCACTCAGTAAATGAAGGATGAAAACCTATGTAGATGATGCTTTTAGACAAAGGCACATGGGTGGTCAGTGAAGTGGTCCTTCAGCATAAATAGAGGGATGGTTCATGCTATAAACTGATGAAACAACTTTCACACATTTATTTTCTTGTAGGAAAAGGCTGTTGAGGAGAACTTTGAACAGCTATTGATTGATAACAACATGAAAGAAGAGAAGGGTCTGGAATCCCAGAATATTGGCGACCGGATGAAAACACTGCAGCAGTACCTTGTAGGCCAGTTCCTTATGAAGAAGGACATACCCATCTGGTGGCATAGAGGTTTGGACAGCACCTTTGATTGTGAGGATATTTCACTCACTGAAAAGTTGAGTCTTCTTAAAGCAACAATCCAAGTAACACTGAAAGAAGATGGGACAACGCATTTCACAGAAGAGATGGATGACATATCTAGATATCGTCTTCATATCATAGATGTACTCTACAACACAAACAAGACCTTAGCTGGAAAACTATCAAGAGCTGTCTTTTCTGACCTTTCCAGCACCAGCCATGACTTTCTTGGAAACATAATATTCAGCGGCACATGGACCCCAATCCAAGCAGTTCGATTCACTCTAAACGTGCAGGAGAGCAGTGTTTCACATGAGAAGGTGGAGAACATCCTCCAACTTGTACAGACGTATCAGATCGATATAAACACGGCCATTGCATCTTTGAAGGACCAGAGTCCTGTGCTGCATCTACAGCAACATGTAAAGACTGAGAAGGACAAGGATCTAAATACCATACTAGCAGAAATGAGAAAAAACAATTATCCTGAAAAGGTTCTTTTTATCATGGAGCAGGTGCTCAGTGAAGTTGGAGCTCGTCTTCCAGCATATCAAACCCTGGATCTGGACGAAAAGATGAAGAAAGATGGTATAGCCATGACCAGAACAGTCAACTTTGAAAATCCTGATATTGAGACACTCGTTAAAATTTTGATTGGCTTGTGTGTGGCTGTTCAGGACACTACCACTATTGTAATAAAGTCAGGTGAGAAGATTGAGGGCTATTTCCCACGCATGACCCAACTTGCATCTCTGCTGACTCTGCTCATATCTAAAGCCCCTGAATACAATGGTTGTCTTTTAGAGATTGCCACCGGAGAGGGAAAATCTACCATTGTGGCCATGCTTGCTCTAATTCATGCCATCCGTGGAAAGAAGGTTGATGTTATCACAAGTTCACCAGTGCTTGCCCGTCGTGATCAAGAGGATTGGAGCAAACTATACAAGATGTTTGATTTATCTTGTAGTGTTGTACCACCTCCAGGGTTAGATGAATACACTGATTCAAGAGAAATTAATAAGGCAATTAAAAAGGCTTATGCAGCTGATGTTCTGTACAGTACTGTTGGGAACTTTGCTGCTGACATTCTACGACAAGAGTTTGAAAAATCAAAAACCAGAGGAGATCGGCCTTTTGACATAGCCATTGTGGATGAGGTAGACTACATGACCTTAGATAGTGGTGTCCAAATCACATACCTTTCACATGCAGCAACAGGAATGCGGCACTTAGAACAACTACTGGCAGCCATCTGGGCGAAGATATGTACCTGCCAACGTATTCAAGATGCCAAAACTGATGACATTCTTTGGGCAACAGGAACACAATACTTTCACAAAGTTGCTGCAGCAGCTGTCATGGGACCAAATACATCAGAGCATTTCTCCCCCCTTGATATTCTCATGCCAGGACTGCAGCTTGGGTTCTTCACTGAAGAGGATGTGAAGAAACTTGAATCCACCCTGGTTAAGTCTGATCAGCCAATCACTGAAGAGCCAGAAGACTCTGTAATCAAAGAAATCATGGCTAAACTTGGACCTGCGCAGCAGCGAGATCTCTTGTCCATATTTCAGAAAGTTCTTGAAGATGCTATTGTTTTTGAATACTATGAGGTAAAGGACGGTAAAGCATCGGAATTTGAGATCATTTCATCGGACAACAAATCCACATCTGATCATGACAAAATTTGCATTCTTCTCCAGGAACATGGCTGTGCCTGTGAGGTGATGAGTGACAAGGACCTGATAGAAGGAGCTGTCAGTGAATTGGAATCAAGAATCCGGTACTCAGACACCTATCTGCCACCAGATAAACAAGAGAATAAGGATGATAATTTTATTCTTCTGCCAGCCTACCTGAAGGAATATACCCAGAACAGAATGAAGGTCTTTGTGGAAAATGCTTTGAAGGCAATTGTAATGGAGAAGGATCGGGAGTACATGATAGAATCAGCCACAGACATAGGGAAAGTAAAGACCACCACACCCATCTACGAATACCACACCATCATCCCAGTGGACTTCAAAGCCACTGGTGTGCTTGAGAAGAACAAGCGCTGGGGTGACGGCTTACAGCAGTTTCTAGAAATGAAGCACCAGCTGGCAATCTCACCACTGTCGAATGTCACCAACTTCATGTCAAATTTCCATTTCCTTCAGCGATATACTAAAGGCACAGGCATGTTTGGGGTCTCTGGGACGATAGGGGATGAGGCAGAGGTTGAGTTTCTTAAAAAACACTACAAAGTGTCTTGCTATGTTATGCCTACTCACCGACATACCAAGAAGACTGAACTACCAACTCTACAGGTCGAAGGAGGGCATGAAGCGTGGATCAACAGTATTTGTGAACATGTGAAAGAGCGCACAAGTCCAAACCAGTGGGGCAAAGGGCAAGCAGCTTTAGTTGTCTGTGAAGATGTGAAAACAGCTGAAAAGCTACAAACAGAGTTAATAGAATTAAAAGCTGTTCCCAATCCAGATAAAATAACTCTGTACACCAGAAGTGATTTGCACAATATTGAAAAGAGGACCTTTACTGCAGGAGATGTAGTCATTGCCACAAACCTTGGCGGAAGAGGCACAAATGTTAAAATCACTAAAGATGTAAATAAAAGTGGAGGACTCTTTGTGATTCTCACCCACTTCCCTACAAACATGAGAGTGGAAAAGCAGATATTTGGCAGGACCTCTCGTAAAGGAAACCCTGGAATGGTCCAAATGATATTAAACTATGATGACTTGTTACCTTCTTATCAAGACCAACCTATCGAGGTGATGAGACAACTCAGAGCTGACTACCATAAAACAAACATCGCAGAGATGGAGACTAATGAGCTCTTGGAAGTACAGATGCGGGAGGAACTCTTTCAGAAGTTTTGTGAACATCTAGACCTTTTTCAGCGTAATTACAATAAGATGGAAAAAAAAGACATCTACATGACTTCTGCTTTCCTAAAGTTTGAAGAAATCTTTCGTTCTTCTAAGACAAAGTTAGACTACCGCCCAGCTCTCAATGCATTAAAAGAAAGCTGGGCTCTTTGGCTCACACTACATGAAAAAGACATAGACGAACATAAGGACATCAGTGAGCTAAAAAAAGGCCTTGACCAAGTGATCCAGAGGAGGGCAGACAGCCTCCTGCGAGGAGAATCAGGTAACTTCTATGACTTCATCAAACAGGCTATGGACCGCATGTATCTCCACACTCAGAACAAAACATGGGATTATGGAGCACTATCATTTTGGCAGAAAGCGGAGAAGACTGATCGAGTGTACCGCGCTGTCTCACTCTATAATCAAGCCTACATTACAATTAATCTGGAACAGGAAGGCTATATGCAGAAAGCAATGGATCTTTTGAAAGAATCCAAGAGAATGATCGAAATCTATGTATCTGAGGTGTCGAACACCACAGTTTCCTGCCAGATGTCCTGCTTAGCTAAGTTTGAACCTCACAACAGAGATGATCCGAACTTCACAAAACAAATGGAGACCCGTCAGAGCCTGTTCAAGTCCTGGATCGATTACATCGATAAATCCATTGCAAAGCTAACAGAGTTCCAAAAGAAGAAGAATAATGCTATCACCAAGGATCAAGCTGTCTTCTCTTTGGCAACTGATCATAGTCCTATAACCAGTGACGAGCTTATTGTACTCTATGACTATGGTCTGTCCTTTGTGTTCGAAGTTGAGAAGAAGCCAGAATTCTGCATAAGTGCTCTTGTTTGCTTTATTCTTGGAGCTCTGCAGGTCCTTGCTGGGATTCTTGTGTGTGTTTTCACGTGTGGGACAGCTAGTCAGTTCGGAATGGGTCTGATTTCTGAAGGTGTGTCAGACATGATATCAGGAATTGAAGGGATGATAAAGGGTGCATTCGATTGGGCAGAGTGGGCAATATCGAAAGCCATTAGTATCGGGCTATCACTCATAACTGCAGGATTTAGCATGATTAAAAAGGCAGCACAAGCTGTTGTGAAAGTGACAAAGGGTCTGCTCAATGGAACAAAAACATTTGCATCACTTGCCGATGACATCATTCGTTCTGGAAAAGCTATAGTGTCTTCCATTCGCACATCTGCCTCTGCCATTTCTAAAAATGCTCTGTCCAACTCTATCAAAACCCTTGCTTCAAGTTCTGCCATGAAGAAAAATTTTCTGCAAGCAGTGAAGTATACTGGTCAAGAAATGGCCAAACAAGGTGTTATACAAGCTTTAGATTATGGCATGGATGCAGCCCTCGAAGCTGTCTTCAAGGAAATATTTCAAAAAGCCTTCAAAAATATGATAGCAACATCAGTAAAGGGGCATGAAGCTTTGAAACAAACAATTAAAAAGTTTATAGTTGCCAATGGCGTGCCAGAGAGTGCCCTAAAAATGGAAAACCCAGCCACTTTTCAGATTCGAGATGCCCATAAACAGATCATGAATAGAGTAATGCAAGATGTTTGCAGTTCTGCAGTCAATAATATCGCTGATGACTACAAAGTCCTGAAGACGTTTTTCAGTTACCTCAACGCCATGAAAGGTGGCATTCTGGAAATCCTGGAGGAGGCCAAGGTGAAAGGAACCATCCAAAAAGGGTTCAAGCTCAGTGTTGAAGTTGGAAAAAAAATGGTTGACTTCGTGCAGATGATAAATTCTGCCCCAACTCAAGATGTGATTGAAAATAGAGTCATTACATTTATAATGAAAGAATGCAATAAGCTCCCATCTGCTGCAGACTATAAGGATGATGGACGCCGCAACTTCGCAATTGTAGAGACAATGAAAGTAGAATTGTTGGATATAATATCCGAAGAACTCAATGAGAACTTTGTTGATTTGCTTTCAAGCCGCCTAACAAGTTACGTAATTAAACCTTTGAGAACCAAAGTGAATAAGCACGTAGGGAAAACAGTCGACAATATTCTTGGAAGAAATGAGACAGAGAGATTCTTCATTGAACAAAAACACAAAAGTGACATGAAGAAGACACACGTTGAGGAAGCAAATGTTAAACTGACAGAAGGTGAGAAGAAAGAGGTCAATGATTATGTGAAGAAAATGCAGGATCCACACAGCCCAGCCACAGAGCTGGACCTCAACGTCCTCACCAAAGGTGACCTGCTGAATGGCAAAGGCATCAAGGTCATCATGGTGGACGAGAATCAGAAGAAGATCTCCACGGAGGTCTACCCGGGCAAAGACTCCTCAGCGGGCGTCATCACCCTCCAGCTGCAGAAAGTAAAGGAGAGAGATGCAGGGTAAGACACTAACAGATAATAATCAATGACTCTACTCAGATCTTTTGACTGTTGTTATGTATCTGCCGACTATTTTCCAAATAATGTAGAACATTTTAAAGGAAACCTCTAAAATCAAAGGCACACTGATCAATGAATACATCTCAGTTGGGAAGAAGATGGGCATTCTACATGGAGAAGCAATGATTGCCTGCACAGATGTTACTCACTAATACCCGGCACTGATATCATTCAGTGATACACTGCACTGATATCATACATTGACTGCCTGCACTAATATCATTCAGTGATAGTCTGCACTGATATCATTAACTGATTGCCTACACTGATATCATTCAGTTATAGTATGCACTGATGGCCTTCACTGAGAGCTTTCACTGATATCCTACAATGATATCCTGCACTGATATCTTGAACTGATAGCCCTCAGTTACAGCCTTCACTTGCAGCCTGCATTGGTATAATTCACTGATAGCTTGCACTGATATAAATCATTGATAGCCTGCACTGATGGCCTTCTCTAATAGCCTGATAGCCTGCACTGATATAATTTACTGATAGCCTGCATGGATGGCCTTCACTGATAGCTTTCACTGATATCCTACACTGATATCCTGCAATGGTATCATTCACTGATAGCCTGTACTGATATCCTGCACTGATATCTTTCACCGATAGCCCTCAGTTACTGCCTTCACTAATAGTCTGAATTCTACTGTCCCTCATTGGTCTCCCTGAACCATGCACTGTACTCATCCTGAAGGTCACTGCAGACCTCGCACTGAACACAGTCCCATCTGTTAGTTGCCATGTAAGAAAAAGAAGAACACATTCATGGTCTAACTGTGTTATTAAAATTGGAGATATTTAAGGGCATAATTTCTGGTAAATGGGAGGCCTGACAAACCCCCAGAATGCCAGAGTCTCTGATGGACTGCTCAAAACCTATCTCCAGCATTTAAAGGTCCCAGCTGGCTGGACGAGCAGGTTCCAGCTTTCAGTAAACACACCCTGCTAGTCAGCCACAGAAGCGATGAGGGCCTGCTGCCATTTCTTTTTGTGTGGCAGAACAAATCCTAAATAAGGTGCATGTTTCTGAAATATCCTATTTCCTGTAATTTCCTCCTCACGCACCTCCGGACCATCTCCTCACTTCCAGAATTCTGACTCGCCCTCAAGATCTGGCTGTTCTAATAAGTCTCAGAGACCTACAAGCGCCTGGATACCCTATCAGGTGATAGGCCGTGTGTAGTAAACATGACTACAAGTATAGGTAAGGTTAAGCTCTTTTATTGAAAATGTAGACCGCAGCGATGTTGCAGCTACCGCCTCAACCATCCTCTTGACTCCGAGTGTCTCGAGCTCTCTCTCATGAGCTCAGGACGTAAAACGGGAGTCGCGAGGATGCGGCAACACCACATTATCCTCTTCCCTTACAAACGAGCAAATAACAATTTAACCATTACTCATTAAGATAACAATCTACAGAAAAAAAAACAATAACAACAAAAGAAATAAAAATACATTTAAAGATATAAATTATGAAGAAAGATGAAACACAAAATCATAACTCAAATACATGTCACAGAATTAACGGTATCTCAAAGGTCTCAAATACATGACACAGAATTAACGGTATCTCAAAGGTTTCACTCTTTGTCTGCCACTCCTGCGTACATAACGTTCAAAAACGACTTTATCAACATCCGTCAGATTCGTTTCATCAGTAACTGGTTCACTGTGAGATGGTTTGTTCAGAGAATCCATAGAATGATCAGACTTACACATTTTGTTAGGCATTTCCTTGACTTTAACTACCCTGTCAACATTCCACCAATTCCGCAAATTAACCCTAACAGCATTACCACATACTTTGTCAATTATCATGGGTTCTGAAAATCTATTTTCTCCTTTCTTCCTGTGAACAGGAAGTTTGATTCTAATCTTGTCCCCTACTTCAAATTAATGGGGGTAGACCCTCTTTGATAAATCAAAGTATTCCTTCTGCTTCATTTGTGCCCTCTGGACATTATTTCTGACAGTATCATCAATTACACTCAAATCACTTTGTTTCACCCACTTAGACATCCAACCAGGCAGATCCTTGAAGATGGTTTCCTTCCACGCAACAGTTCAAATGGAGAAACACCTGTAGAAGAATGGGGGGTTGTGCGATAAAACCAAAGCATAGTACGTACAGAAATTTGAACATTTGACTTGTTAGCAATAGCCCATTGTACACAATTCCCCAACACTCGATTCATGCACTCTACAAGGCCATTGGTTTGAGGATGATATAGTGAACTCCTTATGTGTTTGACATCACCTTCTAGTAAAAATTCTTTAAATTCCTGACTAACAAATTGCAAACCATTGCCAGAAACAATGGCCGAAGGGAATCCCTCCCGTAAAAATACATCTCTCAGGAATTCAATTAATTTTTTTGATGAAGGCTCACTTATAAACTTGATTTCAGGCCACTTAGAATAGTAATCAATTAAGACTACAGCAAATCTACATGGACTTGGAAAAGCATAGAAAGGACCAATAAGATCAATTCCCAGCTTTTCCCACGGCCTAGAGGGTAGTTCAATAGGTTGTAACGGTGGAGTCCTCACCTTGAACCCCTTTTCACAACTGTTGCAAATCATACATTCATCCACACAGACATCAACACATTGGTCCATTCCAGGCCACCAAAACGTTTCACGTAATCTGCGCTTAGTAAGTGTCCTGCCCAAGTGTCCCTCATGCGCACCAGCAACTATTCTTTTCCTCAGGCTCTCCGGGGGAACAAATCTCTCACCCCTCATCAGAATGCCATCCTCAACTGACATTTCACCTGACACCTTGACAAAAGTTTGAAATTGAATAGGTACATTTCTTTCTCTGGGCCACCCTTCTTTTATAAATTTTACAATTTGAGCCAATACCAAGTCTTTCGCCAATTCCCTTTTCCACTCACATTCACTTATTGCGCACATATCTTCCAGATCAACAGCTGCTATAAAACAGTTATCAACATCATCTTCATCTTCATCCTCACCAGCACCCGCATCCTCAACCAGTAGAAATCTAGATAGAAAATCTGCTCTAACATTCTTGTTACCTGGAACATAACGGACTTCAAAATCATATTGCAATAATTTTGTGACCAATCTAGAAATGCGAGGTGTTGATTCTCTGATTTTGTCTCCAGTCAAAATAGGAATAAGAGGACTGTGATCTGGGCACAACACAAACTTGTTTCCCCAGACATACGGATGAAATTTCCTTATAGCCCACCAACATGCCAACAATTCTTTTTCAATAACAGAAAAGTTTAATTCAGACCCTTTCAAAACTCTTGATGCATATCCCAAAGTTTTTTCAGTACCTTCTTTCGCTTGAGTCAACACAGCACCCACACCGAAACTACTTGCATCAACAGTTATAATACACTGCACGTCTGGATCAAAAGGTTTCAAACTTTTAGACCCAACTAGTTGTGACTTAATCCACTCAAACGCTTCCTGACAATCCTTACTCCAAACAAAAACAACATTTTTCTTTTACAAATTCGTTAAAGGTTTAGTTTTAGTAGCGTAATCACTCTTGAACCGTGAATAAAATTTGCACAAACCAATAAAAGACTTCAATCCTGTTTTGTCTGATGGTGGAGAAGCATCCATAATCGCTTTGACTAACCCTGGTTTGGGTTCAATCCCTTGTTCGGAAACAACATGTCCTATATATTCAACTCTGTCTCGCAAAAATTGGCATTTTTCACTTTTGAGAACCACTCCTTTGTCCTGCATGATTCTTAACACCTTCCTCACAATGTGATCATGTTCCTCTTTGGATGCTGCATGGATCAAAACATCATCTTGAAATACAGCTACCCCTTTTATGTACTTGAACATCTGAGACATTACTCGCTGAAAAACAGCTGCTGCTGAGGCTAACCCAAAAGGCATCCTGCAATACTGAAATGTGCCCAAAGGTGAAACAAAAGCAGTAAGATGCCTTGAGGCTGGGTCTAGAACAATCTGATGATATGCTGTAGCTAAATCCAACTTGGAAAACCACCTTGATTCACCAATAGTGGCCAGCATTTCCGTAATATTAGGTAAAGGATGCAAGTCTACCCAAATATGTTTATTCAAACTGCGCAGATCCACACAGACCCTCAAATCGCCATTTTTCTTCCTTGCAATAACCAAGGGAGACAACCACAAAGAGGAATCTATAGGTTTAATCATACCTTTCATACACAGGTCCTTCAACTCCCTTTCCAGTTTGTCCCTCACACTGAATGGTACACTCCTAAATTTGTGTTTCACTGGAATGGATCCCTCCTTTACTTTTATCACATGAGTAAATCCTTCAATAGTGCCCAACATTTCAGAAAATACCAAAGGAAAATCCTTTATCAGATTGGCTGCATAATCACCTGATTCTACAACAGATACCTGTTCCTTAGTGCCTGGCCTCAAAACCATTTGGAATAAACCTTGATGGAACCAACCTAAAATGTTTAGTCCCTTAATCGCCACATAAACCTTGCCAAAAATTCTCCTTCCCTTGAACTCAAGTACATCTTAGAAATAACCAGCCAATTCAATCTTTCTCCCTTCATAGGAGACAGGTGCTCTGTCAGGTGCACAGAGAGTTCTCTCTCCCCAAACCTCCTTGCACAGCTCTTGAGTAATCATTGTGATCCGAGCTCCAGAATCCACCGAAAGTTTGATCACTTTGTCACCAACACCAATTTCAACATAAGGATCCACACACCTAGTAGGATCTCCAGTCACTATGAGATCCTCTGTGACAATCATCACCATGTCTCTGAATTCTTCTTGGATTCTATTTACATTACTATCATCATCTTCTGTACATACGCTACCCCTGAACCATTTGGAAACCTCCCTGAACCCTGTTGATAACCAACACTCATTGTGCCACTCTGACACACTTTGGCAAAGTGCCCAACTTTGTTGCACTTCCTGCATGTGGCATTCTTAGCAGGACATCCCCTGCCACTCTTAATATGGTTCAGATTACCACACCGAAAACAAATGTTGCTTTGCTTAAAAAATGGTTTGGAAAAAGTCTTAGTTGATTTTAACATTTTTCCATCCTGAAAATTCACCAATCCTATATTTTCTGTCGTTCTGGATTCCAATTCCTTCACAGACACTTTAGACGTCTCAATGCTCTTTGCCAGTCGTAATGTCTCATCTAGTGACAGATTGCTCAAGGAAAGAAGTTGTTGTTGGATAGTCTTGTCCGTGCATTTAGCAATAAATTGGTCCCTGACCAGCTGGTCACTAAACGCCTGAAATTGGCAATCAGCTGCAAGTTTTCTCAGTGCTGATACAAAGGTATCCACGTCTTCACAGGATTTTGTTCTCTTTTGAAAAACTTGTGCCTAATAACGACTAAACTGGGTTGTATGTCAAACCTCAGTTCCAATTTTTTTACTGTTTCGGCATACTCATCAATCTCTTCTCCTTCTTCCAATACCAAGGCAGGAAGATATTTAAAAACAGATCTCCCTTCAAATCCTAGGGAATGGAGTAAAATATTTTTTTTTCTTTCAGGACGGAAACGTGCTGCACCAATTGCTCCTAAGTACATTTCAAATGCATCAAACCAATTTTTCCATGGAATTGGAGGGTTACCAGGTGTTTCCCAAAAAAATGGAGATGGATTCACAGACTGCATTCTTAAAACAGTACAAGTGCAGAAGGTAAGTAATATCACAGGGTGTGTGACGCAGAAGAAAATGAAGGTTGAAGAAACCAAGCAGCAATTTTTACTTAACCTTCTTCACTTTTACGTCTGTATCAATATAAGAGCCACAGCAGATCACAGCCAAAAAAAACACTGATGGTTCCTTGTAATATAAGCAGCCCAAAAAAAAAAAAAAATTAAGAAAAACTGTCAAAATTATCTTTCTTCTTGAAATCAAAGTGCAGTACCTCTTAATTCCATGAGATGGCAGTGTTGGCCAAAAAATTCAAAGTAACTGCTTCAGTTCTTCCTCAAAACAAATAGGTAACCAATCATGAGCTCAGATTGACGTTACCATTATTACCTGTACTTCCTGCTTGGTTTCGACGAGGAAAATGGGTCCGATGCAGCGGTCTACTCGTCGCCAGAAATACTTGTAGTAAACATGACTACAAGTATAGGTAAGGTTAAGCTCTTTTATTGAAAATGTAGACCGCTGCGATGTCGCAGCTACCGCCTCAACCGTCCTCTTGACTCCGAGTGTCTCGAGCTCTCTCTCATGAGCTCAGGGCGTAAAACGGGAGTCGCAAGGACACGGCAACACCACACCATGCTTTATAAATCCTGATTGATTGATTGAAATATAAATAGATAATTACCTTAACATGCAAGGAGTTGACTGTCTCTACCTTAAAGACATTTCTGCTCTTAATCTGCCTGGACCTGCTAGGCAAAAAAAAGTTGCTTTTGGCAACCTGTTCTAGAAATGATGGCCTTCCAATGCAAAGAAACGCAGGTGCCAATACTGGGGTGATGTGGCTAGTGATGGGGTGAAGTAACAATGTGGTGGGGTGGCTGGTGTTTTTTTACATCAGACTCAGCTGAAGCTCACACAGGCAGTTAATGTCAACATGCCTCTTGTCTTCTAACTAACATCTACTAGTAGATACAACTTGTTATGGGCCCCACCCCTATCTACTGAAGTCCAATTCACATTTATATCCAAAGTTGATACAAAAATAATTTGGGTGTTGTAGGACGTTGGCTCTGTATGTACTATTTCAAAGTGAGAAATAGCATGCACACAGTCCAAGGGTTCCCCTTAGAGGTAAGATAGTGGCAAAAAGAGATAATTCTAATGCTCTATTTTGTGGTGGTGTGGTCGAGCAGTAGGCTTATCAGAGGGTAGTGTTAAGCATTTGTTGTACACACACAGGCAATAAATGAGGAACACACACTCAAAGACAATTCCAGGCCAATAGGTTTTTATATAGAAAAATATCTTTTCTTAGTTTATTTTAAGAACCACAGGTTCAAGATTTACAAGCAATACTTCAAATGAAAGGTATTTCACTCAGGTATCTTAGGAACTTTGAATCAACGCAATATCATGTACAGTTTTAGCAAAAATGGCAATAAGCTATTTTAAAACTAGACACTGCAATTTTCAACGGTTCCTGGGGGAGGTAAGTTTTGGTTAGTTTTTGCAGGTAAGTAAACCACCTACAGGGTTCAAAGTTGGGTCCAAGGTAGCCCACCGTTGGGGGTTCAGCGCAACCCCAAAGTTACCACACCAGCAGCTCAGGGCCGGTCAGGTGCAGAGGTCAAAGTGGTTCCCAAAACACATAGGCTTCAATGGAGAAGGGGGTGCCCCGGTTCCAGACTGCCAGCAGGTAAGGACCCGCGACTTCAGAGGGAAGACCAGGGGGGTTTTGTAGGGCACCGGGGGGGACACAAGTCAGCACAAAAAGTACACCCTCAGCGGCACAGGGGCGGCCGGGTGCAGAGTGCAAACAGGCATCGGGTTTGCAATTGGTTTCAATGGTAGACCCAGGGGTCTCTTCAGCGAAGCAGGCAGGCAAGGGGGGGGCTCCTCGGGGTAGCCACCACCTGGGCAAGGGAGAGGGCCACCTGGGGGTCGCTTCTGCACTGGAGATCGGATCCTTCAGGTCCTGGGGGCTGAGGGTGCAGTGTCTTTACCAGGCGTCGGGTTCTTTGAAGCAGGCAGTCGCGGTCAGGGGGAGCCTCTGGATTCCCTCTGCAGGCATCGCGGTCAGGGGGGTCAAATCTGGCTACTCACAGGGTCGCAGTCGCCGGGGAGTCCGCCCTGTAGTGCTGTTTCTCCGGAGGTCGAGCCGGGGGCTTCGGGTGCAGAGTGGAAAGTCTCACGCTTCCAGCGGGAAACGTGGAGTCCTTTAAAAGTTGTTTCTTTGTTGCAAGTTTCAGTCTTTATGGAACAGGGCCGCTGTCCTTGGGAGTGCTTGGTCCTTTTAGATGCAAGGTAGTCCTCTGAGGCTTCAGAGGTCACTGGACCCTGGGGAACGCGTCGCTGTTGCAGTTATTCTTGAAGTGGGGAGACAGGCCGGTAGGGCTGGGCCCAAAGCACTTGGTGTCTCCATCTTCCCTGCAGGGCTTCAGGTCAGCAGTCCTTCTTCGTCTTCAGGTTGCAGGAATCTGTTTTCCTAGGTTCTGGGGGCCCCTAAATACTCAATTTAGGTGTGTGTTTAGGTCTGGGAGGTTAGTAGCCAATGGCTACTAGCCCTGAGGGTGGCTACACCCTCTTTGTGCCTCCTCCCTGAGGGGAGGGGGGCACATCCCTAATCCTATTGTGGGAATCCTCCATCTGCAAGATGGAGGATTTCTAAAAGTCAGAGTCACCTCAGCTCAGGACACCCTAGGGGTTGTCCTGACTGGCCAGTGACTCCTCCTTGTTTTTCTCATTATCTCCTCCGGCCTTGCCGCCAAAAGTGGGGCCGTGGCCGGAGGGGGCGGGCATCTCCACTAGCTGGGATGCCCTGTGGCGCTGTAACAAAGGGGGTGAGCCTTTGAGGCTCAGCGCCAGGTGTTACAGTTAATGCAGGGGGAGGTGAGAAGAACCTCCACCCTGTACAGGCTTTGCTACTAGCCACATAGTGACAAAGGCACACTCCCCATGTGGCCAGCAACATGTCTGGTGTGTGACAGGCTGGCAAAACTAGTCAGCCTACACTGGAAGTCGGGTATGTTTTCAGGGGGCATCTCTAAGATGCAGTCTGGGGTGTATTTCACAAGAAAATGTACACTGGCATCAGTGTGCATTTATTGTGCTGAGAAGTTTGATAACAAACTTCCCAGTTTTCAGTGTAGCCATTATGGTGCTGTGGAGTTTGTGTATGACAGACTCCCAAACCATATACTCTTATGGCTACCCTGCACTTACAATGTCTAAGGTTTTGTTTAGACACTGTAGGGGCATAGTGCTCATGCACCTATGCCCTCACCTATGGTATAGTGCACCCTGCCTTAGGGCTGTAAGGCCTGCTAGAGGGGTGACTTATCTATGCCTATAGGCAGTGTGAGGTTGGCATGGCACCCTGAGGGGAGTGCCATGTCGACTTAGTCATTTTCTCCCCACCAGCACACACAAGCTGGCAAGCAGTGTATTTGTGCTGAGTGAGGGGTCCTCAGGGTGGCATAAGACATGCTGTAGCCCTTAGAGACCTTCCCTGGCATCAGGGCCCTTGGTACCAGGGGTACCAGTTACAAGGGACTTACCTGGATGCCAGGGTGTGCCAATTGTGGAGAAAAAGGTACAGGTTAGGAAAAGAACACTGGTGCTGGGGCCTGGTTAGCAGGCCTCAGCACACTTTCAAATCATAACTTGGCATCAGCAAAGGCAAAAAGTCAGGTGGTAACCATGCCAAGGAGGCATTCCTTACAGTGCTGACCTACATGATTTGTACAGGGGGAAGAGAAACGTATTACCAACTGCACCGTCACAGTTATTGGCCCCCAACCCTACCCTTGGCATGTGGCACATGCACTCACCGTTGTTTCATGCACGCCGCACTCTACCCACTTCCTTCTTACATCCACCCCTCTCCACACAGGCATAGCCCATACATGCTCCCAGAGTACTTACCTGTTTGTCTGGAGGACCGTAGAGTAGTGTGTACTGGGGGAGGACCCCATCTACGAGTTTCTCCAACTCCTCCGATGTGAAGGCAGGGGTCCTTTCCCCAGACACTCGAGCCATTGTCTCTTCCAGACCGAGGTCACAGCAGCACTTACAGTGTAGGTCCTCTCCTGTCGAAGATCAGGTATCGAGTGATTGAACAGATAGAAAATGGCGGTCACGTCCGCGGCAGTGCGCACCGTCACCGCCGGCGTACATCGTCTTTGGCTCCTGGGACCCATAGTGTCCAATGTTAACCAATGCAGCATTGTGCCGCGGTCTTCGACTGCCTACCGCGACGGTGTACAACGCCAGCACAATTACCTCACATCCTATTGTCCCACTTTACAGGTCAGGCAGCCGCCATTTCAGGGGCCCACATGGCTTCATTTTCAACTGCGTCACATATACCTAGGCCTAGACTCAACACACATACAGGCCACTTTTTGGATTATGATTCGTGTTCTGTGTAAGCTGTGGGTACGTACCTCTGAGTTGTTTGACTCTGTGCTCGCTGTTGTCCTTCATAGGCACCGTCCGCTGGGACATGTGAGGAGATGGCGGCATCCTCCGATGTACCGACCGTTGGTGGACCTGTCGACAATGGAAGAAAGACATGTGATCATCACCTACAGGCTTGACCGTGCCACAATCCAAACTGTGTACCCAGCTGGAGCCAGACCTGATGTCAGCTATCCGCCATCCCACAGGAATCCCCCCTCAAGTGCAGGTGCTGTCAGTGCTCCATTTCCATGCAAGTGGGTCATTTCAAACAACAGTGGCCATAGCATCAGGGATGTCCCAGCCTATGTTTTCCAACGTGTTGTCCAGAGTGTTGTCTGCCCTGCTGAAACACATGCGGAGCTACATCGTTTTCCCTCAGGTGGAGGATTTGCCTACAGTGAAAGGTGATTTCTATGCCCTGGGACATATCCCCAACATCATAGGTGCCATTGATGGGACCCATGTGGCTTTGGTCCCCCCCAACAGGAGTGAACAGGTGTACAGAAACCGGAAGAGTTATCATTCGATGAATGTACAAATGGTATGTTTGGCCAACCAGTACATCTCCCATGTGAATGCCAAGTTCCCTGGCTCAGTGCATGACGCCTACATCCTGTGGAATAGCAGCATCCCTTATGTGATGGGTCAACTCCAGAGGCACCGTGTGTGGCTATTAGGTGAGCACCTGGAAGCAAGACAGTGGGAATGGTTGTCTGGGTCTGGGGATATCCCTACAGGTTAGTGTGTGTCAAACAGTTGTCTCTCGCCATTTGCAGGTGACTCTGGTTACCCCAACGTGTCATGGCTACTGACCCCAGTGAGGAATCCCAGGACAAGGGCAGAGGAACGCTACAATGAGGCCGATGGGCGAACTAGGAGGGTGATCGAACGGACCTTCGGCCTCCTGAAGGCCAGGTTCAGGTGCCTCCCTATGACAGGTGGATCCCTATTCTACTCACCAAAGAAGGTGTGCCAGATCATCGTGGCATGCTGTATGCTTCACAACTTGGCTTTGCGACGACAGGTGCCTTTTCTGCAGGAGGATGGTCCAGATGGCGGTGTTGTTGCAGTTGTGGAGCCTGTGGACAGTGAAGACGATGAAGCAGAAGAAGAAGACATGGACAACAGGGACGCAGTGATCCAGGAATATTTCCAGTGAAAAACAGGTAAGAATACAAACCTGCCTACTACATGTACTTTAACACTACTACTTCTCTACTGACTGTCGTTTTCACCCAGTGTATGGTCACTGAGTTGTCACTTTCCCTTACGAATTCACAGATGTGTGTCCCACAGTGTGACTTCTGCTTTGATTCATCATGGACTACAGCTGTGTGACATAGGTATGTTGACATTACAAATGAAAGAGCTTTTTGCCACAGTAATTGCTAATACACTATTTCAAAATCACAGACTGATTCCAGATTGTTTTGTGCTTTAAGGGTGTTTATTTTAGTGCTCAATATTGGAGGGGGTAGCAAAATGGTCAGGGGTTATGGCGGAGGAATTTCCATGGCAGAGTCCAGTCTATTAGTCTCACAGGTGCACTGCCCAAATGGACATAGGAAATGGAGCTGGGGCATTTTAAGGATGGACAGGTTGACAAAGTGGGACAGAAGGATGACATTCAGGGTGGTCTTTTTTTCTTGGCGGGGGTCTTGGCATTGTTCTCTGTCTTTGTCCTGGATCTCAGGGACCGTTTGCAAGGTGGTTCTCCCTCTGCAGGGGGTGGGGTGCTGGTGTGGTGGTCCTGTGGCGGTGCCTCCTGTCCACTAGCGCTGGCAGAGGTGGTGGGCAGTTCATCGTCTAGGCTAGTGCCAGGGGCCCCTTGTAGTGCCACAGTGTCCCTCCTGGTATTGAGTACTTCCTTCAGCACCCCTACGATGGTGCGAAGGTGGAATTGATGGCTTTGAGTTCCTCCCTGAAGCCCAAATATTGTTCCTCCTGCAGGCGCTGGGTCTCCTGAAACTTGTCCAGTACCGTTGCCATCGTCTTCTGGGAGTGGTGGTAGGCTCCCATGATGTTGGAGAGGGCCTCGGGGACCGTGGGTTCCCTTGGCCTGTCCTCCCCCTACCTCACAGCAGCCCTCCCAGTTCCCCTGTGTTCCTGGGCCTCCGTCCCCTGGACCGTGTGCCCACTACCACTGCCCCCAGGTCCCTGTTGTCGTTGGGGTGGTGGGTTAGCCTGGGTTCCCTGTAGTGGTGGACACACTGCTGATTGACGTGTCCTGGGGACGGAGGTATGGGCCCGCTGGGTGGGTGCTGTACTGGTGTTTCCAGAGGGGGGAAGCTCTGTGGTGGCCTGTGCCAGTGTGAGGGGAACCGACTGTCCTGAGGTCCCCGATGGGCCGGGCTGGTCATCTAGATCCAGTTGGACAGAGGTGCTGTCATCACTGTGGGCCCCTTCTGTTGGTGGTGTGGACATGTGTGGACCCTCCTGTCTGGTGACGTTGGGTAGGGGTCATGCAGGGGTATAAAAGGATGTTTATTACATCTGTGTGTGGCATGGTGTGCAATGGGTGGGTGACCGTGTACCCCAGTGCTTGCATTCCTGTGTGGGACCTTGTGTGATGATGGTTTAGGGGGGTGTATGGGTATGTGCAGTGGCCATGCTTTAGTGATGGGTGTCCATGCTTTGTTGTTGCATGCAGGGCTTGGTGTTAGGATGTGTGGTTTGTGATGTTGGGACATTTGTGAGGAGTTAGAGTGATGGGGGTGAGGGTGAGGTTGGGGGTATGTACTGGCATGCAGGTAGGGTGGGGGATGTAATAGTTAAGATTTGACTTACCAGAGTCCATTCCTCCACCTACTCCTGCGAGGCCCTCAGGATGCAGAATCGCCAAGACCTGCTCCTCCCATGTTGTTAGTTGTGGGGGAGGAGGTGGGGGTCCTCCGCCAGTCCGCTGAACCGCAAGGTGGTGTCTGGAGACCACGGAACGCACCTTCCCCCGTAGGTCATTCCACCTCTTCCTGATGTCCTCCCGATTTCTTGGGTGCTGTCCCACTGCGTTGACCCTGTCCACTGTTCTTCGCCATAGCTCCATCTTCCTTGTAATGGAGGTGTGCTGCACCTGTGCTCCGAATAGCTGTGGCTCTACCCATACGATTTCCTCCACCATGACCCTGAGCTCCTCCTCTGAGAACCTGGGGTGTCTTTGCCGTGCCATGGGGTGGTGTAGGTGATGTGTGGGGTGGTGTGTGGGGTGATAAGTGTGGTGATATGTAGTGGTGTGTAGTGTGAGGTGCGTAGACGTTATGTGGGTGATGGTGTTGTGTGCCTGTGGATGCTAGTATTGTTGATGGTGGTGTCTCTCTCTGGCCTTCTCTCTCAGTAATTGTGGGCGTAGGGGTTTGTGGGTGATGTGGGTGTGTGTTTTATATTGTATTGGGTGTGTGGGAGTGGTGTGTGTATGTGTATCAGGTGTGTGTATTTCGATTTGTCCAATGTGGCTGTGTTTTGGAGATGTGTGTGTATTTTGAGCGTGGCGGTGTGTACCGCCAATGGAATACCACGGTTGAAAGACCGCCGCGTGGATTTGTGGGTCGTGATGGTGTGGGCGCATTTCTGTTGGCGTGACGGTGGAGGTTTTGTTTTCGCCAGTTTATCACTGACCGTTGGTGTGGTGGACATGTGTGGGTGTCTGAATATTGGCGGATTCCGTGTTGTGGGTCATAATAGCTGTGGCGGATTTCCGCGGCCACGGCTGTGTGTTGGCGGTCTTCTGGACGGCGGTAAGCGGCTTTTACCACCAATGTTCTAATGACCGCCTAAGTGTCGGAGGTAATCATCACCCATCTGTGCGCCAACCTGCTCAATCTACCCCTGATCTCTCCAAGGGAAGAAGGGATACAGCTTACTGTTAGGTCCTCCCAGGGTGTTCGCCCCTCTGAGAATGCTGCAACCAGTTCTGTTCTTTCCTCTTCCCCTGTTGGGGAAGAACGCTCCATGTCAGCCATCATGCCATCCATTATTTGTTCTGGCTGAGCGGCTGGAGGAGTGACTCCCCCCTACCTCGTCTGGCCCTCCAAAAACCTTTCCAGGAAAGATTTTTTTAATCAAGGTCTGCGCCTTGTCCAGCACTAAAAATGCCACCAGGAACTTCCTCAGTTTTTTCACAAAGGGATCACCAAACAGGTTTCCCTGTGCAATCGCTCCTGCTTCAGAGCTGCAGAGGTCCCCAAGTTTTGGGTCTATCTGAATTAGTAGGGAGCGGTGTCTCTCTGAGGAGATGGCACAATTAGCATTGCCCAGAAGGTATACTGTCCTCTGGGCCCATCCTGCCACTGTGTCTGTGGGAAGGGGCTTACCCATGTGCTTTGACTGTTCCGCCAGTTGTACATTTTGAGGGACGAGTCCCAGGATATCCAAAAGGTTGTGGCGAAAGCAAGGCACCAAGGTTGACCAGTGTTGTGGTCCTCATCTGAGGACGTGTCCATGTGAGTCTCACCCTCCCCCGGAGTGGGCAGCCCTGGGTCAGGGTCTGATTCTGTGGTGACCTTCTCACCATTCTCCCTGGGCTATTCTCCCTGGGAGCTCCCTGGGCCAGGGCTCCCTGCATGCACTCTTATTGAAGGCTTCTATGAGGCATTCAAAGCCTTCTAGGTGCCCCGCATCACGTTTGCGTGGTTTCTTGGGAGCAGATATGCTACTGCTGCTTGGGCCTGCTCCCATATCCTCAAACAAGCAATCCCAGGTAGAGTCCTGGGCTGCCAAGTTGGCCACACTCTCCTGTAAAGGGGCAGGCGCCTTAGCTGTAGCCTGGGACGGGAGCTTGCCCACTTCATCAGGGAGGCGCCGCTGAGGGGGCCATTCCTCCTCAGCCTTAGTGGGGAAGTACTTGTGCTCCTGCAAGGACTGCATGGTAAGGCGGGTGTGAGCACTGCACAGACGAGGGGCTGCAGGCCCCCTTACTGGTGCTCCTGCCAGCCACGATTGTCTCTGTGTGAGAAATACCTCCCAGCGGTGGTAATGCAGGGAGATGGGCCTGGGAGCAGGCCCACTGCGCACCGATGTGCGGGGTTACCTGAGGGTTGGAAGGGGTTACGGGGTCGGCACCCATCCCGGGAGAGCTCTCGACCCCTAGTGCGGGGCCGGGCGAGGGATGTCGCCGTGGAGCTGAACGCGGCTCACGATGCGCGGTGCGGGCCTCACAGGTGGCGCAAAGGGGCCCTCGGGGGACCTGCTTGGTATGAAGAATAGAGGCTGAGCTGGGACGAAGCCTGCCCAGTGTTAAAATCGCACAATGAAAACAGCAATATAAAAGCAATCATGAAAGCGCAGGGATAAGTCAATCCCCACAAACTGTGCTCTAGTGAGACAACCTCACTGATGCTCGTGGCACTGAGGGGAGAGGATGGACTCGGAGAGTGCTTAATAGATACAGACTGTCGGACTGTGTCAGGATTGGCCAGTGGTTGTCATGGATACTTGTTCTGAACCATGGGATATGTAGTAAGATTCTTTTATGATAACCTTCGAACTTGCTGGTTAAATGAAAGTGAAAAAAAGAAATGCATAATCGTCGCCTCCGGTCCTGACACAGAACTACAGCAGAGGTACTAAGAACATAAAGAAAATGCAAGTTTTGAAGTCAGTGTCATGCCTGTTAATTAATTCGCTCGCTAACCCTGCTTTGAAAAACATAACAAGGCAGCTCTCGACATTTTCTAACTAACTTTCAGGAAAACTCCCGGTACAGTGGGTGAAGAACTGGGACTGTCCCGGCGAATCTGGGACACCTGCTCACCCTACCTCACGAACCCCCAGTGGAAGAACTTACAGATTTTGAATGGTTGTGCGTAAAGCAATGTTTTGAAACTAATGCAAGTTTACCATTTACTATTTGGGAGCGTGTGAGGGAGCCGCCGGCCCCATGTGGCGGGGGAGAGGGGGTACTCAAATACCTCTTAAATGCTCATTGAACAGCAATTGCAATCTTAATAATCATCATTTTGAAAGTTATTATAACTCATTCTACATATAGAAAAACTGTACTTATCTGCAAGGAGCAGCAGAAGAAGGAAGATGGCTGGGGGTTCTAGCCTTTTATAATGTTGGAACTTTTCTTCTAAGTTCTTTGAAGTGCCTGCTGTGAGTGATGGCAATAAAGGAGATTGCAATAATGTTAAACTCCAGGCTTGCCATAAAATCAAAACTAAACTAAACTAAAAAGTGAGTGCATTGTAAGAAGGCAAATGGAGTCCAAGTCTGTCATACTTCATACCATGCGGTAATCTCGAGGCCAGCCGCAGCTACCCAGACTCCAGGCCTTGTGCCACACAATACAAACCTCTTCCACTGGGTTGAAGAAACTGGAGCAGCTCTGGAAAACAAAGGGCTAGATTAACAAGGCCCTAGCACCTCCTTGTGCCACATTAGCGCCAGGCTTAATGTGTGCCGGGGGGCGTTCCAGCGTTAGGAGGCCCGCAAAAATGGTGCAGTGAAATATACAAGATTTCACTGCGTAATTTCTGGGGTCATTCTTAACGCCTACTCAATGCAGGCGTTAAAGTGACGCACCCTTGTAATCATGGGCCTCCTTGCATTTTGCTGCACTACCGTCAAAATTGTTGAATAGTGCAGCAAAGCGCCACCATAACATCAAAAATGTTGACGCTATTGCCCTAATGTGCACAATGGTGCACTGTATTGTAAATGCGACTCAACAATGATGTTGTTAGGTGGCATTAGGGGAACGCAAGAAAAGCGGCGCATCAGGGCCGGTGCACCACTTTCTTGTAAATCTGGCCCAAAGAGTGCAAGCAGCAGAATGGTGAACAGAAGTGCCCTTTTCCCCTCTCAAACCTACACAAATATGAGTACGATCTAGTTCTTTGTTTAACTTGGGCCACCAAGATGACAATCTGTAAAAGCAGATCAAAAATAACAATTGCTTTCTGAGTTTGGGTGCTTTGGGAGTTTCTGCAGGGTTCCATATTAGCAGCATTTATTTCAGATATCAAACCTCTTGGAGTCACACTGAAGAATTTAGAGATCCTCTGTCCTAAAGATATTATTATACACAAATGTATCAGTAAATGACCCTCCCAAAAATATCATACACCTTGGTCAAACTCCGCCAATAGTTTAAGACTTGATAATTTCTCAGCCTTGAAATCCATCCCATGAAAAGTGAAGGGCACATTTACTATGATTTTGCCTGGGTGTTGTATCGGTTTTGTGGTGCATTCCCACCAGACCCGAAGACCCACCACCCTCAGCTCACAACAGTATAATTTGTACTCAACACCCACAGTCACTCCTTCCTTTCAAACACATCCCCCACATTAGGGTATTACAGCACAGCCTCTGGGTTGTATAAGGGTGTTACAGCTGAGCCACTGCTGTTATCGGATTCTCTCACCCTTGTTGGTCATTCTAGGACATCACAGCTCACCACCTGCAGTCACTGCATCCACCCACATATATGGCTTCTATAGGAAGTGACAGTTCAGCTTCTGCAGTCACCACAACCTAACAGCCTCATGATTTGTTCAAGGGTTTAAAACTCAGTCCTTGCAATTCCCACTTATTCACGCACTCGTGGCCTGCAGTACTGTATTATAATTACAACAGTGCAATCATGTTAATCTTTGACAAAGAATTACTGATCATTACCAGATGACTGCTGATTGACTAATGTTAGAAATTGGGTCTCTAACTGGCAGTGGTTTGCACTTGGTCCAAGCAGGGACCCTCACTCTAGTCAAGGTAAGGGAGTCACATAGCTAAGATACACCCTGCTTACTCCCTTAGTAGCTTGGCTCAAGCAGTCAGGCTTATCTCAGAGGCAACGTGCAAACTATTTATACACAAACACACACACACACAGTGACACAGTGAAAACACCACAAAAGTACTCCACACCAGTTTAGAAAAATAGTCGATATTTCTCTGAATAAGACAAGATCGGAGCAACAAAAATCCAGCATACACAGGTAAAGATATCACTTTTTAAAGGTTTAAATGAGTCTTAATCCATAAGAATCAGTGGTTGTATCCTTTTAACACACAGTTCCTGGGATGTGTCAAAAACAACAATGATGTGGCCACAGGGGAGGTTAGGTGCGGGAAAAGCAAAGCAATGCATCAGTTCTTTACTGAGCAGGGGAGGTGATGTGTCGGTTCTCTCCACGCAGGGGAGGCGATGGATTGGTTTCCAGTCACGGACCCTCGGTTCTTTAACGTGGTGAGGGGTCGATGACAAAGTGATGCCCAGGGACGATGCATGGAAAATCCAGACGTGCTGCAACGATGGAGCTGCGGTGGAACATACGCTGCTTCACAGGTGATGCTTCTATCCTTCTACAGGAAAACAGATACTGCATCGATTTCTTCAACCGCAAGATAGGCGTTGCATCAAATGCATGGATTTTCTTCCTTAGGACACCAGTTTCTGCTTCAAAGGGTCCAAGGACTGGATTTGGCACCACTTGGTAAGTCAGAACTCTCAGCAGAAGAGCCCAGGCACAAGTAGATGAAGTCTTTGATGTCCCTGAGACTTCTCAACAGGAGGCAAGCTCCGTTCAAGCCCTTGGAGGACCTTGGAAAATAGGATGTAGAAAGAAAAGTCCAGTCCTATCATTCCCAGGACAGAAGCAGCAAGCCAGCACAGCAAAGCAACAGTTTGAGTGGCAAATCCTCCTACAGCATTCAGGTCTTCTTTCTGACAGAATGTGCTCAGTCCAGAATTGTTCTGAAGCTGTGGTCTCAGAGGTCCAATATTTATACTCATTTCTGCCTTTGAAGTAGGCAAACTTCAAAGAGAAGTCCTTTTAGTGCACAAGTCCCTGCGTTTCCTGCCCTCGCCCTAGACACACTCCAGGGGGTTGGATACTGTTTTGCATAAGGGCAGGCATAACCCCATTCAGGTGTAAGTGTCAGCTCCTCTCACCACTTTAGCCCAGGAAGATGTATCATGATATGCAGGACACACCTCAGCTCCCTCTGTGTGACAGTCTAGAGTGAAGTCACAAAAAGCCCAACTGTCATCCTTACCCAGATGTGTATTCCACAGCCAGGCAGAGGCACAGAATGGATAAAGAAGAAAATGCCCACTTTCTAAAAGTGGCATTTTCAAATTTACAATTTAAAAAACAACTTTACCAAAAGATGTAATTTTAATTTGTGAGCTCAGAGACCCCAAACTCCATATCTATGTGTTTTGAATGGGAATTTACACTTAAAAGATATTTCAAGGAAATCCACATTACCCTATCAGAGAGATAGGCCTAGCTTTATTGAAAACCTAATTTAGCAGTATTTCACTATCAAGACATGTAAAACACACCAGTACATGTCATACCTTTTAAATGCACTGCACCCTGCCCATGGGGCTGCCTTAGGCCTACCCTAGGGGTGACTTACATGTAGTGAAAGGGAAGGTTGGTTAGGTTGAACTGGCAGATCAGACCTTCACACTCAGACACAGCAGTGGCAGGTCTGAGCCATGTTTACAGGGATACTCATGTGGGTGGCACAATCAGTGCTGGAGTTCCACTAGTTGCATTAGATTAATAGGCCCTGGGACACATGGTGCGCTATACTAGGGACTTACCTTCAAATCAAATATGCCAATCATGGATAAACCAACCACCAATACAATTTACACAGGGAGCACTTGCACTTTAGCACTGATCAGTGGTGGTAAAATGCCTGGAGTCCTAAAGCCAATAAAAAAAGGTGAGAAAAAACAAAAGGAAGAAGGAAAAAAGGTTGGGGATAACCCTGCAAAAAGGGACAGGTCCATCAAGTAATTATGAGTAATGTGGTGAGAAAAATCCTACTACAAGAGTGCATTTACCGAGTGGGTGCTTGTGCTCACTATTCATGCTCTATTGCTTTTAGCGCTATTTCTTAGGTCAAACTGCATCCTCACATCTGTTTTGAAAGTGAGGGTGCATTTTGCTCCAAGCAAATAGTGCTATATGGTGGGAGTACATTGGGGTAAAATCCTACCCCAAGAGCACATTTAGTACTATTTCTTGGTACAAAATGCATTCTTGCACCCATTTGGGACACAAAGAGGCATTTTTCTCTAAGTAAATAGCGCTAAATGCCGGGAGTACGTAGGGAGAAAATCCTACACCGACAGCACATTGAGGTGGTCATTCCAACCCTGGCGGTCGGTGTTAAAGCGGCAGCTAACCCGCCAACAGGCTGGCGGTTAAAAAAATGGAATTCTGACCCTGGCGGAAACCGCCAACAGAGACCGCCACTTTAACACTCCGACCGCCACGGCGGGACAAACAAACAGCGCGGCGGTCACCGCCAACAGACAGGCGGGAGACAATGTACCGCCCACCCTAGCACAACCCACCAATCCACCACCTTTTCCGGGGCGGTAGCCCCGCCGTTAAAAACACAGCGGAAACAGACATTTCAAACCGAAAACGCTCACCTCCATACACCCCACGAGGAATCTGGACAGCAAGGAACCCGAATTACACATCCTACCAGCTATTGTATTCCTGCTCCTCTACCAGGAGCACGAACGCCGGCGCAGAAGACAACGGTGAGTACTGCACCTACGACACAGGGGAGGGGGGAGGAGAAAATATTACAGGGACACACATACGCGACACCCCCACCCCCACCCCCACCCACTACAACACACACATCAATGCATAGCAATACATCACTGTTACAACCCCCAAATCCCCCCCGAAAGAATGCAAAGACAAAAGGAATAAATCATAAACAGTCGAATATATTGTATTATTGCCTTATAAAAATATCACACATTTAAAACTAATATATCCATAAATATTAAAAGTCTGATAATTCTAGCTGTCATTGTCCGTGGACCACTGGGCCCAAATCACATGGGTAATGCCCACACAGGATACCTGACACCAACGGAGAGAACACTGCAGGGGCATCAGATAGAAAAACTACAGGCACCTCAGGGGGAAGGGAAGGGGGGCACCTCAGCCACATGAGTACACGACGCCAGATCCACGAGGGGCCTCCATGGCCATTGTCCCATCCTGGGGAGTGCAAAGCCACAGTCTCACAAGTCTCTACAGTGGGTGAGTTGCCCACGGTGCCATCCTGGGGAGTGCAAAGCCACAGTCTCACAAGTCTCTACAGAGGGTGGGTTGCCCACTGTGCCATCCTGGGGAGTGCAAAGCCAAGGTCTCTCAAGTCTCTACAGTGGGTGGCTTGCCCACTGCCATATCCTGGGGAATGCAAAGCCACAGTCTCTCAAGTTTCTACAGTGGGTGGGTTGCCCACTGTGCCATCCTGGGGAGTGCAAAGCCACAGTCTCTCAAGTCTCTACAGTGGGTGGCTTGCCCACTGTGCCATCCTGGGGAGTGCAAAGCCACAGTCTCTCAAGTGGATAACAGTCTCCACTGGTACTGGAGGGGGACTAGTGCCCAGAGTGCCTCGTGCAGCCCTGCCCGACACAGATGCGGGCCTGCCCCTTCCGCCAATGGGCCAGCGGTGCTTGAGATGAAGGGCCCAGTTCAGCGGTGCTTGAGATGAAGGGCCCAGCGGAGCGGTGCTTGAGACGGCGGTGCCCAGCGGAGCGGTGCTTGAGATGAAGGGCCCAGCGGAGCGGTGCTTGAGATGAAGGGCCCAGTTCAGCGGTTCTTGAGACGGCGGTGCCCTGTTCAGCGGTTCTTGAGATGGCAGTGCCCAGTTCAGCGGTGCTTGAGATGAAGGGCCCAGTTCAGCGGTGCTTGAGACGGCGGTGCCCAGCGGAGCGGTGCTTGAGATGAAGGGCCCAGCGGAGCGGTGCTTGAGATGAAGGGCCCAGCGGAGCAGTGCTTGAGACGGTGGTGCCCAGCGAAGCGGTTCTTGAGATGGCGGTGTCCTGTTCAGCGGTGCTTGAGACGGCGGTGCCCTGTTCAGCGGTTCTTGAGATGGCGATGCCCAGTTCAGCGGTGCTTGAGATGAAGGGCCCAGTTCAGCGGTTCTTGAGACGGCGGTGCCCTGTTCAGCGGTGCTTGAGACGGCGGTGCCCAGTTCAGTGGTGCTTGAGATGAAGGGCCCAGTTCAGCGGTTCTTGAGACGGCGGTGCCCTGTTCAGTGGTTCTTGAGATGGCGGTGCCCAGTTCAGCGGTGCTTGAGATGAAGGGCCCAGTTCAGTGGTTCTTGAGACGGCGGTGCCCAGTTCAGCGGTGCTTGAGATGGCGGTGCCCTGTTCAGCGGTGCTTGAGACTGCGGTGCCCAGTTCAGCGGTGCTTGAGACGGCGGTGCCCAGTTCACCGGTGCTTGAGACGGCGGTGCCCTGTTCAGCGGTGCTTGAGACGGCGGTGCCCAGTTCAGCGGTGCTTGAGACGGCGGTGCCCAGTTCAGCGGTGCTTGAGATGAAGGCCCAGTTCAGCGGTGCTTGAGATGAAGGGCCCAGTTCAGCGGTGCTTGAGACGGCGGTGCCCAGCGGAGCGGTGCTTGAGATGAAGGGCCCAGCGGAGCGGTGCTTGAGACGGTGGTGCCCATCGGAGCGGTTCTTGAGATGGCGGTGCCCTCTTCAGCGGTGCTTGAGATGAAGGGCCCAGTTCAGCGGTGCTTGAGATGAAGGGCCCAGTTCAGCGGTGCTTGAGACGGCGGTGCCCTGTTCAGCGGTGCTTGAGACGGCGGTGCCCAGTTCAGCGATGCTTGAGATGCCGGTGCCCAGCGGAGCGGTGCTTGAGATGAAGGGCCCAGCGGAGCGGTGCTTGAGATGAAGGGCCCAGCGGAGCGGTGCTTGAGATGAAGGGCCCAGCAGAGCGGTGCTTGAGATGAAGGGCCCAGCGGAGCGGTGCTTGAGACGGCGGTGCCCAGCGGAGCGGTTCTTGAGATGGCGGTGCCCTGTTCAGCGGTTCTTGAGATGGCGGTGCCCTGTTCAGCGGTGCTTGAGACGGCGGTGCCCAGTTCAGCGGTGCTTGAGACGGCGGTGCCCAGTTCAGCGGTGCTTGAGACGGCGGTGCTCAGTTCAGCGGTGCTTGTTTGAAAGGGCCCAGTTCAGCGGTGCTTGATTGAAAGGGCCCAGTTCAGCGGTGCTTGTTTGAAAGGGCCCAGTTCAGCGGTTCCGGCCCAGGCATGGGTGTCACTCGCCACCTGGCATGTGGCTGGCAGGGCCTTCCTGCCCATCTGTCCGTTGGCTTGCGGGTCCCTCATGGGCTGCCGTACCGGGCCTCTGGGTGTCCTCCTGCACACCTGGGAGGGGGCTGGTGGGGGACTCCTGGGCAGCTGGCCTGCTGCCGGACTTGTCGGGCGTGCTGCCCTTCCCACCCTTCCCTGGTCGTCTGTGGCCCTTTGACACCTTTGGTGGTGTGCCAGGTGGCACCCCACTTCCAGACAGAGCCAGACTAGGGATTTTGGTCCCTGGTGTCCGTGGCCTCTCGCGCCGGGCACTGCTAACTTTTGGGTGCTTTTCCGGGGGTGGGCTGGCCATGCCTTGGCTCCTCACCGGAGTTGTTGCCCTTGAGGGTGGGGGACTCCACAGTCCTTGGACAACAGTCCTGATAGGTCCTGGTTTGGTGGTGGCTGAGGTGCTGATTGTAGTCTTATGAGATGGACGGGGTGGGTGAGTTGATGGAAAGAGGTTAAGGTTGGCAAGGAAAAGCAATTTGGAAAGAGAGTGACGGGTAGGTGTAGTGGGTATGGGAGTGGAGGAAGAGGATGTGGTTGTAGGAGTGTGAAGTCTGGTGTCTTTGGGTGCAGGTGCTTGGGCTGGAGGCTGTCGTGAGGTGGATGGCTGTTGGGTGGGTGGCTGCTTGCATTTGTGTGGTTTGGAAGAGGGGGTGACAGACACACTGGGAGAGGTCGCAGGGGACGTGTACATGGTAGTGGGGGTGGTGACTGCACGTGTGCGGAGTGTTCTGGTGGGTGTGCTGTTGATGGACGTAGTGGCTGAAGATGTTGTGCATGCAAGTGTGAGTGGAGACGTCACAGGGAGGGAGGAGGGAGACGAGGAGGAGGGGGACACAGTGCAGGCAGTGGCTGTTGGTATGTCTGCATGTGGATGTTGCTTGTGTGAATGCTTGTGTGATGTGTGGTGCTTATGTCTGGATGAGCTTCCCTTGGGTGTTGAGGTGTGTGCAGGCTGGTCTGATGGTGTGTCTGGGATAGGCAGAGGTACTGGGGATTGGGTCTGGGTGGAGGAAGTTGGAGGGGGGAGGCTAGAGACAGGGACAATTGCTGCCGTCAGTCCTGAGGCCAGAGCATTGAACGATCGCTGATGGGCAGCCTGACCCGAATGAATGCCCTCCAGGTATGCATTACTCCGGTGCACCTCCCTTTCTACACCCTGGATGGCATTCAAAAGGGTAGACTGCCCAACAATGATGGTCCTCAGGAGATCAATGACCTCCTCACTGAGGGCAGCAGGGGTGACTGGGGCAGGGCCTGAGGTGCCTGGGGCGAAGGAGATGCCCAACTTCCTGGGTGAGCGGGCACGGGGCGAAGGCTGAGGGGCTGTTGGGAGGGCGGTGCTGGTGCGCTGGGTGGCGGCTGTACCTGTTGTTGCGGGGGGCACGGATGTTGCCGCCACCACAAGGGAGCTCCCTTCAGAGGACGAGTCGCTGCCACTGACATCAGCACGAGTCCCCGCTGTGAAGCTCCCCTCTCCCTCCGTCTCACTGGTGAAATCCGACTCAGTTGCATGGCCCGCCATGGCCATGTGAGATGCAGCTCCCTCGTGCTCCGATGCCACTTCTCCTCCGCCTGATGATGCTGATGCACACATGAACAGGAAGACCACAAAAAAGGGGGGGGGGGGAGAAATAAAGACATGTTGAGTGCATGGATTACCGCTACCGTTGGTGGAAAAGACAGACACAGAAGCCCCCTGCACTACGCCGCGCACTTGGGGTCCACTACGCAATCTGTGGGACATGGCCTACAAGCCTATCGACGACAACTGCACACATAGATGACACAGGGCCATGGATACCTGAACTTGGCACCCTACAGAGGTGGGGGGCGGGGGCACAGGGCCATGCCTTACGGAGGGGCCTAGCCTACAGAATTCGCCCTGGCCTAGGGAGACCCACAGCCCTCCTCCCCCACCCAGACACCTCCACTACGCGCAAAGTCACCAGAATGAGACTGTACTCACCCCCTTGTGTCTGCTGTGATGTCCTCACGCGCCCATCCAAATCGGGGTAGGCCACCGCCAGGATCCGGGACATCAGGGGGGTCAAGGTACGACTGGCACCCCTCCTACGTTGGGAGGCTATCCCCAGCAGAGCCTCCGCCGTCTTCCTGCTCCCGCGGTGGATGTCCTCCCACCTCTTCCGGCAGTGGCCCCGTCTGTTGTGGACCCCATGGTCCGGACGTCCTTGGCGATGGCATGCCAAATCGCGATTTTCTGGTGGGCGCTGACCTATGTGACATGTACAGGGAGAGAAAAATTGTCATCACCTTCTGCATGCTCAATGTGAGTGGCCCCCCATCCCCACCCTTGCCATGTGGCACATGCTCTCATCTGTCATCTGATGCATGACTCAATCGCTCCCCTCCCCACCATCTTTCATCCACCCGACTCAACCCAGGCATTGCCCACAAAGCATGATCCCAGTGTACTTACCTGTTGGTCTGGAGGACCGTAGAGTAGCGCATACTGGGGGAGGACCCCATCCACGAGTTTCTCCAATTCTTCAGAAGTGAAGGCAGGGGCCCTTTCCCCAGTCGCAGCAGCCATTGTCTCTTCCAGAACGAGGTCACAGCAGCACTTGCAGTGTAGGTCCTCTCCTGTGGAAGATCAGGTATCGAGTGATTAAGCTGATAGAAAATGGCGGTCACGCCCGCGGCGGTGCGTACCGCAGCGGTGCATACCGCGGCGGTGCGTACCGCTACCGCCGCCGCACATCGTCATTGGCTCCTGAAACCCATAGGATTCAATGTGAACCAATGCGGCTTTGCGCCGCGGTCTTCGACCGCCTACCGCCACGGTGTGCCACGCCAGCGCATTGACCTCACATCCCATTGTCACACTTCACAGGTCAGGCAGCTGCCATTTCAAGGGCCCACATGGCTTAATTTCTACTGCGTCACACATAGCTAGGCCTTTCCTCAACACTCATACACACCATTCAATGCATAGTGAATCGTGTTGTGTGCAAGCTGTGGGAACGTACCTGTGGGTTGATTGACTCTGTGCTCGCTGTTGTCCTTCCTAGGCACCGTCCGCTTGGCAATGCGAGGAGATGGAGGAATCTTCCTGTGTACAGACCGCTGGTGGACCTGTCAACAATGGAGGAACGACATGTCATTCTGACATACAGGCTTGACCGAGCCACTATACAGGGACTGTGTGCCCAGCTGGAGCCAGACCTGATGTCACCCATCCGCCAACCCACAGGGATCACCCCTCTAGTGCAGGTGCTGTCAGTACTCCATTTCTTAGCAAGTGGGTCATTTCAAACAACAGTGGCCATAGCATCAGGGATGTCCCAGCCTATGTTTTCCAACTTGTTGTCCAGAGTGTTGTCTGCCCTGCTGAAACACATGCGGAGCTACATCATTTTCCCTGAGGTGGGGGATTTGCCTACAGTGAAGGGTGACTTCTATGCCCTTGGACATATCCCCAACATCATAGGTGCCATTGATGGGACCCATGTGGCTTTGGTACCCCCCAGAGAAAGTGAACAGGTGTACAGGAACAGGAAAAGTTATCATTCGATGAATGTACAGATGGTCTGTTTGGCAGACCAGTACATCTCACATGTTAATGCCAAGTTCCCTGGCTCTGTGCATGACGCCTACATCCTGCGCAATAGCAGCATCCCGTATGTGATGGGGGCAACTCCAGAGGCACCGTGTGTGGCTATTAGGGGACTCTGGTTACCCCAACCTTTCCTGGCTATTGACCCCAGTGAGGAATCCCAGGACCAGGGCAGAGGAACGCTACAATGAGGCCCATGGGCGGACTAGGAGGGTGATCGAACACACCTTTGGCCTCCTGAAGGCCAGGTTCAGGTGCCTCCATATGACAGGTGGATCCCTAATGTACTCACCAAAGAAGGTGTGCCAGATCATCGTGGCCTGCTGTATGCTTCACAACCTGGCTTTGCGCCACCAGGTGCCTTTTCTGCAGGAGGATGGTCCAGATGGTGGTGTTGTAGCAGCTGTGGAGCCTGTGGAGAGTGAAGAAGAGGAAGCCGAAGAGGACGTCATAGACAACAGGAACACAGTAATAGAGCAATACTTTCAGTGACACACAGGTAAGAGTACACACCGGCATATTACATTCACTTAAAGACTCCTACCTCTCTACTGTCTGACTTTTTCCCCCAGTGTATGGTAACTGTGTTGTGACTTTCCCTTCCATTTTCAGAGCTGTGGACCCCACTGCGTGACATCTGCTTAGTTTCCCCATGGACTACAGCTGTGTGACAGCGGTTTTTTGGCATCACAATGTGAATAACAATTTTGGCACTGTCATGTCTAATACATTTGTTAAAATCACAGACAGACTCCAGATTGTTTATGTGCAATAAGTGTGTTTATTCAAGTGCTCTAATTTGGATGGGTGGTTGCAAATCGGTGAGGGGTGATGGTGGAGGATTGTCCATGGCAGAGTCCAGACTATCAGGTTCACAGGTGCATTGTCCAAATGCCTGTGGGAAGTGGAGCAGGGGCCGTTTAAGGTTGGACAGGGTGACAATGTGGGACAGTGGGATGACAATCAGGGCGGTATCCTTTGCTGGCGGGGGTCTTGACATGTTACTCTGTCTTCTTCCTGGATCTCAGGGCCCGCTTGCGGGGTGGTTCTCCTTCTGCAGGGGGTGGGGTTCTGGTGGCCTGTTGGTCTTCTGTCGGGGCCTCCTGTCCACTAGCGCCGGCGGAGGTGGTAGCCAGTTCTTGGTCCATGCTAGTGTCAGGGGCCCTTTGAGGTGCCACAGTGGTCCGCAATGTGGAGATTAACTCATTCAGGGCCACTACGATGGTACCCATGGCGGTACTGCTGTTTCTCAGTTCCTCCCTGAACCCCATATACTGTTGTTCCTGCAGAAGCTGGATTTCCTGAAACCTGGCCAGGACCGTCGCCATCGTCTCCTGGGAGTGGTGGTATGCTCCCATGATGGAGGAGAGGGCCTCGTGGGGAGTGGGTTCCCTAGGCCTGTCCCCCCCCCTGTCGCACAGTTGCCCTCCCAGTTCCCCTGTTTCCTTGGGCCTCCGTCCCCTGGACCGTGTGCCCACTACCACTGCCCCCAGGTCCCTGTTGTTGTTGGGGTGGTGGGTTAGCCTGGGTTCCCTGTAGTGGTGGACACACCGCTGATTGACGTGTCCTGGGGACAGAGGTATGGGCCCGCTGGGTGGGTGCTGTGCTGGTGTTCCCAGAGGGGGGAAGGTCTGCTGTGGCCTGTGCCTGTCTGAGGGGAACTGACTGTTCAGAGGTCCCCAATGGACCGGGCTGGTCATCTAGATCCAGGGAGACAGAGCTGCTGTCATCACTGTGGGCCTCTTCTGGGGGTGGAGGGGACATTTATGGACCCTCCTGCGTGGTGAACTGGCGTTCGGGTCCTGCAGGGGTATAAAAGTATGGTTATTGCTTCTGTGTGTGCCAATGGCGTGCAATGGGTGGGTGCCCGTGTACCCCAGTGCTGGCATTCCTTTGTGGGGGCTGTTGTGACAGTGTTTTGGGGGGGTGGGTGATGGGTACGTGCATTGGGCATGCTTTGGTGATGGGTGTCCATGCTTTGGGGCCGCATGCAGGGCTAAGTTTTGGGATGGGTGGGTTGTGATGGTGAGACATTTGCAAGGGGTAGTTGTGAAGGGGGTGAGGGTGGGGGTATGAGTTGGCATGCAGGTGGGGTGGGGGGGATGAAATAGTGAAGATGAGACTTACCAGAGTCCATTCCTCCAGATACTCCAGCGAGGCCCTCAGATGCAGGATGTTCAAGACTTGCTCCTCCCATGTTGTAAATTCGGGGGGAGGAGGTGGGGGTCCGCCGCCAGTCCGCTGTACCGCGATGTTGTGCCTTGATACCATGGAACGCACCTTCCCCCCTAGGTCGTTCCACCTCTTCCTGATGTCATCCCGATTTCTTGGGTGCTGTCCCACAGCGTTGACCCTGTCCACTATTCTGCTCCATAACTCCATCTTCCTGGCAATGGTGGTGTGCTTCACCTGTGTCCCGAACAGCTGGGGCTCTACTCGTAGGATTTCCTCCACCATGACCCTGAGTTCAGCATCTGAGAACCTGGGGTGTCTTTGAGGTGCCATGGGGTGGTGTGAATGATGTGTGGGGTGGAGTGTGTAGTGATAGGTGGGGTGCTATTTAGTGGTGTGTTGTGTGAGGTGCGTGGAAGTTCTGTGGGTATTGATATTGTGTGCCTGTGGATGCTTGTTTGTAGATTGTGGTGTCACTCTCTGGTCTTCGTTCAAAATTTCTGGTCGTAAGGGTTTGTGGGTGATGTGGGTGTGTGTTTTATAATGTATTGGGTGTGTGGGAGTGGTGTGTGTATGTGTATCAGGTGTGTGTATTTCGAATTGTCCAATGTGGTAGTGTTTTGTAGGTGTATGTGTATTTTGACCGCGGCGGAGTGTACCGCCAATAGAATACAGCGGTTGAAAGACTGTCGCGTGTATTCATGGGTCGTAATGGCATGGGCGTATTTCTGTTGGCGTGACGGTGGAGGTTTGGTCATCGCCAGTTTATCGCTGACCTTTGGTGTGGCGGACTTTTGTGGATGGCGGTATTTTAGCGGTTTGCCTAGTGTGGGTCAGAATGACTGTGGCGGTTTACCGTGACCGCGGCGGTGTTATGGCAGTCTTCTGTCTGGCGGTAAGCGCCTTTTACCGCTGAGGTTGGAATGAGGGCCTGAGTGAGTGCAAGCCACTGCTTCTAGGCACAGAATCACTATTTTTGAGTAATTATGCTGAATCACACTGAATTCTAATTATTATGCTGCACTGAATTATGCAAGTTACGCCCACCCCTAGTAAACACCTGTATTCATCACCTCTTCTACCTTGGCTAACAATAGGAAATTGTTGTCAATGACTGCATGCAGAGGACCAGCCTCTGCTCCAGGATTGTTTATGTGGTGCCGGTGAAAGAGGCTTCATAGGAGTACATATAGTTGAGTTAGAGATCACAGAGTCATGTGTTATATTTGAATTCTTGGACAATCCCCTCCCACTCAGTTTCGTCCATACTTCAAGTCAATATTTATTGACTAGACAGGGGCATTGGTCTTTGCACAAACTACCAGAACTTCCATTATTACATTTTGTGGTACAAATCTGAAGACGTTTACTCCTAATAGACATCTCTGTATCTCAGCCTGCCATTGAATGATTGTACAAGAGTCCTATAGCTTCTGCATTTAATGTAATTTGTTTAATTGTGGGCATTTGCAGATATCAAATCTCTGTGGATATATCGTCCTCATGGTAAGAAGGCAGGCCCCCCGTCTGCTTGTCTGTGATAACTTTACTTGTATCAATGATACAAGTATCATGTCATATCAAGTATCATATAGTTGATTGATGTGTGGACTCCATGCCTTACCACTATGATGGTCGAGTAATTCCATAGTATGACAGTCGCACCTTAATTAGGAACACTAACACTGATTACTACCCAGGTTCATTCAAAACTACCAGTTTAATTCTCTCCATGTTCTTGCATCATTGGCTCAACTATGCTAATGAAGTGGACATGGGAAATGTTTTCTGGTGCATAAACGCAGGATCATCTATCCTGAGGATACATTTGTTTCACACCACTGTAAGTTTGTTGTAGAAATGATCTAAATAATTTAAATTTAAATTTTCCAGGAGTTCAAACAGGACAACGAAAATACTTAACCTGGTTAAAGGAAAAGAAAGTCTATACAAAGGCCAATTCAACTTGGTAGCAGCTGATGGTTCTGTGATCCCAAGCGGGTCTGAAGACAACTCCCTGTACCGTGCTCTTACGATGGCTAAAGGGGTCAAGGCAAACCAGGATCTCACAAAGGAGGCGGCGGATCTCAGACAAAAGGTGCACCAGGAGGTAATGTGACACTGAATATACTTTAATGGGCGAGATGGTACTTCACAGACTGAGTGGAGATTTTAGGGGCTCCTCAGCAGTAGTGAATGCAGAGTCCCATATATCGCATCAATCCTGCAGCTCCTTCTGTTGTCAGTGTGTGAGTGACTCTTCTTTAGTATCCTTCCTTGTTTTAAACAATACTCCTTTTCCAGTGCCGGTGTGAGCGTGCTGTGGCGAGCTCCCTACCCCACTTCCCCACATAACTTCCTTTGTGTACCTGCTCATTCATTCTAAGAAAAGAGTGTGAGCGAGCCTCAGCAGGAGCACTCAGAGCCACACATCTCTTCTATTCTGACTCCTTCTGGTTTCAGGTGTGAGTGAACTCTAAGTGAAGGCTGGGTGCCCCCGCTCTACTGTACACATAACTCCCTCATTCTGTCTATTTCTACTTTGAATGGAGACAATAGGCAAAATATCACATTCTTTGTTTTTTAATAAATGGAAAATACTGATGTGTAAGAAAGGGTACTCCTCTTCCTCAACAACAGCTCATAGCATGTGTTTCAAGTTGCTCTTCTTTTCCTCTCCCTATTCTTGCATTTTGTGTCCACTTCCTCTGTGAACATATTATTCCTTCCAGTTGGATTTTCTTGAACCTCAGGTTCTATCTCTACAGACATTGCCTCCACCACTCTTGGACGCCGACAGCTCTTCTAGTAGCTTCTAGTAAACTTTCTTGTGTCCTTTCCTCTTCACTACCTCCCTTTGTGTGGGTTGTTCTTAGAAAACATGACTGCTGCAGATTATCACACTCAATAACTCTACTTTTCAGGTCTCTTCTAGGGATACTAGGTAGACATATGGTTTCCAGTATGTCAGAGGTGCTTAGAGTGGGTGTTGGAGAAGCCTTTGCTAATCCTAGGATACGGACAGATTCAGCTGTCTGTACATAGATTTTTTACTTCCAATACTCAGAAATGATTAGAGTGGGCTCTGGAGGTCAGCTGTTGTTAGGTCCCAGCTACACGGAGCTTTAGCTGCCTATAGGCAAATCTCTTGTTTCCAATACATAACAATTGCTGAGAATTGGCTTTAGGTCAACCACTTGCTCATGATTCTATGGGTTTATGTTTATCTACTGTCTCTTCTCTTGATTGGATGGCTATTCTCCTTATTCAGGTGTTTGTCCCACCCAGGAACATTTCAGTACTGCAAAGTTCCAAGTTGTGTCTTACCACTGCTTACTTCAGGGGACTCTTTTGATGTTCTTCCTACAGAAAGTTTTAATTGTCTGTCACAGAGAGCATTGCAAGCAATGCTTCATAACCTCTTGGAGCGGGCTCCATGCCTACTCATGATTGGATGCCTTTATTGCCTGTTTCTATTTAATACTTGGAGTGTGTGGTCTTCCTCTTTCCCTTTGTGAGTAAGCATCTGGTTTCTCCCTCCCTTCTGTCCCTGTTTGTCCAGTGTGGTAGCTTTGCTTGCTCCCATGATTGTTTAACACCCACTGCATCCCTTCCAGCCCCCAACTCATAGATCTTCCTGCCTCCCTGCTTGCTTCACCTGCATGTTATGGTCAGTCACTTATTTGCTGAATAAACGGAGTTGTTTCCTCCCCAGGCTCTTTAACATACTGTATCATCACTGAGAAATTAAATGTTACCCTGTGGGTCAATGGTTTCTGTGGCACGAGCAGTTAATTTGTTACCATGTTCACCAATATGCTGTGGATGATGGCACCTGTGCAGACCCTGATTAGAAGTGTCAGAGACAAGGAGCAAGGACAATACATTGTATTACCACATGTGGGCGATGTAATGAATCCATCATCAACAGCACAAGCTGGAGATGATATGTCAGAGGTGTGTGCATGACTGCTGGAGTATGTAGGAGAAATGGCAACCCTCACCACTCCTGGCTTATTACTCATTAAATGGTTAGCTCATTTGGTTTAACCATGCTCTTAGTTCTGACATGGTTGTGGGTTTGGTATGTTTAGGGACCAGCCTCTTTTTTGGGTCTTGCTACAAACAGCTATAGCTGTCTCATGGCAGATCAAAACTTTCCAATATATAAAATAAACTTAGAGTGGGCTTTTGGTCTGCCACTTAGTCATGATTGTATGCCTTTTTGGTCTAACTCATCTCCCTGCTGTTGGTTCAAAGGCTTTCGTACGTCTTGTTGGGGTTGTCTCACCCAGGAATTATTCAGTCTCACAGTGCTCTGATAGACTGACTTGTATGTTTCCTCTGTTTGATTCAGGAGAGACTCTGATGTCTGTCTCATTTATCTGCTCTTGATTTGATGGCTTTTCTTATTATTTTTCTATTTGCCAAACCCAGGAGCATTTTGGTCTCCAAGTATTCTGGGAGTTATGTTCTTCCACTGCTCTCTTGTGGGTAGTTTTTTATTTGATATCCAACACTTCATAAGAGTTTGTTTGTTTCTTTGCTCCGTCTGTTTGTGCCTCTGCTTCCCACAAGTGCTCTTTTTTCATTCACCTCTTCCCTACTCCTCGATTCTCGCACCTCAATCATGATCCCTATCCCACTTCACATGTTATTTTTCATGAATTAGGTTTTCAAGAGTTCCCTTTAGCTGCTTTTTCCACTGCTGGGTTTCTTGCTTTCTGTTTTGATGATTGAAGTTCCTCCTCTATATGGATAATACTGAGGAAAGATCAACTGATGGATCCTACTGAGCATTTAGAGTTTCCTGTAGAAATTGAAGGATTTTCAATGACTTCCAAACTCAAAATTAGGCTCTAAGGGCCATATTTATACTCTGTTTGCGCCGGATTTGCGTCGTTTTTTTTTACGCAAATCCGACGCAAAACAAACTCCATATTTATACTTTGGCGTTAGACGCCAAAGTTCATGGAGTTTGCATCATTTTTTAGCGTGGACACCTACCTTGCGTTAATTATATGCAAGGAAGGCGTTCCCGTCTAAAAAATGACACCCAGGCCTGTGCGCCTTATTGACACTCCCCTGCAAAAATGACGCACAGGAGTGGGCGGGCCTTAAAAAATGACGTCTAGCCGCGTTAGCGTCATGAGCAGTCGTTAAGGGACCTGTGGGCTCGGAAGGAGCCCACAGGTGCCCTCCCATGCCCCCAGGGACACCCCCTGCCACCCTTGCCCACCCCAGGAGGACGCCCAAAGATGGAGGGACCCACCCCTGGGAACTTAAGGTAAGTGCTGGTAAGTATATATATATATTTTTTTGTGGCATAGGGGGGCCTCATTTGTGCCCCCCTACATGCCACTATGCCCATACGGCGCCCGCATGGCGCTTCAGAATGGCGTTAGCCGGCGTTAACTTTTTTGACGCACAACTGCGTTGGCGCAGTTGTGCGTCGAAAAGTATAAATATGGCCCAAAGTCTCTTATCCAGTGACAGATAATTAGTAGTGGTGGAAATAACTGGGGTAATTCCTTAAGGGGTAGTTATTACTATTTTCTTTGAGAAAAATGTATCCTTGTGCCCCCAAATGGGCATGAAGATGCATTTTGCCCTTTGAAATATATCTTAATGCTATAGGAGACAGACAGCACTAGTAGCCGCTCACTGTCCTTTGTTTTGTGGTACCTGTGCTCCTGAGGTAGGAGTTTTCACCAAATAACTTTTAATTACTGAACCTGGCATAATTGTGTAATTTTGCATCAGAAGAGGAATGCGTAAGTACTGAAATTACTCCAATGTCTCTGACATAAATTTTGCCCAAACCTGATAATTAGTAGCAGACTCATACTCATGTCTGCACCACGCCCCTGTCAGTGGAGTGATTACACTGAATATTTGAGCTACTGCCCAACACTGCATGCTGGCTGAGTCTTGTCTATGTTTTGTTCCAATTTCTGGTAGGTCTCCACACACCAGGACCAATATGAGTCACTTGTGAAGCGGCAGATGGACTTCGAGAAGCTGTACACCACCGCAGGAAAGTACACAGTCCAGGCTCCATCATAGCCTTCACACAGGGCTGACAAGGACTTCAGGTGGGTGATATAAAAAGAGAAAGATGCTGCCTAACACTACTCAGATGAAGCAAAAAGAACAATCATGTGGCAGCAGTGACAACCACACAGCTTTGTTGCAGTCCTGCCCAACAGATTTCTGGTGTGGTGCTTTTTTTGCCAGTGAATAACCAACCACCTGTGTTACAGGATTTTATCACAGGCCCTTTGAAAATGAGATCCAAAACTGATATGTATTTGTCTTTAAATGAACTAATTGAAGACCACTGTTAGTAGTTAATGAGTTCTAAAATTCTTTGTCACTTTCAGCCAAAACTCTGTTTCACTCACAAGTAGGAACCTTCCCCCTTTTTGCATTGCTGGCGCTCAGTGGTTGCCGTGGGTGAGACATAGCCTGGCACTGTAGTGGCATAGACACTGCCCTGGGTGCTGTGTTGGAAGACAACCAGTCTTCATGTTGGACAAACACATTACTCTACAAGGATGATACACATCAGTGTCTTAATGTCAATAGCAAGTAAAACATTCATTAAAATAACCTGTCATCAGGCACCATTTATTACAATATTTTCTTCATAACTCTTATGCCATTTTCCTAATGTAGTTAGTTACTTATGATATGAAACATGGCATGCTCCAGGTAGGTATTCAAATGTATTGTATTGTCGGAGATTCATATTCACAGTTTCATCTTAATATTAAAAGATATAATTGTCAATCTTAGGGGGTCATTCTGACCCTGGCGGTCATGGACCGCCAGAGTCACGAATGACGGAAGCACCGCCAACAGGCTGGCGGTGCTTCACTAGCCATTCTGACCGATGCGGTAAAGCCGCGGTCGCCCAGCCGGGGCCGGCGGTTCTCCGCCGATTATGCCCCGGCTGGGAGAATCCACCAGGGCAGCGCCTCAAGCAGCACTGCCCTGGGGATTCTGACCCCCGTACCGCCAGCCTGTTTCTGGCGGTTTTCACCGCCAGGAAGAGGCTGGCGGTAAGGGGTGTCCTGGGGCTCCTGGGGGCCCCTGCACTGCCCATGCCACTGGCATGGGCAGTGCAGGGGCCCCCTAACAGGGCCCCATGAAGCTTTTCACTGTCTGCTTAGCAGACAGTGAAAAGCGCGACGGGTGCAACTGCACCCGTCGCACCGCCGCAACACCGCCGGCTCCTGTGTTGCGGCCCTCATTCCCGCTGGGCTGGCGGGCGCTAACTTGGTTAGCGCCCGCCGGCCCAACGGGAATGTTGGAATGGGGGGCAGCGCTATTTTGGCCGCATGGCGGCCAAATGGCGGTTCCCGCCTGGCGGGCGGCTACTGCCGCCCGCCAGGGTTGGAATGACCCCCTTAGTGTTACCTATCCTTGAAAAATTGTCAGAATAATATTAGAACATTCATCGTTGCATTACCCACGAGATCTCAGAGTTTGATAAGTTAATACATTCAGTTACTGAGATCCATGATGATTACCTGACTACTTTACAAGAAGCTGCCCTAGAATTTAACCAACTTCTAACCAAGCCTGTTATCTACTTTCATCCACTTTCATTCTAGCTCACAAGTTTATGTAAACTACTTATTCCGCAATTTTGTGCAGCTGAAAACAGGCAAACTAGTGTGTATCATTCGTTCCACAAGGATATTAAGCACCCAGTGTTTTTCTTCCCATCATCTTTGGTCTTCTATAGTACATGTGGACCCTGAGGTATCTGATGCTTCACATGAGACACATGCAACAATGTGATAGATAAGGCTGGGTCTGAGTACAGAAATCAGTCAACGAAGGCAGCTCATGCGGCACTGGGTATCAGGGGTAATCAATCTGAGGAGGGTATGACTGGGATTTAGCTTATGAACTGATGAAGAAGGTGCATACTGAATGCTTCTCTTAAGTGGAGTGTGAGGACAGCATCCTGAATTAATGGGGCAGATAATTCCAGGCTGTGGTGGGGGCCCTGCTGAAAGACTGACTTATTGCATAGGAGGTTCTCATGTTGGAAATGCCAAAAACAGTGTTCCACCCTCTAAGGCCTCTTGAGCACCCCACAATGAAGAATAGATCCACAGGGGTACATGGGTCACTGTTGTGTATCACTTTGTGAGCTAAGCAGCAGAGTTTGAGTTGGATTCTAGCCATGATGGAGAGTGTACTCCACTGGAGGGATGCAGCTTAGTAGAGGTGATGTCCAGCCTTTGGAGTGCAATACCGCTTTAAGAGGGGCAATTGGTATGTGGTGGGCCCCCCACAACCTGGCATTCCTGAATCTTACTGTGGACATGGCCACATGTGTATGGCTCTTTTCAAGTGTTCAGGATTGAGTTGACATTGAGATGTAAGTTTGTGTCTTTAGGTTGTGTGGGATGCATGGGATGGTAGAGTTAAGAGTGAAAGTAAGTGACTGCATAGAGGAAGCATGACATTGGTGGGGTCTAGGCTCTTCTTGAGCGTGGATAGGAGGATAGGAAATTGTTATAGAGTTCAGTAGTAGTTTCTCAGGGTGACGATCTCCTGGATTTTACAGCGCAGGGGCCTGGATCAAGCCTTGTAGGACTCAGCTGGTGACCTCCTTGGTTTTTATCAAGAGGAAAACGCGAACCAGTTAAATACTTTCCTTCATAAACCCCTGTGATGCTCTGACTCAGGAACAGCTTCTCTTGAGTGAGCAGCCAGACCTACATCACAGGTAGACAGACTACCCCCTTTTCCAATATGAGACTGATGTCACCCAGCACCTTCAGCTTTGCTGTTTCAATGCTGAGGCCAGCTCTGAAGTTTCATATTCGGGCAGTGATTTTCTTGGAGATGGTGCTGTTCAGCTACTTTACCACTGCTTGTTTCTTCGTCTTTCTCTAATCAGGGCACGCATGATTGACAGATCAGGTCCAAGGGTTGTTTTTTGAGGAAGGGAGTTCTTTGGCTCCTTCATTGTGCTTGGAAGCACTTAGGCCTGTGAAGAGTTCAGTCAGGCCACACAGTGTGTTGTGTAAAATGTGAAAATGCTCTTTGATTGCTTTTGGAGGCATTGTTTTTCCCAGCATGAGATGCAGGTAATATTTCTAAGGAATATGTTTACTAATTCCTCATTTGAATAAGGGTTCTTGCCAGTGCTTAATTTGTAACACTATAAGAGCCCTCGTCAGGAGGCTACTGCAGCATAATCCTCCCAGTGACAGCGCCAACACAACTGCTGACCATCACACCCCTGCTAGTGTCACAATTCCACAGCATGAAAAATATGTGAATGACCTGGGTGGCAGGTATTCATTGTTTTTAATGTGTACTCAATTAATGAACAATTATTGTGCTGATCTCGGTATTTGGCAGACAGCACCACCATGTGGTAGACCGTTAGAAGTGACAGTGCTGAAAATTAAGTGCTGGTGTCGAGCACCGGAAATCACCGGCCCAAATTAACCACTGGTTCATGCCTTTTGTTTTATGTTCCCCTGAGAATAACTCCCAGCCCCACCCCACCTTCCTGTTGACACCACAAGACAAAGACTGTGGCTTGACTAATCTGGGAACAACATGCATAAGTGAAGAACTTCCTGAAGCCAATTTAAAGAGCCGCAAACCACTAATCACTATGTCAAGCTTTATCATCAACAGCAACTCTCATTTGCCGACACTTATAGGTGAAGGCCAGGCCCGCTGGCTCAAACGTATTAAAATGGTTTAGTATGCAAAAGAGGAATGATTTTGCTTCCTGGTATGAAAACTCAGTGAAAGCTCTGTGAAGTGAATCTTGGAGATGTTGTGTTTTAAAGTCTAGTGGGTTTTTCACAAGACTGAGTGATGGTTACGGGTTTGCGAAATTCACATAATTTTCTTTCACATAATTGTATACATTTCTGCAACGTTACGCAAAATTACATTTAGTAAAGGAAAATACAAATACCTTGTTCAGCATTTAGTGCTAAAAATCCCAATTTCTACTGTGTAATTCAGAACCACAGTTTACCACCTAAACCGTCCTTATATGAATTTTTGATGCAAAAACACAATAGTTCAGAAAAACAACAAGCATTTGCAATGCAATAGGTCTCGCATTTGCGAGAGTTGGAGCTATTGGTGTTGTAAATGCATAACTGGACTTTTCTTGCCACATAAATTGGTCAACCCTGCCACATAATTTGGTCCTTTATGCCACATAATTCTTGTGGCCCGGCATATAACTAAAGCACTCCCATTTATCTTCTTCCTCCATCTACAGCAAAAAATGAAAAATTGCCATGTAGCATCCTAATTTAAATCAGAGATGCTAATTACAATAGAATACCACTTTCACCGCCCCACCATCAGAGCTTCCGGCTGACTAACAGAAATGCTGGGTGAAGGCTAGGAGTAGAAATATTAAAAATAGCCCTTAATGTTTTGCTAAATAATTGATGCAGGTTGGATGTTGTGACAGGGTGAGCATGCGCCGCGGGGGAATAGGCAATGTTACGGTGACAGCATGAGTGCTTGAGTGTTTAAAGAGAGAAATGTAAGAATACCCCATACATTAAATAATCACTGCTTACTGAAAACAGTGCTGTGACCGCACAGATTTGGAAGAAAAAAACTATTGCCTTTTACAAAGGTAACAGAGTAGTTTAGTAGGTGCAGATGACACTTAGTAAAGGATAGGTGTTATGTTTTTTAAATTACTGAAGACGGTAGAGGAGGAGGCTGCAGGCGACCTTTCTGTCCCAGCAAGCCTTTTGTCTACGCTAAGCCCACTTGTAATTAAAGCGTTAACACTTCTTTATAAATATTTTGGAGACAGCCCTGCTATGAGGAGGCAAAGGAGGCAAAGTATTCTGAGTCTATGTCCCCCGTGCACCAGTAATTAGTCTTATCCAGTGAAAGGTTGTAAATGCTGAAAGCATCCAAGATAGTCATCACTGCCAGAAACAACGTGTGTTTCCAAACTAAACATTTGTTTTCCACCAAAATGCATATTAACTACTTGGGTATATGTTCTTTTAAAAGGAAAAACATAAACCTTCCCCAATAACAAACAAATTTAAAATTATATCCCTTGCTTTGTCCAACGGTGAAGCAAGAACAACGATTTTGTTTACTTACTATTGTAATTGCAAAGCAGCGTTTGAGGCTCTTTTAAGAATCATGTTTTATTTACAATTTATAGACAAAACAGCAATCCTTGCTGTTTGCGTGTTTTCTATTGGCAAGCCATATGTTCTGGAGCCTTTACAAAGAAAGCTCTTTCCTTTCTAAATGAAAAATGCGCACCCAATCTGAGTTTTCAAAAACGTTTTCAATTTGCTGTGATAGAGGTCCAGCAAAAAGAAAACAGTTTTGAAAGCTCACATTTTTGTGCCAGAAATAAATAAAAAAATGCTTTGTAAAGACAACAAACCACACAGGTTTATATTTTACGGGGTACAACACACATATTGGACGGGGGCACATTGAAAGATGCATGCAAAGATTTCAGAAAACAAGCCCAAAGTGAGTGATTTCTTTTCAGCCAGGAAGCAGTTCGAACCAAAACACGCTTACAGGGCAGGAGCACCGAGTCGGAGTCCCAGGAAAAACAAAAGCTTCGTCAAAATTTGCGTTCAGTGAGCGCTTTCTGGTCACTAAACAAAATGCCATTATTTGCATTTCTAATCAACTTTATTTTTGTTTTGTGACCAGAAAGTTCTCACGCGAGGCTAACTTTGAAAACGTTTTTGTTTTGTTTTGCAGGGATCTTGACTCTATGCTCATGTTGTGTGTGTGTGTTTTTGTCTAAATTGCTTTTATAAAATGTTTAAATGTTTATTTTAAAAAAGCGAATTAAAAGGCAAGCAAATGTGTGTGTTTTCATCCAAAAGCTAAAAAAAACGAGCCGCGAGGAGCAAAGGTGGTTGGGGGGCTAGTCAAGTAACTCTGCAGGCAGGAGATCGACAACAAGCTTGGAGGAGATAACAACGTTGCCTCTGGCTCAAAAGCACTTGGAGCTACAGGGAAAAAAAAGTCCCTGACGAAGATACTATAATGGCACGAGTGGAAGGCTACAAGTACTAGGGGCATGCTCCATGGGAATAGACAAAGGAGGAGAAGGTGGGACAAATAGGAAAAGGTAGCCACTTAGAAGCAATGATTTTTAAATGACAGTGACAGTGGGCGGAATTGAAGTCTACAAAGAAGTATATACTAAAGTATATACAAGAGGTCTCGAAGGATCGACTTAAAAACAGCCGCTGGTGTTCCATTGATCCTGTGGGTTTGCAATGATTTTTTTTCGTGAATGGCATATAATGATGCATCATTAGCATAATGAGGTGCAATGGTGTAATTTGGGGAATTTCATGTAACAAGGATAATTTGAAATTCACGTAAATACGCCAGCGTGATTTTAACTTTATTCAGGACTAGTGATGAAAGCTGAGGACACAAACAGAGCAGTGTCTGGCTCAGTTGTTGCTGCAATGATTCCCTTTCCTCATAGAGATATTTGAACCTTGACCTCTTATGACAACAGCATAAATGGCCATAAGAAGATAACGAGCAAATACTATTATGCAGTGTCTTTCAAAATGTCTTTGCTTCTGGTTGGATCCGCTCATTTCTTAATCTTTTAAATTGTAATATCTAAATTTAAATATAATGATGCATATGGTAACATTGAAATTATGACCAGTTTTTTAAATAATTTTGTCCCACAATATTTTTGTCTTGATGTTTTTGTAGTTCGCTTACAAAGCATGTAAACATGCTGTTGTTGTTCTCAATATTTTATTCAGTATTTTTAGGTATTGCAATTTTTTTTGAAAATATTATACCACATAACTGTGTCATCAGGAAGATTGTGTACAGCTCACCAGTAAAGCTATGTCTCAGAGGGGTTGGGGGGTGTCATCCTGAAACAGCTGCATGAAATGACACCGGTCAGTGTTTGTTTATTTTGGGGGGTCTGTCTGGAGCCCCTACATGATGTCTGACTGTCTCTTATATTCTGCTCCTGTGTGTAATCTCCACCCCATGATCTCACCCTCCTGTCACCCTGAATTAGCTGCATGAACTGACACTGGTCAGTGTTTGTTTATTTTGGGGTGTCTGCCTGGGGCCCCTACATGATGTCTGACTCTCTCTTGTATTCTGCTCCTGTGTATAATCTCCACCCCATGATCTCACCCCCCTGTTTCTATCTCCTTGACAGACATCGAGCCAGGCCCAGTAAACCACAGAGGACGGAGGCCAGGAGCCCCTGCGCAGAAACAATAAATCCTGGATCTCTAAGCCAGCGCCTTCAGTGCCTGTCAGGAGCACTGATGTGTTTATCGTGACTCCGCATGTCATGATTGCCTTGCGGGCTCTATCTGTGCCCTTGTGATTTTTCAGCTCTGCTTTTCATGATTATTATGTTAGTATAAATGCCTTGCTCCCTGCTGTCTGACTTTTTGATGAGATTGTTTTAAATGATGACTCATCTCTGGGCGATTCGTATAATCCTGCAGAACATTGCCTGCCTGGTCTTTAGAGCTAACAGGTTTCTATAGAACAATTATTTTAAACACCCTATAGGACACCTGCGACCTGCCCATGGTGCAGTCACTAGTTTAATGAGGCTCTGAGCAGTTCTGAGAAAGAAATCAGTTGCCTCACTAAGAAAAGACCCTACTCCTGGGTCCCTACATGAGAGACCCCTCCGGGTGCCAGGTCATGGGACCCCATTGAGAGCACCTTTCGGGGGCCAGGTCCTGGGAGCCCATTGAGAGCACCCTCTGCGGACCAGGTCCTGGGAACCCATTGAGAGCACCCTCTGGGGTACAGGTCCTGGGAACCCATTGAGAGCACCCTCCGGGGTCTAGGTCCTGGGAACCCATTGAGAGCACCCTCCGGGGGCCAGGTCCTAAGAGCCCATTGCGTGCTCCATCTGGGGGCCAGGGCCTGGGATCCCACTGAGAGCATCCTCTGGGAGCCAAGTCCTGGGAGAGCATTGAGTGCTCCCTCTGGGGGTCAGGACCTGAGATCCCATTGACAGCACCCTCTGGGAGCCAAGTTCTAGGAGCTCATTGAGAGCACCCTCCTGGGGCCAGGTCCTGGGAACCCATTGAGAGAACCCTCCAGGGGCCAGGTTTTGGGAGCCCATTGAGAGCACCCTCTGGTGCCAGGTCCTGGGAGCCCATTGAGAGCACCCTCTGGTGCCAGGTCCTGGGAACCCATTGAGAGCACCCTCTGGGGGCCAGGTCCTAAGAGCCCATTGAGTGCTCCATCTGGGGGCCAGGGCCTGGGATCCCACTGAGAGCACCCTCTGGGGACCAGGTCCTGGGAACCTTTTGCCTTACATTCCTTAAAGTGCTGGGCGTGTTCCATTCCTCCTTTTCCGAGATGTCCATCTGTTTTTAAATGGAGTAAATCCCTCACCGCCTTCAGAGAGGTAAAGCTTATGAATAACCAACGACTTGTGCCTTTCTAGGTGTCTCTACAACAATGTCAGATATTTACGCCTCTTTGAGAAGATTTCCAAAAGAGACATGTCTCAGGGGACTTTCGGCTCTGAAAGCTACTTGTGAGTGCGTGAATAAGTGACGGGATTTACTCCTGTAAAGGACGGTGTGTGTGTGTCACTAAGGCCCATATTTATAAATTTTTGTGCTGCATTTGCGTCATTTTGTGACACAAAAGCGGTGCAAACTTACAAAACGCAACTACATTTTGTAAGTTTGCACCGCTTTTGCGTCAACAATGACTCAAATGCGGCGCAAGAATAGTATAAATATGGGCCTGTGTGCCTTATTGCAATTTATCCATTAAATAAATGAAAATGACACAGATTTGAATTAATGCTTGGGAAAAGTCACACGTGGCATCAGAAGCTGGAAGCGTGCACTCTGTGGCCACCTTTCACATCTCAAGCTTCCTAAGCGGATGTCTCGTGAAGCTTCCTCCATGGCTGCACCTTAACCATCTCTTTCCCAGAGTCCTTTGCGGCACAGCTGACATTGGTTCTCTAAGGCCTCCTGGGACAAAGATGACTCTGATTGGTGTATATGACTTCCATAGCGCCCAGAAGCCAATAACTGCTAATTCTATGAGATGATTTTCCCCATAGACTTCCATGCTTGCTCGCTACCATGAAACAATGATATCTTGCTTCATATTAATAAATATTCATGTTTATCAACACAATTGATTGTGCTCTCTTTTGTGTGTTTGTATGTGAGTGGCTTGTAAAGTGTGACCCTCGCTACAGTGCCACGAAGCACAGCATTAGCTAGGCTCAAAAGGTTAAAAGGGGGAGGTAGGGTGTGAGGGAACCATAGAGATTTGTTTTTAATAGTTTTCAATATATGTGTAGAATTCAAGTGACATTATAGTTAAGTGAACATTTCAGTGAGAAAGTAACATTTTAGAATATAAGAAAAACACTGAAATTCACCACTTGTAGTTATCTGCAGTAACTCTACCTCGTGCCCTAAAGTAACCGGGACTTGCACCCCGCAATAGGCAGCCTTGTCATCCATTATGTCATTTCAGATGTTTAAGGCAAGTTATCAATGATGTCATAGATCATGCCATGAGTGATGTTGTATGTGGGGTAATTAGCAGTGCATGGTGAGGGTGTGAATTATAGTTGCATTAGGGCACAAGTAATAGTTACTTGAGATACATTTTAACTGGAAAACGTCAGTGTATTTTTTTAGTTTTTATGTTGTCACTGAAATTTTCACCTAACTATAATGTCACGTTAACCTTTGTGTTTTTCAGTGAATTGCTAGGGTTTTTTGATGTAAAGTAATAATTTATTACCATACGTAAACCCGACCCCTAACCACACACTGCAGAGCATGGTGCCAACCCCGTGCAGGCAGCCAACCCTTCGGCCATGTGATGCGGGCGGTTGCCTCTAGGTAGTTATAGTTAGGACCTAGTTTCTATATGAAAAGAGTTTTTTTTACCTGCCCATATCTTTGGCATTGCTTACTGAATCTTCACAAAACTTTCCATAATAATTAGCCAGTCCCGTCATCTGCGGCCTGGAATGTTTCGGGGTGATCCATCAAGGAGGCAGAGAAAAAGGAGAGTCCCAAAACATGTTTTTCCCATTCATTTTGCCGTAGGGGCTTTGAACAGAGATAGCCCAAAAAATACTGGATGGAATTACACTAAATTTGGCAGAACGGTAGGTCCTGGTCCAGAAAGCAACCTTCTTTTGTTTTGGTGTAATTCATTTCAGTAGTTTCAGAGAACATCCAAATTTGTATGGGATGCAAAGGATTTGCTGATAACACTTCAATAAAAGAAACTGTTGAAGTGTTGCCAGCTGTCTTGGGACTAGGCTCTAGCCGAGTCCCAGAAAAAAAGTAAAAAAATAAAGAAAAGGAGCCAGGGTACGAACACCCTGAACATCCTGACCCCTTAGCACTGGTGGTGAGGTTACTATAAAGCCCCCTGGTAGGCCAAGTGCTGGGGGCATTTGTTTACAAATGCAGGGCCGCCTCCTGGCCCCCTCCCACTGCCCCGGGGACCATCACCTCCCTGGGGCTCATAATTTATATGCAGGGGGCTGCATGCCCTTCCCCTGCTGCCCCGGGGACTACCACCTCCCACGTGTGTTACCGTAATAATGTGTGGGGGGTGTGCACCCCCCTTCTGTCCTGGGGCCACCACCTCCCCGGGCTTTGATTAAATAAGCGGGGGCCATGTGCCCTCCTGCTGCCCTGGGAATCACTACCTTCCCAGGGCAAATATTTTAAAAAATAAAGGAGGTTGTTTTGGGACCCCCAAGCCCCAGGGACCACTAGATCCCTGAGGCTACACTCAATTATGAGCAGGGGGCCACGTGGCCCCCTGCTGCCCAGGGGACCACCACCACCCCAGGGCAAATATTTAAAAAAAGAAAGGGGGTCCCATTTGGGACCCCCAATTCCTGGGGACCACCAGCTCTGCAAGGGATGTGTGCAAAGTTGGAGGGGGGCTGCATGGCCCCCTCTTGGAGCCATAGATGGAACTGGGGACCGCCACCCCCAGGGCAGGTTCTTGGTATGTCCTGGGGTGCCCACCCCTGAGACATAGATGTTTGCAGCCACGCCATGTCTCTTAATCTCTCACTTTCTCTCACTCTCTTTCTTCCATCCCATAATGGGTGATTGTAGGGGGTTGGCTGCTAGGCCAACCCCTACTGTACAGGGCAGAAGTCTGTGCTTTGTGCTTTGCACAAGGCTGGGTGGTAACAGGGGCTTGGTCTCAGGAGCCGTGCGTGACACGGGGTTGGATGGTTCTAAGAAGCCAGGCCCTGTGGCCAACTCTCGATGTGCATGGCTGAAGGCCATGCGTGGTCCAGGGTTGGGTGGTTATAGTGGCTTGGCTGCAAGGCCTGGCCTGCAGCCAGGCCCTATGGGCAAACCCTGGCATTAATGTAGTGCGCAGTGGTGGTTGGATTAATGTATAGTAATTAAAATTATTTTACGTTAAAAAAAACATAGAAATTCACTGAAAAAACAAATATTACAGGGACATTATAATTAGGAAATAGATTTACAAAAATTGAAATTCACTTAAAAAAACAGAGGCTACAGGGACATTATAGTTAGATTCAGATCTTACTCGCACAAAACTATAGAAATTCATCAGTTAGAGTTATTTCAAATAACTATAACTCACGTCCTCACTATGCACTGCTAATTACCCAGATATTACAGCACTCATGATAACGTCTATAATCTTTCTAAAAATATAAATGAAACATTAGTATTCAAACTATTGGGGATAAGTTACCTTGGGGCGCGAGTTATAGTTACTTGAAATAACTCTTAACTATAACTGCTGAATTTCCATGGTTTCATGCGAGTAGATTGTATCAACTGTATATTTTAATAATTTACACAATGCAATGTTTATTAATATTAAATATTACAGAAATGTTTAGTAAAGTTTTAATAAAAATATATCCATGATGTTTTCAAGATCACAGAGCTCCAGCTAGAAGTGCTTTAAGAATATGGTAAGTTATCCTCGGGCATTTATTTAATGACCCAGGTGAAGAACAGTTTTTTTAATGATGCTTGGTGGGGGGAGTTTACTGGACTCCCTGCAGCCCCCACTGGGTAATCAATGAATGAATGAAGCAATGAATTATTTATTACATTAATCAAATAATATATATGTCTATATGTCAATATCTATACCAATAGCTGTATATGCTAATAATCTCGGGCTCATTTGAGGACTCCTCACTGAACTTTCCACAATGGTGCTACCAGTCTGCACATGGAAAGTTTCAAGGTGATCCTTCAAACATGGGCTGAGAAAAAAGGGGGTCCCAAAACACAAAATCCTCATGAATTTTTCCATATACGTTATTAGGCAAGGCTACAGCAAAAACTTGGCACAACCACCTACTCCGATAGGGGTAAACTTCAGACTAGCAGTTACAGAACATCTTTTAACTAGAAGCTGAAGTAAAGTGGGGTTAACGTGGGTGTAAATTCACAAGCTGCATTTCCTTTTTAAACATTCTCTGGTCGGGTAGTTTCATGTAGGTTTGGTGGCAGGTCTTCCCCCAGCCATGATTCAATAATTCACTTATCAGACGTGAGTCGGGTTCTCTCACTGTCAGTAGCTCAAAGACGGAGTATTTGATTTTGTTCTTTGAGTGACCATTCGTTAGAAGGCTGTTTAATGAACTAGTCTGTAACTGAGGGGTGATTTCAGGCGGAAGGAGTGAAGGTGTTGCTCTCACACATTATTTGGTAATGTGTTACTTTTGATTGGGGTGAGTGTGGGTCATGCAGTAACTTTGGCGGGAATGCAGTTGTGTTATGTTAATTCCATTGGATATTGGGCACAAATCACCCGGAAGGGGTTTCTCGGCGCTAAGATAGACTCCCGGCGGGGGTAACGTAGGGTTAGAACAATACTGCCTTGAGCATCTCTCTGAATTTGATGTGATGTGCACATGTACGGATGTCATAAGGCTGTACATTCCAGTAAAAAAGGGGTGATGACGCAGAAATGAAGGTTTTACATTTATTAGCGCATAAACATAGTGCCGCAATAATCAAGTGTGACTTTAACCGAACTAATAAAGATTGTACGGGGACAAATGTGCCCTCAGAGTAGTTCGCCAACATTTATAAGCGTGCTTTATATAACGTGATGTATTAGAATTGTACTAATCTGACATAACCGTAAACGTGTGCTATGATTTGCTTGTTTGAAATGTTTTAACTTAGCATAACTTCAGTGGAGGCTTCGGCCTAGTTGCCTTGTCTCATGGTTTAGATGCTCGTGTTTTTCTAATGTGCTAATGAAACGTGTATTCTTGCTTGAAGCTGTACTTTTCCAGTGAGATCGGTTCACATGCTTATCTTTAAGGTTTCGTGCCAGCCTGGCATCTTCTTCTTTGCTCCAAGGTCAATCTGCAGGTGCAGACAATGGAAGCTCTGAAAGTGAGTTAATTGGTAAAATATGTTGCAACTTACGTTCCCGACTCCAAGGATAATGTATGCCTAGGTAGAAGCTTGTGAACTGTTGTTTTTGATTGGACAATTTGAAGCCAACCTATGAACTCTCCAATGGAAGACCCTACTGTATTTGAACTGTTGTCTATTTAAACCTGGTGCACGAGGAGAAAGAGGAGCCATTATCCATTGCACCTATTGAGAACATTAGACATTGCAGCCATTATGGCCCATCTTGCCGACTTCGTCATTTTGCCATCTTCTACGATGCCAATTGATGTTCGACGCCATTTTGAATGAGACTTTGATGCTTTCTCTAATCGAGAGAAAGAGACTTTAAATAATTCTCGCCCTAGAGACTTTAACTTTGATTCGTCCCTTTGCATGAAGTAGTAGTTTTGTCCTTTTATCTTGCCGCTGTGAGGCAATTGTCCCGTCCATCCTGCCCCTTTGCCCCCGTTCCATGCTGATCGGAAACCGGTACCTGTGAGACGAAGACTTCCTTGAATGCTGATTGAATTTGGTAAATATGAAAGGAAAAATGTACAATTGCATTGTGTTTCTTTTTAGGTAACCAACTGCTGATTTTGATAAGAGCCCTAGTTAGGAGTTTTCCAAATCAATGTTGCTAAATTGTTTTTGCATGAAGTCCCACATGCCGATGCTAATTTGAGGTTAGATGAGGATTCATTTGTTGCACGATGCAATTTGAGACCTTGTTATGCTGACTAATGTATGCAATTAGCTCATTACAAATTATAGTTTTAGTGGTTTGCGTTGCTATTATCGAATGCATTGTTATTCAAATGCTGCATAGATTGCATCTTTTTCGCCGTTATGGACAGCTATTAAAGTTCATTTACATATATCATTTGGTGTTGAGACACATTTATATTGTGCTAGCTTTGTTAATATAGGGAAATAAATTCATTAACTTTGAATAAACTGGTGTGGTTATTCATGGCCGAAAGGTCATGGTTCGCCGGAATGTTTTCTGGATTAATTGTGAAGTGTTATGTTGATCAGGGCATTGCTTATGTTCGTTATTGATTATTGATTTGATTAATTGATTAATCTCGGGTGAAGAGAGCCCCACTTGGTCAAAAGATTCATCGACCCAAGAGCGTCCAAATACAGGTAATTTATTAGGTCGGAACGCTCTATCAGTAGATGGTAGCAGAGGACGGTTTCGCCCTTTGGGACCCCACTCGAGGTAGTGGTTTCGCCCTTTGGGACTCCACTCGAGAGGTATATGGTGTTGAATTAGATTTTTCTTGGGTAAAACAGATTGAGAGAATGATGATGCCCTAAGTCCCCCGCGACTTTCCCGGGATCTCGGAGCTTGCGAATGGAGAGAATGGAGGTGTGAGATCGGCGTTGGCGGTACTAGTGACGGTATGAGTGAAGTCAGGGTTTTGCGCTTGCACAGCTTATTGCCGCAGATTGTTTGAAAAGGTTGCAAGGATTTTAGAGAATAGCGGAGGTGCGACTCCGAGTGTGAGAGTAGGGAAGTTGTCGAACTTCATGTGCATGTGGCGCTTTGTGCAGAAAAAGGTCCACGTGGTTGTTGTTGTTGAGACGGGCCCTGCGAGGTCAAGAGACTCCGGAGTATGTTGAAAAGTGTATGAGACACTTGTTTTATGTTGTGGTCTGGTCGGTTTAATAGGTTGACCGGGCGTGGTCAACGAGTCGGTACGTGTGTTAAGGGAGTGAAAGAAAACTTCGACTTCGGGCTTTGACAAATTCTAAGTGCACTAGAATAGATCATTGACAAGTTGAGAGCAGAATCTGCGGGTCAGATTTGCTTGCGAAAGTGGGGACCGAGAAAGATGGAATAACTGCCGAGGCTAGTGAAAAATCCCTAAGGTCCTGAAGCGATTGTGTTACCCTTCCTGTAGTATACCGACAGATCTGTTTTATTATTATTTGGTTGCTCGCGATACATGCCAGAAGTTGTTACGAGAGGAGCTGAGTGAAGGAGGACTAGCCGCGAGGCTTTGTCAGCCGCAGTGTGTGTGAGTGTGACGTCACTAGGAGCCGCGCTGGGATAGGTTGGTTGCAGAGAAGGGTCGCGCACGGATTGGACGCAGTCCGTGGGGCTCGATTGGAAGGGGAAAGGCAAGCGAAGAGTATTCCGGGAATTAAAGTCACTTATTGATTACAAATTTTGTGAAATAAAAGACGAGAAAATTAAATTTTTTAAAGCATTAAAGAGTGCGATGAAGGGGGAGTCTTACATTAAAGCGAGCGTAGGAGAGGAGACGCCACCCGAAGGTACACCAGCTTACATTGTAATGGAGGAAAAGGGGGTAGCTCCGTGCCTTTGGCTAAAGCAATGGCACAAGCTGACAGAGAAGCATGGGAGCGTAGCGTTCCCGATCCATGGGACATTCAATATAAGGATCCTAGAGAATTTGAGATTCACGATGTACGACATGAAGGTACCTCCAAGGCCAGCACAGTTTGAGGCTCTAGCGATTTGGGAACTAATGGCTAGACAGCAACAGCAAAAGAAGTTCGAGACCAGGATAAGAAAGGTAGAAAAGACACTAGCGGACGCTAGGTGGGATAATGCACAGAAGGTGTGGAGGTCAGATATATTGCAGGGGATAAAATTGTTTCCCGCAATTGCTAAGGAAGAAGAGGCGACAGGCAAGAAAGCTACATGTAAGACAAACAGGAGGTGTTCCAAAGATAGAGAGGACGAGGAAAAGTTAAGGAGAGAAGACGAGTCAGAGGATGAGGAGTTCATCATGCAATTGCTGAACGACCGTCCACCACCTTATGTAGAGCGTGAACAAGGTCCAAGTACCAGTTCTGCCCCTCCGGCACCGGTACAGAATAATGAAACTCCGAGTTCAGAAACGCCATCGGGATCTAAGGACCCGAGTTTACTGTTCACCCCGCAGATACCGCAGGTTAGGAGAATATATCCAGATGTGCCTATATTGAAAACAGCAGAAAATGATCAGCCGCAGGTCCCAAGGTACTACAGCAGTGACAACAGTACGGGAATGATTTTAGATCCAACCGTAATGGGAGTACAGAATGGTCGCAACCCAACATTGGCACAAGCTGAATCAACCCAGTTTTTGATGCCTCAAAAGCAGATGGAGGGGGGAACCGCACATGCTCAGATGACGGGGAGTCAGACGGGCATGCCGGCAATGATGACCCATAGTGTGGGAATGAACATGCCTCAGAACCTGGGGAATGGACAGAACCCAGATGCGATATCCCTACCCATTACTGTAGGTCCACCGGTACCTTTGTACATTCAGCCTAACTCAGGTATGAGCGGTCAAGGATCAATGGTGCAGAGTGGGACGGACAGGAGGTGCATAGAAAACACTCCAGAGACAACTCCGATAGCGGCTCAGCCAACTGGATCTGGGTCCTTGATGTAGTTTAGTCCCATATGTGCTCAGTCAACAGTGGTGAGGTCGAGTCCCCCACTGATGATACCGTTATCATCGAACACTGAAAAGTTGCCGCAACCATCAATGGCAGTCGATGTGAATGCTACACTGATGGGGTTGAATGCGCAACAGCTGACACAGTGGTTCAACAGTCTGAATTCCACACAAAACTCAGCCAATGGGAAGGGAGAAGACTATCTGAATAGGGTAAGGTTGAACATGGAAGCAGAAGAATTGGTGGAAGGGACTATGGATTTGAATAGGTTAGAGTCCTACTCAGAAGAAGAGCTGAGGTATCTATGTCCCAGGATTACGAGAGAAGTGAACAAGGTACATAGAAGGTTGCAAGAAATAGCTGACAAAAACGGGGTTGAGATAGACAAGGCAAAACACTTGAGCAGGAGCTATAGATTGGATTTCAGGACCACAGACTTTGAACACATGAGGTCAGCAGGCATGAAAACGCACCTTAGAGAATTGCTGCAGAGTGCACAAGTGTGGAGGTGCTTAGACAAATGGGAGAGCAGATGGGCAAAGAAAAAGGAAAAGAGGAAAGACAGTGTCCCAGAGCACAAGGAGAAAAGACCACAGAGTAGTGATGCAATAACCATGTTACCAATGAGGGAGACAGCAGGGGGAAAATTGATACATGTACCGTGGCACAGAAGTGACATTCAGTCTTTTACGGATGATTTTCCCAAACTTAGAGAGAAACCGATTGAATGGTATCAACAGACTGATAGGTTTGTGAAGCTTGCAAAATGTCTTTGGGAAGACCTAAACACCCTCTTTGAGATTGTGGTTCCGGCAGATTTGTGGGAAGATTGCAAAAGGGCTGTAGGTTGGCCAACAAGTGAACCAGAGAGAGACAGGGATACAGGTGCACCATCACCTATGGTAATGAGCTTGTACTATAAGGTGATTGAGCATTTGAAGACGAAGGTTGCCGCGAAAAATGTGGATTGGCAGAAGATTGATCGAACTGCCCAAGAGGCTAAAGAGTCGATTCATGGTTACTATGAGAGGTTGTTGAAGGCGTTCAAGAACTACAGTGGCACGGAAACAATAGAGGCGAAGGATATGCTTCATTTTGTGTTTAGATTTGTGGAAGGGCTGAGACCAGAGATAAGTCAGATGATAAAGACGCATTTGATTTGTTGGCAGTCGAAACCGATTGATGAGGTGTTGAATTATGCGAAATACTGTAGTGACGAAATTGAAGTGAAACAGAAAAGGTTGAAAGAGAAAGTGATGGTGATGCAACTTAAAGCAGCTCAGACAGGTTTGCAAGGGTTGCAAGGGTTCCAACAGCAGATACCGCAGCCGCAGCCGCAGCCGCAGGGAAATATGGTGTTTCAGCCACAGGCGAGAGGCAGAGGCAGAGGAGGCTTTGGGAGTAATGGTCCGGATTTGAACACTGTTGTGATTCCGAATGGTGTGCAGGCAATGAAAAGGGTGATGCCGTGTCACGTGTGCGGAATCGTCGGACATTGGAAACGCGAGTGCCCGATGGTGGTGCAGGAAGGTGCAGGTGTTGGTCAGCAAAACAATGATGTCAATGCATTCCAGACAATGAGGGGACCGAAAATGAGAGGTCCAAACCCAAATTTTCAGACCATAAATCGGCTGCAGGGATTACAGCCCATGCAGCCGCAGCAGATGCAGATGCCCCGTATGCAGATGACGCAAATGCAGCCAATGCAACAGCAGTTTCCCATGGTACCTAATCAGCAAATGCAAATACCTTTGGCACCAGTGAGTCAGCAGCAAGTGATGGTTCCTCCACAGGTCTCGGGTCAGGTGATGAATACAAATGGCACAGTACAACAGTTCCCATTACACAGTGAGAATGGAATAAACAATGTATGGGAGAGTGAAAGTTCAGATGAGGAGGGAAATTGTGTGCTTGCAGCATCCTTGGAAGTTGATCAAAAGGGTCCATACGTTGAGGGAAGAGTTATGGGTCATCCTGTTTCATTCTTGGTTGACACAGGAGCCACACGTTCAACTGTTAGGAGCATTGAAGTACCAAATTTGCCACTCTCAGGGAGAACAGTTCAAGTAGTGGGAGTAGCAAACAGGCACCTGACGAACCCAATCACAGATCCAGTACCAGTCAGCATTGGTAACTATCAAGGGTTAAATAATTTTGTGGTATGTGACTCAAGCCCGATAGCACTGTTAGGGAGAGACCTATTGTGGAAATTGGGATGTTCGATTATGTGTTCGCACGATGGAATTAGAATTCAGACTAGCAGTGATGGGGAAGAAGAGGACAGTGTAGAAGGGGATGAGATGGAAACTGTCGATGAAGAATATCCTCTGATTAACCTTTTTCCGATGATAACTGAAGAAGATATTCCAGCTGAATTACGGGAAACAGTCGGAAAGGAAGTGTGGGATATGACAGGAAAAGAGGTAGGATTGGTGAAAGGAGTGGAACCAGTGAAAGTGACTGTAAAACCCAATGTAACCTTTCCCCAGACCCCACAATACCACATGGCACAGGACACCCTCATGAAAGTCGCCCAACTCATTGACGAGTTTGTAAAACAGGGAGTACTGAAAGAAGTGTTAAGCAGTCCATGTAATTCACCAATCATGGGACTAATAAAGCCGAGTGGAAAGGTCCGAATTGTGCAGGACTTGAGGAAAATAAATGACATCATAGTTAAATGCTGCCCTGTAGTACCGAATCCAGTTGTGATAATGTTTCAAATCCCTTGCGATGCCGAGTGGTTCTCAGTCATCGACTTGTCACAAGCATTCTTTTCGGTGCCTCTTCATGAGGACAGCCAATTTCTCTTTTGTTTCAAATTCTTAGACAGAGTTTACAGTTGGTGTCGAATTCCTCAAGGGTTTTCTGAGTCACCGTCAATTTTCAATCAGATTCTAAAGAAAGACTTGGAAGCGTTAGAATTGCCATTCGAGTCAACCCTAGTACAGTACATCGATGACTTACTGATTGCATCTAAGACAGAAAGTGGCTGCACAGCCGACACCATTGCTCTACTGAACCATTTGGGAAGGAATGGACACAAGGTGTCTCCTTCAAAGTTGCAGTTCTGTCAGAAGAAAGTAAAATACTTGGGTCATGAAATAGAGAAAGGGTCACGGAGAATAATGAAGGAAAGAATAACAAGTGTACTTCAAATGAGTCCACCAAAGACGAGGAGGGAGGTGAGGAAGTTTTTGGGGATGGTGAGCTACTGTCGCCAGTGGATTCCCAACTTCTCAACTCTAGCAAAGCCTTTACTGAAACTGACCCAGAAGGATGCTTTGGATGAAATTGAGCTGAAAGGAGATGAGATGGATGCTTTTATTGAATTGAAAGAATGCATGTGCAGGGCTCCAGCTTTAGGTATGCCTGATTACACAAAGCCTTTCACATTGTTTTGTCATGAACGTGATGCATGTTCTTTGTCTTGACCCAAGCCCATGGTGGCATAAACAGACCAGTAGCGTATTTTTCAGCTACTTTGGATCCGGTCGCAGCAGCACGTCCAGGGTGTTTGCGCGCCGTAGCAGCAGTTGGTATCAGCCTCACTCAGAGTGAAGGAATAGTGATGGGACACCCATTAACAGTCATGGTCCCTCACTCAGTTGAGATACTTTTGACCCGCTCCCGAACGCAACACATGACTGGAGCAAGACTCACAAGGTATGAAACAATAATTCTGGGCTCGCCGAATGTGCAGCTGAAAAGGTGCACTACGTTGAATCCAGCAACCTTGCTTCCCGGTGAAAATGCTGAAATTGAGAACGCTGAAGACGTCGAGCATGACTGCCTTCAGGTGACTGAATTTTGCACAAAACCCCGACCTGACATTAAGGATACTAAGCTTGATGAAAATGACCAAATTGTTTTTGTTGATGGGTCATGTTTAAGAGATGCATTGGGAATATTGAAAGCAGGATATGCTGTATGTACTGTAACAGGTGTCTTGGAAGCGTCCTGGCTTCAAGGAGTCTATTCCGCACAAGTAGCAGAGCTTGTAGCCCTTACAAGAGCATGCCAACTGTCTACATTGATGAAGGTTACCATTTACACTGATAGTCAGTACGGGTTTGGAATTGTGCACGACTTTGGGCAACTATGGTCACAGAGAGGTTTCCTGACCTCTTCAGGGTCCCCAGTGAAAAACAGGGAGAGAATAAGGGAATTGTTACACGCCATTCAGATGCCAGCCGAAATTGCAGTGGTAAAGTGTAGTGCTCATACAAAAGGACAGGACTATGTTTCCCTGGGAAATGCATATGCGGATCAAGTCGCAAGATTTTGTGCCTTGAACTGTATATTGCTCAGGGATGAATGGAATTTGATAAGTGAACCAGAACTCGAATCAGCTGAAGCATTTGCCTTGAAGGTCGTGGATACAATGGATGAACTAAAAGCATTACAGAATAGTGTCAGGGAGGATGAAAGAGTTTCCTGGATTAAGTCACAATGTACAAAGAGACCAGATGAGTTATGGGTTTCAAATGAAGGAAAAATTTTTTACCAAATTGCCTCTTATCGCAGCTAGCGCGGTTCTATCATGGGCAGGCTCACCTAGGGAGAGATGCCATGATAAGATTGTTCAAAACTGATTGGTTTAACCCCAGATTCCGTCAAGTTGCAGAAGCAGTTTGCCATCGTTGTGTCATTTGTCAACAGATGAACCCAGGAAAGGGAACGGTTGTGAACGTGAGCCACATTGGTAGGGCGGGTGGCCCGTTCAGCAGAATGCAGATGGACTTTATTGAGATGCCTGTGCATGGAGGTCTGAAGTATGTGTTGGTGATTGTGTGCATTTTTAGTCACTGGATTGAAGCATACCCCACACGTAGAAATGACAGCCTTACAGTTGCAAAACTATTGTTGAGGGAGTTGATACCACGTTTCGGATTCCCGATCTCTTTAGAATCAGATAGAGGAAGTCACTTCAATAACGAGGTGATAAAGTTACTTTGCGCAGCGCTGAACATTGAGCAAAAACTGCATTGTAGCTATCGCCCTGAAGCCTCAGGACTGGTGGAACAGATGAATGGTACACTGAAATCAAGAATGGCGAAAATATGTGCATCGACAAATTTGAAATGGCCTGATGCATTGCCTTTGGTGTTAATGTCAATGAGAAACACCCCTGACAGAAAGACTGGATTGTCCCCGCATGAAATTGTCATGGGCAGGGCCATGAGACTTCCTGCAGTTCCCGCAAACGCCCTTTTGAATATTACAGATGATATGGTGTTAGACTACTGCAAAGGTCTGGCTGACGTGGTTCGCTCTTTCTCTCACCAGGTGGAAGCAACCACCTTGCCACCGATCCAAGGTCCAGGACACACACTGAAAGCAGGTGACTGGGTAGTGATAAAGAAGCACGTGAGGAAGTCGTGTCTGGAACCCCGTTGGAAAGGCCCTTTCCAAGTGATCCTGACGACCACTACCGCTGTGAAGTGTGCGGGAGTTCCCAACTGGATTCACGCCAGTCATACAAAGAAAGTGTTGTGTCCCACAGATGGGGAAGTTGAAGCGCTGAAACTGCCAGTACCTGATAACAAAGTGCCGAGCGCTGAGACAGAGCAAAACAGAACTAGAAGCGAACAGGCAGAAATAGAGGAGAGAGAAATATTTTCTGACGACGAAACAACCGATTCACTTGGGGAAGACCAAGGAGAAACCTCAGACAGCGACGAAGCAGCTGAAGGTAACAAAGAGCCTGAAGCAGCTGAAGGTAACAAAGAGCCTGAAGCAGCTGAAGGTAACAAAGAGCCTGAAGCAGCTGAAAGTGACAAAGAGCCTGAAGAAAGTAACGGTGACAAAGGGCTCGAAAGAGGTGAAGAAGCAGGAGAGCCTGATCAGAGGAGGGCTTTCCCAGAAGCAGACGGTACAGAAAAAGAAAAGAAAAACCTGATTGACTCCCCAGAAGGAGGGGACAAGGCAGAACAGAACGAAACTGTTCAAACTTCTTCAGAAGAGATCGCAGGTCCATCAAGTGGACACTGTGCAAAGAGAAGACCAAGTATATCACCAGTAAAACTAAGAACTAGAGAAAAGTTGAACGACAGTGAAGGGCCAAGAGTGAAAGAGAAAAGAAAGGAAGTGTCTGTCGTGATACCAACATCAAGTGAAGAAAAAGACTTGGCCAAAGAGGAAAGTACCAGTGAGGCAGAATCAAAGAGAGATGCAAAATTGAAAAGGAAAAGGATACCAAACAGGAGATATTCCGGTCCAGAATGGGCATATGTAGTCAATGACGATTGGACTGACAAATTTGTATCTCTTAGCCTCGAGAACGAAGAAGAAGAGATACCAATAGAAAAGAAAAGTTTTATGGACACTATTGACTGAAAAAAAAAAAAAAAAAAAAAAAAAAAAAGCTGATAAATGACATTGTTTGCTATAATCCAACGTGATACAACCAGCTGAGACATTGCTAAACCGGATGAGACATTTGCTAACTTGATAAGAATTTGATAACCTGATTGACTCTTAAACCCGATTTGAGACAACGTTGCTAACTGATAAAAGACTGAGTTATTGCCGAATTGAGACAAATGCTGCTAACCGATAAGTGACTGAGCTCCTGAAGAAAACTGTGTGAACATTGCGCTCGTTCAGCTTTGTAACTAATTGCTAAATCGTTTTTTTTTTGGTGCTTCTAGCTCTCTGATTCTATACAGATCATGACACAAAACAGTAGAGTGAAATATTGTAAATATGCGTGTATAGGCTTGATAACTGCATGTGTACTAATAATAATGGCAATAGTGCTTGCAACGCGTGGTAAGGGTGAGAATGAGAAAATTGATGCTTCTACTTCTGCTCCTGTTACTGTCACTGAACTAACCGCATTGAAAAGACTAGAATTAGATGAGAGACACTTGCATGATAAGAAGGAACTTTCGTATAATGTTTTCTATCGCCTACTAACAGAATATTTTGAGACTATGGATGCGAAAGATTGTTATGTGTGTACACAGATACCGACATCGGTAACGGAAGGGGTGACTTATCACCACATGCCTCTTACATATGGGATTACATGTAGTTTAGTAACTTCTAGATTTTATGGTCAAACTAACATACAGTATTTTTACTCAAATTATGATGTTACCTTTGCATATGTTCCTATAATAACGCAACTAAGCCAGATTGCTAAAGATTGGGATGCTAAAATAATGAGGGAATTTTTCGAGCCAATGCAACCTTTTGAAACAGCTCACGCTCATAGGGAAAACCTTACCTGCTCGCTCTCAGCAGTAGAAATAAGCTTTTTAGATCGCACAGATGATAGAAGGGCACAAATGAATGCGAAATTAGAAAAAGAGCTAAGTAAGAGGACTTCAGTAGATAATTATGCTTTTGCCGCAATAAAAACCCAAGGGAAAATAGCTTTAGATGCTTGGCATGTAGGGAAATTTTGTATATATCGTGGTGAATCTTATTATGATAACATTTTTGTGGGAGCGAGTGAATGTAAACATACGTTTATCTTTAAGGCCAAATGGACATTCATGCTGAACGGACTTGACCCTGTCATACCTGGTGTATATTACATTTGTGGGCATAATGCCTATTATCGTCTTCCAAAAGGATGGTGGGGGAGATGTTATTTGGGTATAGTGTTCCCAAAGGTTTATCAACTGGATGACCTATCGGTGATACCAAAGACGTCTGGATCTCATCGTATCCAGAAAAGAGAGACCGCAGCTGCTGTGGTAGGAGATATATTTGGAGCCATGATTCCTTCATTGGGAGTTGTGTTGAATTCCATCAAAATAAGAAAGTTGTCTACTATAGTGGATAACATGTTGACAAAGTTTTCAGGTGCTATAATCCTGATGGATGCTGAACTTGCAGCAGAAAGAGCTATGACTCTTCAAAACAGGCTTGCCCTAGACATTCTTTTAGCAAAGGATGGCGGCGTTTGCAAAATGCTTGGTGCGCGTCACTGTTGCACGTATATACCAGACAACAGTGTGAAGATTAAAACAATGCTTGCAAATCTAACAAAAGAGAGTGCGGACTTGAAGGAATTGAAAGAACCAGGAGTTTGGGAGAAGGTTGGAAAGGGAATTGCTTCAGTAGGAAATTGGCTTGGTGGCATTTGGAATGGAATATTACTAAAAATAATACAGGGAATACTAATAGTACTAATTTGCATCTTTGGGATTTGGGGAATAAAGAGGGGAATACTAATGATCATGGCAAGAATTAGGAGAAGGAAGGAAGAGAAGGTGATGAAAAGAATGGCAGAAGAATACAAGGCGAGAACAAGGGGAACTAAAAGGCAAAGAGAACTGACAGAATTTTAATGGAATAAAATTTGTGGGAGTGGTTTTGTGTGATGACAAGTAGTCATCAGAGGAGGGATTGATGACGCAGAAATGAAGGTTTTACATTTATTAGCGCATAAACGTAGTGCCGCAATAATCAAGTGTGACTTTAACCGAACTAATAAAGATTGTTCGGGGACAAATGTGCCCTCAGAGTAGTTCGCCAACATTTATATGCGTGCTTTATATAACGTGATGTATTAGAATTGTACTAATCTGACATAACCGTAAACGTGTGCTATGATTTGCTTGTTTGAAATGTTTTAACTTAGCATAACTTCAGTGGAGGCTTCGGCCTAGTTGCCTTGTCTCATGGTTTAGATGCTCGTGTTTTTCTAATGTGCTAATGAAACGTGTATTCTTGCTTGAAGCTGTACTTTTCCAGTGAGATCGGTTCACATGCTTATCTTTAAGGTTTCGTGCCAGCCTGGCATCTTCTTCTTTGCTCCAAGGTCAATCTGCAGGTGCAGACAATGGAAGCTCTGAAAGTGAGTTAATTGGTAAAATATGTTGCAACTTACGTTCCCGACTCCAAGGATAATGTATGCCTAGGTAGAAGCTTGTGAACTGTTGTTTTTGATTGGACAATTTGAGGCCAACCTATGAACTCTCCAATGGAAGACCCTACTGTATTTGAACTGTTGTCTATTTAAACCTGGTGCACGAGGAGAAAGAGGAGCCATTATCCATTGCACCTATTGAGAACATTAGACATTGCAGCCATTATGGCCCATCTTGCCGACTTCGTCATTTTGCCATCTTCTACGATGCCAATTGATGTTCGACGCCATTTTGAATGAGACTTTGATGCTTTCTCTAATCAAGAGAAAGAGACTTTAAATAATTCTCGCCCTAGAGACTTTAACTTTGATTCGTCCCTTTGCATGAAGTAGTAGTTTTGTCCTTTTATCTTGCCGCTGTGAGGCAATTGTCCCGTCCATCCTGCCCCTTTGCCCCCGTTCCATGCTGATCGGAAACCGGTACCTGTGAGACGAAGACTTCCTTGAATGCTGATTGAATTTGGTAAATATGAAAGGAAAAATTTACAATTGCATTGTGTTTCTTTTTAGGTAACCAACTGCTGATTTTGATAAGAGCCCTAGTTAGGAGTTTTCCAAATCAATGTTGCTAAATTGTTTTTGCATGAAGTCCCACATGCCGATGCTAATTTGAGGTTAGATGAGGATTCATTTGTTGCACGATGCAATTTGAGACCTTGTTATGCTGACTAATGTATGCAATTAGCTCATTACAAATTATAGTTTTAGTGGTTTGCGTTGCTATTATCGAATGCATTGTTATTCAAATGCTGCATAGATTGCATCTTTTTCGCCGTTATGGACAGCTATTAAAGTTCATTTACATATATCATTTGGTGTTGAGACACATTTATATTGTGCTAGCTTTGTTAATATAGGGAAATAAATTCATTAACTTTGAATAAACTGGTGTGGTTATTCATGGCCGAAAGGTCATGGTTCGCCGGAATGTTTTCTGGATTAATTGTGAAGTGTTATGTTGATCAGGGCATTGCTTATGTTCGTTATTGATTATTGATTTGATTAATTGATTAATCTCGGGTGAAGAGAGCCCCACTTGGTCAAAAGATTCATCGACCCAAGAGCGTCCAAATACAGGTAATTTATTAGGTCGGAACGCTCTATCAGGGGCAAACTGGAAAAGACCTTCCCCCTCTTCTCACCTTCCAACATGCGAGACGGTGAGCAGAGCTTCGTCGCTGGATCTCAGACGCCGGACAGGACAGTATGTTTAAGCTTCTGGGTAGGGTGTGTGGGGCCTTTCCCCATTAGTAATGTATGGGGGAGGCAGCCGATTTAAAGATGATTCGTTTCCTTACAGACAACCAACGCTAGGATGTCAAAAGTGGTTCCAGACGGACTATTGCAGATGAGGCGGGCTGCAGTGTTTTGCACACCTTGAAGTTTAGGGAGTTATATCTCAGCAGAGGCGAGCAAGGCATTGGCAACATCTAATCTGCTGATTCTGAGCCCATCTACCACGGTTTTCCTCGCTGAGAGAAGTAGGAAAGGGAGATCTTTCCTCAACAGGCACATCGTATGGAAATATGTGCCCCCCGTAGACAGAATCTGCTCCTTCGTAGGTAAGGCTTGGTCCAGCTGGACTCTGAGGTCCTTCACTGCCTGTTTAGGTGTAGGCGCGGGCCCAGTTCTGCAGGCCACCGGTTAGCGGACCAAAGCTGTTGGTCCTTTCCAAATAGCATGATCTCAGTTTTTCCTGCATTGAATTGAATGCACTTGGTGGACATCCAGGCTGCAATTGCTTTCATCCCTGTAGTAAAACATTGTTTTGCTTTTACCAGGTTTCTGCTCTATTCTATTATGTTCATTTCAGTTCTATTGTGTGTTAGAAAGGCTTAGGATGCATTTTGTGGGATCTACATTTGTGGACAGTGGAGGGACTGATTGCCATTGTGTTGTGCGGTGTTTGGCTTACCTTGAAAAGGAGATGCATAGACTTAGGCTTTTTCTATTGTGTGGCAGTAAAGGTGATGTAAGATGGAACAGTATTGTGAAGTGTCTTTCTTTTCCATGGTTGAGAAGTGCTGCTGTGTCTTTGTGAGCTAAGTGTTGTGGGAAATTGGCACTTCGTTGCAGTATTCCCCCACTTTTTGCCTGATTTCTGGATGCAACTTGTCCTGGAGTGCACTGGGATCCTGCTAATCAGGCAGAATCCCAGTGCCAGTATTCCTTACCTAAAAACTGAAAAGGTAATTGGCAATACCTCTAGCTGCCACTATAAGTCCATTTAAAATGGTACCTAGGTACCTATTGCATAGGGTACTAAGTGTAGGCCATTGAGGGCAGCAGTACTGATTACGCCACCCTCTAGGGCCATTGCAGGCTGAGTGTCCTGGTGCAATCCCAGGGTGCAAACTCGACATGGCACACAGCCTGTGTGCCCTGTCCACTATACACTGCATGCAATATAGGTAAGTCAACCCTCTGACAGGCCTTCTAGCCTGAAGGCAGGGTGCACTATACTGTATGTGAGGGCATAGCTGCATGAGCAGTATTCCCCCACTGTGTCCTTGGCAAACCTGGGACATAGTAAGTGAACAGGCAGCCATTTTAAATGCATGTGCTGGACACTGGTTAATACAAGTTTCCCAGCTACATGATGGCCACTCTAAACAACTCTGAATGATAAATTCAAACTGGTGCCAGTATTGGATTTATTACTAAATGTACTATATGTACTAAATGTACCCAGGGGTCACCTTAGAGGTGGCCCCTGCAAAAGCTAGCTACCCTGGTATAGTTGCTGACTGGTTCTATCCAGCCTGCCACCGCCAGACAGCCAATGTACAACCTTGGGTGAGGTGAGGGATTCTTCTCTCTGGGTTGCAGACAAAGCCCTTCCTGGGTGGAGGTGCCGACACCACCCTCCCAGGAATTTGCACTGACATGGCGGCAATCTTCAAAGGGCTTACCACCTTTAAAACTCAAACCCCAGGTCTTCTGTGGCTGCCCCTGTTGCAAACTCACTTTAAGCGGGAGCAACATTGGGCTAATCCACAAAGGTTAGGAGGAGTGGCCCCACCTGGCATGCACCACCCCTAAGGTGTTGCCTGCGAGAAGGACCCTCCATTTCATTTTCCTCCATCTAGATGGAGGGAAAATAGCCAATCAGGTGTAGGGAAGTGACCTCTGCCCACGGAAGTGGCCACTTAGTTGGTGTAGCCACCCTAAGGGACATGAGCAATTGGTCACTACCTGGTTCCCCCTAAAATGCCCACTAAATACAGTATTTAGTTGGCATCCCTAGACCGGGAAATCAGATTCAATGGACAAAAGAAGACCAGCACCAAGAAGATCCGAAGCACAGGAACTGTGGACCTGCTTGACCAAAGAAAAGGGACCAAACCCTGCCTGCTGCACCCATGACCCGACAATCGAAGCTGAGGAGCTGCTGGACAACTGGACAACTCCACAAAAACCCCAGAGGACCTCCAGACATTGTAAATCGCCATAGAACTGTCTCCAGAGTGGAGGTACCACTCTGAAGTGCAGGGAAACCATGAAGCGATCTCCAGCAGCCGAACCATGCCAATACCAGGGTATTGGTCAGCCCATGTTGGACCTCAAGAAAAACAGCCCGCCCGTGCTGAAAAAGGGCCAGGAGGAAGCCAGAGTCGAGGGACTTCAGCAGCACCCTGGACTTCGCACCAAAGTATTACCGTTGTCCCGCAAACAACACTTGAACCAAGTTACTTCTTGCTCTTGAAGGCATCCTTGCACACAGCTCCTTGCTCACCGACTCACTCTACATGTGGCTGCCCTGGGCCCTGCACCAAAGAACCTGCTGTGCCCTAAGGGTCCCCCACCCCTTGCAACATTGACACTCCAAGGGGATCCCAAAGAGCCATCTTTAAACTTACCTGTGCAGTGCTTTTCCAAGTGGTCTCCTCCTTACACAAGCTCCTGAGACCTTCTCCCACTGCTCCAGTCGGAACCGGGAGCCACCTGAACTTCTCCAGCTGGCACAGTGTGTCCACCAACGACCTCGACCAACCTGCAAAAGAAGAACCTGGTAAACCAACTGTGTAATTTTATATATAAACATATATCAATTCCTCCATAAAGCAGAGCATTTATCGTACTACTCAACTGCAAACCAGGCCTGTAAACACTGCTCCTTCTGCTTTACAGTTCAGCATCACCTGCACTGCTCACCACTTTCAATGCTCCTACTGCCGGCAGCTCTTCTGCTCCTTGGATTCGTGCTTGGCCTTGTCATTATGCCGTGTTTTGTCATTATGAATTATTTGGACATATCTCCAAATGCTTTATCCTAAAACACCAACAGAAAAAAAGCTTTGCATTTAAATGAAATTGAAATGAAATGTCACAACACCAGAAGGTTAGGGGTGTAACGCAGGCCCCTGCAGCCCTTGTAGCGCAGGGGCCCCCACCCCAGGTACTTGTATGATTTAGCCTCCTCCAATTGGAGTCAATTCAACCAGATTTTAGGAGAGCCAGCCTTCCGACCCTTTTACATGATTTTTGTTTTTATTGCATTTATTTCCAGGCCATTCTGCAGAATCAGGTGATTCATTTCTAACCACTCTATGGGATCTTCTAGGACGAGTGACACTTAGTATTTTGCTTCTGTGTCTGTTAAAGCAATTAACCTATAGCTGCCTGGGTTCGTAACATCTTCTCCCTTAAATATTGGGTTGATGAGAGACCCACGCCAACTAGCAGGAATGTCGCCAGCCAGCTCCACTTCTTTAAACAAGCCGACAGCGGGTAGGCTCAGAACTCTGGGTCGCATTTGAGAGTGGCCTGCGGAATGTCATTGGGACTGGGGGCACCATCTCTACTGCCTGAAGTTATTACTGCTCTGGTTCTTTCTTTGGAGTATGAAAAGTGTGTTCACTGCTGCAGACATAAAACTTGTTAATTACCTTCAAGATCTGCCCCTTGCCTGGGAATACTCGGTCTTGGTTATTTTTTGCTGACAGAACTTTTGTTGTTCTAGGCTCGCCTAAGGCAAGCCCGTCCGGGGGCCGGGAACTCTGAACCCTCCTGAGGAAGATCTGGCTTGCATCTATTATTCCCAGCAATCTCCTAGGAAACTAGCTGAGGGACAGGAGTGAAGGGGCTGTGTTCGGGTTGTCCCTGATCAGACAGATGGGTGGAGATTCAGTATGTGCGCATGGGCACCCGGGATTATGCCATACATAGGCCCTAACTATGCATCTAAGCAGAATCCTTCAAGGAGTAGGAATGGAAAAGAGGACGCTAGCGTAAAACAAATTATATGTGGACTTATTAATGCACGCTCTCTGATCAAACACAGGTCTGAAATTTGAAGACATGATGGAGTGCCTGAACTTGGAGTGCTTATTTATCACTGAGACTTGGGCCAAAGATGATTCTGGCCCCATCTTCATAGCAACCTCCCCACCCAGATACACGTTCTCCAGACATGATAGAACTGATGGCAGCTATTATTATTAAGTCAAAGTATTGTTGTCACTGGGAAGCAATAAATGCTAGACCAGACATCTGTGAAAGAGCCTACTTTAAGATTTGCCTGAAAAACGTTGTGTTTTTTTAGGGCCTTTTGATTTATCTTCCTCCAGGTCCTAAAAACGTTTTTCTCCAACACTGGCCGACCATTATAGAATCTATCACCATGGCCTTCAAGTGCATTACACTGGGGGATTTTAATATTCACCTTGAGGACACTCAGGATCCCAGCACTGTTGAGTTCCTGAACCTCATGGTGAATCTTGACTGGCAGCTTATGGTTACGTCGACCACCCACCTGGCCGGCCATTTACTAGATGGGATATTTACTCGCCATGACAATTGTGCCTTTAATGGAGAATAGGGCCCTCGAGTGGACGGATCACCACCTTCTTACTTTTAGGGTGACAGATACTTGTCTTTGCTTCACCTTTCCCCTCCCCTAAAGCACATTAGATAATGGAGTAGGATAAACAACCAGAACCTATCCTGGCCTTGAAATTAGGTTGGGAGCAAGCCAAGGAACCATTCCTGTCGGCCATCAACAGATTTGACTTTGGGTCAAAATGGCTATTGATCATCCGGCCTCCTTAAAGACCCCCGTCCCCTGGCCAGGAAGAAATCTCTTTCTCCCTGGTATACTAAGGACCTTAAAGTCTTACAAAGAATATATCGTCAACAGGAACACAGGTGGAAATTAAATCAGAATACTGCAGAAAAAGAGAAGTTTAGATCTGTGCTCAGTGATTACAAATGAGCGATTAATAAAGCTAAAACTGACTTTTACTCGTGTAAAATCAAAGAAGCAAACAACATCCCCAGAGAACTTTTCAGAGTGGGATGCTCCCTCACTGTTCCTGCTTCCCCCCCAGAATTGGGAAATTCACAAGAAGTTTACAACAAGGTCACTAATTAAAAAAAAAAAAAAGTCGTTCAAATTCAAGCTAATTTTGCACAGCTCTCTGGGGTGCGAGACCCCCAGGAGCAATTAAACGACTTAGAAAGCAATGGACCCCCTACTCTTACTAATTTCAAGCTGCTGTGGATGCAGAGTGTTAAGGAACTTATGAGGAGAGTCAAGTCGGGCTCTCCCAGCCATCCCTGCCCACATCACACACTGACTCTTGCTCTAGAGTTGGTATCCTCGGCCCTGGTACCTGTGTATCAGGAGATTCTGAAAGCCGGAGCACTTCCTCCATCATGGAAGGAAGCAATTGTTGTTCCTTTGAAAAAGAAGCCTGGCGGGGCCGCGAATGATCTCAAGAACCTCCGTCCCATAGCTTTGCTGCCCTTTCAGGCAAAATGTTTTGAAAAACATCTTAACACAGAACTGGCACAATTCCTACAAGAAACAGGATGTTGTGATCCTTCTCAGCACAGCTTTAGGAAAGCTCATAGCACAGAATCCACTCTCATCACCATTTTGGATTCTATTCGCCGACTGGTTGATAAAGGGGACAGCTATTTTAGTGCTATTGGATTTATCTTCTGCATTTGATAACGTTTCGCCATACTTAATGGTACAACATCCTCACCAAGCGGGAGTTAGAGAGAAAGACTTAAGTATTCTGAAGTCCTTTCTGTGCGGGCGATCTACCATAGTAAGTTGTGATGATTTCAGAGCTCCCCCATTTCAACTACCTTGTGGAGCCCTGCAGGGCTCCTCTCTCAGCCCCACTCTGTTCAATCCTTATGTGGCTCCACTAGCTAGACTTATCCACTCTTTGGGCTTTCTGGCGGCCTCCTATGCTGACGACACTCAGCTCATCATTCCTGTTAACAAGAACTGGGAGGAGGTGGCAGACAGGTTCAACCACTGCATGAGTGAGATTAATAAATGGATGGGCCACAATTGGCTTAAAATGAATGGCGATTAGTGATGGTTAGGTGCAAAGTTACTTAGTGTGAGGGCACCCTGGCACTACCCAAGGTGCCCCCACATTGTTCAGGGCAATTTCCCCAGACTTTGTGAGTGCGGGGACACCATTCCACGTGTGCACTACATATAGGTCAATACCTATATGTAGCGTCACCATGGTAACTCCGAACATGGCCATGTAAAATGTCTAGGATCATGGAATTGTCATCCCAATACCATTCTGGTATTGGGGGGACAATTCCATGCATCCCCGGGTCTCCAGCATAGAGCCCGGGTACTGTCAAGCTAACTTTCCAGGGTTTTCTCTGCAGCTACCGCTGCTGCCAACCCTCAGACAGGTTTCTGCCCCCCTGGGCAGCCAAGGATCGACCGCTGACTGCTCCACGATGCCTGCAAAACCGCAACAAAGTAGCAAGAAGACTACCAGCAACATTGTAGCACCTCACCCTGCCGGATTTCTCGACTGTTTCCTGATGGTGCATGTTCTGAGGGCTGTCTGCCTTCACCCTGCACTGTAAGCCAAGAAGAGATCTCCTGTGGGTCGACGGAATCTTCCCCCTGCCAACGCAGGCACCAAACTTCTGCATCACCGGTCCTCTGAGTCCACTCTCATCTTGACAAGCTTGGTCCCTGGAACACAGGAGCTGGATCCAAGTGTCCCCGACAGTCCAGTGGCCCTTCTGTCCAAATTTGGTGGAGGTAAGTCCTTGCCTCCCCACTCCAGACAGTAATCCTGTGTACTCCATGAACTGCAGCTGCTAGGGCTTCTGTGCACTTTTGCAAGACTTCCTTCGTGCACAGCCTAGCCCAGGTCCCCAGCACTCCGTCCTGCATTGCCCAGCTCGCTGAGTTGGACTCCGACTTCGCGGGACTCCCTTTTGTTGTGCTGAGTCGACCGTCGAGCTCAGATCTTCTGAATGCCAGTTCAGGTGCTTCTGCAGGTGCTGCCTGCCTCTGTGTGGACTCTATGTGTTGCTGAGCGCCCCCTCTGTCTTCTCCTCCAAGGGGCAACCTCCTGGTCCTCCATGGGCCCTGGAAACACCCAAAATCTTCAACTGCAATTCTTGCAGCTAGCAAGACGCGTTTGTAGTCTTTCTGTGTAGAAACAACTCTGCATCCTCCAGCACGCCGTGGGACATCTTCTGACCAAATGAGAAGTTCCTAGCACCTTCCATTGTTGCAGAATCTTCGGCTTCTTCCACCCAGAGGCAGCCCTTTTGCACCTTCATCTGGCGTTTAGTGGGCTCCTGCCCCCCTCCCCGGACTCTTGCATGACTCTTGGACTTGGTCCCCTTCCTTTACAGGTCCTCAGGTCCAGGAATCCATCTTCAGTGCTTTGCAGTCAGTTGTTGTCCTTGCAAAATACCCTATCTCGACTTTACTTTCTTTCTGGTGCAGTAGGGTAACTTTACTCCTACTTTTCGGGTTCTTGGGGTGGGGTATCTTGGACACCATTAGTGTTTTCTTACACTCCCAGTGACCCTCTACACACTACACTAGGCCTGGGGTCCATTTGTGGTTCACATTATACTTTTGGAGGATATGGTTTGTGTTGCCCCTAGGCCTATTGTCTCCGATTGCATTCTATTGTGTTCTACAGTGTTTGCACTACTTTTCTAACTGTTTACTTACCTGATTTTGGTGTGTGTGTATATTCTGTGTATATTACTTACCTCCTAAGGGAGTATATCCCCTGAGATACTTTTGGCATATTGTCACAAAAATCGCAACAAAGTAGCAAGAAGACTACCAGCAACATTGTAGCACCTCATCCTGCCGGCTTTTTTGACTGTTTCCTGGTGGTGCATGCTCTGAGGGCTGTCTGCCTTCACCCTGCACTGGAAGCCATGAAGAGATCTCCCGTGGGTCGACAGAATCTCCCCCCTGCCAACGCAGGCACCAAACGTCTGCATCACCGGTTCTCTGGGTCCCCTCTCATCCTGAGGAGCGTGGTCCCTGGAACACAGGAACTCTATCCAAGTGACTCCCACAGTCCAGTGATCCTTCAGTCCAAGTTTGGTGGAGGTAAGTCCTTGCCTCCCCACCCTAGACTGCAAACCTGTGTACTGCGTTATTTGCAGCTGCTCCAGCTTCTGTCGACTCCTCCACGGATTCCTTCGTGCACAGTCTAGCCTGGGTCCCCAGCACTCTGTCCTTCAGTGCTCAACCCTCAGAGTTGGCCTCCGATGTCGTGGGACCCTTCTTTGTGACTCTGAGCCAGCTCCGGTTCACAAACAGAGTGCCTGCTCTGGTATTTTTGCGGGTGCTGCCTGCTTCTGTGGGGGCTCTCAGAGTTGCTGAGCGCCCCCTCTGTCTCCTCCTCCAAGGGGCAACATTCTGGTCCTTCCTGGTCCCCAGCAGCACCCAAAAACCTGTACTGTGACCCTTGCAGCTAGCAAGGCTTGTTTGCAGTATTTCTACATGGGAATACTTCTGCAACCTTCAGCACGACGTGGGACATCTTCCATCCAAAGGAGAAGTTCCTAGTCCTCTTCGTTGTTGAAGAATACTATGCATCTTCAATCTGGAGGCAGCTTCCTTGAACCTTCATCTTGGGTTTCCTGGGCTCCTGCCCCCCCCGGACACTATCGCGACTCTTGAACTTGGACCCCTTGCCTTGCAGGTCCTCAGGTCCAGGAATCCGTCTTCAGTGCTTTGCTGGTGTTTGTGGTTCTTGCAGAATCCCCCTATCACGACTATTGTGTCCTTTTAGGGTAATAGGGGTACTTTACTCCTACTTTTCAGGGTCTTGGGGTGGGGTATATTGGACACCCTGAATGTTTTCTTACAGTCCCAACGACCCTCTACAAGCTCCCATAGGTCTGGGGTCCATTCGTGATTCGCATTCCACTTTTGGAGTATATGGTTTGTGTTGCCCCTAGACCTATGTTCACCTATTGCATCCTATTGTAATTCTACACTGTTTGCATTACTTTTCTTACTATTACTTACATGTTTTGGGTTTGTCTACATATAACTTGTGTATATTACTTACCTTCTTACTGAGGGTACTCACTGAGATACTTTTGGCATATTGTCATAAAAATAAAGTACCTTTATTTTTAGTAACTCTGAGTATTGTGTTTTCTTATGATATTGTGCTATATGATATAAGTGGTATAGTAGGAACTTTGCATTTCTCCTAGTTCAGCCTAAGCTGCTTTGCCATAGCTACCTTCTATTAGCCTAAGCTTCTAGAAACACCTCTATTCTACTGATAAGGGATAACTGGACCTGGCACAGGGTGTAAGTACCACAGGGTACCCACTATAAGCCAGGCCAGCCTCCTACATTGGTGGTGCAGCGGTGCTATAAGTACATGCAACTGCTTTACCACTTTGTCATTTGGTACTTTACATAAGAGAATCATATACCAAATAGTTGAGTATATGTACACTTAACCAAAAAAGTTTACTTTTCTATTCTAAAACTTTTAACAACGTTCTGAAAAGTTTTTGAAAACTTCTAAAAGTTTTCCCAAAGTTTGAAAACGTTTTTTCTGTGTACTTTCTAAAGTTCTAAAACTTTTTCTTTCTCACTATCCTTAAACCTATACTATCATGTCTGTTGTAGAGCCTACTCCCAAAACTGTTAATGCTACATATGAGAGTTTTTAAGGGGTCTCTGCCTGGAAAGAGGTTTGAGTATAGGAAAGCATCCTACAAAAGAGTTTCTCTTTAACATGCTTGTTGTAGATGACCAGAACCAGTCTGGACCATCACATGAGAGGTTAGAAAAGGGAGACCTTCCCACTCAGATTCAGAGGAGTCCCCTGGAGAAGCTGGGGAGGGTTCTTATAAGGGTGTGCCCCCTAGCAGGGCACCTAGTGATGCTATTAGTGATCGAGGTTCCCATAATAGTATGGCATCCTTTATCCCTAGAGGCCAGGTTACTACGGTGCAGACAGTTAGGGACAGGTCCCCCTTTGAAACTTCCCACATTTCCTCTGTGCCAAACCATTCCAATCCCACCCACCCTGAGGATAACCTGTTAGAAAGGGAACTCAAAAAGTTGAGGGTTGAAGAGACCAGACTGAAGCTTAAACAGCAACAACTGGCCTTAGATAGGGAATCCCTAGACATAGAGAGGGAATGACAGAGGTTGGGCTTAGTTCCCCATAGTGGCAGCAGCAGTATTCCTGATAGCAATCCTGTTAGAGAGCAAGATTCCAGGAATCTGCACAAGATAGTGCCCCCTTACAAGGAGGGGGATGACATTAATAAGTGGTTTGCTGCACTTGAGAGGGCCTGTATGGTACAGTTGGTCCCTCTAAGGCAGTGGGCTGCTATTTCGTGGCTATCTTTCACTGGAAAGGGTAGGGATAGGCTCCTTACTGTCAGAGAAAGTGATGCCAATAACTACAAAGTTTTGAAAGATGCATTCTTGGATGGATTTGGCTTAACCACTGAACAATACAGGATTAAGTTCAGAGACACCAGAAAAGAGTCTTCTCAAGACTGGACAGATTTTGTGGACTGTTCAGTGAAGGCCTTGGAAGGGTGGTGCATGGCAGTAAGGTATCTGACTATGAAAGCCTGTACAATCTTATTCTGGGAGAGCATATTCTAAACAATTGTGTTTCTGACTTGTTGCACCAATACCTAGTGGACTCTGATCTGATCTCTCCCCAAGAATTGGGAAAGAAGGCAGACAAATGGGTCAGAACAAGGGTGAACATAAAAGTTCATAAAGGGGGTGACAAGGATGGCAAGAAGAAGGATGGTAAGTCTTCTGAGAAGGGTGGGGACAAAAGTAAGCATTCGGAGTCTTCATCAGGCCCACAAAAATCCTCTCGTGGTGGTGGGTCTGAATCCTCTTCTAATAATCAACCTAAAAAGCCTTGGTTTTATTTGTGTAAAGTCAAAGGCCATTGGGCAAGTGATTCCACCTGTCCAAAGAAAAACACCAAACCTCCCACCACCACAACTCCTGCTGCAAATTCTAGTGCCCCTAGTAATAGCAGTGGTGGTGGGAAATCTACTACTAATAGCCAATCCAAGGGTGTAGCTGGGCTCACTATTAGCAATGTAGTTGGGGTTGGTCTTGTTAGGGAGACCACAGAGGCTGTTTTAGTCTCTGAAGGTGCCATTGATTTGGGCACCTTGGTTGCTTGTCCCTTTAATATGGATAAGTACAAGCAACTTCCCCTAATAAATGGTGTTGAGGTTCAGGCCTACAGGGACACAGGAGCCAGTGTAACTATGGTGATAGAAAAACTGGTCCACCCTGAACAACACCTACTTGGTCAGCAGTACCAAGTGACAGACGCTCATAACAACACTATTAGCCACCCCATGGCTGTTGTGAATCTCAACTGGGGGGGGGGGGTTACTGGTCCAAAGAAAGTTGTGGTAGCCACAGATTTACCTGTAGACTGTCTACTAGGAAATGATTTGGAGACATCAACTTGGGCAGAAGTGGAGTTGGAGGCCCATGCAGCAATGCCGGGCATTCCTGGGCATATTTTTGCTTTAACCAGGGCTCAGACCAAAAAGCAAAAAGGACAGGGTAACTTGGATCCTGGAACAATGGGCCAAGTGTTCCATAAAGCTAGCAGTAGCAATCCCTACCCACTATCCATCCCTCTACAGATGATTCCCCTTCTGAGGGGGGCCTGCCAGGGAAGAGCTGAGTGTGGCACAGTAATGCTGTCCCACAATAGAGGGTCTCAGACAGAAAGCTGTCAAGCAGAAAAATGGGGATGTCAGTGACAGTCATAGAGTATACTGGGAAGATAACCTCTTGTACACAGAGTCAAGGGACCCAAAACCTGGAGCAGCCAGGAAATTGGTCATTCCCCTGCAGTACAGAGAGTTTCTTCTGACTCTAGCACATGACATTCCTTTGGCTGGGCTTTTGGGCCAGATGAAAACTTGAGAAAGACTTGTCCCCTTGTTTCACTCGCCTCATATGTCAGATGACACCAAAGATTTTTGCAAGTCTTGTGTGACCTGCCAAGCCAGTGGCAAGACTGGTGGCACTCCAAAGGTCCCTCTAATTCCACTTCCAGTGGTTGGGGTGCCCTTTGAAAGGGTAGGGGTTGACATAGTTGGCCCCCTTGACCCTCCTACTGCTTCAGGCAATAGGTTTATCTTGGTGGTAGTGGACCATGACACAAGAGATCCTGAAGCTATTCCTCTAAGGACCACTACACCTCCTGCAGTGGCAAAGGCCCTCCTGGGAATCTTTTCCAATGTAGGTTTTCCTAAAGAGGTGGTGTCAGACATAGGTAGCAACTTCATGTCTGCATACCTAAAAGCAATGTGGAAGGAGTGTGGTGTTACATACAAGTTCACCACCCCTTACCATCCATAAACAAATGGTCTGGTTGAGAAGTTTAATAAAACTCTCAAAGGTATGATAATGGGGTTCCATGAAAAACTCGGGAGGAGATGGGATGTCCTGTTACCTTGCCTCCCTTTTCCCTACAGGGAGGTACCTCCCGAAAGGAGTGGGCTTCAGCCCCTTTGAACGCCTCTTTGGGCTCCCTATAAGAGGTTCACCTACTCTTGTAAAGGAGGGTTTGGAGCAACCTTTAAAAGTTTCTAAACAGGACATATTGGACTATGTACTTGGCCTAAGATCCAGAATGGCTGAGTACATGAAAAAGGCCAGTAAAAACCTTCAGGCCTGCCAAGAGCTCCAGAAGCAATGGCATGACCAGATAGGATGTAACACACTTGCCAGAAAAAACTGTTGGAGTTGTTCAGGCCCTTAATTACGATTATGAAAATGGCAAAGGTGGTTAAGGAGTTGGTATGGAGCATAAGTGTAGAGCAAGCAATCTGCCTGCCCGGAAATGCCAACTATGATGGTCCATCCAAAATTCAAAAAACTGGACTGGTCATTGGTGGGACCAGAGCTAATGGGAATCCTTTTTGGGGAGACCTCATAAGAGGTTCCTCCAGTTTATGAGGAGATAGCAGGTACAAGACTTCAAGGTACTTTCATTCAGGCTATCTTACAACTCCTAATGCTTTTCCAAGCTGCTGCAACCATTAACCCCTTCCCCGCCACGGACGTAATGGTTACGTCCATGGCAGCGCCAGTGTGGCGCCATGGACGTAACCATTACGTCCAGGGACTGGCAGTCGGGGGAAGCGCTAGCGCTTCCCCCGAGGGCCGCCCCCCAACACCCCCAGGCCAGGGCTGAAAGGGGAATCCCTTCCCCTTTCACGCCCACCCCCCCCATGACGTCAGCGCGCGATCGCGCGCTGATTTCATGGAAAGGGGGAATGACGCGCTGGAAGCCATTTGCTTCCAGCGCGTCAAGGGAGAAGGTGAGTATTTCACCTTCCTGCGGGGTGGGGGTGCTCTCAGAGAGGCATCGAGGGAAAGGAAAGGGTTTTCCTTTCCCTCGATGTCTCTTTGAGCATTCCTGCTGCCCGATCGCGATGCGATCGGGCAGCAGGAATGCCCACTAGACACCAGGGATTTCTGTATGTGTGTGTGTGTGTGTGTGTGTGAATATTAGTGTAGGGGAGCGACCCCTTGGGCAAGGGTCGCTCCCCTTTGGGGGCACATGCATTTTACGTCGTTTCTGCCCCCCCTGGGGGCAGATTGGCCCTATTTTTAGGCCGATCTGCCCCCAAGGGGGGCAGAAAGCCACTAGACACCAGGGATTTTATTGTTGCTTTGTATTTTTTGTGTTGGGGGGCGGCCCCTTGGGCAAGGGTCGCTCCCCTTTGGGGGCACATGTATTTTACGTCGTTTCTGCCCCCCCTGGGGGCAGATTGGCCCTATTTTTAGGCCGATCTGCCCCCAAGGGGGGCAGAAAGCCACTAGACACCAGGGATTTTATTCTTGATGTGTATTTTTTGTGTTGGGGGGCGGCCCCTTGGGCAAGGGTCGCCCCCAGGGGCCCTCATATATTTTTGGGCAGTTCTGCCCCCTTTGGGGGCAGAGAGGCCTATTTTTTTTAGGCCTTTCTGCCCCCAAGGGGGGCAGAATCCCAATAGCGCCAGAAATAGTATGTATGTATGTGTGCTTTGTGTTGGGGGGTGGCCCCTTGGGCAAGGGTCGCTCCCCCCAGGGGCGCAATGTATTTATTGTCGTTTCTGCCCCCCTTGGGGGCAGATTGGCCCTATTTTTAGGCCGATCTGCCCCCAAGGGGGGCAGAAAGCCACTAGACACCAGGGATTTTATTGTTGATTTTTATTTTTTGTGTTGGGGGGTGGCCCCTTGGGCAAGGGTCGCCCCCAGGGGCCCACATGTATTTTTGGGCAGTTCTGCCCCCCTAGGGGGCAGATATGCCTATTTTTTAGGCCTTTCTGTCCCCAAGGGGGGCAGAATCCCCATAGCGCCAGGGATACTATGTATGTGTGTGTGTGCTTTGTGTGGGGGTGTGGCACCTTGGGCAAGGGTCGCCCCCCCCCCAAAGGGTGCAATGTAATCTGGGCGATTTCTGCCCCCTCCCCTTGGGGGTAGATTGGCCTATTTTTTTTTAGGCCCATCTTCCCCCAAGCAGAGAAGACTAGACACGGGAAAATGAAAAAATGGTTAGTGGCGGAGTGTTTGTCAACTGGCGAAGTATTTACTTTTATGATAATAACAGTTTTTCTCCTTTTTGTTTTAGTTCAAAGCTTTTGCTGACTTTGCTGTGGCTTGTTGCAGTTTTGGCAGTAGTTGTCCTGCGGTTTGCGTAGTTGCATGTTTTAGGTAAGTAAATAAATTTACTCCAAGTGAGTATTGTTGCAATGCATGAATGACATGTTTGTAGGTGGTGTACTGAATGCAGGATTGTGTGTGAAATTGTCCTTAGAGTTATGCACAATGATTATTGTGTTGTCTTATGTCTAATTTGCTTTTTTTTTTCTCTTTTTAGTGGGATATCGTTGGTGATTGCTGTGGCTGTGCAGAGTAGTTGCTGGTGAGTCAAGCTTTTTCAGGCAAGTGAGCAGTATAGTTTTTGAGTTTATAATTCTTAGTGATAAACCTATACTTTGTTACTTATCTTACACAGTGCTGGTTGTTGGTGGTGTATTTGTCCAGTTAATTTTAGTAGGAAGGATCATGGCCAGCCGTAGGATGACCGCTCAGCAGGTTGTTAGTGTGCTTTTTGAGTCATCTTCTGACCATGAATATGAGACTGACTCTGCATCTGAGGCAGAGGAGGAAGTGCAGGATTCTGGAAGTGAATTTTCTGTCAGAGATGAATCATCTGATGATGAAGCCACTCTCAGTGCTGATGAAGGGCCTGTTTTAGAGGAGGACAGTGATGTGCCAATGGTGCAGGAGCCAGCGGCTGAAAGGCTTCCCATTGGAAGACCTGACGCATGGGTTGCACCAAACATGGAGCAGCCACAGTTGCCTGCGTTTACTGGTTTTCCAGGGTGTCGAGTTAATACGGAAAACTTTTTGCCCGTCAACTTTTTTGAGTTGTTTATGGACGATATATTTTTGGAAGAGATTGTTGAGCAGACTAATTTGTATGCAGAGCAGTTTTTGAGGGACAACGCTGCCAGACTTAGGCCACACTCTAGAGCTAGCCGGTGGATTCCCACAAATCTGGAAGAGTTGAAAAAGTTCTTGGGTTTAACTTTTTTGATGGGGCTGATAAGGAAGCCGTCGCTGTCTTCATATTGGTCTACTAGTCCCTTGATGGCAACTGCTATATTTCCTGCCATCATGAGTCGTAACCAGTATGAGCTTCTTCTTCGGATGTTGCATTTTGTAGATAATGCTTTAGCCTTGCACGAGATCATCCTGATTCTGACCGTCTTTTTAAGATTAGACCTGTCCTTGATCATTTGGTAGATCGGTTTTCAGAGATCTATGTTCCAGGGAAAGAAATATCTGTAGATGAGTCTTTGGTCCTGTTCAAGGGTCGTTTGGTTTTTAGGCAGTACATTCCTAGCAAGAGGGCACGGTATGGAATTAAATTGTATATGCTGTCAGAAAGTAGTACAGGATATGTTTATAATTTCCGGGTCTACACTGGTAGGGATTCCAATATTGACCCCCCTGGTTGTCCTCCCACTTTTGGAGTTAGTGAGAAAATTGTGTGGGAACTTGGTAGACGACTGTTTAACAAAGGTCACCATTTATATGTAGATAACTTCTACACTGGAGTTCGGTTGTTCAAGGAGTTGTTCAGAGTGGACACTGTTGCTTGTGGCACAATCCGCTCTAATCGGAAAGGCTATCCAAAAGAGCTTGTCTGTAAAAAACTTGAGAAGGGACAGTGCAGTGCCTTGCGGAATGATGAGCTGCTAGCTCTGAAATTTGTAGACAAGAGGGATGTATACATGCTAAGCACCATCCATGATGAGAGTACTTCACCTGTGGCTGTTTGGGGTCAGGTTGCCGAAGTGCGCAAACCTGTGTGCATCTTAGACTATAATAAGCACATGGGTGGTGTTGATAGAGTAGATCAGAGGTTAGAACCTTACACTGCTGCTCGTAAGTCTTATGTGTGGTATAAGAAATTAGCGCTTCACTTGTTCCACTTGGCAACTTTTAATGCTTTTGTTGTGTTTAAGGATAGTTCTCCAGAGTCAAGGATGACATTTGTGAAATTTCAGGAGTCTATCATAGCTAGCCTTGTTGTGCTGGAACAGGCAAGAGTTCCTAGAGAAGCAGTGGTGGAGGATGTGGCTAGATTGAAAGATCGTCACTTTGCTGAGCACATTCCTCCCACGGCCAAAAAAAACTTTCCTGCTAAGAGATGTAGAGTCTGTGCTCGAAGAGGTATCAGGAAGGAGACTAGGATGTACTGCCCTGATTGTCCTTCAAAGCCTGGGCTGTGTGTGGGTGGCTGTTTCAGGAGCTACCACACACAGAAGAATTATTGGGAAATTCCGTGAGCGTAAACTGGTGTTTTATATTTTTATATGTTCGGTTTCACGGTTGGCATTAGTCATGTATTCAGTTAGAGCTTTTGTGTTTGTAGTTATGTACTAATTTATGATTAGTGGTTTCTTTGTTGTTTAAAAACAAAAAAAAGGGGATGGCATGTGTAGAGTGGCGCTTGGCTGGCGGCGTGGGTGTGGTGGCGCTTGGCTGGCGGTGTGTGTGGGGTGGCGCTTGGCTGGCGGTGTGTGTGGGGTGGCGCTTGGCTGGCGGTGTGTGTGGGGTGGCGCTGGGCTGGCGGTGTGTGTGGGGTGGCGCTTGGCTGGTGGTGTGGGTGGGGTGGCGCTTGGCTGGTGGTGTGGCGCTTGGCTGGCAGTGCCGGCCAAACGCCAGTCCACACACTCATCAGCTGGTGTGATTGCTGTATCAGGCATGTGGGCGTATGAAAGTGATGGGCCCTTGACTGGCGCTGTCTGTGGATGCGAGTCTTGTAATGTGCTGGGCCCGTGGCTGGCGGCGTGAATGGTCTAGTGCATGTCATGTATGAAAGGTGTGTGAATGGACTGTAAAGCGGTTGGTGCCTTGTCGTGGCTTTACAGCTCACGAGCGGTGAGTCATTGGTTCAGATTTTTGGCCTTTCAGTTATTACCAGTGCATTTCACTTTTGTGAAATCTCTTGTTAATAAAATTTGATCTACTGAACCATCACTCACCCTCGTGCCAAATCCAACCAGTATGTGTGGTACAAATGACAAAACCTGCTCCGCTGTAATCAGGCGTCGCAGCACACTTGAGACACGCTAGGTGCCTCAGGTGGGACCCCGATGATGAAGCATGCCACCAACTTGGTTGGTGGGTGAGGGGTCTTCTTCACATAACCTAAGTGTGTTTCTTTTCACAATTTTAGTGTTTGGCACATCACGGACGTATGTGCACACATCAAAGTGATATATTCCAAAAATACCTGTGTTTGGGGGGGAGGGCCCACCTATGTTTTTGGTCCTGGGTGCGGCCGTCATGTAGGGAAACCTACAAAACCCAGAAACTTTTTAAAACTAGGCACCCCAAGGAGTCTAGGGAGGTGTGGCTTGTGTGGCTCCCCCAACATTTTCTTACCCAGACTCCTCTGTAAACCTCACAATTTGCATAAAAAAGCATATTTTCCTGATTTTTCTTAGTAGGATCACCGCTCCAGCACAAAATTCCTACTCCCCAGTTTTCCCCTCAGTCTCCCAAGTAAAATGACACCTCACTTATGTGGGTCCCCAAAGCAGAGTCCGTCTAAAGATGTATAAAAGAATATGCCCTTATAAACTTGCTGTGCTATCCCTTCTATCCCTTCAGGTTTTGGGCCTTATTATGTTGCAGGCACCTGGGCCACCCACACAAGTGAGGTATCATTTTTATCGGGAGACTTGGGGGAATGCTGGGTGGAAGGAAATTTGTGGCTCCTATCAGATTCCAGAACTTTCTGCCACAGAAATGTGAGGAACATGTGTTTTTTTAGCCAAATTTTGAGGTTTGCAAAGGATTCTGGGTAACAGAACCTGGTCCGAGCCCCGCAAGTCACCCCTCCTTGGATTCCCCTAGGTCTCTAGTTTTCAGAAATGCACTGGTTTGGTAGGTTTCCCTAGGCGCCGGGTGAGCTACAGGCCAAAATCCGCAGGTAGGCACTGTTTTCTCCCAAAATTGTGGATGTGTCCACGTTGCGCTTTGGGGTGTTTCCTGTCGCAGGCGCTAGGCCTACCCACGCAAGTGAGGTATCATTTTTATCGGGAGACTTGGGGGAACGCTGGGTGGAAGGAAATTTGTGGCTCCTCTCAGATTCCAGAACTTTCTGCCACAGAAATGTGAGGAACATGTGTTTTTTTAGCCAAATTTTGAGGTTTGCAAAGGATTCTGGGTAACAGAACCTGGTCCGAGCCCCGCAAGTCACCCCTCCTTGGATCTCCCTAGGTCTCTAGTTTTCAGAAATGCACAGGTTTGGTAGGTTTCCCTAGGTGGCGGCTGAGCTAGAGGCCAAAATCTACAGGTAGTCACTTTGCTAAAAACAGCTCTGTTTTCTGTGATATGTCCGCGTTGTGTTTTGGGGCATATCCTGTCGCGGGCGCTAGGCCTACCCACACAAGTGAGGTATCATTTTTATCGGGAGACGTGGGGGAACGCTGGGTGGAAGGAAATTTGTAGCTCCTCTCAGATTCCAGAACTTTCTGCCACAGAAATGTGAGGAACATGTGTTATTTTAGCCAAATTTTGAGGTTTGCAAAGGATTCTGGGTAACAGAACCTGGTCCGAGCCCCGCAAGTCACCCCTCCTTGGATTCCCCTAGGTCTCTAGTTTTCAGAAATGCACAGGTTTGGTAGGTTTCCCTAGGTGCCGGCTGAGCTAGAGGCCAAAATCTACAGGTAGGCACTTCGCAAAAAACACCTCTGTTTTTTTCCAAAATTTAGGATGTGTCCACGTTGCGCTTTGGGGTGTTTCCTGTCGCCGGCGCTAGGCCTACCCACGCAAGTGAGGTATCATTTTTATCGGGAGACTTGGGGGAACGCTGGGTGGAAGGAAATTTGTAGCTCCTCTCAGATTCCAGAACTTTCTGCCACAGAAATGTGAGGAACATGTGTTTTTTTAGCCAAATTTTGAGGTTTGCAAAGGATTCTGGGTAACAGAACCTCGTCCGAGCCACACAAGTCACCCCTCCTTGGATTCCCCTAGGTCTCTAGTTTTCAGAAATGCATAGGTTTGGTAGGTTTCCCTAGGTGGCGGCTGAGCTAGAGGCCAAAATCTACAGGTAGTCACTTTGCTAAAAACAGCTCTGTTTTCTGTGATATGTCCACGTTGTGTTTTGGGGCATATCCTGTCGCGGGCGCTAGGCCTACCCACACAAGTGAGGTATCATTTTTATCGGGAGACGTGGGGGAACGCTGGGTGGAAGGAAATTTGTAGCTCCTCTCAGATTCCAGAACTTTCTGCCACAGAAATGTGAGGAACATGTGTTTTTTTAGCCAAATTTTGAGGTTTGTAGTCACTTTGCTAAAAACAGCTCTGTTTTCTGTGATATGTCCACGTTGTGTTTTGGGGCATATCCTGTCGCGGGCGCTAGGCCTACCCACACAAGTGAGGTATCATTTTTATCGGGAGACGTGGGGGAACGCTGGGTGGAAGGAAATTTGTAGCTCCTCTCAGATTCCAGAACTTTCTGACACAGAAATGTGAGGAACATGTGTTTTTTTAGCCAAATTTTGAGGTTTGCAAAAGATTCTGGGTAACAGAACCTGGTCCGAGCCCCGCAAGTCACCCCTCCTTGGATTCCCCTACGTCTCTAGTTTTCAGAAATGCACAGGTTTGGTAGGTTTCCCTAGGTGCCGGCTGAGCTAGAGGCCAAAATCTACAGGTAGGCACTTCGCAAAAAACACCTCTGTTTTTTTCCAAAATTTAGGATGTGTCCACGTTGCGCTTTGGGGTGTTTCCTGTCGCCGGCGCTAGGCCTACCCACGCAAGTGAGGTATCATTTTTATCGGGAGACTTGGGGGAACGCTGGGTGGAAGGAAATTTGTAGCTCCTCTCAGATTCCAGAACTTTCTGCCACAGAAATGTGAGGAACATGTGTTTTTTTAGCCAAATTTTGAGGTTTGCAAAGGATTCTGGGTAACAGAACCTCGTCCGAGCCACACAAGTCACCCCTCCTTGGATTCCCCTAGGTCTCTAGTTTTCAGAAATGCATAGGTTTGGTAGGTTTCCCTAGGTGGCGGCTGAGCTAGAGGCCAAAATCTACAGGTAGTCACTTTGCTAAAAACAGCTCTGTTTTCTGTGATATGTCCACGTTGTGTTTTGGGGCATATCCTGTCGCGGGCGCTAGGCCTACCCACACAAGTGAGGTATCATTTTTATCGGGAGACGTGGGGGAACGCTGGGTGGAAGGAAATTTGTAGCTCCTCTCAGATTCCAGAACTTTCTGCCACAGAAATGTGAGGAACATGTGTTTTTTTAGCCAAATTTTGAGGTTTGTAGTCACTTTGCTAAAAACAGCTCTGTTTTCTGTGATATGTCCACGTTGTGTTTTGGGGCATATCCTGTTGCGGGCGCTAGGCCTACCCACACAAGTGAGGTATCATTTTTATCGGGAGACGTGGGGGAACGCTGGGTGGAAGGAAATTTGTAGCTCCTCTCAGATTCCAGAACTTTCTGACACAGAAATGTGAGGAACATGTGTTTTTTTAGCCAAATTTTGAGGTTTGCAAAGGATTCTGGGTAACAGAACCTGGTCCGAGCCCCGCAAGTCACCCCTCCTTGGATTCCCCTACGTCTCTAGTTTTCAGAAATGCACAGGTTTGGTAGGTTTCCCTAGGTGCCGGCTGAGCTAGAGGCCAAAATCTACAGGTAGGCACTTCGCAAAAAACACCTCTGTTTTTTTCCAAAATTTAGGATGTGTCCACGTTGCGCTTTGGGGTGTTTCCTGTCGCCGGCGCTAGGCCTACCCACGCAAGTGAGGTATCATTTTTATCGGGAGACTTGGGGGAACGCTGGGTGGAAGGAAATTTGTAGCTCCTCTCAGATTCCAGAACTTTCTGCCACAGAAATGTGAGGAACATGTGTTTTTTTAGCCAAATTTTGAGGTTTGCAAAGGATTCTGGGTAACAGAACCTCGTCCGAGCCACACAAGTCACCCCTCCTTGGATTCCCCTAGGTCTCTAGTTTTCAGAAATGCACAGGTTTGGTAGGTTTCCATAGGTGCCGGCTGAGCTAGAGGCCAAAATCTACAGGTAGGCACTTCGCAAAAAACACCTCTGTTTTTTTCCAAAATTTAGGAGGTGTCCACGTTGCGCTTTGGGGTGTTTCCTGTCGCCGGCGCTAGGCCTACCCACGCAAGTGAGGTATCATTTTTATCGGGAGACTTGGGGGAACACTGGGTGGAAGGAAATTTGTAGCTCCTCTCAGATTCCAGAACTTTCTGCCACAGAAATGTGAGGAACATGTGTTTTTTTAGCCAAATTTTGAGGTTTGCAAAGGATTCTGGGTAACAGAACCTCGTCCGAGCCACACAAGTCACCCCTCCTTGGATTCCCCTAGGTCTCTAGTTTTCAGAAATGCATAGGTTTGGTAGGTTTCCCTAGGTGGCGGCTGAGCTAGAGGCCAAAATCTACAGGTAGTCACTTTGCTAAAAACAGCTCTGTTTTCTGTGATATGTCCACGTTGTGTTTTGGGGCATATCCTGTCGCGGGCGCTAGGCCTACCCACACAAGTGAGGTATCATTTTTATCGGGAGACGTGGGGGAACGCTGGGTGGAAGGAAATTTGTAGCTCCTCTCAGATTCCAGAACTTTCTGCCACAGAAATGTGAGGAACATGTGTTTTTTTAGCCAAATTTTGAGGTTTGCAAAGGATTCTGGGTAACAGAACCTGGTCCGAGCCCCGCAAGTCACCCCTCCTTGGATCCCCCTAGGTCTTTAGTTTTCAGAAATGCACAGGTTTGGTAGGTTTCCCTAGGTGGCGGCTGAGCTAGAGGCCAAAATCTACAGGTAGTCACTTTGCTAAAAACAGCTCTGTTTTCTGTGATATGTCCACGTTGTGTTTTGGGGCATATCCTGTCGCGGGCGCTAGGCCTACCCACACAAGTGAGGTATCATTTTTATCGGGATACGTGGGGGAACGCTAGGTGGAAGGAAATTTGTGGCTCCTCTCAGATTCCAGAACTTTCTGCCACAGAAATGTGAGGAACATGTGTTTTTTTAGCCAAATTTTGAGGTTTGCAAAGGATTCTGGGTAACCGAACCTGGTCCGAGCCACACAAGTCACCCCTCCTTGGATTCCCCTAGGTCTCTAGTTTTCAGAAATGCACAGGTTTGGTAGGTTTCCCTAGGTGGCGGCTGAGCTAGAGGCCAAAATCTACAGGTAGTCACTATGCTAAAAACAGCTCTGTTTTCTGTGATGTGTCCAGGTTGTGTTTTGGGGCATATCCTGTCGCGGGCGCTAGGCCTACCCCCACAAGTGAGGTATCATTTTTATCGGGAGACGTGGGGGAATGCTGGGTGGAAGGAAATTTGTCGCTCCTCTCAGATTCCAGAACTTTCTGCCACAGAAATGTGAGGAACATGTGTTTTTTTAGCCAAATTTTGAGGTTTGCAAAGGATTCTGGGTAACAGAACCTGGTCCGAGCCACACAAGTCACCCCTCCTTGGATTCCCCTAGGTCTTTAGTTTTCAGAAATGCACAGGTTTGGTAGGTTTCCCTAGGTGCCGGCTGAGCTAGAGGCCAAAATCTACAGGTAGTCACTTTGCTAAAAACAGCTCTGTTTTCTCTGATGTGTCCACGTTGTGTTTTGGGGCATATCCTGTCGCGGGCGCTAGGCCTACCCAAACAAGTGAGGTATCATTTTTATCGGGAGACTTGGGGGAACATAGAATAGCAAAACAAGTGTTATTGCCCCTTGTCTTTCTCTACATTTATTCCTTCCAAATATAGGGGTGTGTGTAAAAAAGACATCTATTTGAGAAATTCCATGTAATTCACGTGCTACTATGGTCACCCCGGAATTCAGAGATGTGCAAATAACCACCGCTCCTCAACACCTTATCTTGTGCCCTTTTTGGAAATGCAAAGGTTTTCTTGATAGCTATTTTTTACTCCTTATATTTCAGCAAATGAATTACTGTATACCCGGTATAGAATGAAAACGCACTGCAGGGTGCAGCTCATTTATTGGCTCTGGGTTCCTCGGGTTCTTGATGAACATACAAACCCTATATATCCCCGCAACCAGAGGAGTCCAGCAGACGTAACGGTATATTGCTTTCGATAATCTGACATTGCAGGGAAAAGTTACAGAGTAAAAAGTAGAGAAAAATTGATGTTTTTTTCACCTCAATTTCAATATTTTTCTTTTTCAGCTGTTATTTTCTGTAGGAAACCCTTGTAGGATCTACACAAATGACCCCTTGCTGAATTCAGAATTTTGTCTACTTTTCAGAAATGTTTAGGTTTCTGGGATCCAGCATTGGTTTCATGACCATTCCGGTCACTGACTGGAAGGAGGCTGAAAGCACAAAAAATTGCACAAATGGGGTATGCCCCAGTAAAATGCCAAAATTGTGTTGAAAAATTGGGTTTTCGGATTCAAGTCTGCCTGTTCCTGAAAGCTGGGAAGCTGCTGAGTTTAGCACCGCAAACCCTTTGTTGATGCCATTTTCAGGGGAAAAACCACAAGCCTTCTTCTGCAGCCCCTTTTTCCAATTTTTTTGAAAAAAACGAAATTTTCACTGTATTTTGGCCAATTTCTTGGCCTCCTTCAGGGGAACCCACAAAGTCTGGGTACCTTTAGAATCGCTAGGATGTTGGAAAAAAAGGACACAAATTTGGCTTGGTTAGCTTATGTGGACAAAAAGTTATGAGGGCCTAAGCGCGAACTGCCCCAAATAGGCAAAAAAAGGCCTGGCACAGGAGGGGGAAAAGGCCTGGCAGCGAAGTGGTTAATGGCATGTCTACGTTTGTAGGGTCAGATTTATTATCTACCAGGATGATATCATTTTTAAGGCACACGTCAGAGAAGGCCACACGTCCTAAGCGCAGTTTGATGATTCAACTCATTGGGGACTTCACTTTTCTGATCAAATAGGAAAAAATCAGGTCTGGTACCAAAGGAGAATATTTTTTTGGGGGGGCTAGGATACATTTAGAGACTACAGTGCAAAAACAAGAAGGAAAGCACCGGTGACAGAGTGATAAGGCAATTACAAGTGCTTATCCCACCACTGCACCACCAATGTAGGAGGCTGGCCTGGTTTGTAGTGGGTACCAAAGGTACTTACACCTTATACCAAGTCCAGTTATACCTTATTAGTGAAATGTAGGCAGTGTCTAGAAGCCAGGCTCTCTAGAGGTAGCTGTAGCTGAGCAGCCAAGGCTTATCTAGGAGACATGCAAAGCTCATGCAATACCACTGTAGTTACACAGTACTCACACACATGAAAGAAAATACTCAGTGTTACAAAAATAAAGGTACTTTATTTTGGTGACAGAAATACCACAAATATCATAGAAACTAAACTCCCTTAGGAGGTAAGTAGTACACAAATTATATACACTAGTATGCAGAAATAGGCATAAAAACAGTTAGAAAACAGTGCAATTAATGAAAATCACAATAGTTAGAAATGGGCCCAGGAGGAACACAAACCATATACCAAAGTGGAATGCGAATGTTGGTTTCCCACTGAGGCAAGAGTAGTGTATAGAGAGGCTCTGGGAGTACTGAAAAAAAATAAAGGTAAGTACTAGAATCTACCCCAGAGCCCGGGAAAACAGTAGTAAAACAGAATAACTTTCCCAGAACACACACAAACACAAGAAAGAAGATTATGCAAGAACAAGAAGAGACTGCAAGATACTAACAGTGGAGTCCTGGACCTGAAGACCTGTGGAAGAAGGGGACCAAGTCCAAGAAGCACAGAAGAGTCCAGGGAGAACTGTAGTAGGTGCCCCTACTAACTCGAATGAAGGTGCAAAAGAATAACCACTGGTGAAGAAGAACAGTCAGTATTGCATCCAAGAAGACGGAGTCAGGGTCCTGGTTGGTGCAAGTGATGTCCCATGCTAGATAGAGGACTGCAGTCTGGTTTGTGTCACTGGAGTCCGCCAACAAGCCTTGGCACACGCAAAGCTCGCGGTCGGCAGAAAATGGCGCTGCCAGGGACCAGGAAGGACCTGGTGGACTCTACCCAGGAGGGGGAGTCGGAGGGGGCTCTCAGCAACTCAGAGAGCCCACAGAAGACCAGACAGCGTGCACAGGAGTCCCACAGCACGGGGAAAAAGGAAGTGCAAAAGGAGACCCATGCAGAACTACAACAAACGCTCCCACGCCGCCAAAGAACCACTCAGGAAGATGTGCATCACAGGATAGAGTACTGGGGGCCGGAGCTGCACGGTGCATGAAGAACTTAACAACTGCAAAATATGTGGAGCAGGAGGGTACTGTCTTGCGTGGGGAGGCAAGCTCTTACCTCCACCAAAGTTGGACAGTAGGATGTCAGGACCATCGGGACCACTTCAGTTTACCACCCATGTTTAAGGATTAATGCAGCTCAGCAGGAGAGGGGATGCACGCAGCCAGTCGTCCATGCAGTGAGGTGCCTGCTGAAGCAGGGGAGTGACTCATTTACGCCAAGGGAGATCCCTTTGCTCTTCTGGTGTAGGCTGAAGACAGGCTGTCCTCTGAGGATGCACGACCGGGAAACAGTTGCTGGCAGGAGCTGAAGATACTCTGTTGCAGAAGTAATTTTTGCTTCATTGTTTCAGTTTGTAGAGTGCCTGGAGTGTCCAGGTACAGTTTCTTCAGTAAGAAGGTGAAATAGAGGATGCAGAAGATTCCTTCTGGAGTCTTGCAATCCACATCTGAAGAACCACCCAAAGGAGAGACCCTAAATAGCCCTAAGCAGTTAAGCACCTATCGGGGAGGGCTCTGATGTCACCTGCTGGCACTAGCCACTCAGATGCCCCCAGAGTTCCCTGACAACTTGGAATCCAAGATGGCAAAACCAGGGACCCTCTGGAGGAGCTCTGAGCACCACCCTGGGGTGGTGAATGACAGGAAATTGGTCACTCCCCTTTCCTTTGTCCAGTTTCAAGCGAGAGCAGGGACTGGGGGTTCCTGAACTGGTGTAGACTCGATTATGCAAGAAGGACACCAAATGTGCCCTTCAAAGCATTTCCAGTGGTTTGGGGAGGCTACCCCTCCCAAGCCTGTAACACCCATTTCTAAAGGGAGAGGGTGTAACACCCCTCTCCCAAAGGAAATCCTTTGTTCTGCCTTCCGGGGCTTGAGCTTCTCAAGCAACAGGAGGGCAGAAACCTGTCTGAGAAGTGGCAGCTGCTGGGGCTGCCTGGAAAACCTCAGAAGGCTGAAATGGCAATTCTGGGGGTCCTCTAAGGAGCCCACAGAGTGCATGGAATCATACAACAAATGCTTGCAAAAGCTTTGAGGTATGATTCCTACATGTTTGATATCAAACATGCCTATGTTCGGAATTACCATTATGTAGCTGGACATAGATAGTGACCTATGTCAAGTACATGCATAAAATGGCGTCCCCGCACTCACAAAGTCCTGGAGGTCGTGGGGGTACCTCTGCTACTGCAGGGGTGTCCTCACACATAGATACTCTGCACCCTGCCCTCACGGCTGGAGGGCCTGCTACAGTGGTGACTTACAAGTGACCTAGTGCAGTGAAAAGTGGCAGTGAAAGGGTGCTTGCACCTTTGCACACAGTTCCAATGTCCGTCCTGCAGATGCCTTTGCATGGGCTACCTATGGGTGGCAAAAGATATGCTGCAGCCCGTAAGGATCACCTGGAACCCCTGATGCTCTGGGTAACTAAGTACCATATACTGGGGACCTATAAGGGGGCACCAATATGCCAATTATAGGTGAAATACTAGGTTACCAGTATGCAACAACCAAAGTTTAGAGCAGTGAACACAGTCAAGCACACTGATATCAGGCAGAAAATGGGGGTAACCATGGCAAAAAGAGGGTACTTTCCTACAATCAGGGCCTGCAATGATTAAAGCTCCAAAACTTGTAAAAAGGTCTCTTTTGCTCGCAGGCATTTCTTGTATCTGAGCAGGCTGGAGTGGAATTATTGTGGGGGCTGGACACAGTGAGGCATTATTGTGAAATGAGACTCTTGTTGATCAATCAATCAATCAATCAGGTGCTTGTTAAGTGCAACTACTCACTGCCTGAGTTCTGCCTGAGAGGAAGGATGGGATCCAGTCGAGGGCTTTGTCTCTGATGCCGGCTTCGTGAAGTCTCGTATCAGGGTGTGGTAGGAGCCTGTGTCGAAAGCCGCCAAGAGGTCTAGTAGGATGAGTGCAGCTGTCTCTCCCTTGTCCAGCAGGGAGTGGATGTCGTCCGTTGCGGCCAGGAGGGCTGTTTCGGTGGTATGTTTTTTTCTGAATCCATATTGGAAGGCGCCGAGGATGTTGTGGTCTTCGATAAAAGTCACGAGTTGGCTGTTAATGGCGTTCTCGATGACCTTTGCTGGGAAGGGGAGCAGGGAGATGGGCCTGAAGTTCTTGAGGTCGCTGGGGTCTACCAAGGGTTTCTTGAGGAGCGGGTTGATCTCGGCATGTTTCCAGTCGCTGGGGAAGGAGGCATCAGCTAGGGAGCGGTTGTTGGTGAGGCGGAGCTTGGGGGCGATGGTGTAAGTGGATCTGTTGAATATGTGGTGGGGCAAGGGCACATGCGGGCCCCAGAGTGTATGGACTTCATTGTCTTCAGTGTGGCTTTGGTGGTGAGGGGGTCCAGCTGGTGATCGCTGGTTTATTGGTGTTGGGTTCCAGTGGAGGGGGTTTTGCGCGTAGGTTGTCCTTGTTGAAGCTGTCATAGATAGGATGTTGATGGGGCTGGTGGGCCCACTGTGAAGATGTATGCACTCGTGGTTGTTGGTCAGAAGATGAGTTGTGTCTTGCCATTAACTGTGTGGAGCATCTGGCTGGGTCATCTGATGTTGGGGAAACCAGTGAGTGTCTGATGGAGGAGTGTCGGTTCCGCTGGTGGCCTTCCCCTGTAGGGCCTTTGTATTTTTTTCATCAGAAATTCCACTCTTTTTAAGATGGGTCTTCTGATCATTTTTTCTTACCTAGCAAATCCAGTCAGGAAAAGAAAATACATATCTCTTTTATGCAGAGAATAAACTCCTTTCTTGCTAGGGTCATTTGATTTTTTTTGTTTTGTATTTTGGAATAATAACCCACTGTGGGAGTTTTTTTCTGAAATCTAAAAATAAATGCCAGTTGGTCGCCATGATATAGTCATTTACTAGCATTCTGTGTTATCTGTAAGTGGAAACATGCTATCCAAGAAAGCTTGGATCTTCATAAGATGAGGATAGATTAGACTGGTCCTGCAAAGCCTGCCACTTTGGTGGGCTGGCAGACCTCCTTCTTACAAGAAGACATTGTGAGAAAGTAGCCTCTTTCTAGCCTCGTTACCCCCACTTTTGGCCTGTTTGTGAGTGTATGTCAGGATGTTTGTCACTGTTTTCACTGTCTCACTGGGATCCTGGTGGCTAGGCCCCAGTGCTCATAGTGAAAACACTATGTTTTCAGTATGTTTGTTATGTGTCACTGGGACCCTGCTGGTCAGGACCCCAGTGCTCATAAGGTTGTGGCCTATATGTATGTGTCACTGGGACCCTGTCACACAGGGCCCCAGTGCTCATAGGTGTGCATGTATGTGTTCCCTGTGTGGTGCCTAACTGTCTCACTGAGGCTCTGCTAACCAGAACCTCAGTGGTTATGCTCTCTCATTTCTTTCCAAATTGTCACTGACAGGCTAGTGACCATTTTTACCAATTTACATTGGCTTACTGGAACACCCTTATAATTCCCTAGTATATGGTACTGAGGTACCCAGGGTATTGGGGTTCCAGGAGATCCCTATGGGCTGCAGCATTTCTTTTGCCACCCATAGGGAGCTCTGACAATTCTTACACAGGCCTGCCACTGCAGCCTGAGTGAAATAACGTCCACGTTATTTCACAGCCATTTTACACTGCACTTAAGTAACTTATAAGTCACCTATATGTCTAACCTTTACCTGGTAAAGGTTAGGTGCAAAGTTACTTAGTGTGTGGGCACCCTGGCACTAGCCAAGGTGCCCCCACATTGTTCAGAGCCAATTCACTGAACTTTGTGAGTGCGGGGACACCATTACACGCGTGCACTACATATAGGTCACTACCTATATGTAGCTTCACAATGGTAACTCCGAAAATGGCCATGTAACATGTCTATGATCATGGAATTGCCCCCTCTATGCCATCCTGGCATAGTTGGCACAATCCCATGATCCCAGTGGTCTGTAGCACAGACCCTGGTACTGCCAAACTGCCCTTCCTGGGGTTTCACTGCAGCTGCTGCTGCTGCCAACCCCTCAGACAGGCATCTGCCCTCCTGGGGTCCAGCCAGGCCTGGCCCAGGATGGCAGAACAAAGAACTTCCTCTGAGAGAGGGTGTGACACCCTCTCCCTTTGGAAAATGGTGTGAAGGCAGGGGAGGAGTAGCCTCCCCCAGCCTCTGGAAATGCTTTCTTGGGCACAGATGTGCCCAATTCTGCATAAGCCAGTCTACACCGGTTCAGGGACCCCTTAGCCCCTGCTCTGGCGCGAAACTGGACAAAGGAAAGGGGAGTGACCACTCCCCTGACCTGCACCTCCCCTGGGAGGTGTCCAGAGCTCCTCCAGTGTGCTCCAGACCTCTGCCATCTTGGAAACAGAGGTGCTGCTGGCACACTGGACTGCTCTGAGTGGCCAGTGCCACCAGGTGACGTCAGAGACTCCTGCTGATAGGCTCCTTCAGGTGTTAGTAGCCTATCCTCTCTCCTAGGTAGCCAAACCCTCTTTTCTGGCTATTTAGGGTCTCTGTCTCTGGGGAAACTTCAGATAACGAATGCAAGAGCTCATCCGAGTTCCTCTGCATCTCTCTCTTCACCTTCTGATAAGGAATCGACTGCTGACCGCGCTGGAAGCCTGCAACCCTGCAACATAGTAGCAAAGACGACTACTGCAACTCTGTAACGCTGATCCTGCCGCCTTCTCGACTGTTTTCCTGCTTGTGCATGCTGTGGGGGTAGTCTGCCTCCTCTCTGCACCAGAAGCTCCGAAGAAATCTCCCGTGGGTCGACGGAATCTTCCCCCTGCAACCGCAGGCACCAAAAAGCTGCATTACCGGTCCCTTGGGTCTCCTCTCAGCACGACGAGCGAGGTCCCTCGAATCCAGCGACTCTGTCCAAGTGACCCCCACAGTCCAGTGACTCTTCAGTCCAAGTTTGGTGGAGGTAAGTCCTTGCCTCACCTCGCTGGGCTGCATTGCTGGGAAACGCGACTTTGCAGCTACTCCGGCCCCTGTGCACTTCCGGCGGAAATCCTTTGTGCACAGCCAAGCCTGGGTCCACGGCACTCTAACCTGCATTGCACGACTTTCTAAGTTGGTCTCCGGCGACGTGGGACTCCTTTGTGCAACTTCGGCAAGCACCGTTTCACGCATCCTCGTAGTGCCTGTTTCTGGCACTTCTCCGGGTGCTACCTGCTTTAGTGAGGGCTCTTTGTCTTGCTCGTCGTCCCCTCTCTCTTCAGGTCCAATTTGCGACCTCCTGGTCTCTCCTGGGCCCCAGCAGCGTCCAAAAACGCCAAACGCACGATTTGCGTGTAGCAAGGCTTGTTGGCGTCCTTCCGGTGGGAAAACACTTCTGCACAATTTTCCAAGGCGAGAGGGATCCGTCCACCAAAGGGGAAGTCTCTAGCCCTTTTCGTTCCTGCAGAAACCTCAGCTTCTTCTGTCCAGTAGAAGCTTCTTTGCACCCGCAGCTGGCATTTCCTGGGCATCTGCCCATCTCCGACTTGCTTGTGACTTTTGGACTTGGTCCCCTTGTTCCACAGGTACCCTAGATTGGAAATCCACAGTTGTTGCATTGCTGGTTTGTGTCTTTCCTGCATTATTCCTCTAACACGACTACTTTGTCCTCAGGGGAACTTTAGTGCACTTTGCACTCACTTTTCAGGGTCTTGGGAGGGTTATTTTTCTAACTCTCACTATTTTCTAATAGTCCCAGCGACCCTCTACAAGGTCACATAGGTTTGGGGTCCATTCGTGGTTCGCATTCCACTTTTGGAGTATATGGTTTGTGTTGCCCCTAACCCTATGTTTCCCCATTGCATCCTATTGTAACTATACATTGTTTGCACTGTTTTCTAAGACTATACTGCATATTTTTGCTATTGTGTATATATATCTTGGATATATTTCCTATCCTCTCACTGAGGGTACACTCTAAGATACTTTGGCATATTGTCATAAAAATAAAGTACCTTTATTTTTAGTATAACTGTGTATTGTGTTTTCTTATGATATTGTGCATATGACACTAAGTGGTACTGTAGTAGCTTCACACGTCTCCTAGTTCAGCCTAAGCTGCTCTGCTAAGCTACCCTTATCTATCAGCCTAAGCTGCTAGACACCCTATACACTAATAAGGGATAACTGGGCCCGTTGCAAGGTGCAAGTACCCCTTGGTACTCACTACAAGCCAGTCCAGCCTCCTACATTGGTTGTGCAGTGGTGGGATAAGTACTTGAGACTGCTTACCACTCTTGTCATTGTACTTTTCATAAGAGAAAAATATACAAAACAAGGTCAGTGTATATACACATAGCCAAAAAGTTTTGCATTTCCTCTTTTCACTCTTTTCTAAGTGCTGAAAAGTACTTCTAAACTTTCAAAAAGTTCTTAAAAGTTTAAAAAGTTTTTTTCTGTCTTTCCAAAAAGTTCTGAAAACTTTTTTCTCTTTTTCTATCACTTTAACTCTCTCTAAAAAATGTCTGGCACAGGCCAAAGTGTTGATCTGTCCAAACTTGCATATGACAACCTTAGCTGGAAAAGAGCAAGGAGTCTCTGTATAGAGAGAGGTTTGAGTGTAGGGAAAAATCCTTCCTTGGAACTGTTACTTAACATGCTTAGAGAACAGGATAAGGCCATAGGTGCCCCATCTGTTGAAAAAGTACCTAATAGTTCCCAATCTGATTCAGGGACTCCCCCAGGAAAAGATTCAGGAAAGAAACTTCCTAGCCTGCCCATTACTAGACAATCTAGCATAGATGGTAATGATGATGAGCCACACCAAATAAATAGTGTTGTCTCACATCATAGCAAAAGCATTGATTCTCACCATACTGGTAGTAATGTTTCTGTAAACCAAGCTGTTAGGGTGGCTTCTGTAAGGGACAGGTCTCCTTCTGTTCATTCCCATCATAGCTCTGTTTCTAGACATGTCCCTCCCACCAACCCTGATGACAGAATGTTTGAGAGGGAACTCAATAAGTTGAGGGTGGAACAAACCAGACTGAAGCTTAAAAAGCAACATCTGGATTTGGATAGACAGTCTTTTGAATTAGAGAAGGAAAGACAGAAGTTGGGTTTAGATACCCATGGTGGCAGCAGCAGTATTCCCCATAGTCATCCAGCAAAAGAGCATGATTCCAGGAATCTGCACAAGATAGTTCCCCCTTATAAGGAGGGGGATGACATTAACAAGTGGTTTGCTGCACTTGAGAGGGCCTGGGTTGTACAGGATGTCCCTCAAAGGCAGTGGGCTGCTATCCTATGGCTATCATTTAGTGGAAAAGGTAGGGATAGGCTCCTTACTGTGAAATAAAATTATGCTAATAATTTCCAAGTTCTTAAGAATGCACTCCTGGATGGTTATGGCTTAACCACTGAACAGTACAGGATAAAGTTCAGAGAGACCAAAAAGGAGTCTTCACAAGACTGGGTTGATTTCATTGACCATTCAGTGAAGGCCTTGGAGGGGTGGTTACATGGCAGTAAAGTTACTGATTATGAAAGCCTGTATAACACAATCCTGAGAGAGCATATACTTAATAATTGTGTGTCTGATTTGTTGCACCAGTACCTGGTAGACTCTGATCTGACCTCTCCCCAAGAATTGGGAAAGAAGGCAGACAAATGGGTCAGAACAAGGGTGAACAGAAAAGTTCATACAGGGGGTGACAAATATGGCAATAAGAAGAAAGATGGTGAAAAATCTCAAGATAAGCATGGGGATAAGGGTAAAACCAAAGATCCCACTTCAAATCTTAAACACTCTTCAGAGGGTGGGGATAAAACAAATTCTTCCTCTTCTTCCCAACCTGCACACATTAAAAAGCCTTGGTGCTTTGTGTGTAAAAACAGAGGCCATAGGCCAGGGGATAAGTCCTGTCCAGGTAAACCCCCTGAGCCTACCACCACTAATACATCAAGCTCTAGTGCCCCTAGCAGTAGTGGTACTAGTGGTGGGACTGCTGGCAACAGTCAAGTTAAGGGTGTAGTTGGGTTCACTTTTGGGTCCATAGTAGAAACTGGGGTAGTCACTCCCAAGACAGTTTCTGTCACACCTAGTGGCATTGGCCTTGCCACACTGGCTGCTTGTCCCCTTACAATGGATAAGTACAGGCAGACAGTTTCAATAAATGGTGTTGAGGCCTTGGCCTACAGGGACACAGGTGCCAGTTTCACTTTGGTGACTGAAAACCTAGTGCACCCTGATCAACACATCATTGGACAACAGTATAAGATTATTGATGTCCATAACTCCACTAAGTTTCTTCCCTTAGCTATAATTCAGTTTAGTTGGGGTGGAGTTACTGGCCCTAAGCAGGTGGTGGTATCACCTAGCTTACCTGTAGACTGTCTCTTAGGTAATGACCTAGAGGCCTCAGGTTGGGCTGATGTAGAGTTTTATGCCCATGCAGCCATGCTGGGCATCCCTGAGGAATTGTTCCCTCTCATTTCTACTGAAATGAAAAAGCCAAGGAGAGAAGGCCTGAAAACTCAGGAACCCTCTCCATCAACAGGTAAAAAGGGTATCACAGTATCCCCTAACCACCCTACCATTCAGGATACCATTCCTGTGGTGGGAGAAACCTCTCCTGGGGTGGCACCTGTTCCAAGGGAATCATCAGTTGGCAAAACTGTACTCCCTGAGGTGGAAGTAGCTCTCTGTGGGATAACTAACATTGGTGAGAAAAAGAGCACCATTTTAGTTAACATGGAGCATCCCTCCAACCCTCCCAGAGAAACTTTAGTGCAGAAACTCTGCAATGCCTCACAACACTTAGGACAGCATCCCTGCCCTAGTGTGGAGCTGATAGGACAGCATCCCTGCCCTGCTCCAACCCAAGAGAAACAGCATCCCTGTTCTCTCTTCCAGCCATATGGACAAAGTTTTTGCCCAGCTATGGCTTTTCTGAGACAGCATCCCTGTCTGGCATTTCCATCACTACAAATAAGTTCAGTGGACAATTCCCACTGCTCTAAACTAAAACTTACTGATAGAAACTCTGAAAATACATCTTCACATTGTTGCTTAGCTAAAAAACTTCAAACAGGGTGGTTTACATCCCCACAGGGAAGTAACCATATAGTGGATGATAAAGGGAGTAACCAGTCTATTGCAGAGCTACTCTCTACTTATCACCACTTAGACAATAAAGTCTCAACTGGCCAAGGTTAGCCTTATTGTCCTTCGTTTGGGGGGGGGGTTGTGTGAGAAAGTAGCCTCTTTCTAGCCTTGTTACCCCCACTTTTGGCCTGTTTGTGAGTGTATGTCAGGATGATTGTCACTGTTTTCACTGTCTCACTGGGATCCTGATGGCTAGGCCCCAGTGCTCATAGTGAAAACACTATGTTTTCAGTATGTTTGTTATGTGTCACTGGGACCCTGCTGGTCAGGACCCCAGTGCTCATAAGGTTGTGGCCTATATGTATGTGTCACTGGGACCCTGTCACACAGGGCCCCAGTGCTCATAGGTGTGCATGTATGTGTTCCCTGTGTGGTGCCTAACTGTCTCACTGAGGCTCTGCTAACCAGAACCTCAGTGGTTATGCTCTCTCATTTCTTTCCAAATTGTCACTGACAGGCTAGTGACCATTTTTACCAATTTACATTGGCTTACTGGAACACCCTTATAATTCCCTAGTATATGGTACTGAGGTACCCAGGGTATTGGGGTTCCAGGAGATCCCTATGGGCTGCAGCATTTCTTTTGCCACCCATAGGGAGCTCTGACAATTCTTACACAGGCCTGCCACTGCAGCCTGAGTGAAATAACGTCCACGTTATTTCACAGCCATTTTACACTGCACTTAAGTAACTTATAAGTCACCTATATGTCTAACCTTTACCTGGTAAAGGTTAGGTGCAAAGTTACTTAGTGTGTGGGCACCCTGGCACTAGCCAAGGTGCCCCCACATTGTTCAGAGCCAATTCACTGAACTTTGTGAGTGCGGGGACACCATTACACGCGTGCACTACATATAGGTCACTACCTATATGTAGCTTCACAATGGTAACTCCGAAAATGGCCATGTAACATGTCTATGATCATGGAATTGCCCCCTCTATGCCATCCTGGCATAGTTGGCACAATCCCATGATCCCAGTGGTCTGTAGCACAGACCCTGGTACTGCCAAACTGCCCTTCCTGGGGTTTCACTGCAGCTGCTGCTGCTGCCAACCCCTCAGACAGGCATCTGCCCTCCTGGGGTCCAGCCAGGCCTGGCCCAGGATGGCAGAACAAAGAACTTCCTCTGAGAGAGGGTGTGACACCCTCTCCCTTTGGAAAATGGTGTGAAGGCAGGGGAGGAGTAGCCTCCCCCAGCCTCTGGAAATGCTTTCTTGGGCACAGATGTGCCCAATTCTGCATAAGCAGTCTACACCGGTTCAGGGACCCCTTAGCCCCTGCTCTGGCGCGAAACTGGACAAAGGAAAGGGGAGTGACCACTCCCCTGACCTGCACCTCCCCTGGGAGGTGTCCAGAGCTCCTCCAGTGTGCTCCAGACCTCTGCCATCTTGGAAACAGAGGTGCTGCTGGCACACTGGACTGCTCTGAGTGGCCAGTGCCACCAGGTGACGTCAGAGACTCCTGCTGATAGGCTCCTTCAGGTGTTAGTAGCCTATCCTCTCTCCTAGGTAGCCAAACCCTCTTTTCTGGCTATTTAGGGTCTCTGTCTCTGGGGAAACTTCAGATAACGAATGCAAGAGCTCATCCGAGTTCCTCTGCATCTCTCTCTTCACCTTCTGATAAGGAATCGACTGCTGACCGCGCTGGAAGCCTGCAACCCTGCAACATAGTAGCAAAGACGACTACTGCAACTCTGTAACGCTGATCCTGCCGCCTTCTCGACTGTTTTCCTGCTTGTGCATGCTGTGGGGGTAGTCTGCCTCCTCTCTGCACCAGAAGCTCCGAAGAAATCTCCCGTGGGTCGACGGAATCTTCCCCCTGCAACCGCAGGCACCAAAAAGCTGCATTACCGGTCCCTTGGGTCTCCTCTCAGCACGACGAGCGAGGTCCCTCGAATCCAGCGACTCTGTCCAAGTGACCCCCACAGTCCAGTGACTCTTCAGTCCAAGTTTGGTGGAGGTAAGTCCTTGCCTCACCTCGCTGGGCTGCATTGCTGGGAACCGCGACTTTGCAGCTACTCCGGCCCCTGTGCACTTCCGGCGGAAATCCTTTGTGCACAGCCGAGCCTGGGTCCACGGCACTCTAACCTGCATTGCACGACTTTCTAAGTTGGTCTCCGGCGACGTGGGACTCCTTTGTGCAACTTCAGCGAGCACCGTTTCACGCATCCTCGTAGTGCCTGTTTCTGGCACTTCTCCGGGAGCTACCTGCTTTAGTGAGGGCTCTTTGTCTTGCTCGTCGTCCCCTCTCTCTTCAGGTCCAATTTGCGATCTCCTGGTCCCTCCTGGGCCCCAGCAGCGTCCAAAAACGCCAAACACACGATTTGCGACTAGCAAGGCTTGTTGGCGTCCTTCTGGCGGGAAAACACTTCTGCACGACTCACCAAGGCAAGAGGGATCCGTCCACCAAAGGAGAAGTCTCTAGCCCTTTTCGTTCCTGCAGAAACCTCAGCTTCTTCTGTCCAGTAGAAGCTTCTTTGCACCCGCAGCTGGCATTTCCTGGGCATCTGCCCATCTCCGACTTGCTTGTGACTTTTGGACTTGGTCCCCTTGTTCCACAGGTACCCTAGATTGGAAATCCACAGTTGTTGCATTGCTGGTTTGTGTCTTTCCTGCATTATTCCTCTAACACAACTACTTTGTCCTCAGGGGAACTTTAGTGCACTTTGCACTCACTTTTCAGGGTCTTGGGGAGGGTTATTTTTCTAACTCTCACTATTTTCTAATAGTCCCAGCGACCCTCTACAAGGTCACATAGGTTTGGGGTCCATTCGTGGTTCGCATTCCACTTTTGGAGTATATGGTTTGTGTTGCCCCTAACCCTATGTTTCCCCATTGCATCCTATTGTAACTATACATTGTTTGCACTGTTTTCTAAGACTATACTGCATATTTTTGCTATTGTGTATATATATCTTGTGTATATTTCCTATCCTCTCACTGAGGGTACACTCTAAGATACTTTGGCATATTGTCATAAAAATAAAGTACCTTTATTTTTAGTATAACTGTGTATTGTGTTTTCTTATGATATTGTGCATATGACACTAAGTGGTACTGTAGTAGCTTCACACGTCTCCTAGTTCAGCCTAAGCTGCTCTGCTAAGCTACCATTATCTATCAGCCTAAGCTGCTAGACACCCTATACACTAATAAGGGATAACTGGGCCTGGTGCAAGGTGCAAGTAACCCTTGGTACTCACTACAAGCCAGTCCAGCCTCCTACATTGGTTGTGCAGTGGTGGGATAAGTGCTTGAGACTGCTTACCACTCTTGTCATTGTACTTTTCATAAGAGAAAAATATACAAAACAAGGTCAGTGTATATACACATAGCCAAAAAGTTTTGCATTTCCTCTTTTCACTCTTTTCTAAGTGCTGAAAAGTACTTCTAAACTTTCAAAAAGTTCTTAAAAGTTTAAAAAGTTTTTTTCTGTCTTTCCAAAAAGTTCTGAAAACTTTTTTCTCTTTTTCTATCACTTTAACTCTCTCTAAAAAATGTCTGGCACAGGCCAAAGTGTTGATCTGTCCAAACTTGCATATGACAACCTTAGCTGGAAAAGAGCAAGGAGTCTCTGTATAGAGAGAGGTTTGAGTGTAGGGAAAAATCCTTCCTTGGAACTGTTACTTAACATGCTTAGAGAACAGGATAAGGCCATAGGTGCCCCATCTGTTGAAAAAGTACCTAATAGTTCCCAATCTGATTCAGGGACTCCCCCAGGAAAAGATTCAGGAAAGAAACTTCCTAGCCTGCCCATTACTAGACAATCTAGCATAGATGGTAATGATGATGAGCCACACCAAATAAATAGTGTTGTCTCACATCATAGCAAAAGCATTGATTCTCACCATACTGGTAGTAATGTTTCTGTAAACCAAGCTGTTAGGGTGGCTTCTGTAAGGGACAGGTCTCCTTCTGTTCATTCCCATCATAGCTCTGTTTCTAGACATGTCCCTCCCAACAACCCTGATGACAGAATGTTAGAGAGGGAACTCAATAAGTTGAGGGTGGAACAAACCAGACTGAAGCTTAAAAAGCAACAGCTGGATTTGGATAGACAGTCTTTTGAATTAGAGAAGGAAAGACAGAAGTTGGGTTTAGATACCCATGGTGGCAGCAGCAGTATTCCCCATAGTCATCCTGCAAAAGAGCATGATTCCAGGAATCTGCACAAGATAGTTCCCCCTTATAAGGAGGGGGATGACATTAACAAGTGGTTTGCTGCACTTGAGAGGGCCTGTGTTGTACAGGATGTCCCTCAAAGGCAGTGGGCTGCTATCTTATGGCTATCATTTAGTGGAAAAGGTAGGGATAGGCTCCTTACTGTGAAAGAAAATGATGCTAATAATTTCCAAGTTCTTAAGAATGCACTCCTGGATGGTTATGGCTTAACCACTGAACAGTACAGGATAAAGTTCAGAGAGACCAAAAAGGAGTCTTCACAAGACTGGGTTGATTTCATTGACCAGGCAGTGAAGGCCTTGGAGGGGTGGTTACATGGCAGTAAAGTTACTGATTATGAAAGCCTGTATAACACAATCCTGAGAGAGCATATACTTAATAATTGTGTGTCTGATTTGTTGCACCAGTACCTGGTAGACTCTGATCTGACCTCTCCCCAAGAATTGGGAAAGAAGGCAGACAAATGGGTCAGAACAAGGGTGAACAGAAAAGTTCATACAGGGGGTGACAAAGATGGCAATAAGAAGAAAGATGGTGAAAAATCTCAAGATAAGCATGGGGATAAGGGTAAAACCAAAGATCCCACTTCAAATCTTAAACACTCTTCAGAGGGTGGGGATAAAACAAATTCTTCCTCTTCTTCCCAACCTGCACACATTAAAAAGCCTTGGTGCTTTGTGTGTAAAAACAGAGGCCATAGGCCAGGGGATAAGTCCTGTCCAGGTAAACCCCCTGAGCCTACCACCACTAATACATCAAGCTCTAGTGCCCCTAGCAGTAGTGGTACTAGTGGTGGGACTGCTGGCAACAGTCAAGTTAAGGGTGTAGTTGGGTTCACTTTTGGGTCCATAGTAGAAACTGGGGTAGTCACTCCCAAGACAGTTTCTGTCACACCTAGTGGCATTGGCCTTGCCACACTGGCTGCTTGTCCCCTTACAATGGATAAGTACAGGCAGACAGTTTCAATAAATGGTGTTGAGGCCTTGGCCTACAGGGACACAGGTGCCAGTTTCACTTTGGTGACTGAAAACCTAGTGCACCCTGATCAACACATCATTGGACAACAGTATAAGATTATTGATGTCCATAACTCCACTAAGTTTCTTCCCTTAGCTATAATTCAGTTTAGTTGGGGTGGAGTTACTGGCCCTAAGCAGGTGGTGGTATCACCTAGCTTACCTGTAGACTGTCTCTTAGGTAATGACCTAGAGGCCTCAGGTTGGGCTGATGTAGAGTTTTATGCCCATGCAGCCATGCTGGGCATCCCTGAGGAATTGTTCCCTCTCATTTCTACTGAAATGAAAAAGCAAAGGAGAGAAGGCCTGAAAACTCAGGAACCCTCTCCATCAACAGGTAAAAAGGGTATCACAGTATCCCCTAACCACCCTACCATTCAGGATACCATTCCTGTGGTGGGAGAAACCTCTCCTGGGGTGGCAACTGTTCCAAGGGAATCATCAGTTGGCAAAACTGTACTCCCTGAGGTGGAAGTAGCTCTCTGTGGGATAACTAACATTGGTGAGAAAAAGAGCACCATTTTAGTTAACATGGAGCATCCCTCCAACCCTCCCAGAGAAACTTTAGTGCAGAAACTCTGCAATGCCTCACAACACTTAGGACAGCATCCCTGCCCTAGTGTGGAGCTGATAGGACAGCATCCCTGCCCTGCTCCAACCCAAGAGAAACAGCATCCCTGTTCTCTCTTCCAGCCATATGGACAAAGTTTTTGCCCAGCTATGGCTTTTCTGAGACAGCATCCCTGTCTGGCATTTCCATCACTACAAATAGGTTCAGTGGACAATTCCCACTGCTCTAAACTAAAACTTACTGATAGAAACTCTGAAAATACATCTTCACATTGTTGCTTAGCTAAAAAACTTCAAACAGGGTGGTTTACATCCCCACAGGGAAGTAACCATATAGTGGATGATAAAGGGAGTAACCAGTCTATTGCAGAGCTACTCTCTACTTATCACCACTTAGACAATAAAGTCTCAACTGGCCAAGGTTAGCCTTATTGTCCTTCGTTTGGGGGGGGGGTTGTGTGAGAAAGTAGCCTCTTTCTAGCCTTGTTACCCCCACTTTTGGCCTGTTTGTGAGTGTATGTCAGGATGATTGTCACTGTTTTCACTGTCTCACTGGGATCCTGATGGCTAGGCCCCAGTGCTCATAGTGAAAACACTATGTTTTCAGTATGTTTGTTATGTGTCACTGGGACCCTGCTGGTCAGGACCCCAGTGCTCATAAGGTTGTGGCCTATATGTATGTGTCACTGGGACCCTGTCACACAGGGCCCCAGTGCTCATAGGTGTGCATGTATGTGTTCCCTGTGTGGTGCCTAACTGTCTCACTGAGGCTCTGCTAACCAGAACCTCAGTGGTTATGCTCTCTCATTTCTTTCCAAATTGTCACTGACAGGCTAGTGACCATTTTTACCAATTTACATTGGCTTACTGGAACACCCTTATAATTCCCTAGTATATGGTACTGAGGTACCCAGGGTATTGGGGTTCCAGGAGATCCCTATGGGCTGCAGCATTTCTTTTGCCACCCATAGGGAGCTCTGACAATTGTTACACAGGCCTGCCACTGCAGCCTGAGTGAAATAACGTCCACGTTATTTCACAGCCATTTTACACTGCACTTAAGTAACTTATAAGTCACCTATATGTCTAACCTTTACCTGGTAAAGGTTAGGTGCAAAGTTACTTAGTGTGTGGGCACCCTGGCACTAGCCAAGGTGCCCCCACATTGTTCAGAGCCAATTCACTGAACTTTGTGAGTGCGGGGACACCATTACACGCGTGCACTACACATAGGTCACTACCTATATGTAGCTTCACAATGGTAACTCCGAAAATGGCCATGTAACATGTCTATGATCATGGAATTGCCCCCTCTATGCCATCCTGGCATAGTTGGCACAATCCCATGATCCCAGTGGTCTGTAGCACAGACCCTGGTACTGCCAAACTGCCCTTCCTGGGGTTTCACTGCAGCTGCTGCTGCTGCCAACCCCTCAGACAGGCATCTGCCCTCCTGGGGTCCAGCCAGGCCTGGCCCAGGATGGCAGAACAAAGAACTTCCTCTGAGAGAGGGTGTGACACCCTCTCCCTTTGGAAAATGGTGTGAAGGCAGGGGAGGAGTAGCCTCCCCCAGCCTCTGGAAATGCTTTCTTGGGCACAGATGTGCCCAATTCTGCATAAGCCAGTCTACACCGGTTCAGGGACCCCTTAGCCCCTGCTCTGGCGCGAAACTGGACAAAGGAAAGGGGAGTGACCACTCCCCTGACCTGCACCTCCCCTGGGAGGTGTCCAGAGCTCCTCCAGTGTGCTCCAGACCTCTGCCATCTTGGAAACAGAGGTGCTGCTGGCACACTGGACTGCTCTGAGTGGCCAGTGCCACCAGGTGACGTCAGAGACTCCTGCTGATAGGCTCCTTCAGGTGTTAGTAGCCTATCCTCTCTCCTAGGTAGCCAAACCCTCTTTTCTGGCTATTTAGGGTCTCTGGGGAAACTTCAGATAACGAATGCAAGAGCTCATCCGAGTTCCTCTGCATCTCTCTCTTCACCTTCTGATAAGGAATCGACTGCTGACCGCGCTGGAAGCCTGCAACCCTGCAACATAGTAGCAAAGACGACTACTGCAACTCTGTAACGCTGATCCTGCCGCCTTCTCGACTGTTTTCCTGCTTGTGCATGCTGTGGGGGTAGTCTGCCTCCTCTCTGCACCAGAAGCTCCGAAGAAATCTCCCGTGGGTCGACGGAATCTTCCCCCTGCAACCGCAGGCACCAAAAAGCTGCATTACCGGTCCCTTGGGTCTCCTCTCAGCACGACGAGCGAGGTCCCTCGAATCCAGCGACTCTGTCCAAGTGACCCCCACAGTCCAGTGACTCTTCAGTCCAAGTTTGGTGGAGGTAAGTCCTTGCCTCACCACGCTGGGCTGCATTGCTGGGAACCGCGACTTTGCAGCTACTCCGGCCCCTGTGCACTTCCGGCGGAAATCCTTTGTGCACAGCCAAGCCTGGGTCCACGGCACTCTAACCTGCATTGCACGACTTTCTAAGTTGGTCTCCGGCGACGTGGGACTCCTTTGTGCAACTTCGGCGAGCACCGTTTCACGCATCCTCGTAGTGCCTGTTTCTGGCACTTCTTTGGGTGCTACCTGCTTTAGTGAGGGCTCTTTGTCTTGCTCGTCGTCCCCTCTCTCTTCAGGTCCAATTTGCGACGTCCTGGTCCCTCCTGGGCCCCAGCAGCGTCCAAAAACGTCAAACTAACGATTTGCGTGTAGCAAGGCTTGTTGGCATCCTTCCGGCGGGGAAACACTTCTGCACGACTCTACAAGGCGAGAGGGATCCGTCCACCAAAGGGGAAGTCTCTAGCCCTTTTCTTTCCTGCAGAAACATCAGCTTCTTCTGTCCAGTAGAAGCTTCTTTGCACCCGCAGCTGGCATTTCCTGGGCATCTGCCCATCTCCGACTTGCTTGTGACTTTTGGACTTGGTCCCCTTGTTCCACAGGTACCCTAGATTGGAAATCCACAGTTGTTGCATTGCTGGTTTGTGTCTTTCCTGCATTATTCCTCTAACACGACTACTTTGTCCTCAGGGGAACTTTAGTGCACTTTGCACTCACTTTTCAGGGTCTTGGGGAGGGTTATTTTTCTAACTCTCACTATTTTGTAATAGTCCCAGCGACCCTCTACAAGGTCACATAGGTTTGGGGTCCATTCGTGGTTCGCATTCCACTTTTGGAGTATATGGTTTGTGTTGCCCCTAACCCTATGTTTCCCCATTGCATCCTATTGTAACTATACATTGTTTGCACTGTTTTCTAAGACTATACTGCATATATTTGCTATTGTGTATATATATCTTGTGTATATTTCCTATCCTCTCACTGAGGGTACACTCTAAGATACTTTGGCATATTGTCATAAAAATAAAGTACCTTTATTTTTAGTATAACTGTGTATTGTGTTTTCTTATGATATTGTGCATATGACACTAAGTGGTACTGTAGTAGCTTCACACGTCTCCTAGTTCAGCCTAAGCTGCTCTGCTAAGCTACCATTATCTATCAGCCTAAGCTGCTAGACACCCTATACACTAATAAGGGATAACTGGGCCTGTTGCAAGGTGCAAGTAACCCTTGGTACTCACTACAAGCCAGTCCAGCCTCCTACATTGGTTGTGCAGTGGTGGGATAAGTACTTGAGACTGCTTACCACTCTTGTCATTGTACTTTTCATAAGAGAAAAATATACAAAACAAGGTCAGTGTATATACACATAGCCAAAAAGTTTTGCATTTCCTCTTTTCACTCTTTTCTAAGTGCTGAAAAGTACTTCTAAACTTTCAAAAAGTTCTTAAAAGTTTTAAAAGTTTTTTTCTGTCTTTCCAAAAAGTTCTGAAAACTTTTTTCTCTTTTTTTATCACTTTAACTCTCTCTAAAAAATGTCTGGCACAGGCCAAAGTGTTGATCTGTCCAAACTTGCATATGACAACCTTAGCTGGAAAAGAGCAAGGAGTCTCTGTATAGAGAGAGGTTTGAGTGTAGGGAAAAATCCTTCCTTGGAACTGTTACTTAACATGCTTAGAGAACAGGATAAGGCCATAGGTGCCCCATCTGTTGAAAAAGTACCTAATAGTTCCCAATCTGATTCAGGGACTCCCCCAGGAAAAGATTCAGGAAAGAAACTTCCTAGCCTGCCCATTACTAGACAATCTAGCATAGATGGTAATGATGATGAGCCACACCAAATAAATAGTGTTGTCTCACATCATAGCAAAAGCATTGATTCTCACCATACTGGTAGTAATGTTTCTGTAAACCAAGCTGTTAGGGTGGCTTCTGTAAGGGACAGGTCTCCTTCTGTTCATTCCCATCATAGCTCTGTTTCTAGACATGTCCCTCCCACCAACACTGATGACAGAATGTTAGAGAGGGAACTCAATAAGTTGAGGGTGGAACAAACCAGACTGAAGCTTAAAAAGCAACAGCTGGATTTGGATAGACAGTCTTTTGAATTAGAGAAGGAAAGACAGAAGTTGGGTTTAGATACCCATGGTGGCAGCAGCAGTATTCCCCATAGTCATCCTGCAAAAGAGCATGATTCCAGGAATCTGCACAAGATAGTTCCCCCTTATAAGGAGGGGGATGACATTAACAAGTGGTTTGCTGCACTTGAGAGGGCCTGTGTTGTACAGGATGTCCCTCAAAGGCAGTGGGCTGCTATCCTATGGCTATCATTTAGTGGAAAAGGTAGGGATAGGCTCCTTACTGTGAAAGAAAATTATGCTAATAATTTCCAAGTTCTTAAGAATGCACTCCTAGATGGTTATGGCTTAACCACTGAACAGTACAGGATAAAGTTCAGAGAGACCAAAAAGGAGTCTTCACAAGACTGGGTTGATTTCATTGACCATTCAGTGAAGGCCTTGGAGGGGTGGTTACATGGCAGTAAAGTTACTGATTATGAAAGCCTGTATAACACAATCCTGAGAGAGCATATACTTAATAATTGTGTGTCTGATTTGTTGCACCAGTACCTGGTAGACTCTGATCTGACCTCTCCCCAAGAATTGGGAAAGAAGGCAGACAAATGGGTCAGAACAAGGGTGAACAGAAAAGTTCATACAGGGGGTGACAAAGATGGCAATAAGAAGAAAGATGGTGAAAAATCTCAAGATAAGCATGGGGATAAGGGTAAAACCAAAGATCCCACTTCAAATCTTAAACACTCTTCAGAGGGTGGGGATAAAACAAATTCTTCCTCTTCTTCCCAACCTGCACACATTAAAAAGCCTTGGTGCTTTGTGTGTAAAAACAGAGGCCATAGGCCAGGGGATAAGTCCTGTCCAGGTAAACCCCCTGAGCCTACCACCACTAATACATCAAGCTCTAGTGCCCCTAGCAGTAGTGGTACTAGTGGTGGGACTGCTGGCAACAGTCAAGTTAAGGGTCTAGTTGGGTTCACTTTTGGGTCCATAGTAGAAACTGGGGTAGTCACTCCCAATACAGTTTCTGTCACACCTAGTGGCATTGGCCTTGCCACACTGGCTGCTTGTCCCCTTACAATGGATAAGTACAGGCAGACAGTTTCAATAAATGGTGTTGAGGCCTTGGCCTACAGGGACACAGGTGCCAGTTTCACTTTGGTGACTGAAAACCTAGTGCACCCTGATCAACACATCATTGGACAACAGTATAAGATTATTGATGTCCATAACTCCACTAAGTTTCTTCCCTTAGCTATAATTCAGTTTAGTTGGGGTGGAGTTACTGGCCCTAAGCAGTTGGTGGTATCACCTAGCTTACCTGTAGACTGTCTCTTAGGTAATGACCTAGAGGCCTCAGGTTGGGCTGATGTAGAGTTTTATGCCCATGCAGCCATGCTGGGCATCCCTGAGGAATTGTTCCCTCTCATTTCTACTGAAATGAAAAAGCAAAGGAGAGAAGGCCTGAAAACTCAGGAACCCTCTCCATCAACAGGTAAAAAGGGTATCACAGTATCCCCTAACCACCCTACCATTCAGGATACCATTCCTGTGGTGGGAGAAACCTCTCCTGGGGTGGCACCTGTTCCAAGGGAATCATCAGTTGGCAAAACTGTACTCCCTGAGGTGGAAGTACCTCTCTGTGGGATAACTAACATTGGTGAGAAAAAGAGCACCATTTTAGTTAACATGGAGCATCCCTCCAACCCTCCCAGAGAAACTTTAGTGCAGAAACTCTGCACTGCCTCACAACACTTAGGACAGCATCCCTGCCCTAGTGTGGAGCTGATAGGACAGCATCCCTGCCCTGCTCCAACCCAAGAGAAACAGCATCCCTGTTCTCTCTTCCAGCCATATGGACAAAGTTTTTGCCCAGCTATGGCTTTTCTGAGACAGCATCCCTGTCTGGCATTTCCATCACTACAAATAGGTTCAGTGGACAATTCCCACTGCTCTAAACTAAAACTTACTGATAGAAACTCTGAAAATACATCTTCACATTGTTGCTTAGCTAAAAAACTTCAAACAGGGTGGTTTACATCCCCACAGGGAAGTAACCATATAGTGGATGATAAAGGGAGTAACCAGTCTATTGCAGAGCTACTCTCTACTTATCACCACTTAGACAATAAAGTCTCAACTGGCCAAGGTTAGCCTTATTGTCCTTCGTTTGGGGGGGGAGTTGTGTGAGAAAGTAGCCTCTTTCTAGCCTTGTTACCCCCACTTTTGGCCTGTTTGTGAGTGTATGTCAGGATGTTTGTCTCTGTTTTCACTGTCTCACTGGGATCCTGATGGCTAGGCCCCAGTGCTCATAGTGAAAACACTATGTTTTCAGTATGTTTGTTATGTGTCACTGGGACCCTGCTGGTCAGGACCCCAGTGCTCATAAGGTTGTGGCCTATATGTATGTGTCACTGGGACCCTGTCACACAGGGCCCCAGTGCTCATAGGTGTGCATGTATGTGTTCCCTGTGTGGTGCCTAACTGTCTCACTGAGGCTCTGCTAACCAGAACATCAGTGGTTATGCTCTCTCATTTCTTTCCAAATTGTCACTGACAGGCTAGTGACCATTTTTACCAATTTACATTGGCTTACTGGAACACCCTTATAATTCCCTAGTATATGGTACTGAGGTACCCAGGGTATTGGGGTTCCAGGAGATCCCTATGGGCTGCAGCATTTCTTTTGCCACCCATAGGGAGCTCTGACAATTCTTACACAGGCCTGCCACTGCAGCCTGAGTGAAATAACGTCCACGTTATTTCACAGCCATTTTACATTGCACTTAAGTAACTTATAAGTCACCTATATGTCTAACCTTTACCTGGTAAAGGTTAGGTGCAAAGTTACTTAGTGTGTGGGCACCCTGGCACTAGCCAAGGTGCCCCCACATTGTTCAGAGCCAATTCACTGAACTTTGTGAGTGCGGGGACACCATTACACGCTTGCACTACATATAGGTCACTACCTATATGTAGCTTCACAATGGTAACTCCGAAAATGGCCATGTAACATGTCTATGATCATGGAATTGCCCCCTCTATGCCATCCTGGCATAGTTGGCACAATCCCATGATCCCAGTGGTCTGTAGCACAGACCCTGGTACTGCCAAACTGCCCTTCCTGGGGTTTCACTGCAGCTGCTGCTGCTGCCAACCCCTCAGACAGGCATCTGCCCTCCTGGGGTCCAGCCAGGCCTGGCCCAGGATGGCAGAACAAAGAACTTCCTCTGAGAGAGGGTGTGACACCCTCTCCCTTTGGAAAATGGTGTGAAGGCAGGGGAGGAGTAGCCTCCCCCAGCCTCTGGAAATGCTTTCTTGGGCACAGATGTGCCCAATTCTGCATAAGCCAGTCTACACCGGTTCAGGGACCCCTTAGCCCCTGCTCTGGCGTGAAACTGGACAAAGGAAAGGGGAGTGACCACTCCCCTGACCTGCACCTCCCCTGGGAGGTGTCCAGAGCTCCTCCAGTGTGCTCCAGACCTCTGCCATCTTGGAAACAGAGGTGCTGCTGGCCCACTGGACTGCTCTGAGTGGCCAGTGCCACCAGGTGACGTCAGAGACTCCTGCTGATAGGCTCCTTCAGGTGTTAGTAGCCTATCCTCTCTCCTAGGTAGCCAAACCCTCTTTTCTGGCTATTTAGGGTCTCTGTCTCTGGGGAAACTTCAGATAACGAATGCAAGAGCTCATCCGAGTTCCTCTGCATCTCTCTCTTCACCTTCTGATAAGGAATCGACTGCTGACCGCGCTGGAAGCCTGCAACCCTGCAACATAGTAGCAAAGACGACTACTGCAACTCTGTAACGCTGATCCTGCCGCCTTCTCGACTGTTTTCCTGCTTGTGCATGCTGTGGGGGTAGTCTGCCTCCTCTCTGCACCAGAAGCTCCGAAGAAATCTCCCGTGGGTCGACGGAATCTTCCCCCTGCAACCGCAGGCACCAAAAAGCTGCATTACCGGTCCCTTGGGTCTCCTCTCAGCACGACGAGTGAGGTCCCTCGAATCCAGCGACTCTGTCCAAGTGACCCCCACAGTCCAGTGACTCTTCAGTCCAAGTTTGGTGGAGGTAAGTCCTTGCCTCACCTCGCTGGGCTGCATTGCTCGGAACCGTGACTTTGCAGCTACTCCGGCCCCTGTGCACTTCCGGCGGAAATCCTTTGTGCACAGCCAAGCCTGGGTCCACGGCACTCTAACCTGCATTGCACGACTTTCTAAGTTGGTCTCCGGCGACGTGGGACTCCTTTGTGCAACTTCGGCGAGCACCGTTTCACGCATCCTTGTAGTGCCTGTTTCTGGCACTTCTCTGGGTGCTATCTGCTTTAGTGAGAGCTCTTTGTCTTGCTTGACGTACCCTCTCTATTCAGGTACAATTTGCGATCTCCTGGTCCCTCCTGGGCCCCAGCAGCGTCCAAAAACGCCAAACGCACGATTTGCGACTAGCAAGGCTTGTTGGCGTCCTTCCGGCGGGAAAACACTTCTGCACGACTCTCCAAGGCGAGAGGGATCCGTCCACCAAAGGGGAAGTCTCTAGCCCTTTTCGTTCCTGCAGAAACCTCAGCTTCTTCTGTCCAGTAGAAGCTTCTTTGCACCCGCAGCTGGCATTTCCTGGGCATCTGCCCATCTCCGACTTGCTTGTGACTTTTGGACTTGGTCCCCTTGTTCCACAGGTACCCTAGATTGGAAATCCACAGTTGTTGCATTGCTGGTTTGTGTCTTTCCTGCATTATTCCTCTAACACAACTACTTTGTCCTCAGGGGAACTTTAGTGCACTTTGCACTCACTTTTCAGGGTCTTGGGGAGGGTTATTTTTCTAACTCTCACTATTTTCTAATAGTCCCAGCGACCCTCTACAAGGTCACATAGGTTTGGGGTCCATTCGTGGTTCGCATTCCACTTTTGGAGTATATGGTTTGTGTTGCCCCTAACCCTATGTTTCCCCATTGCATCCTATTGTAACTATACATTGTTTGCACTGTTTTCTAAGACTATACTGCATATTTTTGCTATTGTGTATATATATCTTGTGTATATTTCCTATCCTCTCACTGAGGGTACACTCTAAGATACTTTGGCATATTGTCATAAAAATAAAGTACCTTTATTTTTAGTATAGCTGTGTATTGTGTTTTCTTATGATATTGTGCATATGACACTAAGTGGTACTGTAGTAGCTTCACACGTCTCCTAGTTCAGCCTAAGCTGCTCTGCTAAGCTACCATTATCTATCAGCCTAAGCTGCTAGACACCCTATACACTAATAAGGGATAACTGGGCCTGGTGCAAGGTGCAAGTACCCCTTGGTACTCACTACAAGCCAGTCCAGCCTCCTACAGACATGCTCCTAAATACACCCATTTTCAGAAAAACCTGGGACTGTGAATTTATCATACTTTCCCCTAGATGCCAACTAACAGAAGTGCTGTGCCCAGTGCAGGGTCTGCAGTGATCTTCAGGAGGCCTAAAGTGCATGGTTCGGGGAGACAGAAAAGAGGCAGTAGAATGCAGGATATCAGTGAAGCAAATTAGTGCAGTGTTAGAAATGGGGTCTTTGGCAGTCAGGTTACCCCCTGTCCAAGCAGGGACCCTCACTCTATTCAGAGTAAGTCACACACAATCTAAATTATCCTGTGTCCACCCTCTGGTAGCTTAGCACTGAACAGTCAGGCTTAGCTAAGAAGGCAATGTGTAAAGAATTTGTGCAATAAATCATACAATAACATAATACAACACCACAAAAATACACCACACAGTGTTTAGAAAAAAATATAATAATTATCTGATAGGTATATTTCAAGCACAAAGTATCTGGTTTGCGTGAAAAATCACCGCAACGAACCGCAGAGGAGGAGATGCTTGGAAACAAATGGGTGTGCGTCGATTTCTTGGGCCGCACATGGCGATGCGTCATTAAGTTGTCATGGAGGGACGGCTGTGCATCGATTTCCTGTGCCCGGTCGTGGATCCTCTTCGGGTTGCAGCGTTTTCAGATGCCCCTGGGGACGATGCGTGGATTTCCTGCTGGCAGGACGAAGTCACAAGAGCTGCGTCGATTCGGTGGGCTTTGCGGCAAATTTTCTACCGCACGGCAGGCGCTGCATTGATTCCTCTCTGGAAGTTGGGCTGCGTCATTCCGGCTCGGCTGTGCGTCGATCCGGTGGGCCGTGCATTAAATTTCCGAGCGCTGCATCGATCTTCTCGATGTAAAGTCAGGCTGCATTGTTCCGGTTCAGCATGCGGTGAAATTTTCACCACGGTGCAGGCTATTTGTCATTTCTGGCAGGCTGTGAGGCGAATTTTGCTGCACAAGGAGTCCTTCTTATAGAGATGAAGTCTTTTTGGTCCTGGGACTTCAGGGAACAGGAGGCAAGCTCTATCCAAGCCCTTGGAGAGCACTTCTTCACCACAGCCAAAAGTAGCAAGGCAGCAGGGCAACAGCAGGGCAGCAGTCCTTCACAGAAAGCAGACAGGCAGGTCTTCTTGGCAGGATGCAGGTTCTGGTTCAGTTTCTCTTCTCCAGGAAGTGTCTGAGTTGGTAGGGGAAGAGGCCCAGTTTAAATACCCAAATGTGCCTTTGAAGTGGGGGAGACTTCAAAGAGTGGACTAGAAGTGCACAAGGTCCCCTTTCCGTTCAATCCTGTATGCCAGCGTCCCAGTAGGGGGGGTGGCAGTCCTTTATGTGAGGGCAGGCTACTGTCCTTTGCAAGTGCCAGGCCCTCCATCCTCCCAGCCCAGGATGACCCATTCAAAATGCAGATGTATGCAAGTGAGGCTGAGTATCCTGTGTTTGGGATGTGTCTGAGTGAATGCACAAGGGAGCTGTTAACTAAACCTAACCAGACGTGGATTGTAAGGCACAGAAGGATTTAAGTGCAGAGAAATGATCACTTTCTAAAAGTAGCATTTCAAAAATAGTAATATTAAATCCAGCTTCACCAGTCAGCAGGATTTTGTATCACCATTCTGGCCATACTAAATATGACCTTCCTACTCCTTTCAGATCAGCAGCTACCACTCAAACAATATATGAGGGCAGCCCCAATGTTAGCCTATGAAGGGAGCAGGCCTCACAGCAGTGTAAAAACGAATTTAGGAGTTTTACACTACCAGGACATGTAACCTACAAAGGTAATGTCTTGCCTTTTGCCTACACAGCACCCTGCCCTATGGGTTACCTAGGGAATACCATAGGGGTGACTTATATGTAGAAAAAGGGGAGTTTTAGGCTTGGCAAGTACTTTTAAATGCTAAGTCGAATTGGCAGTGAAACTGCACACACAGGCCTTGCAATGGCAGGCCTGGGACAAGGTTAAGGGGGTACTTAAGTGGGTGGCACAATCAGTGCTGCAGGCCCACTAGTAGCATTTAATGTATAGGCCCTGGGCACATATAGTGCACTTTACTAGGGACTTAAATTAAACAGTCCAATTGGGTATGATCCAATTTTACCATGTTTAAAGGGAGAGAGCATATGCACTTTAGCACTGGTTAGCAGTGGTAAAGTGTGCAGAGTCTTAAAGCCAGCAAAAACAGTATCTAAAAAGTAGAGGGAGGCAGGCAAAAAGTTAGGGGTGACCCTAAGGCTGTCAGGTCTAACATGCAGGATGTCAGTGCAGGCTATCAGTGGGGGATGTCAGTGCAGGCTATCAGTGCAGACTATCAATGTTTCCCTACGTATACTGCCCATTGTCTTGCCACTTGACGTCTATTTATAGATCAGTTGAGCATTGGTGCCTGAGCTTGCATTTGAACAGATATCTATTTTTGAGAGAATTGTCAGCACATTCAGAAATACAGTCAAAGAAATCGATATGAATGGATATGTTAAATATCATCAGTTTATTTCTTACCCTTCACCACTTTCGTTCACTTTCTTCAGCTGGAGGCTGCGGCCACCGGCTGGGGAGCCCTTGCCCAGGTAGATCTCTGTTGAGATCTTCTGATGCTCATCCACCACAAACGCGTTGATGCCTTCACCCTTCAGCAGGTCACTCTTGGTGAGGACATTCAGTCCCAGCTCTGTCACTGGGCAGTTTGGATCCTGCATTTTCTTCACATAATTATTGACTTCTTTCTATTGGGCTTCTGTTTGCTTAATGTGTATTCCCTCAACTTGTGTCTTTTTCATATCACTTTTGTATTTTTGCTCTACAAAGAATCGCTCTGTCTCATTTCTTCCAAGAATATTGCCAATTATTTTTACCTATGTGCTCATTCACTTCTGCAAGCGAAGGTGTACTCACATAACTTGTTAGGCGGCCTGAAAGCAAATCAACAAAGTTATCATTGAGTTCTTGGGCTATTCCATCCAACAATTCTACTTTCCTAGTCTCCGCAGCTGGGAAATTTCAGTGTCACATCATTCTTGCAGCAGATGAAAACCGATTGCATTCTTTGTTTATAAATGGAATTACTCTTTGTTCAATCATGACTTTATTTGGGGCAGAGTTTATCGTCTACACAAACTCAACTGTTCTTTTTCCATCTTCAACACTGAGCTTGAACCCTTTCTGGGTGACTCCTTTCACCATGGCCTCCTCCAGGATTTTCATGATGCAATCTTTCATGGAGCTGAGGTAACCAAAGAACTTTTTTAGACTGACGTAATCATCAGCAATATTATTGACAACATAATGGCAAACGTGCCATTACACTATTCATGATCTGTTTATGTGCTTCTGGAATCTGAAAAGTGGCTGGGATTTCAGATTTTAAGGTGCACTCTGGCACCCTATGGACACTTACAAACTTTATAACTGATTGGCTCAAAACTTCATCCCCCTTTACTGATTTTTCTATCATGTCTTTAAAGGCTTTTTCAAATACTTCTTTGAAGACTGCTTTGAGGGCTTCATCCATTCCCTAACCTACAGCTCTCAGAGCCCCTTGTTTAGCCAGTTCTTGGCCAGTGTACTTTGCTGCCTGCACAAAGTTTTCTTCATGGCAGATTTTGAAGCAAGGGTCTTGATGGAGTTGGACTGAGCCTTTTTGGAAACAACAGAGGCGTTTGTTTTTTCAGAACTATGAATGAAGGACACTAGAGCTTTTCCAGAACAAATTAGGTCATCGGCAAGAGAGGCAAAAGTTTTTGTGCCATTGAATAGACCTTTGCTCACTTCCACAACAGCTTGTGCTGCCTTTTTAATCATGCTAAATCCTGTAGTTATGAGTGATACCCCAATTCTAATGGCTTTCGATATTGCCCATTCTGCCCAATCGAATGCACCCTTTATCATCCCTTCAACCCCTGTTATCATGTCCGACACACCTTCAGAAATTAGACCCATTCCGAACTGACTAACTGTCCCACAGGTGAAAACACACACAAGAATCCCAGCAAGGACCTGCAGAGCTCCAATAATAAAGAAAATGAGGGCATTAATGGAGAATTCTGGCTTCTTCTCGACTTCAAACACAATGGACAAACAATAGTCATACAGCACATTGAGTTAATCAGTTGTTATAGGACTATGATCAGTTTCCAATGAGAAGACAGCCTGGTCCTTAGTGATAGCGTTGCTTTTGTTCTTTTGGAATTCTGTTAGCTTTGCAATGGATTTATCGATGTAATCGATCCAGGACTTGAATAGACCCTTGTGCAGCTGCATTTGTTTTGTAAAATTGGGTTAATCTCTGTTGTGAGGTTCAAACTTGGCTAAGCAGGACATCTGGCAGCACACTGTGGTGTTGGACACCTCAGATACATAGACATCGATCATTTTCTTGGATTCATTCAAGAGATCCATTGCCTTCTGCCTGTAGCCCTCCTGTCCCAGATTAATTGTGATGTAGGCTTGATTATAGAGTGAGACAGGGCGGTACACCCGATCAGTCTTCTCTGCTTTCTGCCAGAATGATAGTGCTCCATAATCCCATGTTTTGTTCTGAGTGTGGAGATACATGCGGTCCATAGCCTGTTTGATGAAGTCGTAGAAGTTATCTGATTCCCCTCGCAGTAGACTCTCTGCCCTCCTCTGGATAAAAAGGCCAAGGTCTTTCTTGAGCTCATTGATGTGTTTGTGTTTATCTATGTCCTTGTCATGTGATGTAAGCCAAAGGGCCCAGCTCTCTTTTAGTGTGTTGAGAACTGGGCGGTAGTCTTTTGACCGGCTTTTTCTGAGTGTAATCAAAGGTGTCTTTGTCACTTGATGAATCAAAAGTTGTATAGACGTCAAGTTTTTCAACCTTACTTTATTTCCTTTGAAAAACATTTAGCTGTTCACAAAAGTTCTGAAAGAGTCCTTTCCGCATTTGTACTTATAGGCGCTCCTCAGCCTCCATCTCTGCGATGTGTGTTTTTATGGTAGCGTGCTCTGAGCTTTCTTATAACCCTCATGGGTTGGTCCTGGTAGGATGGTGACAGGTCATCATGGTTTATTATCATTTGGACCACGCCAAGGTTTCCTTTTCGAGCCGTCCTGCCAAATACTTGCTTTTCTACCCTCATGTTTGTTGGGAAATGGGTGAAAATTACAAAGAGTCCTCCACTTCTATTCACTTCTTCAGTGCTTTTAAAATCTGTACTTATTCCACCAAGGTTTGTGGCAATGATAACATCTCCTGCACCATAAATACTTGCCTTAACATTGTCTTTATCACTTCTGGTGTACAAAATTACTTTGTCTTGATTAGGGACAGCTTTTAATTCTATGCACTCTTTGTAGGAGGCTGGCCTGGCTTATAGTGGGTACCTGATGGTACTTAGACCTTGTGCCAGGTCCAGTTATCCCTTCTTGGTAGAGTAGTAGTGTTCTAGCAGCTTAGGCTGATAGAGGTAGCTATAGCAGAGAAGCTTAGGCTGAACTAGGAGACATGCAAAGCTCCTACTAAACCACTTATATCATGAAGGTACTATATCATAAGAAACACAATACTCAGAATTACTGAAAATAAAGGTACTTTATTTTAGTGACAATGTGCCAAAAATATCTCAGAGGATATACTCCCTTAGGAGGTAAGTAGAATAAACAAAATATACACACAAATAAAAATCAGGAAAGTAAACAGTTAGAAAAGTAGTGCAAACACTGTAGAATACAATAGTATGCAATAGGCCTAGGGGCACCACAAACCATATATTAAGAAAGTGGAATGTGAACCACTTAGGGACCCCTGGCCTAGTGTAGTGTGTAGAGGGTCGTTGGGAGTGTAAGAAAACACTAAGGGTGTCTGAGATACCCCAACCCAAGACCCTTAAAAGTAGGAGTAAAGTGATTCTACTTCCCCAGAAACAGAAAAAAAGTTGTCATAGGAGATTCTGCAAAGACCACAACCGACTGCAAAGCACTGAAGATGGATTCCTGGACCTGAGGACCTGTAAAGGAAGAGGACCAAGTCCAAGAGTCACGAAAGTGTCCGGGGGGGCAGGAGCCCACTAAACCCCGGATGAAGGTGCACAATGGCTGTCTCTGGGTGGAAGAAGCTGAAGATTCTGCAACAATGAAAGATGCCAGGAACTTCTTCTTTGCACAGAAGATGTCCCACGGAGTGCTGGAGGATGCACAGTTGTTTCTTTGGAGAAAGACCGCAAACAAGCCTTGCTAGCTGCAAAGGTCTCAGTTGAAGAAAATGGGTGCTGCCTGGGCTAAAGGAACACCAGGAGGTCGCCACTTGGAAGAAGAGACAGAGGGGGCCCTCAGCAACACAGAGAGCCCATGCAGAAGAAGGAAGCCCCAGCAGAAGTACTTGAACGTGGGCTCAAGAAAACTGAGCATGGCAGTTGTCTCAACACTACAAAAGAGGGTCCCACGAACCCGGTGGTCAACTCAGCGAGTTGAGCAAAGCTAGGAAAGAGTGCTGGGGACCTGGGCTATGCTGTGCACAAAGGATTCCTTGCAAAAGTGCACAGAAGCTCTAGCAGCTGAAGTTCACGCAGTACACAGGATTACTATCTGGAAAGGGGAGGAAAGGACTTACCTCCTCCAAATTCGGAAGGTTGGACCACTGGACAGTGTTAGTCACTTGGGACCACCACCTGTGTTCCAGGGGCCACACTCGTCAGGATGAGAGGGGTCCCAGAGTACCAGTGACGCTGACGTTTGGTGCTTGCTGGAGCAGGGGGAAGACTCCATCAACCCACAGGAGATGTCTTCTTGGCTTACACTGCAGGGTGAAGGCAGACAGCCCCCAGAGCATGCACCACCAAGAGACAGTCGAGAAAGCTGGCAGGATTAGGCGCTAAAATGTCACTGGTAGTCTTCTTGCTACTTTGTTGCAGTTTTGCCGGCGTCCTGGAGCAGCCGGCGGTCGATTCTTGGCAGAAGTCAAAGAGGGAGATGCAGAGAAACTCTGTTGAGCTCTTGCAAATCGTTATCTGAGGAAACGCCCACATGAGAGACCCTAAATATCCCTCAGAGGAGGATTGCCCACCTAGAGAGGTAAGTACCTATCAGGAGGGGTCTCTGTCGTCACCTGCTAGCACTGGCCACTCAGAGGCCTCCATTGTGCCCTCACACCTCTGGATTCAATATGGCAGAAATCTGGGACACACTGGAGGAGCTCTGGGCACCACCCCTGGGGTGGTGATGGACAGGGGAGTGGTCACTCCCCTTTCCTTTGACCAGTTTTGCACCAGAGCAGGGGCTGGGGCTTCTCTGAACTGGTGTAGACTGGTTTATGCAAGGATGGCACCATCTGTGCCCTTCAAAGCATTTCCAGAGGCCTGGAGAGGCTACTCCTCTCAGGCCCTTAACACCTATTTCCAAAGGGAGAGGGTGTAACACCCTCTCTCAGAGGAAATCCTTTGTTCTGCCTTCCTGGGACTGGGCTGCCCAGACCCCAAGAGGGCAGAACCCTGTCTCTGGGTTGGCAGCAGCGGTAGCTGCAGAGAAAACCCCAGAGAGCTGGTTTGGCAGTACCCGGGGTCCATGCTGGAGCCCCGGGGATGCATGGGATTGGCACCCCAGTACCACATTTGGCATGGCGGGACAATTCCATGGTCTTAGACAGGTTACATGGCCTTATTCAGAGTTACAATTGTGAAGCTACATATAGGTATTGACCTATATGTAGTGCACATGTGTAATGGTGTCCCCACACTCACAAAGTCTGGGGAAATTGCCCTGAACTATGGGGGGCACCTTGGCTAGTGCCAGGGTGCCCTCACACTTAGTAACTTTGCACCTAACATTCACCAAGTGAGGGTTAGACATATAGGTGAATTATAAGCTACTGAAGTGCAGTGTAAAATGGCTGTGAAATAACGTGGACGTTATTTCACTCAGGCTGCAGTGGCAGTCCTGCGTAAGAATTGTCTGAGATCCCTGTGAGTGGCAAAAGAAATGCTGCAACCCATAGGGGTCTCCTGGAACCCCAATACCCTGAGTATCTTGGTACCAGATACTAGGGGATTATAAGGGTGTTCCAGTGTGCCAATTAGAATTGGTGAAAATGGTCACTAGCCTATAGTGACAATTTTAAAGGCAGAGAGAGCATAAGCACTGAGGTTCTGATTAGCAGAGCCTCAGAGACACAGTTAGTCACTACACAGGGACACACATTCAGGCCACAAACTATGAGCAATGGGGTCCTGGCTAGCAGGATCCCAGTGAGACAGGCTTAAACAAACTGACATACAAGTAAAAAAATGTGGGTAACATGCCAGGCAAGATGGTACTTTCCTACACAACCTCCCCAAACGAGGGACAATAAGCCTAACCTTGCCCAGATGAGTCTTCATTGTCTAAGTGGAAATATCTGGAGAGTCCATCTACATTGGAGTGGGTACTCCCAGGTCTATTTTCCAATGTATAGTCCATTCCCTTTGGGGAGATGGACCACCTCAATAATTTAGGGTTTTCACCTTTCATTTGATTAAGCCATAATAGAGGTTTGTTGTATGTCTGAACAATAAAGTGAGTACCAAACAGGTATGGTCTCAACTTTTTCAGGGCCCAGACCACAGCAAAGGCCTCCCTCTCTATGGCAGCCTAATGCTTTTCTCTAGGGGTCAACCTTCTGCTGATAAAAGCAACAGGTTGATCCTGCCCCTCAGTGTTAAGATGTGCTAGAACTGCTCCTACCCCTAATTCAGAAGCATCAGTCTGGACTAATAATTTTTTGGAGTAACAAGGGCTTTTTAGGACAGGTGCAGAGCACATGGCCTGTTTTAGCTCATCAAAAGCCTTTTGACAGCTGGCTGTCCACAATACCTTTTTAGGCATCTTCTTTGATGTGAGGTCATTAAGAGGGGTAACTATAGTGCCATCATTTTATGAACCTCCTGTAGTACCCTGTGAGGCCTAGGAAGGCTCTCACCTGGGTTTGAGTTATAGGGGGAGCCCATTCCATAATGGTTTGGATCTTCCCTGCAGTGGTGCAATCTGTTCCCCACCTACCAGGCGGCCCAGATAAACCACCTTCCCCTGTCCTATCTGGCACTTTGAGGCCTTGCTAGTGAGGCCTGCCTTTTTCAGGGCCTCCAAAACATTCCACAGGTGGACCAGGTGATCATCCCAGGTGGAGCTAAATACAGCAATATCGTCTACACATGCTGCACTAAAGGCTTCCAATCCTTGGAGGACTGTGTTCACCAACCTTTGAAAAGTGGCAGGTGCATTCTTCAATCCAAAGGACATAACAGTGAACTGATACTTCCCTCCAATGGTTGCAAATGCTGTTTTGGTTTAGCATCTTCTGATCTGCCCATACCCTGCAGTTAAATAAAAGTACTTAGATACTTGGCAGAGGCCAGTGTATATATCAGCTCATCTGCCCTGGGTATAGGGTGAGCATCAGGTTTTGTTACTTAATTGAGACCCCTATAGTCCAGACAAAACATAATTTCCTTTTTTTCCATCTTTACTATGAGGTTTGGGGACAACCACCACTGGGCTGGCCCAGGGGCTTTCGGAGGTTCAATCACTCCCAGATCCAACATTTTCTGTACCTCTTGTTTAATACAGTCTCTGACATAGTCAGGCTGTCTATAAATTTTACATTTTACATGTAAACCATCTTCAGTGTCAATTGTGTGCTCACACCAGGTAGTTGTACCTGGAATTAGTGAGAAGAGGTCAGAGAACTGGTCAAGGAGATTTATGCAATTGTCCTTCTGCTCAGCAGTAAGGCAATCTGCTAATACAACTCCCTACACTAAGCTGTCAGCTTCAGTGCTGGAGAAGAGGTCAGGGAGAGGGTCAGTCTCTTCCTCCTGCCCCTCATCTGTGGCCATGAGCAGGGTTAAGTCATCCCTGTCATAGTAAGGTTTCAGGCGATTGACATGAAGCACCCCAAGGGGGCTTCTGGCAGTGCCAAGGTCCACCAAGTAGGTGACCTCACCTTTCTTTTCCACAATGAGATGGGGTCCACTCCATTTGTTCTGGAGTGCTCTTGGGGCCACAGTCTCCAATACCCACACCTTCTGTCCTGGGTGGTACTGAGGCAGAACAGCCTTCTGCTCATGCCATTGCTTTTGGAGCTCTTGGCTGGCCTGAAGGTTTTTACTGGCCTTTTTCATGTACTCAGCCATCCTTGATCTGAGGCCAAGTACATATTCCACAATGTCTTGTTTGGGAGCTTTTAAAGATTGTACCCAACCCTCCTTCACAAGAGCAACGGGACCGCTTACAGGGTGTCCAAAGAGGAGTTCAAAAGGGCTGAAGCCCACTCCTTTCTGTGGTACCTCCCTATAAGCAAAAAGGAGGCATGGCAACAGGACATCCCATCTCCTCCTGTGTTTTTCAGGGAGTCCCATGATCATGCCTTTGAGAGTTTTCTTAAACCTCTCAACCAATCCATTTGTTTGTGGATGATAAGGGATGGTGAACTTGTATGTAGCACCTCTTTCCTTCCACATTGCCTTGAGATATGCAGACATGAAGTTACTTCCTCTGTCTGATACCACTTCCTTAGGGAAACCCACTCTAGAAAATATTCCCAGGAGGGCTTTTGCCACTGCAGGAGCTGTAGTGGTCCTTAAGGGAATAGCATCAGGGTACCTAGTGGCATGGTCCACTACCACAAGGATAAATCTATTTCCTGAAGCTGTTGGAGGGTCAAGAGGTCCAACAATGTCAACCTGTACCCTCTCAAAGGGCACCTCAACCACTGGGAGTGGAATTAAGGGGGCCTGAGGTGTGCCACCAGTCTTGCCACTGGCTTAGCACGTCACACAGGAGCGACAAAACTCCTTGGTGTCATCTGACATATGAGGCCAGTGAAACAATGGAACAAGCCTGTCCCAAGTTTTACTTTGCCCCAAATGCCCAGCCAAAGGAATATCATGAGCCAAAGTCAGAAGAAACTCCCTATACTGCAAAGGGATGACCAATCTCCTGGCAGCTCCAGGTTCAGGGTCCCTTGACTCAGTATAGAACAGGTTGTCTTCCCAATAGACTTTATGGGTATCGGTGATATCCCCATTCTGCTGTTTGACAGCTTGCTGTCTTAAACCCTATAGTGTGGGGCAGGTCTGCTGTGCCACACTCAGCTCTTCCCTAACATGCCCCCCTGCACCCAAAAGCTCAGCAGTGTCTGCTGCCAGCTCATCCGATGTAGGTTCTGCACAGAGAGAGGATTCCTCTTCCTCAAAAGGGGAATCTTCTGGAGAGGAAAGGATAGTGGGCAAGGATGTACCCTTTCTACCCCTAGCTTTTGGGAGCACTTGGTCCATTTTTCCAGGATCCAAGTTTCCCTGTCCTCCTTGCTTCTGGGCCTGAGCCCTTGTGAGAGCAAATATATGCCCTGGAATGCCCAGCATTGTTGCATGAGCCTCCAACTCCACTTCAGCCCAAGCTGATGTTTCCAAATAATTTCCCAGTAAGCAGTCTACAGGTAAATCAGTGGCTACCACAACTTTCTTTGGGCCAGTAACCCCCTCCCCCCTGAGTTGAGATTCACAACAGCCATGGGGTGGCTAAGAGTGTTGTTATGAGCATCAGTCACTTGGTACTGCTGACCAAGTAGGTGTTGTTCAGGGGCAACCAGTTTCTCTATCACCATGGTGACACTGGCTCCTGTGTCGATGTAGGCCTCAACCTCAACACCATTTATTAGGGGTAGTTGCTTGTACTTACCCATATTAAGGGGACAAACATCAATACCACCCACAGAGACTAAAACAGCCTATGTGGTCTCCCTAACAAGATCAACCCCCACTAAATTACCAATGGGGAGCCCAGCTACACCCTGTGACAGGCTATTTGTAGTGTTCTTCCGTCCACCACTGCTATTACTAGGGGCACTAGTGGATGCAGTTGGGGTTGTGGTGGTGGGAGCCTTGGTGTTTTTCTTTGGACAAGTGGAATCACTTGCCCTATGGCCTTTACTTTTACATAAATTACACCATGGCTTATTTTTATTGTATGAAGAGGATTTGGACCCACCTCCCCCAGAGGGTTTTTGTGGGCCTGATGAAGACTCTGAACTCTTTTTTTCTTTGTCCCCACCCTTGTTAGAAGACTTATCATCCTTCTTCTTGCCATCCTTGTCACCACCTGTATGATCTTTTCTGCTCACTCTTGTTCCGACCCATTTGTCTGCCATCTTTCCCAATTCTTGGGGAGGAGTAAGATCTGAGTCTACGAAGTACTGATGCAACAAGTCAGACACACAATTATTCAAGCTATGATCTCTCAAAATAAGATTATACAGGCTTTCATAGTCAGTCACCTTACTGTCATGTAACCACCTCTCCAAGGCCTTCACTGAACAGTCTACAAAGTCTGTCCAGTCTTTAGAGGACTCTTTTCTGATATCTCTGAACTTTATCCTGTATTGTTCAGTGGTTAAGCTAAACCCATCTAAGAGTGCATCTTTCAAAACTTTGTAGTTGTTGGCATCACTATCCCTGACAGTAAGGAGTCTGTTCCTACCTTTGCCAGTGAAAGATAGCCACAATATAGCAGCCCACTGCCTTTGAGGGACTAACTGTACCATACATGCCCTCTCAAGTGCAGAAAATCACTTGTTTATGTCATCCCCCTCCTTGTAAGGGGGGACAATGTTATGCAGGTTTCTTGAATCTGTTTCTCTAACAGGATGAGTATCAAGATTGCTGCTACTGCCACCATGGGGAACTAACCCCAACTTCTGTCTTTCCCTCTCTACATCTAGGGATTCCCGATCTAAGGCCAACTGCTGCAGTCTTAGCTTCAGTCTGGCCTCTTCCAAACTCAGCTTTCTGAGTTCCCTATCTATGGTGTTATCCTCAGGGTGGGAGGTTTGGGAATTCTCTGACACAGAAGTAATGTGAGAATTAGCAGAAGTGGACCTTTCTCTAACTAGCTGAACCCTAGTGACCTGGCCTTTTGGAGTAAAAGGCGCCCTACTGATGTGTGACCCCCCCTCCATCACTACCAGCTGCACTAAGTGGCGTGATAACTGAAAGGTCTTTGGAAGTAACCACCCCAGAGTGCTCAGGGCCCTCCCCTGATTCTGGGTGCCCCCTTCTCTACCTCCTGATCCTGGGTGTGACCAGTCTGACTCTGGTCACAATCAAGGAGAAGGCAAAGAGGGAGATCCTTAGTAGGGTTCTTACCAATCCCTAAACTCCTTTCTATACAGAGACCCCTCAAACTTTTACAGTTTAGATTCTCATAGGTTGTCTTCAACAGACACAGTGGAATGAAAGAGGTTAGGGGAGAGAGAAAAAGTTTAGAAAACTTTTACAGAAAAGAGAAAAACGTTTTCAAACTTTTCAGAAACGTTTTAGAAAGTTTTTAGAAAGAAAGTAAAACTGTTAAGGTTACTTGTATATATTTCTTAGTATTTAGAATATGGTTTTCCTATAAAAAGCACCAATGACAAAGTGGGAAAGCAGTTATAAGTACTTATGTCACCACTGCACCACCAGTGTAGGAGGCTGGCCTGGCTTATAGTGGGTACCTTGTGGTACTTACACCTTGTGCCAGGTCCAGTTATCCCTTATTAGTAGAGTAGTAGTGTTCAAGCAGTTTAGGCTGATAGAGGTAGCTAGTCAGAAGTCGAAGAGAGAGGTGCAGAGGAACTCTGATAAATTCTTGCAAGTCGTTATCTGAGGAAAAGCCCACTGGAGAGACCCTAAATAGCCCTCAGAGGAGGATTTGCCACCTAGTCAGGTGAGCACCTGTCAGGAGGGGTCTCTGACGTCACCTGCTGGCACTGGCCACTCAGAGGCCTCCAGAGTGCCCTCACACCTCTGGAAACAAGATGGCAGAGGTCTGGGACACACTGGAGGAGCTCTGGCCACCACCCCTGGGGTGGTGATGGACAGGAGAGTTGTGCATAATCCAGTCTATACTGATTCAGGAACCCCCAGTCCCTGTTCTGATGTGAAATTGGACAAAGGAAAGGTGCCCAGAGCTCCTCCAGATTGTCCCTTGCATTAGCCATCTTGTTTTCCAGGGTGTGGGGATCCTCTGGGAGCATCTGAGTGGCCACTGCCATCAGGTGACGTCAGAGACTCCTCCTGATAGGTGAATACCTGGGTAGGTAGCCAATCCCCCTCTCAGGGCAATTTAGGGACTCTCCTCTGGGTTTTTCCTCAGATTCAGTTTGCAAGATTCCTCCAGGACTCCTCTGCATCCTCTACTTCAGCTTCTGACCGTCGGATCAAGCGCAGACTGCTCCAGGAACCGCTGTAACTGCAACAAAGTATCCAGGAAGACTCCTGTGACCTGCAACTTCAGCTCCAGCCGGCAATTGTAACAGTTTCCAAGGTGTGAACACTCCAAGGACTGCCTGTCTTCACCCTGCACCAGAAGAACCAAAGGAATCTCCTGTGGAGTGACGGAGTCCCTTCCCTGCTTCAGCAGGCACCTCTCTGCGACAACAACTAGTACTCTGGGGCTCCTCTCCTGTCGAAGAGCATGATCCCTGGAACACAGGTGGTGGACCAAAGTGATCCAGACTGTCCGAAGGTCCAGCTGTCCAAATTTGGTGGAGGTAAGAGCTTGCCTTCCCATGCAGCGACAGTACCCCTGTGCACTGCATCTTCTGCAGCTCCTTGGGCTTCTGTGCACTTCTTCCAAAAGTTCTTCGTGTACAGCATAGCCCAGGCTCTCAGCACTCCAATACTGCGACGAACAGCTCTCTAAGTTGTTCTCCTGCGGCGTGGAATCCTCCTGTGTAGTGCTACGATGACCGCACTTTGCAACTCCTTTGTCCCCATGTCCTGGGACTCCCATGGGTGCTGCGTGGTCTTCTGAGGGCTCTCGGAAGTGCTGAGAGAACCCCCTGTCTCCTCAGTCTGAGTTGAGTCCCCCAGGTACCTCCTGGGTCCGGGCAGCTCCTCTTTGATGCAAACCATGTACTTGCGTGAACCAAGGCTTGTTGGCGGAATCCAGTAACGCAACCATCCTGCATCCAACAACTCGACGTGGAACATCTCTTGCACCAAGCAGGAACCCACAGCTATCTTCTTTGGTACATTTCTGTACTTTTCTTGCAACCGGAGAATCCACTTTTGCACCTTATTCCAGGTGGGTAGGGGCTCCTGTTCTTCTTGGACTCTTCTTCGACTTCTGGACTTGGTCTCCTCTCTCCACAGGTCTTGAGGTCTGGGAATCCATCATGGGTTTCTTGCAGCCTTGCTTGGTTCTTGCATAATTCTTCATCACAACGTCTGGTGGGTTCTGAGGAAACTTGCTGTAATTTAGTCCTGTTTTCCTAGGCTCTGGGATGGGGTATTTTACTTACTTTTTGTGTTTTCTTACACTCCCAGGGCCCCTCTACACACTACACTTGCTAGGAGGGAAATTTTCATTTGCATTCCACTATTTCAGTATATGGTTTGTGTTGCCCCTAGGCCTATTGCAACCTATTGTGTTTTTCACTGTTTGCACTATTTCCCTACTGTGTACTTACCTGATTTTAGTTTCTAGTGTATATATTGTGTTTAATACTTACCTCCAGAAGGAGTATTGTCTCTAAGATATTTATGGCCTTGTGTCACTAAAATAAAGTACCTTTTTTTTGGTAACACTGAGTATTGTCTTTTATTATGGATAAGTACTGTGTGACTATATTGGTATTGCAAGAGCTTTGCATGTCTCCTAGTTCAGCCTTGGCTGCTCTGCTACAGCTGTCCTTTTTGTCATAAAAAGAAAGTACCTTTATTTTTAGTAACTCTGAATATTGTGTTTCTTATGATATAGTACCTACATGATATAAGTGGTATTGCATGAGCTTTGCATATCTCCTACTTCAGCCTAAGCTACTCTGCTATAGCTACCTCTATCAGCCTAAGCTGCTAGAACACTGACTACATTTCACTAATAAGGGATAACTGGAACTGGTATGAGGTGTAAGCACCTTGGAGACTGGCTCATTGTTGCAGTACCCCCCCCCCACTTTTTGCCTGGTTTCTGAATGCAACTTGGGCTGGAGATGCACTGGGATCCTGCTAACCATGTTTCCAGTGCCAGTGTTCTTTCCCTAAAACATGGTAAAAGTGATTGGATACACCTTTAGCTACCACTATAAGTCCCTAGTAAAAGGTACTTAGGTAACCAGGGCATGGGGTACTGAGGGCAGCAGCACTGATTGTGTCACCCACAAGAGCCATGCATCCATATGTACCCAGCACTGCCATAGCAGGCTGAGTGTCCTGGTGCAAACCTAAAATACAAACTCAACATGGCACACTGCCTGTGTGCCCTGTTCACCCTACACTGCAAATGTTATGGGTATGTCACCCCTCTAGCAGGCCTTCCAGCCCTAAGGCAAGGTGCACAATACTATATGTGAGGAAGTAATTGCATGAGCAATATGCCCACACTGTGTCCTTGACAAACCTGGACATGGTGAATGAACAGAGCAGCCATTTTAATATATGTGCTGGACACTGGTCAATACGAGTTTCCCAGCTACATAATGGTTACTCTGAATCCTGGGTTGTTTGGTATCAAACAACTCAGAATAATAAATCCAAACTGGTACCAGTACTGGATTTATTATAAAATGTACCCAGGGGTCATCCTAGAGGTGACCCCTGAAAAAGCCAACTATCCTGGCATGGTTGCTGACATGGTTGCAAGCCTGCCACATCCAGACAGCCAATATACAAACCCTGGAGGAGAGCCCTGCCTCTCTGGTTTGTGAAACAAAGCCCTTCCTGGGTGGAGGAGCTAACTCCCCATCCCTCAGGAATGTGCACTGCCCTGGCAGTGAGGTTCAAAAGGCTACTGCCTTGAAACTCGACCCCCAGGCCTGCTGCTAGCAGCAGATGGCCTCCCCCTTTGCAAACCTCCCCTCTTGGAGGGAGCAAAGGCGGGAAACCACACAAAGGGTAGAAGGAGTGGCCTCACTGAGCATGCACCACCCCTAGGGGCTTGCAGGCAAAGTGGACCCTTGATTTAATTTTTCTCCGTCTTGGAATGGATGAAAATAGCCAATCAGGTTGAGGGAAGTGGCCCTTCCCACAGGAAGTGGTCACTGTAGTGGGTGTAGCCACCCAAGGGTAAATGTCCCATTGGACACTACCAGGTTCCCCCTAAAATGCCCCCTAAATTCTGTATTTAGTGGGCTCCCCAAAACCAAGAATTTAGATTTGAAAAGGATTCGAAGAAGAAAAGAAGACCAGCACTAAAAGAAGACCACAGCAAGAGAACTGAGGACCTGTTGCACAAGAAAAGGTGCCAAACTCTGCCTGCTGCACCAAGGACCCGAAAATCACTGCTGCAGAGGAGCTGAACAGTGGACTGACCCTAAGAAACCCATGAGACCTCCAGGCTTCAAGAACCATCCAAGATCTCCCGCCTGAGTGGAGGCACCACTCAAGAAAATCAAGAAACCTGCAAAGGACCAACAAAACAATGAGGGTCACTTCACTGACTGGCTGATATCTCCGCGACTGGAAGTCACATCCAGATCTGACGACTCACCAATGACCACCCTGATGTGACCCACAACTGTGCTAAGTTTGGTGGCACTGTGCCCTTTAGTGGCCGCGTTACGCTAATACCTTGGGTACTGGTCAGCTGACATCGGACAAGCAGAGAACCAACTCCCCCAGAGCTGAAAAAGAATTAGGAGGAAGCCCCAGTCAAGGGACTTCAGGAACACCCTGGACCTCCATCCAGAGTGCCCCGTTGTCCTGTAAGCAGCCCTCAAAATGACTCACTTCCAGCTCCAAAGTATTCCATTGTGCACAGCTCCTGGACCTCCAGCTTGCGCTGCACCTGGCCTCCCTGGGCCTTGCATCGCGGGATCCGCTGGGTGCCCCGGGTCCCCAACCCCTTGTGACCTCAACAGCCCAAGGGGACCCCAAGGCACCCTCTTTAAATCTGCAAACCAGCTCCTTTTCCAAGTGGCCCCTCCAGGTGACCCTGTGCCTGTGCCAAGAACCTCTCCAACGCTGCTCCCGCAGGAACTGGGAGCCACCCGAGACTCTCCAGCTGGCACAGTGTGCCCACCGACTGCTGCTACCACCCTGCAAGAGAAGAGACTCAGCTGTGTGATTTTTACTGCATTTTTAAAGGTGACTGTGCATTGATTGCAATGGTGCGTAATTACGCACAGAAAGACTAACTTTGCCAAAACTTTAAAAAGTCATAACAAGAAAAGTACTTAACATATTTTAAAGATCTTGGCCTTAAAATATATAGAAAGTCTGAAGTATTTTTATAAATTCTGGTCTTGAGTTATTCATTGAGTGTGTGTGGTGCATGATTGGATTTGTGAGTACAACAAATACTTAGCACATCTCCTGGATTAGCATAACTGCTCAACCAGCTACCTTAAAAATTGGAGCATTAGGGCCAGCCTCCAACATCAAGTGGTGGTAAAGTTACACACGATGCTTAGATTATTTGTGCAAGGATGCTGGCAAGTAATTAAAAATATGAAAATAGCTAAAAGGAAATTGATTTTGGATGAAAGAAAGATGATATTAAGGAGAATTATTATTAAAGTCACCCAAGTGCATCAGGAGAAATTTAGGCCCTGTAGGAAAGTACCATCTTGCCTGGCATGTTACCCCCATTTCTCACTGTATATGTGTTGTTTTAGTTGTATGTGTCACTGGGACCCTGCCAGCCAGGGCCCAGTGCTCATAAGTGTGCCTGAATGTGTTACCTGTGTTATGACTAACTGTCTCACTGAGGCTCTGCTATCCAGAACCTCAGTGGTTATGCTCTCTCATTTCTTTCCAAATTGTCACTAACAGGCTAGTGACCAATTTCAACAATTCACATTGGCTTACTGGAACACCCTTATAATTCCCAAGTATATGGTACTGAGGTACCCAGGGTATTGGGGTTCCAGGAGATCCCTATGGGCTGCAGCATTTCTTTTGCCACCCATAGGGAGCTCTGACAATTCTTACACAGGCCTGCCACTGCAGCCTGAGTGAAATAACGTCCATGTTATTTCACAGCCATTTACCACTGCACTTAAGTAACTTATAAGTCACCTATACGTCTATACTTTACCTGGTAAAGGTTAGGTGCAAAGTTACTTAGTGTGTGGGCACCCTGGCATTAGCCAAGGTGCCCCCACATTGTTCAGGGCAAATTCCCCGGACTTTGTGAGTGCGGGGACACCATTACACGCGTGCACTACACATAGGTCAATACCTATGTGTAGCTTCACAATGGTAACTCCGAATATGGCCATGTAACATGTCTATGATCATGGAATTGCCCCCTCTATGCCATCCTGGCATAGTTGGTACAATCCCATGATCCCACGGGTCTGTAGCTCAGACCCTGGCACTGCCAAACTACCTTTCCCGGGGTTTCACTGCAGCTGCTGCTGCTGCCAACCCCTCAGACAGGTTTCTGCCCTCCTGGGGTCCAGCCAGGCTTGGCCCAGGATGGCAGAACAAAGGACTTCCTCAGAGAGAGGGTGTTACACCCTCTCCCTTTGGAAAAAGGTGTCAGGGCTGGGAAGGAGTAGCTTCCCCCAGCCTCTGGAAATGCTTTCATGGGCACAGATGGTGCCCATTTCTGCATAAGCCAGTCTACACCGGTTCAGGGACCCCTCAGCCCTGCTCTGGCGTGAAACTGGACAAAGGAAAGGGGAGTGACCACTCCCCTGACCTGCACCTCCCCTGGGAGGTGCCCAGAGCTCCTCCAGTGTGCTCCAGACCTCTGCCATCTTGGAAACAGAGGTGCTGCTGGCACACTGGACTGCTCTGAGTGGCCAGGGCCAGCAGGTGACGTCAGAGACTCCTTCTGATAGGCTCCTTCAGGTGTTGCTAGCCTATCTTCTCTCCTAAGTAGTCAAACCCTCTTTTCTGGCTATTTAGGGTCTCTGCTTTGGGGATTTCCTTAGATAACGAATGCAAGAGCTCATCAGAGTTCCTCTGTATCTCTCTCTTCACCTTCTGCCAAGGAATCGACTGCTGACCGCGCTGGAAGCCTGCAAAACTGCAACAAAGTAGCGAAGACGACTACTGCAACTCTGTTCCTGCCGCCTTCTCGACGTTTTCCTGGTGGTGCATACTGTGGGGGTAGTCTGCCTCCTCTCTGCACTAGAAGCTCTGAAGAAATCTCCAGTGGGTCGACGGAATCTTCCCCCTGCAACCGCAGGCACCAAAGAACTGCATCACCGGTCCCCTGGGTCTCCTCTCAGCACGACGAGCGAGGTCCCTTAAATCCAGCAACTCTGTCCAAGTGACTCCTATAGTCCAGTGACTCTTCAGTCCAAGTTTGGTGGAGGTAAGTCCTTGCCTCCCCACGCCAGACTGCTTTGCTGGGAACCGTGACTTTTGCAGCTACTCCGGCCTCTGTGCACTTCCGGTGGAAATCCTTTGTGCACAGCCAAGCCTGGGTCCACGGCACTCTAACCTGCATTGCACGACCTCCTAAGTTGTCCTCCGGCGGCGTGGGACTCCTTTGTGCAACTTTGGGTGAGCACTGTTTCACTCCTCTTCGTAGTGCCGGTTCCGGCACTTCTGTGGGTGCTGCCTGCTTTTGAGAGGGCTCCTTGTCTTGCTGGGCGCCCCCTCTGTCCTCTGACGCAATTGGCGACATCCTGGTCCCTCCTGGGCCACAGCAGCATCCAAAAACACTAACGGCATGACTTGCAGCTAGCAAGGCTTGTTGGCGGTCTTTCTTCAGAAAAACACTTCAACACAACTCTCCACGGTGTGGTGGATCCATCCTCTAAAGGGGAATTCTCAAGCCCTTGTCGTTCCTGCAGAATCCTCAGCTTCTACTGTCCAGTAGCAGCTTCTTTGCACCCACAGCTGGCATTTCCTGGGCATCTGCCCATCTCCGACTTGCTTGTGACTTTTGGACTTGGTTCCCTTGTTCCACAGGTACCCTCGACTGGAAATCCATCGCTGTTCCATTGCTGGTTTGTGTCTTTCCTGCAGAATTCCCCTATCACGACTTCTTTGTCCTTTGGGGAACTTTAGTGCACTTTGCACTCACTTTTCAGGGTCTTGGGGTGGGCTATTTTTCTAACCCTAACTGTTTTCTTACAGTCCCAGCGACCCTCTACAAGGTCACATAGGTTTAGGGTCCATTTGTGGTTCACTTTCCACTTTTGGAGTATATGGTTTGTGTTGCCCCTATCCCTATGTGTCCCCATTGCATCCTATTGTAACTATACATTGTTTGCACTGTTTTCTAATACTATACTGCATATTTTAGGTATTGTGTACATATATCTTGTGTATATTTGCTATCCTCATACTGAGGGTACTCACTGAGATACTTTTGGCATATTGTCATAAAAATAAAGTACCTTTATTTTTAGTATATCTGTGTATTGTGTTTTCTTATGATATTGTGCATATGACACTAGTGGTACTGTAGGAGCTTCACTCGTCTCCTAGTTCAGCCTAAGCTGCTCTGCTAAGCTACCATCATCTATCAGCCTAAGCTGCTAGACACCCTATACACTAATAAGGGATACCTGGTCCTGGTGCAAGGTGTTAGTACCCCTTGGTACTCACTACAAGCCAGTCCAGCCTCCTACATTGGTTGTGCAGTGGTGGGATAAGTGCTCTGTAACTACTTACAACTTTTGTCATTGTACTTTTCATAAGAGAAAAATATACAAAACAAGTTCAGTGTATGTACACCTAACCAAAAAGTTTTGCATTTCTTTTCTCACTTCTTTTCTAAAGTGCTGAAAAGTACCTCTAACTTTCTAAAAAGTTCTTTAAAAGATTTAAAAGTTTTTTTCTGTCTTTCCAAAAGTTCTGAAAAACTTTTTCTCACTTTTTCTATCACTTAAACACTTTCTAAAATGTCTGGCACAGGCCAAACTGTTGATCTGTCCAAACTTGCTTATGATCACCTTAGCTGGAAAGGAGCAAGGAGTCTCTGCATAGAAAGATGTTTAAGTGTAGGGAAGAATCCCCCCAGAGAACTGTTGGTTAACATGCTTATAGAACAGGATAAGGCCAGAGGTGCCCCTTCTGTTGAAAAAGTAGCTAATGGTTCACAATCTGATCCAGGGACTCCCCTAGAAAAAGATTCAGGAAAGAAACTTCCTAGCCTGCCCATTACCAGACAGCCTAGCATAGTTGGTACTGATGTAGAGTCACACCATACTGATAGTGTTGCCTCACATCATAGCAAGAGTATTCCTTCACATCATAGTAGAAGTGATGTTTCTGTTAACCAAGCTGTTAGGATGCCTTGTGTTAGGGACAGGTCCCCTTCTGTTCATTCTCACCATACTTCTGTTTCAAGGAATGTACCACCCACCCACCCTGATGACAGAGTGTTAGAAAGGGAGCTCAATAGATTGAGAGTGGAACAAACCAGACTGAAGCTCAAGAAGCAACAGCTGGATTTGGATAGACAGTCCTTAGAAGTGGAAAGAGAAAGACAGAAATTGGGTTTAGAAACCCATGGTGGCAGCAGCAGTATTCCCCATAGTCATTCTGCAAAAGAGCATGATTCCAGTAATCTGCACAAGATAGTTCCCCCTTATAAGGAGGGGGATGACATTAACAAGTGGTTTGCTGCACTTGAGAGGGCCTGTGTTGTACAGGATGTCCCTCAAAGGCAGTGGGATGCTATCCTATGGCTATCATTTAGTGGAAAGGGTAGGGATAGGCTCCTTACAGTGAAAGAAAGTGATGCCAATAATTTTACAGTTCTTAAGAATGCACTCCTGGATGGTTATGGCTTAACCACTGAACAGTACAGGATGAAGTTCAGAGAGACCAAAAAGGAGTCTTCACAAGACTGGGTTGATTTTGTTGACCATTCAGTGAAGGCTTTGGAGGGGTGGTTACATGGCAGTAAAGTTGCTGATTATGAAAGCCTGTATAACTTGATCCTGAGAGAGCATATTCTTAATAATTGTGTGACTGATTTGTTGCACCAGTACCTGGTGGACTCTGATCTGACCTCTCCCCTAGAATTGGGAAAGAAGGCAGACAAATGGGTCAGAACAAGGGTAAACAGAAAAGTTCATACAGGGGGTGACAAAGATGGCAATAAGAAGAAGGATGGTAAGTCTTCTGACAAGGGTGGGGACAAATCTAAAAATGAGTCTTCATCAGGCCCACAAAAACACTCTGGTGGGGGTGGTGGGCCCAAATCCTCTTCTAATCAAAACAAAGAAAAGAAACCATGGTGCTATTTATGTAAAATAAAAGGCCATTGGACAACAGATCCCAGTTGTCCAAAGAAAAGCACCAAGCCTCCTACCGCTACAACCCCTACTGCTACACCTAGTGTCCCTACTAATAGCAGTGGTGGTGGGAGGAAACCTACTAATAGCCAATCCAAGGGAGCAGCTGAGCTCACATTTGGTAATTTAGTTGGGGTTGGTCTTGTTAGGGAGACCACAGAGGCTGTGTTAGTCTCTGAGGGGGCTATTGATTTAGCCTCCTTGGTTGCTTGTCCCCTTAACATGGATAAGTACAAGCAACTACCCCCAATAAATGGTGTTGAGGTTCAGGCCTACAGGGACACTGGTGCCAGTGTTACAATGGTAATAGAGAAACTGGTCCACCCTGAACAACACCTACTTGGTCACCAGTACCAAGTAACCGATGCTCATAACAACACCCTTAGCCACGCCATGGCTGTTGTGAATCTCAACTGGGGGGGAGGGTTACAGGCCCAAAGAAAGTTGTGGTTGCCTCAGATTTATCTGTAGACTGTCTATTAGGGAATGATTTAGAGACATCAGCTTGGGCAGAAGTGGAGTTGGAGGCTCATCCAGCAATGCTGGGCATTCCAGGGCATATTTTTGCTTTGAGCAGGGCTCAGGCCAAAAAGCAAAAAGGACAGGGTGACTTGGATCCTGGAAGAATGGACCAAGTGCTCCCTAAAGCTAGGGCTAGTAGAAGCAAACCACTTCCTACTATCCCTTCCTCTACAGTGGATTCTACTTCTGAGGAAGAAGAATTTCCACCCTGTGCACAACCTACATCAGAGGAGCTGGAAACAGACACTGCTGAGCTTTGTGAAGGGGGGCCTGCCAGGGAGGAACTGAGTGTGGCACAGCAAACCTGTCCCACACTAGAGGGTCTAAGGCAGCAAGCTGTCAAACAAGCAAATGGGGATGTCAGTGACTCTCACAGAGTTTACTGGGAGGACAATCTTTTGTACACTGGAGCAAGGGATCCAAAACCTGGAGCTGCCAGGAGATTGGTGATTCCTCAGGAGTACAGAAAGTTCCTCCTAACTCTTGCTCACGACATTCCCCTAGCTGGACATTTGGGGCAAATGAAAACTTGGGACAGGCTTGTTCCCTTGTTTCATTGGCCTAGAATGTCAGAGGACACAAAAGATTTTTGTAAGTCCTGTGAAACCTGTCAAGCCAGTGGCAAGACAGGTGGCACCCCAAAGGCACCCCTTATTCTACTGCCTGTGGTTGGGGTTCCCTTTGAAAGGGTAGGGGTTGACATAGTTAGCCCCCTTGACCCTCCTACTGCTTCAGGCAATAGGTTTATCTTGGTGGTAGTGGACCATGCCACCAGATATCCTGAAGCAATTCCTCTAAGGACCACTACAGCTCCTGCAGTGGCAAAGGCCCTCCTGGGAATCTTTTCCAGGGTGGGCTTCCCAAAAGAGGTGGTATCAGACAGGGGAAGCAATTTCAGGTCTGCTTACTTAAAGGACATGTGGAAGGAGTGTGGGGTGACATACAAGTTCACCACACCCTATCATCCACAAACAAATGGACTGGTGGAGAGATTTAACAAAACTCTCAAAGGCATGATTATGGGACTCCCAGAAAAACTCTGCAGGATATGGGATATCCTTTTACCATGCCTCCTTTTTGCTTACAGGGAGGTACCCCAGAAAGGAGTGGGCTTCAGCACCTTTGAACTCCTATTTGGTCACCCTGTGAGAGGTCCTCTAACACTTGTTAAGGAGGGTTGGGAACAACCTTTAAAAGCTCCAAAGCAAGACATAGTGGACTATGTGCTTGGCCTCAGATCAAGGATGGCTGAGTACATGAAAAAGGCCAGTAAAAACCTTCAGGCCAGCCAAGAGCTCCAAAAGCAATGGCATGACCAGAAGGCTGTTTTGGTTCAGTATCAACCAGGGCAGAAAGTGTGGGTCTTAGAGCCTGTGGCCCCAAGAGCACTCCAAGATAAATGGAGTGGACCCCACACAATTGTTGAAAAAAAGGGTGAAGTCACCTACTTAGTTGACTTAGGCACTGCCAGGAGTCCCCTTAGGGTGCTCCATGTCAATCGCCTGAAACCCTACTATGACAGGGCTGATCTCACCCTGCTCATGGCAACTGATGAGGGACAGGAAAAAGAGAGTGACCCTCTCCCTGATCTCTTCTCTTCCACAGAACAAGATGCTCTAGTGGAAGGTGTTGTAATGGCAGATTGTCTTACTGCTGAGCAGAAAGACCACTACATAAATCTCCTGGTCAGTTTTCTGAACTCTTCTCTACTGTGCCAGGTACCACTTCTTGGTGTGAGCACACTATAGATACTGGAGACAGCTTGCCTGTCAAAAGTAAAATCTATAGGCAGCCTGACCATGTCAGAGACTGCATAAAGCAAGAGGTGCAGAAAATGTTAGAACTGGGAGTGGTTGAGCACTCTGAAAGTCCATGGGCTTCTCCTATATTACTTGTACCAAAACCTCATTCCAAAGATGGAAAGAAGGAAATGCGGTTTTGTGTTGACTACAGAGGTCTCAACCAGGTAACCAAAACTGATGCTCACCCTATACCCAGGGCAGATGAGCTCATAGATACACTGGCATCTGCCAAGTATCTAAGCACTTTTGACTTGACTGCAGGGTATTGGCAGATCAAATTATCAGAAGATGCAAAAGCAAAAACTGCATTTTCAACCATTGGAGGCCATTACCAATTCACAGTAATGCCTTTTGGATTGAAAAATGCAACTGCCACTTTTCAGAGGTTGGTGAACACAGTCCTGCAAGGGCTGGAAGCTTTTAGTGCAGCATATCTGGACGATATAGCTGTCTTTAGCTCCAGCTGGGATGATCACCTGGTCCACCTATGGAAAGTTTTGGAGGCCCTGCAAAAGGCAGGCCTCACTATCAAGGCTTCAAAGTGCCAGATAGGGCAGTGGAAGGTGGTTTATCTGGGACACCTTGTTGGTGGGGAACAGATTGCACCACTTCAGGGGAAAATCCAAACTATTATAGATTGGGTTCCCCCTACTACTCAAACTCAAGTGAGAGCCTTTTTAGGCCTCACTGGGTATTATAGGAGGTTCATAAAGAACTATGGCTCCATAACAGCCCCTCTTAATGACCTCACTTCAAAGAAAATGCCTAAAAAGGTATTATGGACAGCAAACTGTCAGAAAGCTTTTGAGGAGCTGAAGCAGGCCATGTGGTCTGCACCTGTCCTGAAAAGCCCTTCTTACTCTAAAAAATTCTATGTCCAAACTGATGCATCTGAATTAGGAGTAGGGGCAGTCCTATCACAACTTAATTCTGAGGGCCAGGATCAACCTGTTGCTTTTATTAGTAGGAGGTTGACCCCTAGAGAAAAGCGTTGGTCGGCCATAGAGAGGGAGGCCTTTGCTGTGGTCTGGGCACTGAAGAAGTTGAGGCCATACCTGTTTGGCACTCACTTCATTGTTCAGACAGACCACAAACCTCTACTTTGGCTAAAACAAATGAAAGGTGAAAATCCTAAATTGTTGAGGTGGTCCATATCCCTACAGGGAATGGACTATACAGTGGAACATAGACCTGGGAGTAGCCACTCCAATGCAGATGGACTCTCCAGATATTTCCACTTAGACACTGAAGACCCATCAGGTAATGACTAGTCTTATTGTCCTTCGTTTGGGGGGGGGGTTGTGTAGGAAAGTACCATCTTGCCTGGCATGTTACCCCCATTTTTCACTTTATATATGTTGTTTTAGTTGTATGTGTCACTGGGACCCTGGCAGCCAGGGCCCCAGTGCTCATAAGTGTTCCTGAATGTGTTACCTGTGTTATGACTAACTGTCTCACTGAGGCTCTGCTATCCAGAACCTCAGTGGTTATGCTCTCTCATTTCAAATTGTCACTAACAGGCTAGTGACCAATTTCACCAATTCACATTGGCTTACTGGAACACCCTTATAATTCCCTAGTATATGGTACTGAGGTACCCAGGGTATTGGGGTTCCAGGAGATCCCTATGGGCTGCAGCATTTCTTTTGCCACCCATAGGGAGCTCTGACAATTCTTACACAGGCCTGCCACTGCAGCCTGAGTGAAATAATGTCCACGTTATTTCACAGCCATTTACCACTGCCCTTAAGTAACTTATAAGTCACCTATATGTCTATCCTTTACCTGGTAACGGTTAGGTGCAAAGTTACTTAGTGTGTGGGCACCCTGGCACTAGCCAAGGTGCCCCCACATTGTTCAGGGAAAATTCCCCGGACTTTGTGACTGGGGGGACACCATTACACGCGTGCACTACACATAGGTCAATACCTATGTGTAGCTTCACAATGGTAACTCCAAATATGGCCATGTAACATGTCTATGATCATGGAATTGCCCCCTCTATGCCATCCTGGCATAGTTGGTACAATCCCATGATCCCATGGGTCTTTAGCTCAGACCCTGGCATTGCCAAACTACCTTTCCCGGGGTTTCACTGCAGCTGCTGCTGCTGCCTACCCCTCAGACAGGTTTCTGCCCTCCTGGGGTCCAGCCAGCTTGGCCTAGGATGGCAGAACAAAGGACTTCCTCAGAGAGAGGGTGTTACACCCTCTCCCTTTGGAAAAAGGTGTCAGGGCTGGGGAGGAGTAGCCTCCCCCAGCCTCTGGAAATGCTTTCATGGGCACAGATGGTGCCCATTTCTGCATAAGCCAGTCTACACCGGTTCAGGGACCCCTCAGCCCTGCACTGGCGTGAAACTGGACAAGGAAAGGGGAGTGACCACTCCCCTGACCTGCACCTCCCCTGGGAGGTGCCCAGAGCTCCTCCAGTGTGCTCCAGACCTCTGCCATCTTGGAAACAGAGGTGCTGCTGGCACACTGGACTGCTCTGAGTGGCCAGGGCCAGCAGGTGACGTCAGAGACTCCTTCTGATAGGCTCCTTCAGGTGTTGCTAGCCTATCTTCTCTCCTAAGTAGCCAACCCCTCTTTTCTGGCTATTTAGGGTCTCTGTCTCTGGGGAAACTTTAGATAACGAATGCAAGAGCTCATCCGAGTTCCTCTGCATCTCTCTCTTCACCTTCTGCCAAGGAATCGACTGCTGATCGCGCTGGAAGCCTGCAAACCTGCAACATAGTAGCAAAGACGACTACTGCAACTCTGTAACGCTGATCCTGCCGCCTTCTCAACTGTTTTCCTGCCTGTGCATGCTGTGGGGGTAGTCTGCCTCCTCTCTGCACCAGAAGCTCCGAAGAAATCTCCCGTGGGTCGACGGAATCTTCCCCCTGCAACCGCAGGCACCAAAAAGCTGCATTACCGGTCCCTTGGGTCTCCTCTCAGCACGACGAGCGAGGTCCCTCAAATCCAGCGACTCTGTCCAAGTGACCCCCACAGTCCAGTGACTCTTTAGTCCAAGTTTGGTGGAGGTAAGTCCTTGCCTCACCTCGCTGGGCTGCATTGCTGGGAACCGCGACTTTTGCAGCTACTCCGGCCCCTGTGCACTTCCGGCGGAAATCCTTTGTGCACAGCCAAGCCTGGGTCCACGGCACTCTAACCTGCATTGAACGACTTTCTAAGTTGTTCTCCGCGCGACGTAGGACTCCTTTGTGCGACTTCGGGTGAGCACCGATCATGCATCCTCGTAGTGCCTGTTTCTGGCACTTCTCTGGGTACTACCTGCTTTAGAGAGGGCTTTTTGTCTTGCTCGACGTCCCCTCTCTCTGCTGGTCCAATTTGCGACCTCCTGGTCCCTCCTGGGCCTCAGTAGCGTCCAAAAACGCTAACCGCAACGATTTGCAGCTAGCAAGGCTTGTTGGCGTTCTTTCGGCGGGAAAACACTTCTGCACGACTCACCACGGCGAGAGGGATCCGTCCACCAAAGGGGAAGTCTCTAGCCCTTTTTGTTCCTGCAGAAACCTCAGCTTCTTCTGTCCAGTAGAAGCTTCTTTGCACCCACAGCTGGCATTTCCAGGGCATTTGCCCATCTCCGACTTGCTTGTGACTTTTGGACTTGGTCCCCTTGTTCCACAGGTACCCTAGATTGGAAATCCACAGTTGTTGCATTGTTGGTTTGTGTCTTTCCTGCATTATTCCTCTAACACACGACTTCTTTGTCCTTAGGGGAACTTTAGTGCACTTTGCACTCACTTTTCAGGGTCTTGGGGAGGGTTATTTTTCTAACTCTCACTATTTTCTAATAGTCCCAGCGACCCTCTACAAGGTCACATAGGTTTGGGGGTCCATTCGTGGTTCGCATTCCACTTTTGGAGTATATGGTTTGTGTTGCCCCTATCCCTATGTTTCCCCATTGCATCCTATTGTAACTATACATTGTTTGCACTGTTTTCTAAGACTATACTGCATATTTTTGCTATTGTGTATATATATCTTGTGTATATTTCCTATCCTCTCACTGAGGGTACACTCTAAGATACTTTGGCATATTGTCATAAAAATAAAGTACCTTTTATTTTTAGTATAACTGTGTATTGTGTTTTCTTATGATATTTTGCATATGACACTAAATGGTACTGTAGTAGCTTCACACGTCTCCTAGTTCAGCCTAAGCTGCTCTGCTAAGCTACCATTATCTATCAGCCTAAGCTGCTAGACACCCTATACACTAATAAGGGATAACTGGGCCTGGTGCAGGGTGCAAGTACCCCTTGGTACTCACTACAAGCCAGTCCAGCCTCCTACATTGGTTGTGCAGCGGTGGGATAAGTGCTTTGAGACTACTTACCACTCTTGTCATTGTACTTTTCATAAGAGAAAAATATACAAAACAAGGTCAGTGTATATACACATAGCCAAAAAGTTTTGCATTTCCTCTTTTCACTCTTTTCTAAGTGCTGAAAAGTACTTCTAACTTTCTAAAAAGTTCTAAAAAGTTTTAAAAGTTTTTTTTCTCTGTCTTTCTAAAAAGCTCTGACAAACTTTTTTTTTTTACTATCACTTTAACTCTCTCTAAAAATGTCTGGCACAGGCCAAAATGTTGATCTGTCCAAACTTGCATATGATCACCTTAGCTGGAAAGGAGCAAGGAGTCTCTGTGTAGAGAGAGGTTTGAGTGTAGGGAAGAATCCTTCCTTAGAACTGTTAATTAACATGCTTAGAGAACAGGATAAGGCTAGAAGTGCCCCATCTGTTGAAAAAGTAGCTAATGGTTCTCATCTGATCCAGGGACTCCCCCAGGAAAAGATGCTGGAAAGAAACTTCCTAGCCTGCCCTTTACTAGACAGTCTAGCATAGTTGGTAATGATGATGAACCACACCATACAAATAGTGTTGTCTCACATCATAGCAAAAGCATTTATTCTCACCATCTGGTAGTGATGTTTCTGTTAGCCAAGCTGTTAGGGTGGCCTCTGTAAGGGACAGGTCTCCTTCTGTCCATTCTCACCATACTTCTGTTTCAAGGCATGTCCCTCCCACCCACCCTGATGACAGATTGTTAGAAAGGGAGCTCAATAGATTGAGAGTGGAACAAACCAGACTGAAGCTCAAGAAGCAACAGCTGGATTTGGATAGACAGACTTTAGAAGTAGAGAAGGAGAGACAGAAACTGGGTTTAGAAACCCATGGTGGCAGCAGCAGTATTCCCCATAGTCATCCTGCAAAAGAGCATGATTCCAGGAATCTGCACAAGATAGTTCCCCCTTACAAGGAGGGGGATGACATTAACAAGTGGTTTGCTGCACTTAAGAGGGCCTGTGTTGTATAGGATGTCCCTCAAAGGCAGTGGGCTGCTATCCTATGGCTATCATTTAGTGGAAAAGGTAGGGATAGGCTCCTTACTGTGAAAGAAAATGATGCTAATAATTTCCAAGTTCTTAAGACTGCACTCCTGGATGGTTATGGCTTAACCACTGAACAATACAGGATAAAGTTCAGAGAGACCAAAAAGGAGTCTTCACAAGACTGGGTTGATTTCATTGACCATTCAGTGAAGGCCTTGGAGGGGTGGTTACATGGCAGTAAAGTTACTGATGTCACTCCCCTTTCCTTTGTCCAGTTTCGCGCCAGAGCAGGGCTAAGGGGTCCCCTGAACTGGTGTAGACTGGCTTATGCAGAATTGGGCACATCTGTGCCCAACAAAGCATTTCCAGAGGCTGGGGGAGGCTACTCCTCCCCTGCCTTCACACCATTTTCCAAATTTAGAGGGTGTAACACCCTCTCTCAGAGGAAGTTCTTTGTTCTGCCATCCTGGGCCAGGCCTGGCTGGACCCCAGGAGGGCAGATGCCTGTCTGAGGGGTTGGCAGCAGCAGCAGCTGCAGTGAAACCCCAGGAAGGGCAGTTTGGCAGTACCAGGGTCTGTGCTACAGACCACTGGGATCATGGGATTGTGCCAACTATGCCAGGATGGTATAGAGGGGGCAATTCCATGATCATAGACATGTTACATGGCCATATTCGGAGTTACCATTGTGAAGCTACATATAGGTAGTGACCTATATGTAGTGCACGCGTGTAATGGTGTCCCCGCACTCACAAAGTTCAGGGAATTGGCTCTGAACAATGTGGGGGCACCTTGGCTAGTGCCAGGGTGCCCTCACACTAATTAACTTTGCACCTAACCTTTACCAGGTAAAGGTTAGACATATAGGTGACTTATAAGTTACTTAAGTGCAGTGTAAAATGGCTGTGAAATAACGTGGACGTTATTTCACTCAGGCTGCAGTGGCAGGCCTGTGTAAGAATTGTCAGAGCTCCCTATGGGTGGCAAAAGAAATGCTGCAGCCCATAGGGATCTCCTGGAACCCCAATACCCTGGGTACCTCAGTACCATGTACTAGGGAATTATAAGGGTGTTCCAGCATGCCAATGTGAATTTGTGAAATTAGTCACTAGCCTGTTAGTGACAATTTGTAAAGAGAAAGCATAACCACTGAGGTTCTGGTTAGCAGAGCCTCAGTGAGACAGTTAGGCATCACACAGGGAACACATACATATATGCCACAAACCTATGATCACTGGGGTCCTGGCTAGCAGGGTCCCAGTGACACATACCAAACATACTGAAAACATAGGGTTTTCACTATTACAGTGAGACAGTGAAAACACCCTGACATACACTCACAAAAGGCCAAAAGTGGGGGTAACAAGGCTAGAAAGAGGCTACTTTCTCACAATTCTCCTTCTGAGTAAGAATTATTTCCTCCCTGTGCAGAACCTTCACCAGATGAGCTGGCAGCAGACACTGCTGAGGTTTTGGGTGGAGGGGGGCCTTCCAGGGAAGAGCTGAGTGTGGAACAGCAATCCTCTCCCACATTAGAGGGTCTCAGACAGCAAGCTGTCAAGCAGCAAAATGGGGATGTCAGTGACTCACAAGAGTTTACTGGGAGAACAACCTCTTGTACACAGAGGCAAGGGACCCAAAACCTGGAGCAGCCAGGAGATTGGTCATTCCCCTGCAGTACAGAGAGTTCCTCCTAACTCTGGCACATGACATTCCTTTGTCTTGGCATTTGGGCCAGATCAAAACATGGGAAAGGCTTGTCCCCCTGTTTCACTGGCCTAGGATGTCAGAGGACAGAAAAGATTTCTGTAAGTCTTGTGTGGCCTGCCAAGCCAGTGGCAAGACTGGTGGCACACCAAAGGCTCCCCTTATTCCACTACCTGTGGTTGGGGTCCCCTTTGAAAGGGTAGGGGTCCCACACTAGAGGGTCTAAGGCAGAAAGCTGTCAAACAAGCAAATGGGGATGTCAGTGACTCTCACAGAGTTTACTGGGAGGACAACCTCTTGTACACTGAAGCAAGGGGTCCAAAACCTGGAGCTGCCAGGAGATTGGTGATTCCTCAGGAGTACAGAAAGTTCCTCCTAACTCTAGCCCACGGCATTCCCTTAGCTGGACATTTGGGGCAAATGAAAACTTGGGACAGGCTTGTTCCCTTGTTTCATTGGCCTAGAATGTCAGAGGACAAAAAGGAATTTTGCAAGTCCTGTGCAACCTGTCAAGCAAGTGGCAAAACAGGTGGCACTCCAAAGGCACCCCTTATTCCACTGCCTGTGGTTGGGATTCCTTTTGAAAGGGTAGGGGTTGACATAGTTTGCCCCCTTGACCCTCCTACTGCTTCAGGCAATAGGTTTATCTTGGTGGTTGTGGACCATGCCACAAGATATCCTGAAGCAATTCCTCTAAGGACCACTACAGCACCTGTAGTGGCAAAAGCCCTCCTGGGAATCTTTTCCAGGGTGGGTTTCCCAAAAGAGGTTGTATCAGACAGGGGTAGCAACTTTATGTGTGCATACTTGAAGGCTATGTGGAAGGAATGTGGTGTAACATACAAATTCACCACACCTTATCATCCACAGACTAATGGACTGGTAGAGAGGTTTAATAAAACTCTCAAAGGAATGATAATGGGACTCCCTGAAAAACTCAGGAGGAGATGGGATGTCCTGTTACCTTGCCTCATTTTTGCTTACAGGGAGGTACCCCAGAAAGGAGTGGGCTTCAGCCCCTTTGAACTCCTATTTGGGCACCCTGTTAGGGGTCCACTAACACTTGTGAAGGAGGGTTGGGAACAACCTTTAAAAGCTCCCAAACAGGACATAGTGGACTATGTACTTGGCCTAAGATTCAGAATGGCAGAGTACATGAAAAAGGCCAGTAAAAACCTTCAGGCCTGCCAAGAGCTCCAAAAGCAATGGCATGACCAGAAGGCTGTTCTGATTCAGTACCAACCAGGACAGAAGGTGTGGGTATTGGAGTCTGTGGCTCCAAGACCACTCCAAGACAAATGGAGTGGACCCCATCTCATTGTTGAGAAAAAGGGCGAGGTCACCTACTTGGTTGACCTGGGCACTGCCAGAAGTTCCCTTAGGGTGCTTCATGTCAACTGCCTAAAACCCTACTATGACAGGGCTGATCTCACCCTGCTCATGGCAACAGATGAAGGACAGGAAGAAGAGAGTGACCCTCTCCCTGATCTCTTCTCCTCCACTGAAGATGTGGAGGGAGTAGTTTTAGCAGATTGTCTGACTGCAGAACAGAAAGACAACTGCATAAATCTCCTTGGACAGTTTTCTGAACTCTATTCAACTGTGCCAGGCACCACATCTTGGTGTGAACACACAATTGATACTGGGGACAGCATGCCTGTCAAAAGTAAAATCTATAGGCAGCCTGACCATATCAGGGACTGCATAAAAGAAGAAGTTCAGAAAATGCTTGATCTAGGAGTGGTTGAACCTTCTGAAAGCCCATGGGAGAGTCCTGTGGTGCTTGTATCAAAGCCTCTTTCAAAAGATGGAAAAAGGGAGATGAGGTTTTGTGTTGATTACAGAGGTCTCAAACAGGTAACAAAAACTGATGCTCACCCTATACCCAGGGCAGATGAGCTCATAGATACACTGGCATCTGCCAGGTATCTAAGCACCTTTGATGTGACTGCAGGGTATTGGCAGATCAAATTGGCTGAGGATGCTAAACCTAAAACTGCATTTTCAACTATAGGAGGACACTACCAATTTACAGTGGGTTGAAAAATGCACCTGCCACTTTTCAGAGGTTGGTGAACACAGTCCTGCAGGGGTTGGAGGCTTTTAGTGCAGCATATCTAGATGATATTGCTGTCTTTACCTCCACCTGGGATGAGCACCTGGTCCACCTTTGGAAAGTTTTGGAGGCCCTGCAAAATGCAGGCCTCACTATCAAGGCTTCAAAGTGCCAGATAGGGCAGGGAAAGGTGGTTTATCTGGGACACCTGGTAGGTGGAGAACAGATTGCACCACTACAGGGGAAAATCCAGACAATCATGGATTGGGTTCCCCCTACAACACAGACCCAGGTGAGAGCCTTCCTAGGCCTCACTGGGTATTGCAGAAGATTCATTAAAAACTATGGCTCCATTGCAGCCCCACTCAATGATCTCACTAGCAAGAAGATGCCTAAAAAGGTATCATGGACAGCTAGCTGTCAGAAACCTTTTGAGGAGCTCAAACAGGCCATGTGCACTGCACCTGTCCTAAAAAGTCCATGTTACTCCAAGAAATTCATTGTTCAAACTGATGCATCTGAATTAGTGGTAGGGGCAGTCTTATCACAACTTAATTCTAAGGGCCAGGATCAACCAGTTGCCTTTATCAGCATAAGGTTGACCCCTAGAGAAAAACGTTGGTCTGCCATAGAGAGGGAGGCCTTTGCTGTGGTCTGGGCACTGAAGAAGTTGAGGCCATACCTGTTTGGCACTCACTTCATTGTTCAGACAGACCACAAAACTCTACTTTGGCTAAAACAAATGAAAGGTGAAAATCCTAAATTGTTGAGGTGGTCCATATCTCTACAGGGAATGGACTATACAGTGGAACATAGACCTGGGAGTACCCACACCAATGCAGATGGACTCTCCAGATATTTCCACTTAGACAATGAAGACTCATCAGGTCATGGCTATTCTTATAGTCCTTCGTTTGGGGGGGGGGGTTTGTGTAGGAAAGTACCATCTTGCCTGGCATGTTACCCCCATATTTCACTGTATATATGTTGTTTTAGTCTATGTGTCACTGGGACCCTGCCAGGCAGGGCCCCAGTGCTCATAAGTATGTGCTCTGCATGTGTTCCCTGTGTGATGACTAGCTGTCTCACTGAGGCTCTGCTAACCAGAACCTCAGTGGTTATGCTCTCTCTGCTTTCCAAATTTGTCACTAACAGGCTAGTGACCAATTTCACCAATTCACATTGGCATAGTGGTAGACCCATATAAATCCCTAGTATATGGTACTGAGGTACCCAGGGTATTGTGGTTCCAGGAGATCCCTATGGGCTGCAGCATTTCTTTTGACACCCATAGGGAGCTCTGACAATTCTTACACAGGCCTGCCAGTGCAGCCTGAGTGAAATAACATCCACGGTATTTCACAGCCATTTACCACTGCACTTAAGTAACTTATAAGTCACCTATATGTCTAACCTTCACCTGGTGAAGGTTGGGTGCAAAGTTACTTAGAGTGAGGGCACCCTGGCACTAGCCAAGGTGCCCCCACATTGTTCAGGGCAAATTCCCTGGACTTTGGGAGGGCGGGGACACCATTACACGCGTGCACTGCCCATAGGTCACTACCTATGTACAGCATCACAATGGTAACTCCGAACATGGCCATGTAACATGTCTAAGATCATGTAATTGTCTCCCCAATGCCATTCTGGCATTGGGGGGATAATTCCATGATCCCCCGGGTCTCTAGCACAGAACCCGGGTACTGCCAAACTGCCTTTTCAGGGGTTTCACTGCAGCTGCTGCTGCTGCCAACCCCTCAGACAGGTTTCTGCCCCCCTGGGGTCCAGGTAGCCCTGGCCAAGGAAGGCAGAACAAAGGACTTCCTCTTCCTTTGGAAATAGGTGTGAGGGCTGGTGAGGAGTAGCCTCCCCCAGCCTCTGGAAATGCTTTGATGGGCACAGATGGTGCCCATCTCTGCATAAGCCAGTCTACACCGGTTCAGGGATCCCCCAGCCCTGCTCTGGTGCGAAACTGGACAAAGGAAAGGGGAGTGACCACTCCCCTGACCTGCACCTCCCAGGGGAGGTGCCCAGAGCTCCTCCAGTGTGTCCCAGACCTCTGCCATCTTGGAAACAGAGGTGTTTGTGGCACACTGGACTGCTCTGACTGGCCAGTGCCAGCAGGTGACGTCAGAGGCTCCTTCTGATAGGCTCTTACCTCTCTTGGTAGCCAATCCTCCTTCCTAGGTAGCCAAACCTCCTTTTCTGGCTATTTAGGGTCTCTGCTTTGGGGAATTCTTCAGATAATGAAAGCAAGAGCTCATCAGAGTTCCTCTGCATCTCCCTCTTCACCTTCTGCCAAAGGATCAACCGCTGACTGCTCAGGACGCCTGCAAAACCGCAACAAAGTAGCCATACGACTACTAGCAACCTTGTATCGCTTCATCCTGCCGGCTTTCTCGACTGTTTCCAGGTGGTGCATGCTCTGGGGGTAGCCTGCCTCCTTTCTGCACCAGGAGCTCTGAAGAAATCTCCTGTGGGGCAACGAAATCTTCCCCCTGCAACCACAGGCAACAAAAGACTGCATCACCGGTCCTCTGGGTCCCCTCTCAGCACGACAAGCGTGGTCCCTGGAACTCAGCAACTCTGTCCAAGTGACTCCCACAGTCCATTGACTCTTCAGTCCAAGTTTGGTGGAGGTAAGTCCTTGCATCCCCACGCTAGACTGCATTGCTGGGCTCCGCCTGATTTTCAGCTGCTCAGGCTCCTGTGCACTCTTCCATGATTTCCTTTGTGCACAGTCAAGCCTGGGTCCCCAACACTCTAACCTGCAATGCACAACCTTCTGAGTTGTCCTCCGGCGTCGTGGGACTCCCTTTTGTGACTTTGGGTGGACTCCGGTTCACTTTTCTTCTAAGTGCCTGTTCAGGTACTTCTGCGGGTGCTGCCTGCTTCTGTGAGGACTCCCTGACTTGCTGGGTGCCCCCTCTGTCTCCTCATCCAAGTGGCGACATCCTGGTCCCTCCTGGGCCACAGCAGCATCCAAAAACCCTAACCTCGACCCTTGCAGCTAGCAAGGCTTGTTTGCGGTCTTTCTGCGTGGGAATACCTCTGCAAACTTCTTCACGATGTGGGACATCCATCCTCCAAAGGGGAAGTTCCTAGTCCGCTTCGTTCTTGCAAAACTCCAAGCTTCTTCCATCCGGTGGCAGCTTCTTTGCACCCTCAGCTGGCAATTCCTGGGCTCCTGCCCACTCTCGACACTGTTGCGACTCTTGGACTTGGTCCCCTTGTCTTCCAAGTACTCAGGTCCGGAAATCCACTGTTGTTGCATTGCTGGTGTTCGTTTTCCTTGCAGAATCCCCCTATCACGACTTCTGTGCTCTCTGGGGGTTGTAGGTGCACTTTACACCTACCTTTCAGGGTCTTGGGGTGGGCTATTTTTCTAACCCTCACTGTTTTCTTACAGTCCCAGCGACCCTCTACAAGCTCACATAGGTTTGGGGTCCATTCATGGTTCGCATTCCACTTTTGGAGTATATGGTTTGTGTTGCCCCTATACCTATGTGCTCCTATTGCAATCTATTGTATCTTTACACTGCTTGCATTACTTCCTTTTGCTATTACCTGCATAATTTTGGTTTGTGTAAATATATCTTGTGTATATTTCTCATCCTCATACTGAGGGTACTCACTGAGATACTTTTGGCATATTGTCATAAAAATAAAGTACCTTTATTTTTAGTACATCTGTGTATTGTGTTTTCTTATGATATTGTGCATATGACATCAGTGGTATAGTAGGAGCTTCACATGTCTGCTAGTTCAGCCTAAGCTGCTTTGCCATAGCTACCTTCTATCAGTCTAAGCTGCTAGAAACACCTCTTCTACACTAATAAGGGATAACTGGACCTGGCACAAGGTGTAAGTACCTCTGGTACCCACTACAAGCCAGACCAGCCTCCTACAAGCGCCCCCTCTGTCTCCTCCTCCAAAAGGCGACATCCTGGTCCTTCCTGGTCCTCAGCAGCACCCAAAAACCTCTATCGCAACCCTTGCAGCTAGCAAGGCTTGTTTGCGGTATTTCTGCATGGGAACACCTCTGCAAGATTCATAACGACGTGGGACATCTTCCATCCAAAGGAGAAGTTCCTAGTGCTCTTCTTTCTTGCAGAACTCCAAGCTTCTTCCATCCAGAGGCAGCTTCCTTGCACCTTCATCCGGGGTTTTCTGGGCTCCTGCCCCCCTGGACACAGTTGCGATTATTGGACTTGGTCCCCTTGCTTTGCAGGTCCTCAGGTCCAGAAATCCGTTTTCAGTGCACTGCAGGTGTTTGTTGTTCTTGCAGAATTCCTCTATCACGACTATTGTGCTCTTTTGGGGTAGTAGGTGTACTTTACTCCTACTTTTCAGGGTCTTGGGGTAGGGTATCTTGGACACCCTGACTGTTTTCTTACAGTCCTGTCGACCCTCTACAAGCTCCCATAGGTCTAGGGCCCATTCGTGATTCGCATTCCACTTTTGGAGTATATGGCTTGTGTTGCCCCTAGACCTATGCTTGCCTATTGCACCCTGTTGTACTTCTACACTGTTTGCATTACTTTTCTGACTCTTACTTACCTGTTTTGGGTTTGTGTACATATAACTTGTGTATATTACTTACCTTCTTACTGGTCCCTCCTGGGCCTCAGCAGCGTCCAAAAATGTTAACCGCATGATTTGCAGCTAGCAAGGCTTGTTGGCGTTTTTTTGGCGGGAAAACACTTCTGCAGGACTCTCCACGGCAAGTGGGATTCGTCCACCAAAGGGGAAGTCTCTAGCCCTTTTCGTTCCTGCAGAAACCTCAGCTTCTTCTGTCCAGTAGAAGCTTCTTTGCACCCGCAGCTGGCATTTCCTGGGCATTTGCCCATCTCCGACTTGCTTGTGACTTTTGGACTTGGTCCCCTTGTTCCACAGGTACCCTAGATTGGAAATCCACAGTTGTTGCATTGTTGATTTGTGTCTTTCCTGCATTATTCCTCTAACACGACTTCTTTGTCCTTAGGGGAACTTTAGTGCACTTTGCACTCACTTTTCAGGGTCTTGGGGAGGGTTATTTTTCTAACTCTCACTATTTTCTAATAGTCCCAGCGACCCTCTACAAGGTCACATAGGTTTGGGGTCCATTCGTGGTTCGCATTCCACTTTTGGAGTATATGGTTTGTGTTGCCCCTATCCCTATGTTTCCCCATTGCATCCTATTGTAACTATACATTGTTTGCACTGTTTTCTAAGACTATACTGCATATTTTTGCTATTGTGTATATATATCTTGTGTATATTTCCTATCCTCTCACTGAGGGTACACTCTAAGAGACTTTGGCATATTGTCATAAAAATAAAGTACCTTTATTTTTAGTATAACTGTGTATTGTGTTTTCTTATGATATTGTGCATATGACACTAAGTGGTACTGTAGTAGCTTCACACGTCTCCTAGTTCAGCCTAAGCTGCTCTGCTAAGCTACCATTATCTATCAGCCTAAGCTGCTAGACACCCTATACACTAATAAGGTTTAACTGGGCCTGGTGCAAGGTGCAAGTACCCATTGGTACTCACTACAAGCCAGTCCAGCCTCCTACACCTATGGGCTGCAGCATTTCTTTTGACACCCATAGGGAGCTCTGACAATTCTTACACAGGCCTGCCACTGCAGCCTGAGTGAAATAATGCCCACATTATTTCACAGCCATTTTACACTGCACTTAAGTAACTTATAAGTCACCTATATGTCTAACCTTTACTTGGTAAAGGTTGGGTGCTAAGTTGCTTAGTGTGTGGGCACCCTGGCACTAGCCAAGGTGCCCCCACATCGTTCAGGGCAAATTCCCCGGACTTTGTGAGTGCGGGGACACCATTAAACGTCTGCACTATGCATAGGTACCTATGTATAGCGTCACAATGGTAACTCCGAACATGGCCATGTAACATGTCTAAGATCATGGAATTGTCACCCCAATGCCATCCTGGCATTGGGGAGACAATTCCATGATCCCCCGGGTCTCTAGCACAGACCCGGGTACTGCCAAACTGCCTTTCCTGGGGTTTCACTGCAGCTGCTGCTGCTGCCAACCCCTCAGACAGGTTTCTGCCCTCCTGGGGTCCAGCCAGGCTTGGCCCAGGAAGGCAGAACAAAGGGCGTCCTCAGAGAGAGGGTGTTACACCCTCTCCCTTTGGAAAAAGGTGTCAGGTCTGGGGAGGAGTAGCCTCCCCCAGCCTCTGGAAATGCTTTGATGGGCACAGATGGTGCCCATCTCTGCATAAGGCAGTCTACACCGGTTCAGGGATCCCCCAGCCCTGCTCTGGTGCGAAACTGGACAAAGGAAAGGGGAGTGACCACTCCCCTGACCTGCACCTCCCCTGGGAGGTGCCCAGAGCTCCTCCAGTGTGCTCCAGACCTCTGCCATCTTGGAAACAGAGGTGCTGCTGGCACACTGGACTGCTCTGAGTGGCCAGTGCCAGCAGGTGACGTCAGAGACTCCTCCTGATAGGCTCTTACCTGTGTTGCTAGCCTATCCTCCTTCCTAAGTTGCCAAACCTCCTTTTCTGGCTATTTAGGGTCTCTGCTTTGGGGAATTCTTTAGATAACGAATGCAAGAGCTCATCACAGTTCCTCTGCATCTCTCTCTTCACCTTCTGCCAAGGAATCGACCGCTGACTGCTCAGGACTCCTGCAAAACTGCAACAAAGTAGCAAAGACGACTACTGCAACCTTGTATCACTGATCCTGCCGCCTTCTCGACTTTTTTACTGGTGGTGCATGCTGTGGGGGTAGTCTGCCTCCTCTCTGCACTAGAAGCTCCGAAGAAATCTCCCGTGGGTCGACGGAATCCTCCCCCTGCAACCGCAGGCAACAAAAGACTACATCACCGGTCTTCTGGGTCCCCTCTCAGCACAACGAGCGTGGTCCCTGGAACTCAGCAACTCTGTCCAAGTGACTACCACAGTCCAGTGACTCTTCAGTACAAGTTTGGTGGAGGTAAGTCCTTGCCTCACCACGCTAGACTGCATTGCTGTGTACAGCGTGATTTGCAGCTGCTCCGGCTCCTGTGCACTCTTCCAGGATTTCCTTTGTGCACAGCCATGCCTGGGTCCCTGACACTCTAACCTGCAGCACACAACCTCCTGAGTTGTCCTCCGGCGTCATGGGATCTCCTTTTGTGACTTCGGGTGAGCTCCGGTTCACTCTTCTTCGTAGTGCCTGTTCCGGTGCTTCTGCGGGTGCTGCCTGCTTCTGAGAGGGCTCCTTGTCTTGCTGGACGCCCCCTCTGTCTCCTCACGCAAGTGGCAACATCCTGGTCCCTCCTGGGCCACAGCAGCATCCAAAAACCCTAACCACAACCCTTGCAGCTAGCAAGGCTTGTTTGCAGTCTTTCTGCCTGGGAACACCTCTGCAAGCTTCTTCACGACGTGCGATATCCATCCTCTAAAGGGGAATTTTCTAGCCCTCTTTGTTCTTGTAGAATCCACAGCTTCTACCATCCAGTGGCAGCTTCTTTGCACCCTCAGCTGGCATTTCCTGGGCATCTGCCCAATCTCGACTTTGTCACGACTCTTGGACTTGGTCCCCTTGATCCACAGGTACTCTCGTCTGGAAATCCACTTTGGTTGCATTGCTGGTGTTGTTCTTTCTTGCAGAATTCCCCTATCACAACTTCTGTGCTCTCTGCGGAATATAGGTGCACTTTACACCTGCTTTTCAGGGTCTTGGGGTGGGCTATTTTTCTAACCCTCACTGTTTTCTTACAGTCCCAGCGACCCTCTACAAGCTCACATAGGTTTGGGATCCATACGTTATTCGCATTCCACTTTTGGAGTATATGGTTTGCGTTGCCCCTATACCTATGTGCTCTCATTGCAATCTATTGTGACTGTACATTGCTTGCATTGCTTTCTATTGCTATTACTGCATATTTTTGGTATTGTGTACATATATCTTGTGTATATTTGCTATCCTCATACTGAGGGTGCTCACTGAGATACTTTTGACATATTGTCATAAAAATAAAGTACCTTTATTTTTAGTATATCTGTGTATTGTGTTTTCTTATGATATTGTGCATATGACACCAGTGGTATAGTAGGAGCTTTGCATGTCTCCTAGTTCAGCCTAAGCTGCTCTGCTAAGCTACCCTTTCTATCAGCCTAAGCTGCTAGACACCTTTCTACACTAATAAGGGATAACTGGACCTGGTACAGAGTGTAAGCACCCCTTGGTACCCACTACAAGCCAGGCCAGCCTCCTACATTGGTTGTGCAGTGGTGGGATAAGTACTTGTAACTGCTTACCACTTTATCATTGTGTACTTTTCATAAGAGAATAATATACAAAACAAGTTCAGTGTATGTACACCTAACCAAAAAGTTTTGCTTTTCTCCTCTTACTCTATTTGCTAAGTGCTGAAAAGTACCTCTAAACTTTCAAAAAGTTCTAAAAAGTTGAAGAATTTTTTTTTCTGTTTCCTTAAAAAGTTCTGAAACTTTTTCTTTCTTTTTCTGTCCCTTAAACCCTTTTCTATCATATCTGGTACAGGTCCTACTCTTAATCTGGCCAGCACAGCTTATGATCTCCTTAGCTGGAAAAATTTGAGGATTCTCTGCATTGATAGAGAATTAGGGGTAGGGAAGAATCCCTCTAGAGAACTGTTGATTAACATGCTCATTGAAAATGATAAGGCCTTAGCTGGCACATCTGTTTAGAAGTTAGGAGATGGTTCACACTCTGATTCTGGGGCAGCCGCAGCAAGAATGTTAGATGGTATTCTTTCCAACCTTCCCCTTAGCAGACCTCCTAGCATAACTGGTACTAATGTGAGCTCTCATCACAGTAGGGATGTCATTCTTTTAGGCCAGGTTGTTAGGGTGCCAACTGTTAGGGACAGGTCTCCTTCTGTTTTTTCACATCATTCTTCTGTGTCAAAGCATGCCCAACCCACCCACCCTGATGACAGAATGTTAGAAAGGGAGCTCAATAGATTGAGAGTGGAAGAGACCAGGCTGAAGCCTAAACAGCAACAGCTGGCTCTAGACAGGGAATCTTTAGACTTAGAAAAAGAAAGACAGAAGTTGGGGTTTGGACCCCATGGTGGCAGCAGCAGTATTACAGATAGTAATCCTGTGAAAGAGCATGATTCTAGGAATCTGCATAAGATAGTTCAGCCTTATAAGGAGGGGGATGACATGAACAAGTGGTTTGCTGCACTTGAGAGGGCCTGTGATGTACAGGGGGTCCCTCAAAGGCAGTGGGCTGCTATCCTATGGCTATCTTTCAGTGGAAAGGGTAGGGATAGGCTCCTTACTGTTAAGGAAAGTGATGCCAATAATTTTACAGTTTTGAAGAATGCACTCTTGGATGGATTTGCCTTAACCACTGAATAATACAGGATTAAGTTCAGAGAAACCAGAAAAGAGTCCTCACAAGACTGGGTAGACTTTGTTGACTATTCAGAGAAGGCCTTGGAGGGGTGGTTACATGGCAGTAAAGTTTCTGACTATGAAAGCCTGTACAATCTAATCTTCAGAGAGCATATTCTGAATAACTGTGTGTCTGATTTGTTACACCAATATCTAGTGGACTCAGATCTGACCTCTCCCCAAGAATTGGGAAAGAAGGCAGACAAATGGGTCAGAACAAGAGTGAACAGTAAAGTTCATACAGGTGGTGACAAGGATGGCAAGAAGAAAGATGGTGAGAAATCTCAGGATAAGCATGGGGATAAGGGTAAAACCAAAGATCCTTCTTCAAATCCTAAACACTCTTCAGGGGATGGGGAATAAAACAAATTCTTACTCTTCTTCACAACCTACAGAATTTAAAAAGCCTTGGTGCTTTGTGTGTAAAAATAGAGGCCAAAGGCCAGGGGATAAGTCCTGTCCAGGTAAACCCCCTGAGCCTACCACCACTAAAACATCAAGTTCTAGTGCTCCTAGCAGTAGTGGTAATAGTGGTGGGACTGCTGGCAACAGTCAAACTAAGGTTGTAGTTGGGTTCACTTATGGGTCCATCATAGAAACTGGGGTAGTTAGTCCCAAGACAGTTTCTGTCACACCTATTGGCATTGGCCTTGCCACACTGGCTGCTTGTCCCCTTACAATGGATAAGTACAGGCAGACAGTTTCAATAAATGGTGTTGAGGCCCAGGCCTACAGGGACACAGGTGCCATTATCACTTTGGTGACTGAAAACCTAGTGGCTCCTGAACAACACATCATTGGACAACAGTATAAGATTATTGATGTCCATAACTCCACTAAGTTTCTTCCCTTAGCTATAGTTCAGCTTAGTTGGGGTGGCGTTACTGGCCCTAAGCAGGTGGTAGTGTCACCTAGCTTACCTGTAGATTGTCTCTTAGGTAATGACCTAGAGACCTCAGGTTGGGCTGAGGTAGAGTTTTATGCCCATGCAGCCATGCTGGGCATCCCAGAGGAATTGTTCCCTCTCATTTCTATTAAAATGAAAAAGTAAAGGAGAGAAGAAGGCCTGAAAACTCAGGATCCCTCTCCATCAACAGGTAAAAAGGGTATCACAGTATCCCCTAACCACCCTGCCATTCAGGATACCATTCCTGTGGTGGGAGAAACCTCTCCTGGGGTGGCACCTGTTCCAAGGGAATCATCAGCTGGCATAGCTGTACTCCCTGAGGTGGAAGTACCTCTCTGTGGGATAACTAATATTGGTGAGAAAAAGAGCACCATTTTAGTTAACATGGAGCATCCCTCCAACCCTCCCAGAGGAACTTTAGTGCAGAAACCCTGCACTGCCTCACAAAACGTAGGACAGCAACCCTGCCCTAGTGTGGAGCTCATAGGACAGCATCCCTGCCCTGCTCCAACTCAAGAGAAACATCATCCCTGTTCCCTCTTCCAGCCATATGGACAAAGTTTTTGCCCAGCTATGGCTTTACTGAGACAGCATCCCTGTCTGGCATTCTCATCACTAGAAATAGGTCCAGTGGACAATTCCCACTGTTCTAAACTAAAACTTACTGATAGAAACTCTGAAAATATATCTTCACATTGTTGCTTAGCTAAAAAACTTCAAACAGGGTGGTTTACATCCCCACAGGGAAGTAACCATATAGTAGATGATAAATGGAGTAACCAGTCTATTGCAGAGCTACTCTCTACTTATCACCACTTAGACAATAAAGTCTCAACTGGCCAAGGTTAGCCTTATTGTCCTTCGTTTGGGGGGGGGGGTGAGAAAGTAGCCTCTTTCTAGCCTTGTTATCCCCACCTTTGGCCTTTTTGTGAGTGTATGTCAGGGTGTTTTCACTGTCTCACTGGTATCCTGCTAGCCAGGACCCAGTGCTCATAGTGAAAACCCTATGTTTTCAGTATGTTTGGTATGTGTCACTGGGACCCTGCTAGCCAGGACCCCAGTGCTCATAAGTTTGTGGCATATATGTATGTGTTCCCTGTTTGATGCCTAACTGTCTCACTGAGGCTCTGCTAACCAGAACCTCAGTGATTATGCTCTCTCTTTACAAATTGTCACTAACAGGCTAGTGACTAATTTCACCAATTCACATTGACATACTGTGTGAGAAGGTAGCCTCTTTCTAGCCTTGTTACCCCCACTTTTGGCCTGTTTGTGAGTGTATGTCAGGGTGTTTGTCACTGTTTTCACTGTCTCACTGGGATCCTGATAGCCAGGCCTCAGTGCTCATAGTGAAAACACTATGTTTTCAGTATGTTTGTTATGTGTCACTGGGATCCTGCTGGTCAGGACCCCAGTGCTCATAGGTTTGTGGCCTATATGTATGTGTCACTGGGACCCTGTCACACAGGGCCCCAGTGCTCATAGGTGTGCATGTATATGTTCCCTGTGTGGTGCCTAACTGTCTCACTGAGGCTCTGCTAACCAGAACCTCAGTGGTTATGCTCTCTCATTACTTTCAAATTGTCACTAACAGGCTAGTGACCAATTTTACCAATTTACATTGGCTTACTGGAACACCCTTATAATTCCCTAGTATATGGTACTGAGGTACCCAGGGTATTGGGGTTCCAGGAGATCCCTATGGGCTGCAGCATTTCTTTTGCCACCCATAGGGAGCTCTGACAATTCTTACACAGGCCTGCCACTGCAGCCTGAGTGAAATAACGTCCACGTTATTTCACAGCCATTTTACACTGCACTTAAGTAACTTATAAGTCACCTATATGTCTAACCTTTACCTGGTAAAGGTTAGGTGCAAAGTTACTTAGTGTGAGGGCACCCTGGCACTAGCCAAGGTGCCCCCACATTGTTCAGAGCCAATTCCCTGAACTTTGTGAGTGCGGGGACACCATTACACGCGTGCACTACATATAGGTCACTACCTATATGTAGCTTCACCATGGTAACTCCGAATATGGCCATGTAACATATCTATGATCATGGAATTGCCCCCTCTATACCATCCTGGCATAGTTGGCACAATCCCATGATCCCAGTGGTCTGTAGCACAGACCCTGGTACTGCCAAACTGCCCTTCCTGGGGTTTCACTGCAGCTGCTGCCAAACCCTCAGACAGGCAGCTGCCCTCCTGGGGTCCAGCCAGGCCTGGCCCAGGATGGCAGAACAAAGAACTTCCTCTGAGAGAGGGTGTGACACCCTCTCCCTTTGGAAAATGGTGTGAAGGCAGGGGAGGAGTAGCCTCCCCCAGCCTCTGGAAATGCTTTGTTGGGCACAGATGTGCCCAATTCTGCATAAGCCAGTCTACACCGGTTCAGGGACCCCTTAGCCCCTGCTCTGGCGCGAAACTGGACAAAGGAAAGGGGAGTGACCACTCCCCTGACCTGCACCTCCCCTGGGAGGTGTCCAGAGCTCCTCCAGTGTGCTCCAGACCTCTGCCATCTTGGAAACAGAGGTGCTGTTGGCACACTGGACTCCTCTGAGTGGCCAGTGCCACCAGGTGACGTCAGAGACTCCTTGTGATAGGCTCCTTCAGGTGTTAGTAGCCTTTCCTCTCTCCTAGGTAGCCAAACCCTCTTTTCTGGCTATTTAGGGTCTCTGTCTCTGGGGAAACTTGAGATAACGAATGCATGAGCTCAGCCGAGTTCCTCTGCATCTCCCTCTTCACCTTCTGATAAGGAATCGACCGCTGACCGCGCTGGAAGCCTGCAAACCTGCAACATAGTAGCAAAGACGACTACTGCAACTCTGTAACGCTGATCCTGCCGCCTTCTCGACTGTTTTCCTGCTTGTGCATGCTGTGGGGGTAGTCTGCCTCCTCTCTGCACCAGAAGCTCCGAAGAAATCTCCCGTGGGTCGACGGAATCTTCCCCCTGCAACCGCAGGCACCAAAAAGATGCATTACCAGTCCCTTGGGTCTCCTCTCAGCACGACAAGCGAGGTCCCTCGAATCCAGCGACGCTGTCCAAGTGACCCACACAGTCCAGTGACTCTTCAGCCCAAGTTTGGTGGAGGTAAGTCCTTGCCTCACCTTGCTGGGCTGCATTGCTGGGAACCGCGACTTTGCAGCTACTCCGGCCCCTGTGCACTTCCGGCGGAAATCCTTTGTGCACAGCCAAGCCTGGGTCCACGGCACTCTAACCTGCATTGCACGACTTTCTAAGTTGGTCTCCGGCGACGTGGGACTCCTTTGTGCAACTTCGGCGAGCACTGTTTCACGCATCCTCGTAGTGCCTGTTTCTGGCACTTTTCTGGGTGCTACCTGCTTCAGTGAGGGCTCTTTGTCTTGCTCGATGTCCCCTCTCTCTTCAGTTCCAACTTGCGACCTCCTGGTCCCTCCTAGGCCCCGGCAGCGTCCAAAAACGCCAAACGCACGATTTGCGTGTATCAAGACTTGTTAGCGTCCTTCCGGCGGGAAAACACTTTTGCACGACTCTCCAAGGCGAGAGGGATCCGTCCACCAAAGGGGAAGTCTCTAGCCCTTTTCGTTCCTGCAGAAACCTCAGCTTCTTCTGTCCAGTCGAAGCTTCTTTGCACCCGCAGCTGGCATTTTCTGGGCATCTGCCCATCTCCGACTTGCTTGTGACTTTTGGACTTGGTCTCCTTGTTCCACAGGTACCCTAGATTGGAAATCCACAGTTGTTGCATTGCTGGTTTGTGTCTTTCCTGCATTATTCCTCTAACACGACTATTTTGTCCTTAGGGGAACTTTAGTGCACTTTGCACTCACTTTTCAGGGTCTTGGGGAGGGTTATTTGTCTAACTCTCACTATTTTCTAATAGTCCCAGCGACCCTCTACAAGGTCACATAGGTTTGGGGTCCATTCGTGGTTCACATTCCACTTTTGGAGTATATGGTTTGTGTTGCCCCTATCCCTATGTTTCCCCATTGCATCCTATTGTAACTATACATTGTTTGCACTGTTTTCTAAGACTATACTGCATATTTTTGCTACTGTGTATATATATCTTGTGTATATTTCCTATCCTCTCACTGAGGGTACACTCTAAGATACTTTGGCATATTGTCATAAAAATAAAGTACCTTTATTTTTAGTATAACTGTGTATTGTGTTTTCTTATGATATTGTGCATATGACACTAAGTGGTACTGTAGTAGCTTCACACGTCTCCTAGTTCAGCCTAAGCTGCTCTGCTAAGCTACCATTATCTATCAGCCTAAGCTGCTAGACACCCTATACACTAATAAGGGATAACTGGGCCTGGTGCAAGGTGCAAGTACCCCTTGGTACTCACTACAAGCCAGTCCAGCCTCCTACATTGGTTGTGCAGTGGTGGGATAAGTGCTTGAGACTACTTACCACTCTTGTCATTGTACTTTTCATAAGAGAAAAATATACAAAACAAGGTCAGTGTATATACACATAGCCAAAAAGTTTTGCATTTCCTCTTTTCACTCTTTTCTAAGTGCTGAAAAGTACTTCTAAACTTTCAAAAAGTTCTTAAAAGTTTAAAAAGTTTTTTCTGTCTTTCCAAAAAGTTCTGAAAACTTTTTTTCTTTGTTTTTCTATCACTTTAACTCTCTCTAAAAATGTCTGGTACAGGCCAAAATGTTGAACTGTCCAAAATTGCATATGATCACCTTAGCTGGAAAGGAGCAAGGAGTCTCTGCATAGAGAGAGGTTTGAGTGTAGGGAAGAATCCTTCCTTAGAACTGTTAATTAATATGCTTAGAGTACAGGATAAGGCCATAAGTGCCCAATCTGGTGAAAAAGTAGCTAATGGTTCTCAATCTGATCCAGGGACTCCCCCAGGAAAAGGTTCAGGAAAGAAACTTCTCAGCCTGCCCATTACTAGACAGTCTAGCATAGTTGGTACAGAGGTTGAATCACACCATACTGATGGTGTGCTCTCACATTATGCTGGTAGCCAAGCTGTTAGGGTGCCCTCTGTAAGGGACAGGTCTCCTTCTGTTCATTCCCATCATACCTCTGTATCTAGAAATGTCCCTCCCACCCACCCTGATGACAGATTGTTAGAAAGGGAGCTCAATAGATTGAGAATGGAACAAACCAGACTGAAGCTCAAGAAGCAACAGCTGGATTTGGATAGACAGTCTTTAGAATTAGAGAAGGAAAGACAGAAGTTGGGTTTAGATACCCATGGTGGCAGCAGCAGTATTCTCCATAGTCATCCTGCAAAAGAGCATGATTCCAGGAATCTGCACAAGATAGTTCCCCCTTATAAGGAGGGGGATGACATTAACAAGTGGTTTGCTGCACTTGAGAGGGCCTGTGATGTACAGGATGTCCCTCAAAGGCAGTGGGCTGCTATCCTATGGCTATCATTTAGTGGAAAAGGTAGGGATAGGCTCCTTACTGTGAAAGAAAATGATGCCAATAATTTTACAGTTCTTAAGAATGCACTCCTGGATGGTTATGGCTTAACCACTGAACAGTACAGGATAAAGTTCAGAGAGACCAAAAAGGAGTCTTCACAAGACTGGGTTGATTTCATTGACCATTCAGTGAAGGCCTTGGAGGGGTGGTTACATGGCAGTAAAGTTACTGATTATGAAAGCCTGTATAACACAATCCTGAGAGAGCATATACTTAATAATTGTGTGTCTGATTTGTTGCACCAGTACCTGGTAGACTCTGATCTGACCTCTCCCCAAGAATTGGGAAAGAAGGCAGACAAATGGGTCAGAACAAGGGTGAACAGAAAAGTTCATACAGGGGGTGACAAAGATGGCAATAAGAAGAAAGATGGTGAAAAATCTCAAGATAAGCATGGGGATAAGGGTAAAACCAAAGATCCCACTTCAAATCTTAAACACTCTTCAGAGGGTGGGGATAAAACAAATTCTTCCTCTTCTTCCCAACCTGCACACATTAAAAAGCCTTGGTGCTTTGTGTGTAAAAACAGAGGCCATAGGCCAGGGGATAAGTCCTGTCCAGGTAAACCCCCTGAGCCTACCACCACTAATACATCAAGCTCTAGTGCCCCTAGCAGTAGTGGTACTAGTGGTGGGACTGCTGGCAACAGTCAAGTTAAGGGTGTAGTTGGGTTCACTTTTGGGTCCATAGTAGAAACTGGGGTAGTCACTCCCAAGACAGTTTCTGTCACACCTAGTGGCATTGGCCTTGCCACACTGGCTGCTTGTCCCCTTACAATGGATAAGTACAGGCAGACAGTTTCAATAAATGGTGTTGAGGCCTTGGCCTACAGGGACACAGGTGCCAGTTTCACTTTGGTGACTGAAAACCTAGTGCACCCTGATCAACACATCATTGGACAACAGTATAAGATTATTGATGTCCATAACTCCACTAAGTTTCTTCCCTTAGCTATAATTCAGTTTAGTTGGGGTGGAGTTACTGGCCCTAAGCAGGTGGTGGTATCACCTAGCTTACCTGTAGACTATCTCTTAGGTAATGACCTAGAGGCCTCAGGTTGGGCTGATGTAGAGTTTTATGCCCATGCAGCCATGCTGGGCATCCCTGAGGAATTGTTCCCTCTCATTTCTACTGAAATGAAAAAGCCAAGGAGAGAAGGCCTGAAAACTCAGGAACCCTCTCCATCAACAGGTAAAAAGGGTATCACAGTATCCCCTAACCACCCTACCATTCAGGATACCATTCCTGTGGTGGGAGAAACCTCTCCTGGGGTGGCACCTGTTCCAAGGGAATCATCAGTTGGCAAAACTGTACTCCCTGAGGTGGAAGTAGCTCTCTGTGGGATAACTAACATTGGTGAGAAAAAGAGCACCATTTTAGTTAACATGGAGCATCCCTCCAACCCTCCCAGAGAAACTTTAGTGCAGAAACTCTGCAATGCCTCACAACACTTAGGACAGCATCCCTGCCCTAGTGTGGAGCTGATAGGACAGCATCCCTGCCCTGCTCCAACCCAAGAGAAACAGCATCCCTGTTCTCTCTTCCAGCCATATGGACAAAGTTTTTGCCCAGCTATGGCTTTTCTGAGACAGCATCCCTGTCTGGCATTTCCATCACTACAAATAGGTTCAGTGGACAATTCCCACTGCTCTAAACTAAAACTTACTGATAGAAACTCTGAAAATACATCTTCACATTGTTGCTTAGCTAAAAAACTTCAAACAGGGTGGTTTACATCCCCACAGGGAAGTAACCATATAGTGGATGATAAAGGGAGTAACCAGTCTATTGCAGAGCTACTCTCTACTTATCACCACTTAGACAATAAAGTCTCAACTGGCCAAGGTTAGCCTTATTGTCCTTCGTTTGGGGGGGGGGTTGTGTGAGAAGGTAGCCTCTTTCTAGCCTTGTTACCCCCACTTTTGGCCTGTTTGTGAGTGTATGTCAGGATGTTTGTCACTGTTTTCACTGTCTCACTGGGATCCTGATAGCCAGGCCTCAGTGCTCATAGTGAAAACACTATGTTTTCAGCATGTTTGTTATGTGTCACTGGGATCCTGCTGGTCAGGACCCCAGTGCTCATTGGTTTGTGGCCTATATGTATGTGTCACTGGGACCCTGTCACACAGGGCCCCAGTGCTCATAGGTGTGCATGTATATGTTCCCTGTGTGGTGCCTAACTGTCTCACTGAGGCTCTGCTAACCAGAACCTCAGTGGTTATGCTCTCTCATTACTTTCAAATTGTCACTAACAGGCTAGTGACCAATTTTACCAATTTACATTGGCTTACTGGAACACCCTTATAATTCCCTAGTATATGGTACTGAGGTACCCAGGGTATTGGGGTTCCAGGAGATCCCTATGGGCTGCAGCATTTCTTTTGCCACCCATAGGGAGCTCTGACAATTCTTACACAGGCCTGCCACTGCAGCCTGAGTGAAATAACGTCCACGTTATTTCACAGCCATTTTACACTGCACTTAAGTAACTTATAAGTCACCTATATGTCTAACCTTTACCTGGTAAAGGTTAGGTGCAAAGTTACTTAGTGTGAGGGCACCCTGGCACTAGCCAAGGTGCCCCCACATTGTTCAGAGCCAATTCCCTGAACTTTGTGAGTGCGGGGACACCATTACACGCGTGCACTACATATAGGTCACTACCTATATGTAGCTTCACCATGGTAACTCCGAATATGGCCATGTAACATATCTATGATCATGGAATTGCCCCCTCTATACCATCCTGGCATAGTTGGCACAATCCCATGATCCCAGTGGTCTGTAGCACAGACCCTGGTACTGCCAAACTGCCCTTCCTGGGGTTTCACTGCAGCTGCTGCTGCTGCCAACCCCTCAGACAGGCATCTGCCCTCCTGGGGTCCAGCCAGGCCTGGCCCAGGATGGCAGAACAAAGAACTTCCTCTGAGAGAGGGTGTGACACCCTCTCCCTTTGGAAAATGGTGTGAAGGCAGGGGAGGAGCAGCCTCCCCCAGCCTCTGGAAATGCTTTGTTGGGCACAGATGTGCCCAATTCTGCATAAGCCAGTCTACACCGGTTCAGGGACCCCTTAGCCCCTGCTCTGGCGCGAAACTGGACAAAGGAAAGGGGAGTGACCACTCCCCTGACCTGCACCTCCCCTGGGAGGTGTCCAGAGCTCCTCCAGTGTGCTCCAGACCTCTGCCATCTTGGAAAAGGAGGTGCTGCTGGCACACTGGACTGCTCTGAGTGGCCAGTGCCACCAGGTGACGTCAGAGACTCCTTGTGATAGGCTCCTTCAGGTGTTAGTAGCCTTTCCTCTCTCCTAGGTAGCCAAACTCTCTTTTCTGGCTATTTAGGGTCTCTGTCTCTGGGGAAACTTGAGATAACGAATGCATGAGCTCAGCCGAGTTCCTCTGCATCTCCCTCTTCACCTTCTGATAAGGAATCGACCGCTGACCGCGCTGGAAGCCTGCAAACCTGCAACATAGTAGCAAAGACGACTACTGCAACTCTGTAACGCTGATCCTGCCGCCTTCTCGACTGTTTTCCTGCTTGTGCATGCTGTGGGGGTAGTCTGCCTCCTCTCTGCACCAGAAGCTTTGAAGAAATCTCCCGTGGGTCGACGGAATCTTCCCCCTGCAACCGCAGGCACCAAAAAGCTGCATTACCGGTCCCTTGGGTCTCCTCTCAGCACGACAAGCGAGGTCCCTCGAATCCAGCGACACTGTCCAAGTGACCCCCACAGTCCAGTGACTCTTCAGCCCAAGTTTGGTGGAGGTAAGTCCTTGCCTCACCTCGCTGGGCTGCATTGCTGGGAACCGCGACTTTGCAGCTACTCCGGCCCCTGTGCATTTCCGGCGGAAATCCTTTGTGCACAGCCAAGCCTGGGTCCACGGCACTCTAACCTGCATTGCACGACTTTCTAAGTTAGTCTCCGGCGACGTGGGACTCCTTTGTGCAACTTCGGCGAGCACCATTTCACGCATCCTTGTAGTGCCTGTTTCTGGCACTTCTCCGGGTGCTACCTGCTTCAGTGAGGGCTCTTTGTCTTGCTCGACGTCCCCTCTCTCTTCAGGTCCAATTTGCGACCTCCTGGTCCCTCCTGGGCCCCGGCAGCATCCAAAACGCCAAACGCATGATTTGCGTGTAGCAAGGCTTGTTGGCGTCCTTCCGGCAGGAAAACACTTCTGCACGACTCTACAGGGCGAGTGGGATATGTCCACCAAAGGGGAAGTCTCTAGCCCTTTTCGTTCCTGCAGAAACCTCAGCTTCTTCTGTCCAGTCGAAGCTTCTTTGCACCCGCAGCTGGCATTTCCTGGGCATCTGCCCATCTCCGACTTGCTTGTGACTTTTGGACTTGGTCCCCTTGTTCCACAGGTACCCTAGATTGGAAATCCACAGTTGTTGCATTGCTGGTTTGTGTCTTTCCTGCATTATTCCTCTAACACAACTATTTTGTCCTTAGGGGAACTTTAGTGCACTTTGCACTCACTTTTCAGGGTCTTGGGGAGGGTTATTTTTCTAACTCTCACTATTTTCTAATAGTCCCAGCGACCCTCTACAAGGTCACATAGGTTTGGGGTCCATTCGTGGTTCACATTCCACTTTTGGAGTATATGGTTTGTGTTGCCCCTATCCCTATGTTTCCCCATTGCATCCTATTGTAACTATACATTGTTTGCACTGTTTTCTAAGACTATACTGCATATTTTTGCTATTGTGTATATATATCTTGTGTATATTTCCTATCCTCTCACTGAGGGTACACTCTAAGATACTTTGGCATATTGTCATAAAAATAAAGTACCTTTATTTTTAGTATAACTGTGTATTGTGTTTTCTTATGATATTGTGCATATGACACTAAGTGGTACTGTAGTAGCTTCACACATCTCCTAGTTCAGCCTAAGCTGCTCTGCTAAGCTACCATTATCTATCAGCCTAAGCTGCTAGACACCCTATACACTAATAAGGGATAACTGGGCCTGGTGCAAGGTGCAAGTACCCCTTGGTACTCACTACAAGCCAGTCCAGCCTCCTACATACTGGAACACCCTTATAATTCCCTAGTACATGGTACTGAGGTACCCAGGGTATTGGGGTTCCAGGAGATCCCTATGGGCTGCAGCATTTCTTTTGCCACCCATAGGGAGCTCTGACAATTCTTACACAGGCCTGCCACTGCAGCCTGAGTGAAATAATGCCCACATTATTTCACAGCCATTTTACACTGCACTTAAGTAACTTATAAGTCACCTATATCTCTAACCTTTACCTGGTAAAGGTTGGGTGCTAAGTTACTTAGTGTGAGGGCACCCTGGCACTAGCCAAGGTGCCCCCACATCGTTCAGGGCAAATTCCCCGGACTTTGTGAGTGCGGGGACACCATTACGCGCGTGCACTATACATAGGTCACTACCTATATATAGCGTCACAATTGTAACTCCGAACACGGCCATGTAACATGTCTAAGATCATGGAATTGTCACCCCAATGACATCCTGGCATTGGGGAGACAATTCCATGATCCCCGGGTCTCTAGCACAGACCCGGGTACTGCCAAACTGCCTTTCCTGGGGTTTCACTGCATCTGCTGCTGCTGCCAACTCCTCAGACAGGTTTCTGCCCTCCTGGGGTCCAGCCAGGCTTGGCCCAGGAAGGCAGAACAAAGGACATCCTCAGAGATAGGGTGTTACACCCTCTCCCTTTGGAAAAAGGTGTCAGGGCTGGTGAGGAGTAGCCTCCCCCAGCATCTGGAAATGCTTTGATGGGCACAGATGGTGCCCATCTCTGCATAAGCCAGTCTACACCGGTTCAGGGATCCCCCAGCCCTGCTCTGGCGTGAAACTGGACAAAGGAAAGGGGAGTGACCACTCCCCTGACCTGCACCTCCCAGGGTAGGTGCCCAGAGCTCCTCCAGTGTGCTCCAGACCTCTGCCATCTTGGAAACAGAGGTGCTGCTGGCACACTGGACTGCTCTGAGTGGCCAGTGCCAGCAGGTGACGTCAGAGACTCCTCCTGATAGGCTCTTTCCTGTGTTGCTAGCCTATCCTCCTTCCTAAGTAGCCAAACCTCCTTTTCTGGCTATTTAGGATCTCTGCTTTGGGGAATTCTTTAGACAACGAATGCAAGATCTCATCAGAGTTCCTCTGCATCTCTCTCTTTACCTTCTGCCAAGGAATCGACCGCTGACTGCTCAGGACTCCTGCAAAACCGCAACAAAGTAGCAAAGACGACTACTGCAACCTTGTATCGCTGATCCTACCGCCTCCTCGACTGTTTTCCTGGTGGTGCATGCTGTGGGGGTAGTCTGCCTCCTCTCTGCACTAGAAGCTCCGAAGAAATCTCCCGTGGGTCGACGGAATCTTCCCCCTGCAACCGCAGGCAACAAAAGACTGCATCACCGGTCCTCTGGGTCCCCTCTCAGCACAACGAGCGTGGTCCCTGGAACTCAGCAACTCTGTCCAAGTGACTCCCACAGTCCAGTGACTCTTCAGTCCAAGTTTGGTGGAGGTAAGTCCTTGCCTCACCACGCTAGACTGCATTGCTGGGTACTGTGTGATTTGCAGCTGCTCCGGCTCCTGTGCACTCTTCCATGATTTCCTTTGCGCACAGCCAAGACTGGGTCCCCGACACTCTAACCTGCAGTGCACAACCTTCTGAGTTGTCCTCCGGCATCGTGGGATCTCCTTTTGTGACTTCAGGTGAGCTCTAGTTCACTCTTCTTCATAGTGCCTGTTCTGGCACTTCTGCGGGTGCTGCCTGCTTCTGGGAGGGCTCTTTGTCTTGCTGGACGCCCCCTCTGTCTCCTCACGCAAGTGGCGACATTTCGGTCCCTCCTGAGCCACAGCAGCATCCAAAAACCCTAACCGCGACCCTTGCAGCTAGCAAGGCTTGTTTGTGGTCTTTCTGCGTGGGAACATGTCTGCCAGCTTCTTCACGACGTGGGACATCCATCCTCCGAAGGGGAAGTTTCTAGCCCTCTTCGTTCTTGTAGAATCCACAGCTTCTACCATCCGGTGGCAGCTTCTTTGCACCCTCAGCTGGCATTTCCTGGGGATCTGCCCAATCTCGACTTTGTCGCGACTCTTGGACTTGGTCCCCTTGTTCCACAGGTACTCTCGTCCGGAAATCCACTTTGGTTGCATTGCTGGTGTTGTTCTTTCTTTCAGAATTCCCCTATCACGACTTCTGTGCTTTCTGGGGAATATAGGTGCACTTTATACCTGCTTTTCAGGGTCTTGGGGTGGGCTATTTTTCTAACCCTCACTGTTTTCTTACAGTCCCAGCGACCCTCTACAAGCTCACATCGGTTTGGGATCCATACGTTACACGCATTCCACTTTTGGAGTATATGGTTTGTGTTGCCCCTATACCTATGTGCTCTCATTGCAATCTATTGTGACTGTACATTGCTTGCATTGCTTTCTATTGCTATTACTGCATATTTTTGGTATTGTGTACATATATCTTGTGTATATTTGCTATCCTCATACTGAGGGTACTCATTGAGATACTTTTGACATATTGTCATAAAAATAAAGTACCTTTATTTTTAGTGTATCTGTGTATTGTGTTCTCTTATGATATTTTGCATATGACACCAGTGGTATAGTAGGAGCTTTGCATGTCTCCTAGTTCAGCCTAAGCTGCTCTGCTAAGCTACCTTTTCTATCAGCCTAAGCTGCTAGACACCTCTTCTTTACTAATAAGGGATAACTGGACCTGGTACAGAGTGTAAGTACCCCTTGGTACCCACTACAAGCCAGGCCAGCCTTTTACAAGAATAATCTGTAGATGGAGGGATAGTGGGAAGGGATTTACCCTTGCTACCCCTAGCTTTAGGGAGCACTTGGTCCATTGTTCCAGGATCCAAGTCACCCTGTCCTTTTTGCTTTTTGGCCAGAGCCCTTGTCAAAGCAAAAATATGCCCAGGAATGCCCAGCATTGCTGCTTGAGCTTCCAACTCCACTTCTGCCCAAGGTGATTTCTCTAAATCATTTCCTAGTAGACAGTCTACAGGTAAATCTGAAGCAACCACAACTTTCTTTGGACCAGTAACCCCCCCCAGTTGAGATTCACAACAGCCATGGGGTGGCTAAGAGTGTTGTTATGAGCGTCTGTCACTTGGTACTGGTGACCAAGTAGGTGTTGTTCAGGGTTTACCAGTTTCTCTATTACCATGGTAACACTGGCACCTGTGTCCCTGTAGGCCTGAACCTCAACACCATTTATTAGGGGAAGTTGCTTGTACTTATCCATATTAAGGGGACAAGCAACCAAGGTGGCCAAATCAATGGCACCTTCAGACACTAGCACAGCCTCTGTGGTCTCCCTAACAAGACCAACCCCAACTACATTGCCAATAGTGAGCCCAGCTACACCTTTGGATTGGCTATTAGTAGTAGATTTCCCACCACCATTGCTATTACTAGGGGCACTAGAATTTGCAGCAGGGGTTGTGGTGGTGGGAGGTTTGGTGTTTTTCTTTGGACAACTGGAATCAGTTGCCCAATGGCCTTTGACTTTACACAAATAACACCAAGGCTTTTTTGGTTGATTATTGGATGAGGATTTGGTAACGACCACCCCCAGAGGATTTTTGTGGGCCTGATGAAGACTCAGTATGTTTACTTTTGTCCCCACCCTGGTCAGAAGACTTACCATCCATCTTCTTGCCATCCTTGTCACCCCCTGTATGAACTTTTCTGTTCACCCTTGTTCTGACCCACTTGTCTGCCTTCTTTCCCAATTCTTGGGGAGAGGTCAGATCTGGGTCCGCTAGGTATTGGTGCAACAAGTCAGACACACAGTTGTTCAGAATATGCTCTCTCAGAATAAGATTATACAGGCTTTCATAGTCAGATGCCTTACTGCCATGTAACCACCCTTCCAAGGCCTTCACTGAACAGTCCACAAAATCTGTCCAGTCTTGAGAGGACTCTTTTCTGGTGTCTCTGAACTTAATCCTGTATTGTTCAGTGGTTAAGCCAAATCCATCCAAGAGTGCATCCTTCAATACTGTGGAGTAGTTAGCTTCACTTTCTCTAACAGTAAGGAGCCTATCCCTACCCTTTCCAGTGAAAGATAGCCACAAAATAGCAGCCCACTGCCTTTGAGGGACCAACTGTACCATACAGGCTCTCTCAAGTGCAGCAAACCACTTGTTGATGTCATCCCCCTCATTGTAAGGGGGGAATATCTTGTGCAGATTCCTGGAATCTTGCTCTCTAATAGGATTACTTTCAGAAATACTGCTGCTGCCACCATGGGGTCCTAACCCCTACCTCTGTCTTTCCTTCTCAATGTCTAGGGATTCCCTATCTAAGGCCAGCTGTTGCTGTTTAAGCTTCAGTCTGGTCTCTTCAACCCTCAACTTTTTGAGTTCCCTTTCTAACAAGTTATCCTCAGGGTGGGTGGGTTGGGAATGCTTTGACACAGATGACAAATTGGAAACTTCAGAGGGGGACCTGTCCCTAACTGTCTGGACCCTGGTAACCTGGCCTCTAGGGATAAAGGATGCCTACTGTGACGGGAACCTCTATCACCACCAACATTACTAGGTGCCCTGCTAGGGGGCAGACCCTGATCAGAACCCTCCACACCCTTCTCAGGAAACTCTCCTTAGTCAGACTGGGAAGTTTCTACATGTTCTAACCTCTCATTTGATGGGCCAGACTGGTTCTGGTCATCCACAATAAGCATGTTAAACAGAAACTCATTTGTAGGGTTCTTTCCTATAACTAAACTTCTATCTAGGCAGAGACTCCTTAAACTTTTGTAGTTCAAAATCTCATAAGTAGCATTGACAGTTTTGAGAGTGGAGTCTACAACAGACATGATAGAAAAAAAGGTTTAGAGATAGTGAGAAGAGAGAAAAAGTTTTAGAACTTTTGAAAGCACAGAGAAAAAACCTTTTTCTAACTTTGAGAAAACATTTAGAAGTTTTAAGAAACTTTTCAGAACTTTGTAAAACGTTTTAGGATAGAAAAGCAAACTTTTTGGTTAGGTGTACATACACTGAACTGTTTGGTATACGATTCTCTTATGAAAACTACAAAATGACAAAGTGGTAAAGCAGTTGCAAGTACTTATCCCACTGCTGCACCACCAATGTAGGAGGCTGGCCTGGCTTGTAGTGGGTACCAATGGTACTTGCACCTTCTGCCAGGTCCAGTTATCCCTTATTAGTAGAATAGAGGTGTTTCTAGCAGCTTAGGCTGATAGAAGGTAGCTATGGCAAAGCAGCTTAGGCTGAACTAGGAGACATGCAAAGCTCCTACTATACCACTTATATCATATAGCACAATATCATAAGAAAACACAATACACAGAGATACTAAAAATAAAGGTACTTTATTTTTATGACATTATGCCACAAGTATCTCAGTGAGTACCCTCAGTAAGAAGGTAAGTAATATACACAATTTATATGTACACAAACCCAAAACAGGTAAGTAAGAGTCAGAAAAGTAATGCAAACTGTAGAATTACAATCGGTTGCAATAGGAAAGCATAGGTCTAGGGGCAACACAAACCATACACTCCAAAAGTGGAATGCGAATCACGAATGGGCCCCAGACTTATAGGAGCTTGTAGAGGGTCGCTGGGACTGTAAGAAAACAGTCAGGGTGTCCAAGATACCCCACCCCAAGACCCTGAAAAGTAGGAGTAAAGTACACCTGCTACCCCAAATGGACACAATAGTCGTGATGGGGGATTCTGCAAGAACAACAAACACATGCAGTGCACTGAAAACGGATTCCTGGACCTGAGGACCTGCAAAGCAAGGGGACCAAGTCCAATAGTCGTGTCAGAGTCCGGGGGGGCAGGAGCCCAGAAAACCCCAGATGAAGGTGCAATGAAGCTGCCTCCGGATGGAAGAAGCTTGGAGTTCTACAAGAAAGAAGAGTACTAGGAACTTCTCCTTTGGATGGAAGAAGTCCCACGTTGCGATGAAGCTTGCAGAGGTGTTCAGAAACTCTGCAAACAAGCCTTGCTAGCTGCAAGGCTTGCAGTAAAGGTTTTTGGGTGCTGCTGAGGAACAGGAAGGACCAGGATGTCGCCTTTTGGAGGAGGAGTCAGAGGGGGCGCTCAGCCACTCAGAGAGCCCTCACAGAAGCAGGTAGCACCCGCAGAAGTACCTGAACAGGCACTTGGAAGATTTCTGAACCGGAGTCCACGCAGAGTTGCAAAAGAGGGTCCCACGACGTCGGAGGCCAACTCAGCGGGTTGAGCACTGCAAGACGGAGTGCTGGGGACCCAGGCTAGGCTGTGCACAAAGGAAATCCTGGAAGAGTGCAAAGGAGCCGGAACAGCTGCAAATCTCGCAGTGCACAGGTTTGCAGCCCAACGTGGGGAGGCAAGGACTTACCTCCACCAAACTTGGACTGAAGAGTCACTGGACTGTGGGGGTCACTTGGATAGAGTTCCTGTGTTCCAGGGACCACGCTCGTCAGGGTGAGAGGGGCCCCAGAGGACCGGTGATGCAGTCGTTTGGTGCCTGCGTTAGCAGGAGGAAGATTCCGTCGAACCACTGGAGATTTCTTCTGTGCTTCTGGTGCAGGGTGAAGGCAGGCGACCCCCAGAGCATGCACCACCAGGAAACGGTCAAGAAAGCCGGCAGGATGAGGTGCTACAATGTTGCTGGTAGTCATCTTGTGTAGGAAAGTACCATCTTGCCTGCATGTTACCCCCATATTTCACTGTATATATGTTGTTTTAGTCTATGTGTCACTGGGACTCTGCCAGGCAGGGCCGCAGTGCTCATAAGTATGTGCCCTGCATGTGCTCCCTGTGTGATGCCTAACTGTCTCACTGAGGCTCTGCTAACCAGAACCTCAGTGTTTATGCTCTCTCTGCTTTCCAAATTTGTCACTAACAGGCTAGTGACTAAATTTACCAATTCACATTGGCATACTGGTACACCCATATAATTCCCTAGTATATGGTACTGAGGTACCCAGGGTATTGGGGGTCCAGGAGAACCCTATGGGCTGCAGCATTTCTTTTGCCACCCATAGGGAGCTCTGACAATTCTTACACAGGCCTGCAAGTGCAGCCTGAGTGAAATAACGTCCACGTTATTTCACAGCCATTTACCACTGCACTTAAGTAACTTATAAGTCACCTATATGTCTAACCTTTTACCTGGTGAAGGTTGGGTGCAAAGTTACTTAGTGTGTGGGCACCCTGGCTCTAGCCAAGGTGCCCCCACATCGTTCAGGTAAAATTCCCCGGACTTTGTGAGTGCGGGGACACGATTACACGCGTGCACTGTACATAGGTCACTACCTATGTACAGCGTCACAATGGTAACTCCGAACAATGGCCATGTAACATGCCTAAGATCATGTCTAAGATCATGGAATTTTCACCCCAATGCCATTCTGGCACTGGGGGGACAGTTCCATGATCCCCCGGGTCTCTAGCACAGAACCCGGGTACTGCCAAACTGCCTTTCCGGGATCTCCACTGCAGCTGCTCCTGCTGCCAACCCCTCAGACAGGTTTCTGTCCTCCTGGGGTCCAGGCAGCCCTGGACCAGGAAGGCAGAACAAAGGACTTCCTCTGAGAGAGGGTGTAACACCCTCTCCCTTTGGAAATAGGTGTGAGGGCTAGGGAGGAGTAGCCTCCCCCAGCCTCTGGAAATGCTTTGATGGGCACAGATGGTGCCCATATCTGCATAAGCCAGTCTACACCGGTTCAGGGATCCCCCAGCCCTGCTCTGGTGCAAAACTGGACAAAGGAAAGGAGAGTGACCACTCCCCTGACCTGCACCTCCCAGGGGAGGTGCCCAGAGCTCCTCCAGTGTGTCCCAGACCTCTGCCATCTTGGAAACAGAGGTGTCTGTGGCACACTGGACTGCTCTGAGTGGCCAGTGCCAGCAGGTGACGTCAGAGGCTCCTTCTCTTACCTCTCTTGGTAGCCAATCCTCCTTCCTTGGTAGTCAAACCTCCTTTTCTGTCTATTTAGGGTCTCTGCTTTGGGGAATTCTTCAGATAACGAATGCAAGAGCTCATCAGAGTTCCTCTGCATCTCCCTCTTCACCTTCTTCCAAAGGATTGACCACTGACTGCTCAGGACGCCTGCAAAACCGCAACAAAGAAGCAAGACGACTACTAGCAACCTTGTATCGCTTCATCCTGCCGGCTTTCTCGACTGATTCCAGGTGGTGCATGCTCTGGGGGTAGCCTGCCTCCTCTCTGCACCAGGAGCTCTGACGAAATCTCCTGTGGGTCGACGGAATCTTCCCCCTGCAACCGCAGGCACCAAAAGACTGCATCACTGGTCCTCTGGGTCCCCTCTCAGCACAACGAGTGTGGTCCCTGGAACTTAGCAACTCTGTCCAAGTGACTTCCACAGTCCAGTGACTCTTCAGTCCAAGTTTGGTGGAGGTAAGCCCTTGCCTCCCCACTCTAGACTCCATTGCTGGGTACCACGTGATTTGCAACTGCTCCGGCTCCTGTCCACTCTTCCAGGATTTCCTTCGTGCACAGCCAAGCCTGGGTCCCCGACACTCTAACCTGCAGTGCAAAGCCTTCTGAGTTGTCCTTCGGCGTCGTGGGACTCCCTTTTGTGACTTCGCATGGACTCCGGTTCACTCTTCTTCCAAGTGCCTGTTCAGGTACGTCTGCGGGTGCTGCCTGCTTCTGTGAGGGCTCCCTGACTTGCTGGGCGCCCCCTCTGTCTCCTCCTCCAAGTGGCGACATCCTGGTTCCTCCTGGGCCATAGCAGCACCCAAAAACCTCTACCGCGACCTTTGCAGCTAGCAAGGCTTGCTTGTTGTCTTTCTGCGTGGGATCACTTCTGCAAGCTTCATCGCGACGTGGGACATCTATCCTCCAAGGGAGAAGTTCCTAGTCCTCTTCTTTCTTGCAGAACTACAAGCTTCTTCCAACCGGTGGCAGCTTCCTTGGACCCTCAGCTGGCATTTCCTGGGCTCCTGCCCACTCTCAACACTGTCGCGACTATTGGACTTGGTCCCCTTGTCTTACAGGTACTCAGGTCCGGAAATCCACTGTTGTTGCATTGCTGGTGTTTGTTCTTCCTGCAGAATCCCCCTACCACGACTTCTGTGCTCTCTGGGGGTATTAGTTGCACTTTACACCTACCTTTCCGGGTCTTGGGGTGGGCTATTTTTCTAACCCTCACTGTTTTCTTACAGTCCCAGTGACCCTCTACAAGCTCACATAGGTTTGGGGTCCAATCGTGGTTCGCATTCCACATTTGGAGTATATGGTTTGTGTTGCCCCTATACCTATGTGCTCCTATTGCAATCTATTGTAATTCCACACTGCTTGCATTACTTTTCTTGGTATTACGTGTATAATTTTGGTTTGTGTACATTTATCTTGTGTATATAACTTATCCTCTTACTGAGGGTACTCAGTGAGATACTTTTGGCATATTGTCATAAAAATAAAGTACCTTTATTTTTAGTACTTCTGTGTATTGTGTTTTCTTATGATATTGTGCATATGACACCAACGGTATAGTAGGAGCTTTACATGTCTCCTAGTTCAGCCTTAGCTGCTTTGCCATAGCTACCTTCTATCAGCCTTAGCTGCTAGAGAAACCTCTACTACACTAATAAGGGATAACTGGACCTGGAACAAGGTGTAAGTACCTCTGGTACCCACTACAAGCCAGGCCAGCCTCCTACATTTGGTTGTGCAGCGGTGGGATAAGTACTTGTAACTACTTACCACTTTGTCATTGTGTACTTTTCATAAGAGAATAATATACAAAACAGTTCAGTGTATGTACACCTAACCAAAAAGTTTCGCTTTTCTTCTCTCAAACTTTTTACAAAGTTCGTAAAAGTTTCTCTAAACTTCTAAAAGTTTTCTAAAAGTTAGAAAAAGTTTTTTTTCTTTGTTCTTTAAAAAGTTCTGAAACTTTTTCTTCCTTCTCACTATTTCTAAACCTTTTACTATCATGTCTGTAGAAGACTCTACTCTTAAAATGGTCAATACTACTTATGACAATTTGAATTACAAGAGCCTAAGGAGTCTCTGCTTAGATAGAGGTTTAGTGATAGGAAAGAACCCTACAAAAGAGTTTCTATGTAACATGCTTATTGTGAATGATGAGTGCCAAGCAGGCACATCAAATGAGAGGTTAATAGAAGGTTCCCATTCTGACTCAGGGTATCTCCTTGAGGGAGGTGGGGAGGGTTCTGAACCAGATCTGCCCCCTAGCAGAACACCTAGTAATGTTGGTAGTAATGGAGGTTCCCATCATAATAGGGAAGCCTTTATTCTAGAGGCCAGGTTGCTATGGTCCAGTCAGTTAGGGACAGATCCCCCTCTGTTGTTTCCAACTTGTCTTCTGTGTCCAAACATTCCCAACCCTCCCACCCTGAGGATAACTTGTTAGAAAGGGAACTCAAAAAGTTGAGGGTTGAAGAGACCAGACTGAAGCTTAAACAGCAACAGCTGGCCTTAGATAGGGAATCCCTAGACATTGCGAAGAAGAGACAGAGGTTGGGGTTAGGACCCCATGGTGGCAGCAGCAGTATTCCTGATAGTAATCCTGTTAGAGAGCATGATTCCAGGAATCTGCACAAGATAGTCCCCCCTTACAAGGAGGAGGATGACATCAACAAGTGGTTTGCTGCACTTGAGAGGGCCTGTATGATACAGGGGGTCCCTCAAAGGCAGTGGGCTGCTATATTGTGGCTATCTTTCAATGGAAAGGGTAGGGATAGGCTCCTTACTGTTAGAGAAAGTGATGCTAACAATTTTGCTGTTTTGAAGGATGCACTCTTGGATGGATTTGGCTTAAGCACTGAACAATACAGGATTAAGTTCAGAGACACCAGAAAAGAGTCCTCACAAGACTGGATAGACTTTGTTGACTGTTCAGTGAATGCCTTGGAGGGATGGTTACATGGCAGTAAAGTCTCTGACTATGAACGCCTGTATAATCTTATTCTGAGAGAGCATATTCTGAATAACTGTGTGTCTGACTTGTTACACCAATATCTAGTGGACTCAGATCTGACCTCTCCCCAAGAATTGGGAAAGAAGGCAGACAAATGAGTCAGAACAAGAGTGAATAGAAAAGTTCACACAGGGGGTGACAAGGATGGCAAGAAGAAGGATGGTAAGTCTTCTGACAAGGGTTTGGATAAAAGTAAAACTGAGTCTTCATCAGGCCCACAAAAATCCTCTGGTGGGGGTGGTGGGTCCAAATCCTCTTCCAATAATCAACCTAAAAAGCTGTGGTGTTATTTGTGTAAAGTCAAAGGCCATTGGACAACTGATGCCAGTTGTCCAAAGAAAAACACCAAACCTCCCACTACCACAACCCCTACTGCAAATTCTAGTGCCCCTAGTAATAGCAGTGGTGGTGGGAGCAAACCTACTAATAGCCAATTCAAGGGAGTAGCTGGGCTCCCTTTTGGTAACTTAGTTGCGGTTGGTCTTGTTAGGGAGACCACAGAGGCTGTGTTAGTCTCTGAAGGTGCCATTGATTTGGCCACCTTGGTTGCTTGTTCCCTTAATATGGATAAGTACAAGCAACTTCCCCTAATAAATAGTGTTGAGGTTCAGGCCTACAGGGACACAGGTGCCAGTGTTACCATGGTAATAGAGAAACTGGTGCACCCTGAACAACACCTACTTGGTCAGCAGTACCAAGGGACAGACGCTCATAACAACACACTTAGCCACCCCATGGCTGTTGTGAATCTCAACTGGGGGGGGGGGTTACTGGTCCAAAGAAAGTTGTGGTTGCCTCAGATTTACCTGTAGACTGTCTACTAGGGAATGATTTAGAGACATCAGCTTTGGCAGAAATGGAGTTGGAGGCTAATGCAGCAATGCTGGGCATTCCTGGGCATATTTTAGCTTTAACCAGGGCTCAGGCCAAAAAGCAAAAAGGACAGGGTAACTTGGATCCTGGAAGAATGGACAAAGTGCTCCCTAAAGCTAGGGGTAGCAAGGGTAAATCCCTACCCACTATCCCTCCCTCTACAGACGATTCTCCTTCTGAGGAAGAAGAATTTCCTCCCTGTGCAGAACCTTCACCAGATGAGCAGGCAGCAGACACTGCTGAGGTTTTGGGTGGAGGGGGGCCTGTCAGGGAAGGCCTGAGTGTGGCACAGCAAACCTGTCCCACATTAGAGGGTCTCAGACAGCAAACCGTCAAGCAGCAAAATGGGGATGTCAGTGACTCACATAGAGTTTACTGGGAGGACAACCTCTTGTACACCGAGGCAAGGGACCCAAAACCTGGAGCAGCCAGGAAATTGGTCATTCCCCTGCAGTACAGAGAGTTCCTCCTAACTCTTGCACATGACATTCCTTTGGCTGGGCATTTGGGCCAGATCAAAACATGGGAAAGGCGTGGCCCCCTGTTTCACTGGCCTAGGATGTCAGAGGACACTAAAGATTTGTGCAAGTCTTGTGTGACCTGCCAAGCCAGTGGCAAGACTGGTGGCACACCAAAGGCTCCCCTTATTCCACTACCTGTGGTTGGGGTCCCCTTTGAAAGGGTAGGGGTTGACATAGTTGGCCCCCTTGACCCTCCTACTGCTTCAGGCAATAGGTTTATCTTGGTGGTTGTGGACCATGCCACAAGATATCCTGAAGCAATTCCTCTAAGGACCACTACAGCTCCTGCAGTGGCAAAGGCCTTCCTGGGAATATTTTCCAGGGTGGGTTTCCCTAAAGAGGTTGTATCAGACATGGGTAGCAACTTTATGTCTGTATACTTGAAAGCTATGTGGAAGGAATGTGGTGTAACGTACAAATTCACCACTCCTTATCATCCCCAGACTAATGGAATGGTAGAGAGGTTTAATAAAACTCTCAAAGGTATGATAATGGGACTCCCTGAAAAACTCAGGAGGAGATGGGATGTCCTGTTACCTTGCCTCCTTTTTGCTTACAGGGAGGTACCCCAGAAAGGAGTGGGCTTCAGCCCCTTTGAACTCCTCTTTGGACACCCTGTAAGAGGTCCACTAACAGTTGTGAAGGAGGGTTGGGAACAACCTTTAAAAGCTCCCAAACAGGACATAGTGGACTATGTACTTGGCCTAAGATCCAGAATGGCCGAGTACATGAAAAAGGCCAGTAAAAACCTTCAGGCCAGCCAGGAGCTCCAGAAGCAATGGCATGACCAGAAGGCTGTTCTGATCCAGGACCAACCAGGACAAATCGAGTGGACCCCATCTAATTGTTGAGAAAAAGGGTGAGCTTACCTATTTGGTAGACCTGGGCACTGCCAGGAGTCCCCGTAGGGTAATTCATGTCAACCGCCTAAAACCCTACTATGACAGGGCTGATCTCACTCTGCTGATGGCAACAGATGAGGGACAGGAAGAAGAGAGTGACCCTCTCCCTGATCTCTTTTCCACCACTGAAAATGATGCTTTAGTGGAGGGAGTAGTTTTGGCAGATTGTCTGACTGCAGAACAGAAAGACAACTGCATAAATCTCCTTGGACAATTTTCTGAACTCTTTTCAACTGTGCCAGGAACCACATCTTGGTGTGAACACACAATTGATACTGTAGACAGCTTGCCTGTCAAAAGTAAAATCTATAGGCAGCCTGGCCATGTCAGGGACTGCATAAAACAAGAAGTTCAGAAAATGTTTGATCTAGGAGTGGTTGAACCTTCTGAAAGCCCATTGGCGAGTCCTGTGGTGCTTGTACCAAAGCCTCACTCAAAAGCCGGAAAAAGGCAGATGAGGTTTTGTCTAGACTACAGAGGTCTCAATCAGGTAACAAAAACTGATGCTCACCCTATACCCAGGACAGATGAGCTCATAGATACACTAGAATCTGCCAAGTATCTAAGCACCTTTGTTTTGACTGCAGGGTGCTGGCAGATCAAATTGGCTGAGGATGCTAAACCTAAAACTGCATTTTCAACTATAGGAGGGCACTACCAATTTACAGTGATGCCCTTTGGTTTGAAGAATGCACCTGCCACTTTTCAGAGGTTGGTGAACACAGTCCTGCAAGGGTTGGAGGCTTTTAGTGCAGCATATCTAGATGATATTGCTGTCTTTAGCTCCACTTGGGATGAGCACCTGGTCCACCTTTGGAAAGTTTTAGAGGCCCTGCAAAAGGCAGGCCTCACTATCAAGGCCTCAAAGTGCCAGATAGGGCAGGGAAAGGTGGTTTATCTCCTCCACCTGGTAGGTGGAGAACAGATTGCACCACTGCAGGGGAAAATCCAGACAATCATGGATTGGGGTCCCCCTACAACACAGACCCAGGTGAGAGCCTTCCTAGGCCTCACTGGGTATTACAGAAGATTCATTAAAAACTATGGCTCCATTGCAGCCCCACTCAATGATCTCACTAGTAAGAAGATGCCTAAAAAGGTATTGTGGACAGCAAACTGTCAGAAAGCTTTTGAGGAGCTCAAACAGGCCATGTGCTCTGCACCTGTCCTAAAAAGCCCATGTTACTCCAAGATATTCATTGTTCAAACTGATGCATCTGAATTAGGAGTAGGGGCAGTCTTATCACAACTTAATTCTGAGGGCCAGGATCAACCAGTTGCTTTTATCAGCAGTGGTCTGGGCACTGAAGAAGTTGAGGCCGTACCTTTTTGGCACTCACTTTATTGTTCAGACAGACCACAAATCTCTAATTTGGCTAAAACAAATGAAAGGTGAAAACCCTAAATTGTTGAGGTGGTCCATATCTCTACAGGGAATGGACTATACAGTGGAACATAGACCTGGGAGTACCCACTCCAATGCAGATGGACTCTCCAGATATTTTCACTTAGACAATGAAGACTCATCAGGTCATAGCTAGTCGTATTGTCCTTCGTTTGGGGGAGGGGGGTTGTGTAGGAAAGTACCATCTTGCCTGGCATGTTACCCCCATATTTCAGAATATTCATAAGAATTGTCAGAGCTCCCTATGGGTGGCAAAAGAAATGCTGCAGCCCATAGGGATCTCCTGGAACCCCAATACCCTGTGTACCTCAGTACCATATAGAAGGGAATTATATGAGTGTACCAGTATGCCAATGTGAATTGGTAAATTTAGTCACTAGCTTGCAGTGACAAATTTAGAAAGCAGAGAGAGCATAAACACTGAGGTTCTGGTTAGCAGAGCCTCAGTGATACAGTTAGGCACCACACAGGGAACACGTACAGGGCACATACTATGAGCAATGGGGTCCTGCCTAGCAGGATCCCAGTGACACAAGGGCTAAAACAACATACATACAGTGAAATATGGGGGTAACATGCCAGGCAAGATGGCACTTTCCTACAAAGATCACCTTACCTGGTCCGGTGAACCTCCGGGAGGGGACGGGATCCATGGGGGCTGCTCTGCCGCCAGCACCCCGTCACCAGAACACCTCATGGGACGTGATTCGGTGGGCGGTGTTCTGATGACGTGGCGGTGGAGGTGGAGCAGCCTCCACTTCCCAGCTGACCGTCAGTATGGCTGCTGGTGGCTCTCCGTCCGAAAAAGGAGGGAGGGCTGCCAGCAGTCATAATACGCTGCGTGGAAAACCGCCTGCACTGGCGGTCTTCAGCGCGGCGGTACCTTGACGGTCTTTCCAAAAGACCACCGAGGTCAAAATGAGGGCCTTAGTCATTTCCAAAAGAATGGAAGGAGAAGCCCTCTGCCCCCTGCCAATTGTTGCAAGATCATGCAGAACTATAAGTGGAGAATAAATGAACAGGCCTATTACCCATGCAAATTCTCACAGTTTCATACAATACCCATTCATATGTTCGGAAAAATGTATTGATTTATACTTCCCGCAGTATAAGTAGACGATTCAAAAGGTCTATCTGTACAGGCAAAAATATACAGTGAAAACATTAATCAAATTCCACCCAAAAGGTCTAACTATAAGTTCTTTTTGGAGGAACAAATACCTAAAGTACATACAATTTCATTTGCGGGAATATTTTTACATTGTAGGGAACATACAGATCCACTGATTGAGCAAAATACATATAAATGCAAAGTTCTATGATATCATATATAGAAACAGACTCCCAATGTATTAATTTTGGCATCTAAAAAACTTTATCGTTGTAACACATAAGATTAAGGTAAATCAATGTATTCTAACAAACTAGATATTACACTTATCATTTGTAAAAAATGTTTACACAATCAGTAGATTAAATGAAACATGGGACCTCGTGTCTGCCATTTTTTTGATACAACACATGTATACTGGCTCCAAAGGAAGCTGTCACCCTTGATTCAATTTTGGCAAAGACCTGCAAGATACAGCACAAGATATGTGTACATATGAGATCTAAAGCATGCGTGCACACACTCATCGGACTGGACTGTTCCATGGGGAGCACGGTCAAGACTGATTTGCATATGGCTGGGTCCAAACTGGAATGTCCTGGCGAGCAAAAAAAACAAACAAACAAACAATGAATTTAGGCCAAGATCCATGACTGGGGTTGAATGTTTGACATTGTTCAGCATTCTGTCCATCATTTGTTCTTTCTGCATTTGTCACCCTAAGTGGGAAGAGTGTGCCCAGGCATGGGTCCCGTGCTCGCTATGCCACCGGGTTCAAGCTAGCCTGGCTGATGAGGGGTGATACCCAAAAACTGGTCCTAGGATGTTGGACTGTTCCCACTGGGAGTAGGGTCAAGCCTGATTTGCATATGGCTGGGTCCAAACTACAATGACATTGTGATAAAAAAAAACAATAGATTTAGGCCTAGATCTGTGACTGGGAGTGAATGCTTGACACTGCTCAGCATTTCATCCATCATCTGTTCTTTTTGCATCAGGGTATTCTCTGGCCTCTCAGGGTACACCTGAACCCCCACTCCTATGCTAGCCAATCCCTTGGACTGTCCACCACTGGGGAACTTCCTGGGGCATGCTACATCACCTTTCTTATGCCTTGACTGCGGACAGCCATAGCATACCCCAGCTTCCCTGGAGTCCCAGGGCCATATTAATGGCCACGTCACGTAGTGCAGTGCCGCATTTCACCTTGCTGCTCTGCGCTGCGTGACAGGGAAAGGGCAGGAATGTGCCGCATTTAAGGCAGCACAGTGCATTCCTGTCCTTTCCCCTGGTGTCGGTTCAGCAGCTTAGTGCCAACGCAGGCGCCTTTGCACCATAGAGCAAGGGTGCCTGTGTTGCATGCAGGATTATTTTCCTGCACAAAAACAATTGTGGGAGGCATGTTGCTCTTTCTATAGAAAGATCAATAAATGAGGGGAAATAGACATATTTCTCAACGTTAAGCGTAAGATGTTTTGCACATCTCCAGGTATACAAGTTTTGTAATTGCGCTGCGTTGCATTACTCCAGATTTTTGAAGCCACTCAAATCCATGCAAAGTGGCTTTGCGCAGCTTCGAAAGTATGACTTAAGGTTTGCGTCGCTCTTGCACCAGGGCATAAATATGGCCCCCAGTTCTTACCTTGTTACCCCTTTCCTTTGTACTGAGAAGAGACTCTGGGCCCACCCTCCTGAGAAGACTTTTGGGGACCTTAGGGTAACTCTTTCTTTTTATCCTTGGTGGTGCTCACTTCTTTCCCCTGCTGGGAGTTCTGAGCATCCTTCTTGGGGTCACCCCCACCTTGGATCCTCCTGGACACCTTGGTTCTCACCTACTTCCCCAGCTCTCTAGAAGAAGACAACTTGGAATCTACTAGATGCTGTCACAATTCCTCTGTGATGCAATTATTTAGAATGTGCTGTTTCATAATTAGATTATAAAGCCCTTTCTAAGTGTCCACCTCATAGCCTTTAATCCAGCCTTCTAGTGCTTTGACTGGGGAGTCAACGAAGTCCACCCTGGTATGGGTTTGGCCTTTATGGGTGTCCTTAAACATGACTCTGGTCTCCTCTGGGATGAGTCCAAACACATCTATGAGGGTCTCCTTCATGTGCTGATAGAACTCATCCAGTTCCTCCGTAAGGGTCAGAAGTCTATCTCTACCCTTCATTGAGAATAACTCCCAAAGTAGAAAGTCCCAGTGATAATGACCTAGCCTACTCATTTTGCAGGCCCTCTCAAAGGCTGCAAACCATTTATCAACGTCATCACCAACATTAAACTTGGGCACAATCCCTTTGGGGGTATTAAGGTTAAAGGAGTCCTCTTTCTCCCTAGGAGTATTTCTGACACCATCTTTGTGCACCATGCCCAACTTGACCCTTCTTTCTTCAAGGGCTTGTCTCCTCTCTTCAAGTTCAAGCTTTCTCTCTTCCAAGGAGATTAAGTAAACTTCATCCTCAAGGTGTCCAACCACCTTACTTCTGGGGGGACTACTACAGAGACTCCCATCATTTCCCACTTTTGAAGAACGTCTGGAGTAGAATGTAGAACCACGGTCCTCATCATCATTATCAATTTGGGCTTGGACATCATCCTCATCCTCTCCAGGATGGCCCTCCCTCTCTGCTTTACTTTTGAAAGTTGGGACCTTATTAAAATGTTGTAATAACCTTTTTAAATGTTTGCTAAACTTTCTAAAACGTGTTGAACTTGTCAACTATTGGAATGGGGATCGACATGGGGCCCTAACAATTCCAATCAAAAACTCATTTTAAAAAATAAGAAAAATTACTTTGAGTCTAATAACAATTGAGGATTTCTTGTGCACTAAAAATATTTATGATCAAGTAGTACTGTGAAACATAAGTTCAGGATCCTACCACTGTAACACCAATGTAAGAAGGTGAAGTATTATGTAGTGAGGCTGGTTATTCTCCACTGTGTAATACTCTCTCAATGCCCCAAAGATGCCCCAACGCTATAATAAATCCTTAGCTTAGTCCTGGTAGTAAGGCAAAGAGCAGTCGGCTTTACTAGAGGAAGATGTGTTAAGCATTTCAGAGTACCACCTTAGACTATAAGTAACTGACATGACTCAAAAGAAAACCAACACCAATTTATAACAATAGAGCAGAGTTTTTTAAAACTTTAGGCACCAAAAATAAGTAAATCAGATATGTATAACCAGATTTATGGATTTTAGAGTGGAAATAAAATCAGTACATTTGCAACCTGTCAAACTTTACCATTGCTGTCAATGAGGAAAATCACTAGTGACAGTCATTTGCAGGGTGAATTCAGACACATCTACTGGTGGTTAAGGTTGTGTGGGTCCCAGGACTAAGCTGGGACAGACAAACCAATTTTACTTGGCTCATGGGACCAGACTGCAGAGGTGTTCTGACTGTCCTTGGTGCTGAAAGTGGTAGCTGAGGGTTCTGAAAAATGGTGCTTGTGACACTCGGACACTTGCAGGTCATTTTCGTAGGAGCCCACTCAGGGTTAAGCTTGTTTGGGACCTGGGACTAGGATTCACCAAGTGGAACAACTCCACCTAGCCTGGGTGTCTCGAGTACAGAGTGGTGCTTGGTTATCCGTGGTACTAAACAGGAGATGAAGTTGCTGGTTTTACCACTGAGACGATGTAGGTGAGAAAACCGATGCAAAAACTAGAAAACGGAGCCACCGGTGAAGTTGGATGAAGGTGTTGCAGTGTGCCCTTGAGTTGCAGTGTCAAGTAAAGGTAGTGATGATCGGACAGGCCACCAGCAAACCTTGGCAGTGGTATGGTGGAGGAGAAGTTATCGTCCCTTGTGGAGGTCCAGTGGAACACAGTGGTCGGCTGTAACTTGGCAGGGATCTGGCTTGCACTTCCCACAATGCAATGGACCACCTGTCTTTGGGCAGTCCCTCGGAGGGCCCCATGGCCAGCGCTTCTTCAGATCAGGTGAGTACTTTTTACCTGCAGTGGGCAGGGGACTGTTGCCGCTAGTGCAAGGGAGTCTGGTTTTGCCTTTGGCTAACAAAGGGTTCCCCCTGCTGGGGGAAGCAGTCTTTGGTCCAGGATGAGCCGCAGTCATGCTGTTAAAGGAGGTTGTCACAGGACAAAGGTATCACGCCTTTCTTTAGTGTAAGCTCCTGTTGTCGTTGATGCGGGTCTTTTTGTGTCCTTTCTTCACAAGTTATTGCAGATCTGAGGTTCTGTTGACAGTGGAGCCCCTTAAATCCTGGATTTAGGGGTGTTAGGTGTGTGGGTACAAGTAGCCCAGAGGCTACTAGCCCCAGCAGCTAATCCGCCCCTGAGGTGACCACATCCAGTGAGTTATGGTACCTTTTCTATCCAGAACCCTCTACTTTGCCACTTTTCAAGATGGTAGATATCTTAGTTGGCTGTACATACCAGGCTGCTCACCCTAAAGGTGTGGCTAGCATTCTGGGGTTGTACGCCTCTTGCCTAACTCATTTTCCCACCTGCCCCGGTACAAATCTGCCTGGGGCAGGGGACAGCTTTCTCCTCCACCGGGAGACAGTCTGATTCCATATCAGAGACGGCGTGCCTTTAGAAGCTTACCGCCTTGATGTGCCACTTCAATAGCCTTCCCTGTGACCTCCTTCCCATCCAGGCCATTGTTCTGACTCCTAGGAGTGTTTGCACTTCTGCCCTTCTGCCCAGGGGGTCAGAATCCTGTCTTGGGAATAGCAGCTGTGGGGTGGCAGCCAAAGCACAGGAAAACTGGGGTAACTTGGTGGGCAACCTCAAAGGTTGCTTTCTGGGTCCATGCCACATCTCTTTTGACACAACATTTTTGTCAGGGTTGAGAAGGCATGGTGTTTAATACCAAACATGACCCATTTGGGCAGTACCATATTGGATCTAGCAACCTCAGGTTTGTCTTGGCGCCAGCCCATGTTACCCTATGGACTGTTGTTCACTTGTAGTAGCCTTTAATGGAAAGGCCACTATAGGGACTTATAAGCTTGCACTTATATGTCCACACCTTTAATATAATGCACCCTGCCTTCTAGGCTCAGGAGGCCTACCATAGGGGTGAGTAACATATATTAAAGACAGTGCTGGGGCTGTGCCACACATGGTGTGGGCACAGTCAAGTTCAAGCAGTCTGTAATGCTCCTGCAGTCTGCAATGGCAGGCCTGATGTCAGTAGTTTAGTGGGGTCACTCAGGGTGGCACAAACAATGCTCCAGGCCCAGGTGATCCCTTTAGCAGCCATGCCATGTTTACCACTGGTACCATATATTAAGGCCTTACAAAGGAGTTCCTGTACTTGCCAATTGGCTTTACCAATTCAAAGTTGCCAATTCAGGAAGAGAGCACTGGCACCAGGACCTTGTTTGCAGGTTCCTGTGCACTTTCAGAGTCATCACCAAGAGCACCTAGAGGAAAAGGTGTGGGTGTGACCATCCAAAAGGGCACTTTCCAACACACTACTTCTCAGAGATTTATCAGTTCATTTATAATAGTTCACATGGATTAATCATTTCACTCACAATACTTCAGAGTGTCTGCGTTCAGTACATACTACAACTACTGCTGTGAATTTAACTCAAGCCTATCAACAATCCAGTCCTTCCTGTTGTTGACAACCCTTCAGAAGCCTCATCTGGAACTGATGTCCATCGGGATTGGATCCCTTGTGGGCAGATCCCTTTTCTGCTTGTTATTCTGTTATCAGATTTTATTCTAAAAAAAGATCATGAAAGCAGAGAATGAAAATTATAGGTTTGGCTATTTTTCTATCTGTTTTCAGTGGGGACAAATATTCCCCTCTCACCACACAATGAGTGGTTTCATCATCTGAGAGTGCCTGGAGACTGGCATCATAATAATAGCAATTTCAATGACTATATTTATGGTGACATCATGCTGTTTTGCAAGGTCTCTTGGGATTGGTTGCTGTGTCTTCTGTGGGGCATGTAAACCCACCTGCAGTGAGCTTGTGAGTCAGACATCTTGTTGAGCACATGCCCTCCAGTGCTTATGATGAGTATGTCATTCCTTTCCTCCCAGCCCTCAGTGCTGCCACTGGTCCTTACACTGCTCCTTGGGGTTGCCAGGTTAAGAGGATCTTGCCAATTGTCCATGCTCATCTCCTTGGACTCACAGGACCTTCCAGTGACATTGTCCTATGATCTCCTCAAGCGCTTGTGCCCGGTGGTTGCTGTAAGGCGTTGTACGCTTGGACATGATGGATGCAGAGACCTCATTCTGCAGTGGGCTGCAGTGACTCTGGTGCGGTTTCTAAGCTCTACCCTTCTCCATGGCAGATGGTGAGTACTCGCTGTAATGTCTTTTGCGATGTCACTACAACAGCGGTGTCCAACACTGTCAATCGCACCAGTTTGTTGAACAGGCTTGAGATCGCCAGAAATCAAGAACTAGCCTTCTTTTGCTGTAGAACTTTCTCATTCATCAAACTACTAGGGTGTCTTCTGCACCTCAGCATTGGTCTGTCAGGTTCTTCGCACGTGCAGTTCCTCACTCCTGAGGTGTCATCTGCACCTTAGCATTGGTCTGTCAGGATCTTTGCACATGCAGTTCCTCACTCCTGAGATGTCCTCTGCACCTTACTTTCATCTGTCAGGATCTTTGCACGTGCAGGTCCTAACTCTTGGGGTGTCCTCAGCACCTTACTTTCATCTGTCAGGATCTGTGCACGTGCAGGTCCTAACTATTGGGATGTCCTCTGCACTTTAGCTTTGGTTTCTTAGGTTCTTCACATGTGCAGGTCCTCACTCTTGGGGTATTCTCTGCACCTTATCTTTCATCTGTCAGGATATTTGCACGTGCAGTTCTTCACTCTTGGGGTGTCCTCAGCATCTTACTTTCATCTGTCAGGATCTTTGCACGTGCAGTTCCTCACTCTTGGGGTATTCTCTGCAACTCAGCATTGCTCTGTCAGGATCTCTGCACGCGCAGTTCCTCACTCTTGGGGTGTCCTCTGCACCTTATCCTTTATATATCAGGTTGGTTGCATGTGCAGTTCCTCACTCTTGAGGTGTCCTCGGCACCTCAGCATTGCTCTGTCAGGATTTCCGAACGTGCAGTTCTTCATTCTTGGGGTGTCCTCTGAACCTAAGCACTGGTCTGTCAGGTTCTCTGCACGTGCAGTTCCTCACTCTTGGGGTGTCCTCTGCACCTCAGCATTGGTTTGTCAGGATCGCATCACGTGCAGTTCCTCACTCTTGGGGTGTCCTCTGCACCTTAGCTTTGGTCTGTCAGGTTCTTCGCACGTGCAATTCCTCACTCTTAGGGTGTCCTCAGCGCCTTAGCATTGGTCAGTCAGGATCTCTGCACGTGCAGTTCCTCTCTCTTGGGGTGTCCTCAGCGCCTTAGCATTGGTCTGTCAGGTTCTTCGCATGTGCAGTTCCTCACTCTTGGGGTGTCCTCTGCACCTGAGCACTGGTCTGTCAGGATCTCTGCGCGTGCAGTTCCTCACTCTTAGGGTGTCCTCTGCACCTCAGCACTGGTCTGTCAGGATCTCTGCACGTGAAGTTCCTCACTCTTGGGGTGTCCCGAGCACCTTAGCACTAGTCTGTCAGGATCTCTGCGCGTGCAGTTCCTCACTCTTGGGGTGTCCTCTGCACCTCAGCACTGGTCTGTCAGGATCTTTGCACGTGCAGTTCCTCACTCTTGGGGTGTCCTCTGCAACTCAGCATTGGTCTGTCAGGGTCTCTGCACCTGCTGTTCCTCACTCTTGTGGTGTCCTCTGCACCTCAGCACTGGTCTGTCAGGATCTCTGCGCGTGCTGTTCCTCACTCTTGGGGTGTCCTCTGCACCTCGGCTCTGGTCTGTCAGGATCTCTGCACGTGCAGTTCTTCATTCTTGGGGTGTCCTCTGCACCTTATCTTTCATGTGTCAGGATCTTTGCACGTGCAGTTCCTCACTCTTGGAGTGTCCCGAGCACCTTAGCACTAGTCTGTCAGGATCTCTGCACGTGCAGTTCCTCACTCTTGGGGTGTCCTCTGCACCTCAGCACTGGTCTGTCAGGATCTCTGCACGTGCAGTTCCTCACTCTTGGGGTGTCCTTAGCGCCTTAGCATTGGTCTGTCAGGTTCTTCGCACGTGCAGTTCCTCACTCTTGGGGTGTCCTCTGCACCTGAGCACTGGTCTGTCAGGATCTCTGGGCGTGCAGTTCCTCACTTTTAGGGTGTCCTCTGCGACTCAGCACTGGTCTGTCAGGATCTCTGTACGTGAAGTTCCTCACTCTTGGGGTGTCCTCTGCACCTTAGCTTTGGTCTGTCAGGTTCTTCGCACGTGCAGTTCCTCACTCTTGGGATGTCCTCAGCGCCTTAGCATTGGTCAGTCAGGATCTCTGCACGTGCAGTTCCTCACTCTTGGGGTGTCCTCAGCGCCTTAGCATTGGTCTGTCAGGTTCTTCGCACGTGCAGTTCCTCACTCTTGGGGTGTCCTCTGCACCTGACCACTGGTCTGTCAGGATCTCTGCACGTGCAGTTCCTCACTCTTAGGTGTCCTCTGCACCTCAGCACTGGTCTGTCAGGATCTCTGCACGTGAAGTTCCTCACTTTTGGGGTGTCCCGAGCACCTTAGCACTAGTCTGTCAGGATCTCTGCGCGTGCAGTTCCTCACTCTTGGGGTGTCCTCTGCACCTCAGCACTGGTCTGTCAGGATCTTTGCACGTGCAGTTCCTCACTTTTGGGGTGTCCTCTGCAACTCAGCATTGGTCTGTCAGGGTCTCTGCACCTGCTGTTCCTCACTCTTGGGGTGTCCTCTGCACCTCAGCACTGGTCTGTCAGGATCTCTGCGCATGCTGTTCCTCACTCTTGGGGTGTCCTCTGCACCTCAGCACTGGTCTGTCAGGATCTCTGCACGTGCAGTTCTTCACTCTTGGGGTGTCCTCTGCACCTGAGCACTGGTCTGTCAGGATCTCTGCGCGTGCATTTCCTCACTCTTAGGGTGTCCTCTGCACCTCAGCACTGGTCTGTCAGGACCTCTGCACGTGAAGTTCCTCACTCTTCGGGTGTCCCGAGCACCTTAGCACTAGTCTGTCAGGATCTCTGCGCGTGCAATTCCTCACTCTTGGGGTATCCTCTGCACCTCAGCACTGGTCTGTCAGGATCTTTGCACGTGCAGTTCCTCACTCTTGGGGTGTCCTCTGCAACTCAGCATTGGTCTGTCAGGGTATCTGCACCTGCTGTTCCTCACTCTTGGGGTGTCCTCTGCACCTCAGCACTGGTCTGTCAGGATCTCTGCGCGTACTGTTCCTCACTCTTGGGGTGTACTCTGCACCTCGGCACTGGTCTGTCAGGATCTCTGCACGTGCAGTTCTTCACTCTTGGGGTGTCCTCTGCACCTTATCTTTCATGTGTCAGGATCTTTGCACGTGCAGTTCCTCACTCTTGGGGTGTCCCGAGCACCTTAGCACTAGTCTGTCAGGATCTCTGCGAGTGCAGTTCCTCACTCTTGGGGTGTCCTCTGCACCTCAGCACTGGTCTGACAGGAGTGCTCAGGGCAGGTCTTGTGGTATCTGTAGGGTGGGGGTATCCTAGGTCAGTAGATGTGTGGGAGCAGATGAACCCTGCTGAAGAGCAGCGTGGATCCCCAGGCACAGCCTCAGGTGGGTGATGGGGCATCGAGGACACAGCCTCAGGGGGGTGATGGGGCATCGAGGACACAGCCCAGGGTGGTGAGGGGGGCATCGAGGACACAGACACAGGGGGGTGAGGGGGGCATCGAGGACAGAGGACACAGCCCAGGGTGGTGAGGGGGGCATCGAGGACACAGCCTCACGGGGGTGAGGGTGGCATTGAGGACCCAACCTCAGGGGGGTGAGGGGGCATCGAGGACAGAGGACACAGCCTCAGGGTGGTGAGGGGGGCATCGAGGACACAGCCTCAGGGGGATGAGGGGGGCATCGAGGACAGAGGACACAGCCCACGGTGGTGAGGGGGGCATCGAGGACACAGCCTCAGGGGGGTGAGGAGGGCATCGAGGACACAGCCTCAGGGTGGTAAGGGGGGCATGGGGCATCGAGGACACAGCCCCAGGGTGGTGAGGGGGGCATCGAGGACAGAGGACACAGTCTCAGGGGGGTGAGGGGGGCATGGAGGACACAGCCTCAGGGGGTGAGGGGGGCATCGAGGACAGAGGACACAGCTTCAGAGGGGTGAGGGGGGAATCGGGCACGGAGCAATGGGCTGGTGCATGAGGTAAGTTGTGGGCCGGTGCATGGGGTCAGTTGTGGGCCGGTGGATGGGGGCAGTTGTGGGCCGGTGCATGGGGTCATTTGTGGGCCGGTGGATGGGGTCAGTTATGAGCCGGTGGATGGGGTCAGTTGTGGGCCAGTGCATGAGAGGCAGTTGTGGGCCGGTACATGAGAGTCAGTTGTGGGCCAGTGCATGAGGGTCAGTTGTGGGCCGGGCATGAGGGTCAGTTGTGGACTGGTACATGAGGTCAGTTGTGGGCCGGTACATGAGGGTCAGCTGTGGGCCGGTGCATGAGGTCAGTTGTGGGCCGGTGCATGAGGTCAGATGTGGCCGGTGCATGAGAGTCAGTTGTGGGCCGGTGCATGAGGTCAGTTGTGGGCCGGTGCATGAGGGTCAGTTGTGGGCCGGTGTAAGGAAATGCCTCCTTGGCATGGTTACCCCCTGACTTTTTGCCTTTGCTGATGCCAAGTTATGATTTGAAAGTGTGCTGAGGCCTGCTAACCAGGCCCCAGCACCAGTGTTCTTTCCCTAAAACTGTACCTTTGTTTCCACAATTGGCACACCCTGGCAACCAGATAAGTCCCTTGTAACTGGTACCCCTGGTACCAAGGGCCCTGATGCCAGGGAAGGTCTCTAAGGGCTGCATCATGTCTTATGCCACCCTGGAAACCCCTCACTCAGCACAGACACTGCTTGCTAGCTTGTGTGTGCTGATGGGGAGAAAATGACTAAGTCGACTTGGCACTCCCCTCAGGGTGCCATGCCAACCTCACACTGCCTATGGCATAGATAAGTCACCCCTCTAGCAGGCCTTACAGCCCTAAGGCAGGGTGCACTATACCATAGGTGAGGGAATAGGTGCATGAGCACTATGCCCCTACAGTGTCTAAGCAAAACCTTAGACATTGTAAGTGCAGGGTAGCCATAAGAGTATATGGTCTGGGAGTCTGTCAAACACGAACTCCACAGCACCATAATGGCTACACTGAAAACTGGGAAGTTTGGTATCAAACTACTCAGCACAATAAATGCACAATGATGCCAGTGTACATTTTATTGTGAAATACACCCCAGAGGGCATCTTAGAGATGCCCCCTGAAAACATACCCGGCTTCCAGTGTGGGCTGACTGGTTTTACCAGCCTGCCACACACCAGACATGTTGCTGGCCACATGGGGAGAGTGCCTTTGTCACTCTGTGGCCAGGAACAAAGCCTGTACTGGGTGGAGGTGCTTCTCACCTCCCCCTGCAGGAACTGTAACACCTGGCGGTGAGCCTCAAAGGCTCACCCCCTTTGTTACAGCGCCCCAGGGTGTCCTCTGCACCTCAGCACTGGTCTGTCAGGATCTCTGCACGTGAAGTTCCTCACTATTGGGGTGTCCCGATCACCTTAGCACTAGTCTGTCAGGATCTCTGCGCGTGCAGTTCCTCACTCTTGGGGTGTCCTCTGCACCTCAGCACTGGTCTGTCAGGATCTCTACACGTGCAGTTCCTCACTCTTGGGGTGTCCCGGGCACCTTAGCACTAGTCTGTCATGATCTCTGCGTGTGCAGTTCCTCACTCTTGGGGTGTCCCGAGCACCTTAGCACTCGTCTTTCAGGATCTCTGAGTGCGCTGTTCCTCACTCTTGGGGTGTCCTTTGCACCTCGGCACTGGTCTCTCACAATCTCTGCAGGTACAGTTCCTCGGGGTAGATTGTACCCCTGACCCCCTTCAGTCCTCCTGCTCACCCTCTGGATTTGTTTATTTCAGTCTTAGAATGAATTTCTTTCCTTGCGCCGATTCCAGCCGCCTCTCCGGGGACCTCAAACCCCAGGCGCATCACTGCGCACATTCAGGGGTGAATCCTCGGGTCTGACAGAATACGCCAACATTAAATGACAATAAAAGGTAATTTGTTTCAGCTACACTGTGCGTGCTTGTGAGATATAAGGTTTGATTCCTGAGTCAGGGGGGTCCTGAAAACCACAAAATCAAACCTGTGTGTTGTTCCAGCCTCTGGGTGAGCGCTGGGACCTGTTCTACCAAAGCCAGCCCTTGGCACAGGCCCCCGCTTGGTGTGGAGCCCTCCAAAGCGGTGCCAGTGATGCTGCATTCACCCAGGACTGCACAGGGCAGGTCTTGTGGTATCTGTAGGGTGGGGGTATCCTGGGTCAGTAGATGTGCAGGAGCAGATGAACCCTGCTGAAGAGCAGCGTGGATCCCCCGGCACAGCCTCAGGGGGGTGATGGGGCATCGAGGACACAGCCTCAAGGGGGTGATGGGGCATTGAGGACACAGCCCAGGGTGGTGAGGGGGGCATCGAGGACACAGAAACAGGGGGTCAGGGGGGCAGTGAGGACAGAGGACACAGCCCAGGGTGGTGAGGGGGGCATTGAGGACACAGCCTCAGGGGGGTGAGGGGGGCATCGAGGACCCAACCTCAGGGGGTGAGGGGCATCGAGGACACAGCCTCAGGGTGGTGAGGGGCATCGAGGTGAGGGGCGTCGAGGACACAGCCTCAGGGGGGCGAGGGGGGCATCGAGGACAGAGGACACAGCCCAGGGTGGTGAGGGGGGCATCGAGGACACAGCCTCAGGGGGGTGAGGAGGGCATCGAGGACACAGCCTCAGGGTGGTAAGGGGGGCATGGGGCATCGAGGTCACAGCCCCAGGGTGGTGAGGGGGGCATCGAGGACAGAGGACACAGTCTCAGGGGGGTGAGGGGGGCATCGAGGACACAGCCTCAGGGGGGTGAGGGGGCATCGAGGACAGAGGACACAGCTGCAGAGGGGTGAGGGGGGCATCGGGCACGGAGCAATGGGCTGGTGCATGAGGTAAGTTGTGGGCCAGTGCATGGGGTCAGTTGTGGGCCGGTGGATGGGGGCAGTTGTGGGCCGGTGCATGGGGTCATTTGTGGGCCTGTGGATGGGGTCAGTTATGAGCCGGTGGATGGGGTCAGTTGTGGGCCAGTGCAAGAGAGTCAGTTGTGGGCCGGTACATGAGAGTCAGTTGTGGGCCGGTGCATGAGGGTCAGTTGTGAGCCGGGCATGAGGGTCAGTTGTGGACTGGTACATGAGGTCAGTTGTGGGCCGGTACATGAGGGTCAGCTGTGGGCCGGTGCATGAGGTCAGTTGTGGGCCGGTGCATGAGGTCAGATGTGGCCCGGTGCATGAGAGTCAGTTGTGGGCCGGTGCATGAGGTCAGTTGTGGGCCGGTGCATGAGGGTCAGTTGTGGGCTGGTGTAAGGAAATGCCTCCTTGGCATGGTTACCCCCTGACGTTTTGCCTTTGCTGATGCCAAGTTATGATTTGAAAGTGTGCTGAGGCCTGCTCACCAGGCCCCAGCACCAGTGTTCTTTCCCTAAAACTGTACCTTTGTTTCCACAATTGGCACACCCTGGCATCCAGATAAGTCCCTTGTAACTGGTACCCCTGGTACCAAGGGCCCTGATGCCAGGGAAGGTCTCTAAGGGCTGCAGCATGTCTTATGCCACCCTGGAAACCCCTCACTCAGCACAGACACTGCTTGCCAGCTTGTCTGTGCTGATGGGGAGAAAATGACTAAGTCGACTTGGCACTCCCCTCAGGGTGCCATGCCAACCTCACACTGCCTATGGCATTGATAAGTCACCCCTCTAGCAGGTCTTACAGCCCTAAGGCAGGGTGCACTATACCATAGGTGAGGGAATAGATGCATGAGCACTATGCCCCTAAAGTGTCTAAGCAAAACCTTAGACATTGTAAGTGCAGGGTAGCCAGAAGAGTATATGGTCTGGTAGTCTGTCAAACACGAACTCCACAGCACCATAATGGCTACACTGAAAACTGGGAAGTTTGGTATCAAACTACTCAGCACAATAAATGCACACTGATACCGGTGTACATTTTATTGTGAAATACACCCCAGAGGGCATCTTAGAGATGCCCCCTGAAAACATACCTGGCTTCCAGTGTGGGCTGACTGGTTTTACCAGCCTGCAACACACCAGACATGTTGCTGGCCACATGGGGAGAGTGCCTTTGTCACTCTGTGGCCAGGAACAAAGCCTGTACTGGGTGGAGGTGCTTCTCACCTCCCCCTGCAGGAACTGTAACACCTGGCGGTGAGCCTCTAAGGCCTCACCCCCTTTGTTACAGCGCCCCAGGGTGTCCTCTGCACCTCAGCACTGGTCTGTCAGGATCTCTGCACGTGAAGTTCCTCACTATTGGGGTGTCCCGAGCACATTAGCACTAGTCTGTCATGATCTCTGCGTGTGCAGTTCCTCACTCTTGGGGTGTCCCGAGCACCTTAGCACTCATCTGTCAGGATCTCTGCGTGCGCTGTTCCTCACTCTTGGGGTGTCTTTTGCACCTCGGCACTAGTCTCTCAGAATCTCTGCAGGTACAGTTCCTCGGGGTAGATTGTACCCCTGACCCCCTTCAGTCCTCCTGCTCACCCTCTGGATTTGTTTATTTCAGTCTTAGAATGAATTTCTTTCCTTGCGCCGATTCCAGCCGCCTCTCCGGGGGACCTCAAACCCCAGGCGCATCACTGCGCACATTCAGGGGTGAATCCTCGGGTCTGACAGAATACGCCAACATTAAATGACAATAAAAGGTAATTTGTTTCAGCTACACTGTGCGTGCTTGTGAGATATAAGGTTTGATTCCTGAGTCAGGGGGGTCCTGAAAACCACAAAATCAAACCTGTGTGTTGTTCCAGCCTCTGGGTGAGCGCTGGGACCTGTTCTACCAAAGCCAGCCCTTGGCACAGGCCCCCGCTTGGTGTGGAGCCCTCCAAAGTGGTGCCAGTGATGCTGCATTCACCCAGGACTGCACAGGGCAGGTCTTGTGGTATCTGTAGGGTGGGGGTATCCTGGGTCAGTAGATGTGCCGGAGCAGATGAACCCTGCTGAAGAGCAGCGTGGATCCCCCGGCACAGCCTCAGGGGGGTGATGGGGCATCGAGGACACAGCCTCAGGGGGGTGATGGGGCATTGAGGACACAGCCCAGGGTGGTGAGGGGGGCATCGAGGACACAGAAACAGGGGGTGAGGGGGGCAGTGAGGACAGAGGACACAGCCCAGGGTGGTGAGGGGGGCATTGAGGACACAGCCTCAGGGGGGTGAGGGGGGCATCGAGGACCCAACCTCAGGGGGGTGAGGGGCATCGAGGACACAGCCTCAGGGTGGTGAGGGGGCATCGAGGACACAGCCTCAGGGGGGCGAGGGGGGCATCGAGGACAGAGGACACAGCCCAGGGTGGTGAGGGAGGCATCGAGGACACAGCCTCAGGGGGGTGAGGAGGGCATCGAGGACAAAGCCTCAGGGTGGTAAGGGGGGCATGGGGCATCGAGGTCACAGCCCCAGGGTGGTGAGGGGGGCATCGAGGACAGAGGACACAGTCTCAGAGGGGTGAGGGGGGCATCGAGGACAGAGCCTCAGGGGGGTGAGGGGGCATCGAGGACAGAGGACACAGCTGCAGAGGGGTGAGGGGGGCATCGGGCACGGAGCAATGGGCTGGTGCATGAGGTAAGTTGTGGGCCAGTGCATGGGGTCAGTTGTGGGCCATTGGATGGGGGCAGTTGTGGGCCGGTGCATGGGGTCATTTGTGGGCCTGTGGATGGGGTCAGTTATGAGACGGTGGATGGGGTCAGTTGTGGGCCAGTGCATGAGAGTCAGTTGTGGGCCGGTACATGAGAGTCAGTTGTGGGCCGGTGCATGAGGGTCAGTTGTGAGCCGGGCATGAGGGTCAGTTGTGGACTGGTACATGAGGTCAGTTGTGGGCCGGTACATGAGGGTCAGCTGTGGGCCGGTGCATGAGGTCAGTTGTGGGCCGGTGCATGAGGTCAGATGTGGCCCGGTGCATGAGAGTCAGTTGTGGGCCGGTGCATGAGGTCAGTTGTGGGCCGGTGCATGAGGGTCAGTTGTGGGCTGGTGTAAGGAAATGCCTCCTTGGCATGGTTACCCCCTGACGTTTTGCCTTTGCTGATGCCAAGTTATGATTTGAAAGTGTGCTGAGGCCTGCTAACCAGGCCCCAGCACCAGTGTTCTTTCCCTAAAACTGTACCTTTGTTTCCACAATTGGCACACCCTGGCATCCAGATAAGTCCCTTGTAACTGGTACCCCTGGTACCAAGGGCCCTGATGCCAGGGAAGGTCTCTAAGGGCTGCAGCATGTCTTATGCCACCCTGGAAACCCCTCACTCAGCACAGACACTGCTTGCCAGCTTGTCTGTGCTGATGGGGAGAAAATGACTAAGTCGACTTGGCACTCCCCTCAGGGTGCCATGCCAACCTCACACTGCCTATGGCATTGATAAGTCACCCCTCTAGCAGGTCTTACAGCCCTAAGGCAGGGTGCACTATACCATAGGTGAGGGAATAGATGCATGAGCACTATGCCCCTACAGTGTCTAAGCAAAACCTTAGACATTGTAAGTGCAGGGTAGCCAGAAGAGTATATGGTCTGGTAGTCTGTCAAACACGAACTCCACAGCACCATAATGGCTACACTGAAAACTGGGAAGTTTGGTATCAAACTACTCAGCACAATAAATGCACACTGATACCAGTGTACATTTTATTGTGAAATACACCCCAGAGGACATCTTAGAGATGCCCCCTGAAAACATACCTGGCTTCCAGTGTGGGCTGACTGGTTTTACCAGCCTGCAACACACCAGACATGTTGCTGGCCACATGGGGAGAGTTCCTTTGTCACTCTGTGGCCAGGAACAAAGCCTGTACTGGGTGGAGGTGCTTCTCATCTCATTATTAGCTTTATTTCGGTAAATATAAATACCATAAAAGCACATCACACAAAAAAGGAACGGCAAGCTACATGATAAACAACTTAAGTCATAAAAGATTGAAAAGGAGAGAAAAAAGAAAAGAGAAATATTTACACATAAGCAGTTCCCTCATGGAAAATCGCACTTTATAGTTATGTAAAAACACATTATAGGTAAAAGAATAAGATACAAGCCTGGCAAACCATATCAGATAAAAAGGGCATTTCTATTTAAAAAATATCTAAGAAAAATAAAAACAGCAGGTAGGGAATGCATCTGAACCAATAAAAGTGATATGTGCATACAATGATAAATCCATCAATTGTTGTTTACCACATTCATTGTTAAATTTCCCTCTGCTTTTTTAAGCGTGTTCAGTCTGATACGCCAGATTGAGTCTAAATATTTTGACAAACAACAAACCACTAAAACCGATGAATCAGATTTAAAAATTCTCAAAGCTAGCAAGCAGTTTTTAAAACCCTTACTTCTGCACAGAGGAATAATCCAACGGGCTCTTTGTTTGGAGTATGCGGGGCATTGGAAGAGAATATGAGTTACTGATTCTTCTCTGGCACAGCCCATCGGACACATCTTAGAAGAACAACTAAAATTAGACCATTTATAAGTGAGGGAACGCAAAGGAAGAGAGCCCACCCTGAATCTAATGTATAATGAACGAGCAAACGGAGAAGATACTATATCCATATATTGTGCAAATTCATAATGGCATTTAAAATATAAAAAGTTTCCCGTCATGGATGATGACGAGACAGCGGACAATTGGGAAAGTTGAACGTGGAGCCAGAAAGCATCCTTTAGTGTCTGGGTTGCGTTCTTAGGGATAGATAATGGTTCCTTCCAATAGGACCCCAAACCAAGAAGCGAGAGGGTCCTTTCTACATATGCACACCACTTGATTTTGGAGCTAGTGTTGTTGGCCATCAAGTTAGCTAGCGCACATCTATAATGGACAAGAGAATCTGATGACCATAAGCGAATCCAGTACAACAGGGGCTTGAGTGCAACGATCTGGCTGATAGAAGGGAGATTTAGGTCCATGCGTATTGGGAGCAGTGGGGTACTGGAAGGAACTCTTAGCAATGACCTTAAGAAAGAGTTCTCCACTTTTATCAAATCATCCAGGCAACAGTGGCCCCACAGTTCAGCTCCATAGATTGCTCCCCCTCTTGCTTGTAGTTTATAAATTTCTACTGCGGGCGTCATGGCAAAGCTAGGAGATCTAGCTGCAAATCTTGCAATGCCACTCGCTCGCTGTTGCAATCGTAAAGTTGCCTTCTGGATGTGGCGCTGCCACTTGTGCGAGTCTTCTAGTTTCAGGCCTAAATAATCAAAATCGCTGACTCTTTCCAGCGCGGCACCCTCTAAATAGATAGGTCGTCTCATTCTGCCTTTCCTATCGCCAAACACCATGCACTTGGTTTTTAATCAGTTGATTTCGAGCCCATAATCATTGCAATAGTCAATGAATCTTGAAAGCAGGGTTGAAAGGCCTGTGGCTGTTTGAGAAACCAGCAGGGTGTCATCGGCAAAAAGAAGGCAGGGGATCTTCTGCCCTCCTATTTTAGGCGAGTCGTTAGAGCACTCCATAAGATAAGGGATGCATGCGTTTATGAAGAGAAGGAATAAGGTAGGGGCAAGAACACAACCTTGTCTTACACCTCGGGCAGTAAGGAATTTTTCTGTTAATTCACCTTGTGGGCCCCATCTAATTCTACCATAGTTGCCAGTGTAAAGATCCCTGATAATATTTAAAATAGAGCACGGGACTCCTATTTTAGACAGGACTTCCCACAGTTTGTGGCGGGGTACTAGATCAAAGGCCGATTTTAGATCTACAAATGCTACATATAGGTGGCCTAAGTCAACATCGACAACTTTCCATTTAATAGAAGTAAAACGAAATATCTGATCTAATGTGCTAATTTTTTCTCTGAAGCCCGCTTGTAGATGATTTAAGATTTGATTTTCAACTAGCCACTTGTTCAGCCTGCTCAACAACTGATAACAGAAATTTTTTTGAAGGTTGTCGAGGAGGCTGATGGGTCTATAATTACCCGGGTTGTTCCTCTCTCCTTTCTTATGGATGGGCACTATAATCGCCTCTTTCCATGAGTCAGGATAAATTCTGCTAGTCAAGATGGCATTAGAAAGTCTGTTAATATATGGGCCCCAGGTGTTCTGGTCCACTTTAAACATATCAGAGGGGATCCCGTCCATCCCAGGGGCTTTTGCTGCTTTCTGAGCTGCAATGGCCGACACAGTTTCGTTCAGTGTAAAAGGGGGCAAGAAAGCCATAGACTCGTCAAAAGTTGTTGGCTCCTCTGAAATTATGTCAGAAATATGACTTGCCAACAATGGTCCATACAATTCCTTAAAGTAGGAGAGCCAGATGTCAGGAGAAATATAAGACTCCAGGTGAGATGCGCGGTTCTGATCACCACAGGAAACTAGGAGCCAGAACCGTTTTGAATCATGAACGGTAGCTGCCTCAAGTAAATTGCTCCATAGCCCCTCTTCGTACTCGAATTTACTTTTGTTGCAAGTGGAAGCATAATGACGTCTAGCAATGATGATGCCTGATCTGTCCTTGGTCTTTAGCGCGATGGCCAAAGTATTTTTGGCCTCCCTACACCTCTTGTTGAACCATTTAGTATGTGGTCGAATACAGGAAATAGTCAGTGGCCTTGGACGTTTAGTAAACAGCTCTTTCAAAGTAGAAAAAAGGTCCAAATGAAGAGGCAATATTTCTAATGGAGCCAGAATAAGGTTGGTATCAAATAACTGGTGAGAAGAGGTTAGGGCACGCAATTTTCCTTGAAGCTTGTTTGATTGCACAAAGGAGTCCCACCTGACTGTACGCCTATTACTGGACAGCTCCATAGCAGTAGAGGAGACAGGGGGAAGTGCGACCCCTACTAGGAGAGAACTCTTGTATGTGATCTGGAGGGGAGCATGATCACTAGTATGGGGAAGACCCACCTCTAAGTCTAGAATATGGTGCCATAGTCTTAAGTCAAAGAGGATATAATCCAATTTGTTACTATATGAGCCCCTGAAGAAGGTTGGTCTGGCCGGAATGTCCGCTGGAAAGCGGCCATTACCCAAACGAAGGCCATGGGATATCATGAGGTCCACTATCTGTGAGGCCCTAACGCTTGGTTTATATGAATTTTGCTGGGTAGAATGAAAAGTCACAGGAGGAGGGATATTCCATACACTATCTTCAGACTGCATGACCTCTATGTGATCTGCATTAAGTTCAAGTAGAACGTTAAAGTCACCAGCTATTATGATATGATATTTGAGGCGAAGGTCTGAGATTAAGATATTCAGTAGCTCGACAATGGGAGATCGGTGATTTGAGGGTCCCGGTCTGCTATAAATATTTAGACAAAGGACAGGAGTGCCTGAGGCTGGGTAGATAGCAACGGCCAAAATATCATGGGAATCCACATATATCTCCTTTGTACCACTCCCCTCTATAGATTTTACCCATGTGATTAAACCCCCTGCCGCCCTGCCAGCTAAAGATGGCTTAGCAGGCTTGAAAAAGGAACTATACCCTTGTTTGTATGTACAATGCGTTGCCCATGTTTCCTGGAACATGCAGACGTTAAAATTTCCAACGAGTGCCCCCCACTCAGTGTCAACAAGTTTGCTGTTAATGCCAGCCACATTCCAGGATAAAAGTTTTGCTGTGTGCTGGACACAAGAAATGTTTGAGTTCGTGGTAGTATCAACTTGGACGTAACTGGCAACGGGGTTCGCCTTGAATAAACTTGTGGTATTATTAATAGTTCCAGGTTGTGAGTCCGATAAAAGAAGAGAGGCTGGGCAGGGTGAATTAGATGGAAAGTTCATGGCTGCTGTGGCTGTGCAAAGATTGGTGAAACATAGTCAGTCAATATCCGAGGTAGCCCCAGGATCATGGGTTAGTTGGGCCCTTGAAGCAGGGCCAAAACAGAACTTAGGGGCCAAATCAGGGAGTGGATCTCTCTGGACCTGATGGCCTGTTGGTCTTATGTCTTGAGTAGTTGTAAAATGGTTCGGGGCCAAATTGGCTGATCTAGTGGAAGGATTCGCACGCATATAGCTAGCAATAGGACAGCTAGCTGAAAGAGTAATTGCTGAGGACTTCCTGCGTATAGACCGTGCTTCCATTTCCATGAGGCCTGCTGCCAAATGTGGGCTTTTAAGACTAAGTGTTATAAAGTCACTAGGACCAGAGAGACCAGGGGAACCATTAGATCGCTCGACAGAAACAATGTCATCATGGATGATTGAGCCACAACCCCTGGTATGTCTCACCCAGTGCAAGACCTTGTTTGTTAGTGAGGCTTTGTCTTCTCTCACGTTTGGGGGCAAAGGTGGAACATTGCACATGTATATGTAGTTGTTGCTAATTAATTTATGATTGTGGTATAAAGCTTTGGTAGTATCCCATTTGAAGGGAACATTAGGAAGGAGAGGGGTAGTTCTTCCAAAAGTGGACGTAAGCTGTTTTGCAGGACACTGATCGTCTATGGGACCTGCAGCACAAGCTAGTGGCAGAAGAGGCCCGTTTGGAAAAACGCCTTTTGCAGGTGGATGCTTGGTAGGCAAAAGGTTTGAGTTAGGCTCGCTAATAGGGGAAGGATATTTGCTTTTAAGAAGGGTGGTGATCTCAAGCAATAATGCTCTCAACTCGCTAACTTCAGTCTTAAGGCTACACACCAATGTGAACAAATCATTTTGTAGAGGAGGACTCACTATACATGGCAGAGCTGAGACGGCTGGTTGCTGATTGTCCGAGTCAATGGATGCCAGCGGAGAAAAACGATTAGAGCATAAAATTGAAGGGTGAGGTGTGCAAGCTCTAAGAGCATCTACATCGGAATAGGGTGTAGGGAGGGCAATAGGATCTTGGCAAGGCAACGACTGTTGGAGTGGTTGGTGAGATGAGGCGACAGAATGAGAGTTAACAGCAGTATGTGAACTAGATGTTAGAAATGGAATAAGCGTGCCAGATTTTGAGCCCTTTCGACTAGGCTTCTCCTTGTTGTTTAGAATCTGTTCTACCTCTTCTATTAAATCATCTATTTCCTTGGCAACATGGCTAGTGTGGGGTAACATAGTCTTATTGATTTTGAGTATTTTGGATTTGCCAGAGCCTAAAGTCGGGCTGTCTTTGGCCTTACGCTTCCCCATTGGCGAATGGTACTATGTCACAATGTAGAGGAGAGATTGGAGTACTTCCCTATGCAGGAGGGACAATTGCCGTGCCTTAGGACCAAGAGAGGTGGCCCAGCCCGCTTACAGCTTCCTGCGGCAACCACCACCAGCAGCACAGCGCGTCCCGCGAGGCGGGAGCGCTTTGAAGTTTTTAAAGGGCTCCTGCCCGATTACAGCTTCCTGCGGCAACCACCACCAGCAACACAGCGCGTCCCGCGAGGCGGGAGCGCTTTGAAGTTTTTAAAGGGCTCCTGCCCGATTACAGCTTCCTGCGGCAACCACCACCAGCAACACAGCGCGTCCCGCGAGGCGGGAGCGCTTTGAAGTTTTTAAAGGGCTCCTGCCCGATTACAGCTTCCTGCGGCAACCACCACCAGCAACACAGCGCGTCCCACCTCCCCCTGCAGGAACTGTAACATCTGGCGGTGAGCCTCAAAGGCCTCACCCCCTTTGTTACAGCGCCCCAGGGTGTCCTCTGCACCTCAGCACTGGTCTGTCAGGATCTCTGCACGTGAAGTTCCTCACTCTTGGGGTGTCCTCTGCACCTCAGCACTGGTCTGTCAGGATCTCTGCACGTGCAGTTCCTCACTCTTGGGGTGTCCCGAGCACCTTAGCACTAGTCTGTCAGGATCTCTTCGTGTGCAGTTCCTCACTCTTGGGGTGTCCCGAGCACCTTAGCACTCGTCTGTCAGGATCTCTGCACGCGCTGTTCCTCACTCTTGGGGTGTCCTTTGCACCTTGGCACTGGTCTCTCAGAATCTCTGCAGGTACAGTTCCTCGGGGTAGATTGTACCCCTGACCCCCTTCAGTCCTCCTGCTCGCCCTCTGGATTTGTTTATTTCAGTCTTAGAATAAATTTCTTTCCTTGCGTCGATTCCAGCCGCCTCTCCGGGGGACCTCAAACCCCGGAAGCATCACTGCGCACATTCAGGGGTGAATCCTCGGGTCTGACAGAATACGCCAACATTTAATGACAATAAAGGTCATTTGTTTCAGCTACACTGGGCGTGCTTGTGAGATATAAGGTTTGATTCCTGAGTCAGGGGGGTCCTGAAAACCACAAAATCAAACCTGTGTATTGTTCCAGCCTCTGGGTGAGCGCTGGGACCTGTTCTACCAAAGCCAGCCCTTGGCACAGGCCCCCGCTTGGTGTGGAGCCCTCCAAAGCGGTGCCAGGGATGCTGCATTCACCCAGGACTGCACAGGGCAGGTCTTGTGGTATCTTTAGGGTGGGGGTATCCTGGGTCAGTAGATGTGCAGGAGCAGATGAACCCTGCTGAAGAGCAGCGTGGATCCCTCGGCACAGCCTCAGGGGGGTGATGGGGCATTGAGGACACAGCCCAGGGTGGTGAGGGGGGCATCGAGGACACAGACACAGGGGGGTGAGGGGGGCATCGAGGACAGAGGACACAGCGCAGGGTGGTGAGGGGGGCATCGAGGACACAGCCTCAGGTGGGTGAGGGGGGCATCGAGGACCCAACCTCAGGGGGGTGAGGGGCATCGAGGACAGAGGACACAGCCTCAGGGTGGTGAGGGCGGCATCGAGGACACAGCCTCAGGGGGGTGAGGGGGGCATCGAGGACAGAGGACACAGCCCAGAGGGGTGAGGGGGGCATCGAGGACACAGCCTCAGGGGGGTGAGGAGGGCATCGAGGACACAGCCTCAGGGTGGTAAGGGGGGCATGGGGAATCGAGGACACAGCCCCAGGGTGGTGAGGGGGGCATCGAGGACAGAGGACACAGTCTCAGGGGGGTGAGGGGGGCATCGAGGACACAGCCTCAGGGGGGTGAGGGGGCATCGAGGACAGAGGACACAGCTTCAGAGGGGTGAGGGTGGCATCGGGGACGGAGCAATGGGCTGGTGCATGAGGTAAGTTGTGGGCCGGTGAATGGGCTCAGTTGTGGGCCGGTGGATGGGGTCATTTGTGGGCCGGTGGATGTGGTCAGTTATGAGCCGGTGGATGGGGTCAGTTGTGGGCCAGTGCATGAGAGTCAGTTGTGGGCCGGTACATGAGAGTCAGTTGTGGGCCGGTGCATGAGGGTTAGTTGTGGGCCGGGCATGAGGGTCAGTTGTGGGCCAGTGCATGAGGTCAGATGTGGACCGGTGCATGAGAGTCAGTTGTGGGCCGGTGCATGAGGTCAGTTGTGGGCCGGTGCATGAGGGTCAGTTGTGGGCCGGTGTAAGGAAATGCCTCCTTGGCATGGTTACCCCCTGACGTTTTGCCTTTGCTGATGCCAAGTTATGATTTGAAAGTGTGCTGAGGCCTGCTACCCAGGCCCCAGCACCAGTGTTCTTTCCCTAAAACTGTACCTTTGTTTCCACAATTGGCACACCCTGGCATCCAGATAAGTCCCTTGTAACTGGTACCCCTGTTACCAAGGGCCTTGATGCCAGGGAAGGTCTCTAAGGGCTGCAGCATGTCTTATGCCACCCTGGAAACCCCTCACTCAGCACAGACACTGCTTGCCAGCTTGTCTGTGCTGATGGGGAGAAAATGACTAAGTCAACTTGGCACTCCCCTCAGGGTGCCATGCCAACCTCACACTGCCTATGGCATTGATAAGTCACCCCTCTAGCAGGCCTTACAGCCCTAAGGCAGGGTGCACTATACCATAGGTGAGGGAATAGATGCATGAGCACTATGCCCCTACAGTGTCTAAGCAAAACCTTAGACATTGTAAGTGCAGGGTAGCCATAAGAGTATATGGTCTGGGAGTCTGTCAAACACGAACTCCACAGTACCATAATGGCTACACTGAAAACTGGGAAGTTTGGTATCAAACTACTCAGCACAATAAATGTACACTGATGCCAGTGTACATTTTATTGTGAAATACACCCCAGGGGGCATCTTAGAGATGCCCCCTGAAAACATACCCGACTTCCAGTGTGGGCTGACTGGTTTTACCAGCCTGCCACACACCAGACATGTTGCTGGCCACATGGGGAGAGTGCCTTTGTCACTCTGTGGCCAGGAACAAAGCCTGTACCCGGTGGAGGTGCTTCTCACCTCCCCCTGCAGGAACTGTAACACCTGGCGTTGAGCCTCAAAGGCTCACCCCCTTTGTTACAGCGCCCCAGGGCACTCCAGCTAGTGGAGATGCCCGCCCCCTCCGGCCACGGCCCCACTTTTGGCGGCAAGGCCGGAGGAGATAATGAGAAATACAAGGAGGAGTCACTGGCCAGTCAGGACAGCCCCTAAGGTGTCCTGAGCTGAGGTGACTCTGACTTTTAGATATCCTCCATCTTGCAGATGGAGGATTCCCCCAATAGGATTAGGGATGTGCCCCCCTCCCCTCAGGGAGGAGGCACAAAGAGGTTGTAGCCACCCTCAGGGCTAGTAGCCATTGGCTGCTAACCCCCCAGACCTAAACACACCCCTAAATTGAGTATTTAGGGGCTCCCAGAACCTAGCAAGAGAGATTCCTGCAACCTGATGACGAAGAAGGACTGCTGACCTGAAAGCCCTGCAGAGAAGACGGAGACACCCACTGCTTTGGCCCCAGCCCTACAGGCCTGCCTCCACACTTCAAGAAAAACTGCAACAGCGATGCGTCCCCCAGGGTCCAGCAACCTCTGAAGCCTCAGAGGACTACCCTGCATCTAAAAGGACCAAGAACTCTAGAGGACAGCGGCTCTGCTCAAAAGAAGAAACAACTTTTAAAGGACTGCACGTTTCCCGCCGGAAGCGTGAGACTTTCCACTCTGCACCCGACGCCCCCGGCTCGACCTGCGGAGAAACAACACTACAGGGAGGATTCAACAGCGACTGCGACCCGGTGAGTAGCCAGAGTTGACCCCCCCTGATCCCCCCCCAGCGACGCCTGCAGAGGGAATCCAGAGGCTCCCCCTGAACGCGACTGCCTGCTTCTAAGAACCCGACGCCTGGTAAAGACACTGCACCTGCAGCCCCCAGGACCTGAAGGATCCGACCTCCAGTGCAGAAGCGACCCCAAGTGGCCCTCTCCCTTGCCCAGGTGGTGGCTACCCCGAGCCCCCCCCCCATGCCTGCCTGCTTCGCTGAAGAGACCCCTGGATCTCCCATTGAAACCTATTGCAAACCCGACGCCTGTTTACACTCTGCACCCGGCAGCCCCCGTGCCGCTGACAGTGTACTTTTTGTGCTGACTTGTGTCCCCCCCGGTGCCCTACAAAACCCCCCTGGTCTGCTCTCCGAGGTGTTCCTCATTTATTGCCTGTGTGTGTACAACAAATGCTTAACACTACCCTCTGATAAGCCTACTGCTCGACCACACTACCACAAAATAGAGCATTAGAATTATTTCTTTTTGCCACTATCTTACCTCTAAGGGGAACCCTTGGACTCTGTGTATGCTATTTCTTACTTTGAAATAGTACATACAGAGCCAACTTCCTACAGCCGGTACATAAGGGTCAGTTGTGGACTGGTGCATGGGGTCACTTGTGGGCGGGGGCATGGGGTCAGTTGTGGGCCGGTGCATGGAGTCAGTTGTGGGCCGGTGCATGGGGTCAGTTGTGGGCTGGTGGATGGGGTCAGTTGTGTGCCGGTGCATGGCATCAGTTGTGGTCCGGTGCATGGGGTCATTTGTCGGCTGGTGGATGGGGTGCATAGGGTCAGTTGTGGGCTGGTGCATGGGGTCAGTTGTGGGCTGGTGCATGGGGTCAGTTGTGGGCCAATGGATGGGTCAGTTGTGGGCCGGTGGATGGGGTCAGTTGTGGGCTGGTGCATGGGGTCAGTTGTGGGCCGGTGCATGGGGTCAGTTGTGGGCCAGTGGATGGGTCAGTTGTGGGCCGGTGGATGGGGTCAGCTGTGGGCCAGTGCATGGGGTCAGTTTTGGGCTGGTGCATGGGGTCAGTTTTGGGCCGCTGGATGGGGTCAGCTCTGGGCCGGTGCATGGGGTCAGCTGTGGACCGGTGCATGGGGTCAGCTGTGGGCAGGTGGATGGGGTCAGTTGTGGGCCAGTGCATGGGGTCAGTTGTGGGCCGGTGCATGGGGTCAGTTGTGGGCCGATGTATGGGGTCAGTTGTGGGCCGGTGGATGGGGTCAGCTGTGGGCAGGTGCATGGTATGAGCTGTGGGCCGGTGCATGGGTCAGTTGTGGACCGGTGCAATGGTCAGTTGTGGTCTGGTGCATGGGGTCAGTTGTGGGCCGGTGGATGGGGTCAGTTGTGGACCAGTGCATGGGGTCAGTTGTGGGGCAGGGCATGGGGTCAGTTGTGGGCTGGTTGTTGTGTGCTATGGCCATTGTTTGTGCATTTGTGCGCTTTGCGCCTTCACCAAGGATACGTCTCGGGCCTCAGGCCCCTTCGGACATAGGGCTGGCCTAGATGCTTGCACTGAACGGCAGGGGCTCTCCAGTCCTCCTGGGGGGGTGGTGGTAATGAAGTGCTCGTCATCTGTGTCCTTCTCCTCCCCGCTGGCTGGGCACACTGGGCACAGGTGGAAGTGACAGAGCGACCTCACCAGACACTAAGAGCAGAGGCCAGGGGGTCTCTTCCCCTCCCCACTCCCCGATGGGCAGGTTCACTGGTGGTCAGGCCAGTGCGGGTAGACTGTGTCCTGACTGCGCCCAGATTGTGCCCTGACTGTGCCCTTACTTCCTTCTTAGTCCCGGGCGGACCCCGAGACCTGCCCCATCCATGAGCCCCCCGGAGGGAGCTCAAGGTTATTTGATCTTTGTTTCATCCGTTCTCTCTGTTTTAAGGACACAGCCCTGAGTCTGGGGGTCTCCTTGAATGGGGAGGGTCCTAGCAGGGGAGGCTCAGCAGATGAGGCAGATGTGCCGACCCTCAGCAGTTGAGGTCCAGTCGCCACCCCCATCACCCATTTCCTTGTCCGGGTGCGGTTCTGTGGTTTCATCCTTCAAGCGCCTCTGGAGTGACCGCGGCCTCTTCACATAAATCATTTACTGGCCACACTTTCTTCTCGTGTATAATGTTCAGATTTTAACCAAAATACATAGTTTCGGGGTGTTAGGCCCCCAGATATTCAGGTCTGGCAGAACAGCATGGCCTGGTGCCAGGGGTGGGATCCATCAGGGTGGGGGCTTTGCCATGAAACTAGGACAGACATGGTCTCAGTGGAAAGAGTCCAGGGGCTTGTGAGTGGGCAGAGGGACGGGTGGGCAGAGGGACAGGCAGAGTGGCGGGTGGGCAGAGGGATGGGTGGGCAGAGGGACAGGCAGAGGGACGGTGAAGAGAGATGGACGGGCAGAGGGATGGGTGGGCAGCGGGACAGGGAGGCAGAGGGACAGACGAGCAGGGGGACGTACGGGCAGAGGGACGGACGGAGGGATGGGTGGGCAGAGGGACAGGCAGAGGGATGGGTGGGCAGAGGGATGGGTGAGCAGAGGGATCAGAAGGAGAGGTGGGAAGAGGGAAGGATGGGCAGAGGGACGGATAAGCAGAGGGACAGATAGGCAGAGGGACGGTGGGCAGAGGGACGTGGGGGCCGAGGGACAGATGAGCAGAGTGACAAGTGGGTAGAGGGACGGGCGGGCAGAGGGACGAGTGGGCAGAGAGACGGACGGGCAGAGGGACGGGTGGGCAGAGGAACGGGTGGGCAGAGGAACGGGTGGGCAGAGGGACAGGCAGAGGGACGGGTGGGCAGAGGTATGGGCAGTGGGACGGATGGGCACAGGTACGGGTGGGCAGAGGGAAGGGGAGAGGGATGTGTGGGCAGAGGGATGGGTGGGCAGAGGGACAGGCAGAGGGAAGGGCAAAGGGAGGGTGTAGGGATTTGGCTCTATATGTACTATTTCAAAGTAAAAAATAGCATGCACAGAGTCCAAGGGTTCCCCTTAGAGGTAAGATGGTGTCAAAAAGAGATAATTCTAATGCTCTATTTTGTTGTAGTGTGGTCGAGCAGTAGGCTTATCAGAGGGTAGTGTTTAACATTTGTTGTACACACACAGGCAATAAATGAGGAACACACACTCAAAGACAATTCCAGGCCAATAGGTTTTTATATAGAAAAATATATTTTCTTAGTTTATTTTAAGAACCACAGGTTCAAGATTTACAAGTAATACTTCAAATGAAAGGTATTTCACTTAGGTAACTTAGGAACTTTGAATCAGCAAAATAGCATGTACAGTTTTCACAAAAATTGCAATAAGTTATTTTAACACTAGACACAGTGCAATTTTCAACAGTTCCTGGGGGAGGTAAGTATTTGTTAGTTTTGCAGGTAAGTAAACCACCTACAGGGTTCAAAGTTGCGTCCAAGGTAGCCCACCGTTGGGGGTTCAGGGCAACCCCAAAGTTACCACACCAGCAACTCAGGTCCGGTCAGGTGCAGAGGTCAAAGAGGTGCCCAAAACACATAGGCTTCAATGAAGGAGGGGGTGCCCCAGTTCCAGTCTGCCAGCAGGTAAGTACCCGCGTCTTCGGAGGGCAGACCAGGGGGGTTTTGTAGGGCACCGGGGGGGACATAAGTTAGCACAAAAAGTACACCCTCAGCGGCACGGGGTCGGCCGGGTGCAGAGTGCAAACAGGCGTCGGGTTTGCAATGGAGTTCAATGGGAGACCCAGGGGTCTCTTCAGCGAAGCAGGCAGGCAAGGGGGGGGGGGCTCCTCGGGGTAGCCACCACCTGGGCAAGGGAGAGGGCCACCTGGGGGTCACTTCTGCACTGGAGGTCGGATCCTTAAGGTCCTGGGGGCTGCGGATGCAGTGTTTTTGCCAGGCGTCGGGTTCTTAGAGGCAGACAGTTGTGGTCAGGGGGAGCCTCTGGATTCCCTCTGAAGGTGTTGCTGGGGGGGCTTAGGGGGGTCAACTCTAACTGCTCACAGGGTCGCAGTCGCTGGGGAGTCCTCCCACTAGTGTTGTTTCTCCGCAGGTCGAGCCGGGGGCGTCGGGTGCAGAGTGGAAATGCTCACGCTTCCGGCGGGAATAGTGTTTGTCTTTAAAAGTTGCTTCTTTGTTGCAAAGATGTTTCTTCTTTGGAGCAGAGCCGCTGTACTCTGGAGTTCTTGGTCCTTTTAAATGCCGGGTAGTCCTCTGAGGCTTCAGAGGTCGCTGGACCCTGTGGAATGCGTCGCTGTTGCAGTTTTTCTCGAAGTGGGGAAACAGGCCGGTAGGGCTGGGGCCAAAGCAGTTGGTGTCTCCGTCTTCTCTGCAGGGCTTCAGGTCAGCAGTCCTTCTTCCTCTTCAGGTTGCAGGAATCAATCTTGCTAGGTTCTGGGAGCCCCTAAATACTCAATTCAGGGGTGTGTTTAGGTCTGGGGGATTAGTAGCCAATGGCTACTAGCCCTGAGGGTGGCTACACCCTCTTTGTGCCTCCTCCCTGAGGGGAGGGGGGCACATCCCTAATCCTATTGGGGGAATCCTCCATCTGCAAGATGAAGGATATCTGAAAGTCAGAGTCACCTCAGCTCAGGACACCTTAGGGGCTGTCCTGACTGGCCAGTGTCTCCTCCTTGTTTTTCTCATTTTCTCCTCCCGCCTCGCCGCCAAAAGTGGGGCCGTGGCCGGAGGGGGCGGGCATCTCCACTAGCTGGAGTGCCCTGGGGCGCTGTAATAAAGGGGGTGAGCCTTTGAGGCTCAACGCCAGGTGTTACAGTTCCTGCAGGGGGAGGTGAGAAGCACCTCCACCCAGTACAGGCTTTGTTGCTAGCCACAGAGTGACAAAGGAACTCTCACCATGTGACAAGCAACATGTCTGGTGTGTGGCAGGCTGGCAAAACTAGTCAGCCCACACTGGAAGTCGGGTATGTTTTCAGGGGGCATCTCTAAGATGCCCTCTGGGATGTATTTCACAATTTTTCAGTTTTCAGTGTAGCCATTATGGTGCTGTGGAGTTCGTGGTTGACAGACTCCCAGACCATATACTCTTATGGCTACCCTGCACTTACAATGTCTAAGGTTTTGCATAGACAATGTAGGGTCATAGTGCTCATGCACCTATGCCCTCACCCATGGTATAGTGCACCCTGCCTTAGGGCTGTAAGGCCTGCTAGAGGGGTGACTTATCTATGCAATAGGCAGTGTGAGGTAGGCATGGCACCCTGAGGGGAGAGCCATGTCGACTTAGTCATTTTCTCCCCACCAGCACACACAAGCTGGCAAGCAGTGTGTCTGTGCTGAGTGAGGGGTCCGCAGGGTGGCATAGGACATGCTGCAGCCCTTAGAGACTTTCCCTGGCATCAGGGCCCTTGGTACCAGGGGTACCAGTTACAAGGGAATTACCTGAATGCCAGAGTGTGCCAATTGTGGAAACAAAGGTACAGGTTAGGGAAAGAACACTGGTGCTGGGGCCTGGTTAGCAGGCCTCAGCACACTTTCAAATCATAACTTGGCATCAGCAAAGGCAAAAAGTCAGGGGGTAACCGTGCCAAGGAGGCATTTCCTTATACACCCCCCCCCCAAACGAAAGAGGATGAGACTAACCTTTCCCAAGAGAGTCTTCATTTTCTAAGTGGAAAAACCTGGAAAGGCCATCTGCATTGGCATGGGCAGTCCCAGGTCTGTGTTCCACTATAAAGTCCATTCCCTGTAGGGAGATGGACCACCTCAACAGTTTTGGATTTTCATCTTTCATTTGCATTAGCCATCTGAGAGGTCTGTGGTCAGTTTGAACTACAAAGTGAGTACCAAAGAGGTATGGTCTCAGCTTCTTCTGGGACCAAACCACATCAAAGGCCTCACTCTCAATGGCACTCCAATGCTGCTCCCTAGGGAGTAACCTCCTGCTAATGAAATCAAAAGGCTGGTCAAGGCCATCATCATTTGTTTGGGACAAAACTGCCCCTATCCCATGGTCAGAGGAATCAGTCTGCACAATGAACTGCTTGGAGTCATCTGGAGCTTTTAGAACTGGTGCTGTGCACATGGCTTGTTTCATGGTGTCAAAGGCCTGTTGGCATTCTACAGTCCAGTTTACCTTCTTGGGCATTTTCTTGGAGGTACGTTCTGTGAGGGGTGTCACTATTGATCCATATCCCTTCTGTAGTATCCAGTCAAGCCAAGGAATGCCCTGACTTGAGTCTGGGTTTTTGGAGCTGCCCAGTCCAGAATAGTCTGGATCTTGGGCTGGAGTGGCTGAACTTGGCCTCCCCCTACAAGGTGTCCCAAGTAAACCACAGTTCCCTGCCCTATCTGACATTTGGATGCCTTGATAGAGAGGCCTGATGCTTGCAGGGCCTTCAAAACCTTCTTCAGGCTGACCAGGTGATCCTGCCAGCTGGAGCTAAAGACAGCAATATCATCAAGATAAGCTGCACTAAAGGACTCCAAGCCAGCAAGGACTTGATTCACCAACCTTTGGAAGGTGGCAGGGGCATTCTTTAAACCAAAGGGAATAACAGTAAACTGATAGTGCCCATCAGGTGTGGAGGATGCTGTCTTTACTTTTGCTCTTGGTGCCATTTTGATTTGCCAGTACCCTGCTGTCAAGTCAAAGGTACTTAAGTATCTGACAGCACCTAGTTTGTCAATTAATTCATCTGCTCTTGGAATGGGATGGGCATCTGTCTTGGTGACAGAATTAAGTCCTCTGTAGTCCACACAAAACCTCATCTCTCTCTTTCCATCTTTGGTGTGAGGTTTGGGGACTAAGACCACTGGGCTAGCCCAGGAGCTGTCAGAGTGCTCAATGACTCCCAATTCCAGCATCTTGTGGACTTCCACTTTGATGCTTTCCTTAACTTGGTCAGACTGTCTGAAAATGTTGTTTTTGACAGGCATGCTGTCTCCTGTGTCCACATCATGGGTACACAGGTGTGTCTGACCAGGGGTTAGGGAAAAGAGCTCAGCAAACTGTTGTAAGACCTTCCTACAGTCAGCTTGCTGTTGGCTAGAGAGGGTGTCTGAATAGATCACTCCATCAACTGAGCCATCTTTACGGTCTGTGGAGAGGAGATCAGGGAGAGGTTCACTCTCAGCTTCCTGGTCCTCATCTGTTACCATCAACAGATTCACATCTGCCCTGTCATGAAAGAGTTTGAGGCGGTTCACATGGATCACCCTTTTGGGGGTCCTGCTAGTGCCTAGGTCTACCAGGTAGGTGACCTGACTCTTTCTCTCTAGCACTGGGTAAGGGCCACTCCATCTGTCCTGAAGTGCCCAGGGAGCCACAGGCTCTAGAACCCAGACTTTCTGCCCTGGCTGAAACTCAACCATAGCAGCCTTTTGATCATACCACATCTTCTGGAGTTGTTTGCTGGCCTCGAGATTTTTGCTTGCCTTTTCCATGTATTCTGCCATCCTGGAACGTAGGCCTAGTACATAGTCCACTATATCTTGTTTAGGCTCATGAAGAGGTCTCCCCCAGCCTTCTTTTACAAGAGCTAGTGGTCCCCTTACAGAATTGCCAAACAGAAGTTCAAAGGGGGAAAACCCGGCTCCCTTCTGAGGCACCTCTCTGTAGGTGAAAAGCAGACATGGCAAGAGGACATCCCATCTCCTTTTGAGTTTCTCAGGGAGCCCCATGATCATGCCTTTCAATGTCTTGTTAAACCTTTCTACAAGACCATTGGGTTGTGGATGTTATGGTGTGGTGAATTTGTAAGTCACCCCACACTCATTCCACACATGCTTCAGGTATGCTGACATAAAGTTGGTACCCCTGTCAGACACCACCTCCTTAGGAAATCCCACTCTGGTAAAGATACCAATGAGTGCTTTAGCTACTGCAGGGGCAGTCGTGGACCTAAGGGGAATTGCTTCAGGGTACCTAGTGGCATGATCCACTACCGCTAGGATATACTGGTTCCCTGAGGCTGTGGGAAGTTCAACTGGACCCACTATGTCCACACCCACTCTTTCAAAGGGGACCCCCACCACTGGAAGTGGAATGAGGGGGGCCTTTGGGTGTCCAACTGTCTTATCACTGGCTTGACAGGTGCCACAGGAGACACAAAACTCCTTTACCTTCTGGGACATGTTGGGCCAATAGAAATGGTTAACTAACATTTTCCAAGTCTTGGTTTGTCCCAAGTGCCCAGCAAGTGTAATATAATGAGCTAAGGTTAGAATGAACTCCCTAAACTCCTGAGGCACTACCACTCTCCTAGTGGCACCAGGTTTGGGATCTCTTGCCTCAGTGTAGAGGAGTCCATCTTCCCAGTTGACTCTATGTGTTCCAATAATCTTTCCTTTGGTCTCTTCAGCAGCTTTCTGCCTAAGGCCTTCAAGAGAGGGACAGGTTTCTTGCCCCTTACACAACTGTTCCCTTGTGGGTCCCCCTGGGCCTAAGAGTTCAACCTGATAAGGTTCCAACTCCATGGGCTCAGTTCCCTCAGGGGGTAGACCTTCTTCCTGGGAAGAGAGGTTCTCTTTCTCTTGTTGTGTTGAAGCTGGTTCCCCTGTCTTCTTTCCTTTTCTCTTGGAGGGTTGGGCCCTTTTTCCAGGCTCCAGCGCCACTTTTTCACCCTGAGCCTTGCACTGTGCCCTTGTCTTGACACACACCAGTTCAGGGATACCCACCATGACTGCATCGGTATTGAGTTCTACCTCAGCCCATGCTGAGGACTCCAGGTCATTTCCAAGCAAACAGTCTACAGGGATATTTGAGGAGACCACCACCTGTTTCAGGCCATTTACACCTTCCCCACTCTAAAGTTACCATAGCCATGGGATGTACTTTAGTCTGATTATCAGCGTTGGTGACTGGATAAGTTTGTCCAGCCAGGTATTGACCAGGAGAAACCAGTTTCTCTGTCACCATGGTGACACTGGCACCTGTGTCCCTCAGGCCTTCTACACTTGTCCCATTAATTAAGAGTTGCTGCCTGTATTTTTGCATATTAGGGGGCCAGGCAGCCAGTGTGGCTAAGTCCACCCCACCCTCAGAGACTAATGTAGCTTCAGTGTGAACCCTGATTTGCTCTGGGCACACTGTTGATCCCACCTGGAGACTGGCTATTCCAGTGTTAGCTGGAGTAGAGTTTGAAGTGGAACCTTTCTTGGGACAGGCCTTGTCTCCAGTTTGGTGTCCCTGCTGATTACAGCTACGACACCAGGCCTTCTTGGAATCAAAGTTTTTACCCTTGTACCCAAAATTGGATTGTGAAGAGGCTTTGGACCCTCCCTCCTGAGCAGGTTTTTGGGGCCCTGTAGAAGATTCTTTACTTTTTCCCTTGCATGTCTCAACACTCTTCCCCTGGGGAGTCTTTGTGACCCCTTTCTTTTGGTCACCCCCTGTGGAAGTCTTGGTCACCCTAGTCTTGACCCAATGGTCCGCCTTCTTTCCCAATTCTTGGGGGGAAATTAGTCCTAGGTCTACCATATGCTAATGCAGTTTATCATTGAAACAATTACTTAACAGGTGTTCTTTCACAAATAAATTGTACAGCCCATCATAATCATTTACACCACTGCCATGAATCCAACCATCCAGTGTTTTAACTGAGTAGTCAACAAAATCAACCCAGGTCTGACTCGAGGATTTTTTAGCCCCCCTGAACCTAATCCTGTACTCCTCAGTTGAGAATCCAAAGCCCTCAATCAGGGTAGCCTTCATTAGGTCATAGGATTCTGCATCTTTTCCAGAGAGTGTGAGGAGTCTTTCCCTACACTTTCCAGTGAACATTTCCCAAAGGAGACCACCCCAGTGAGATCTGTTTACTTTTCTGGTTGCACAAGCCCTCTCAAAAGCTGTGAACCATTTGGTGATATCATCACAATCTTCATATTTAGTTACAATCCCTTTAGGGATTTTCAACATGTCAGGAGAATATCTGACCCTATTTATGTTGCTGCTACCATTGATGGGACCTAGGCCCATCTCTTGTCTTTCCCTTTCTATGGCTAGGATCTGTCTTTCCAAAGCAAATCTTTTGGCCAACCTGGCTAGCAGGAGGTCATCTTCATTGAGGCTGCCCTCAATGCTTGCAGAGCTGTTGGACTCTCCTGCGAGAGAAGCAACATCTCTGACTATCACTTGTGGAGACAGGGTTTGAGGAACCCTGGGCTCCCTATCTAGGATTGGAGGTGGGAAATCCTCCACATCACTAGCTTCCCCCTCTGGGAAGGTATCATCAGAGGGGTTATTTTGAGCAAACTCTGCCAAGAGCTCCTGGAGATGTACTTTGGTAGGGTTTGAACCAGTCTTTATCTTTTTGATTTTGCGGAGAGACCTTGACATCCTAAGATGCAGGTAAGGGGTGAGGTTGAGTTCCATCACTATCTCTTCTGCAGCAGACATTATGTTACTAAAAGTTGGAATACTTTTTAAGAATCTAAAACTATCTCTAGAACTTAATTCAAACTTTTACAAAACTTTTAAACTCTAAAAGAAATGCTAACAGGGACTAACACAAGACCATAGAAGGACTTTTAAAAATTTAGAAAAATAGCTCACATTTCAAAAATCAGTTTCTAATGACAATTTTTGGAATTTAGTCGTGTGATCAGGTATTGGCTGAGTAGTCCAGCAAATGCAAAGTCTTGTATCCCACCGCTGCCCCCAATGTAGGAAGTTGGCTCTGTATGCACTATTTCAAAGTAAGAAATAGCATGCACAGAGTCCAAGGGTTCCCCTTAGAGGTAAGATAGTGACAAAAAGAGATAATTCTAATGCTCTATTTTGTGGTAGTGTGGTAGAGCAGTAGGCTTATCAGAGGGTAGTGTTAAGCATTTGTTGTACACACACAGGCAATAAATGAGGAACACACACTCAAAGACAATTCCAGGCCAATAGGTTTTTATAAAGAAAAATATATTTTCTTAGTTTATTTTAAGAACCACAGGTTCAAGATTTACAAGTAATACTTCAAATGAAAGGTATTTCACTTAGGTAACTTAGGAAATCAGCAAAATAGCATGTACAGTTTTCACAAAAATGACAATAAGCTATTTTAAAACTAGACACAGTGCAATTTTCAACAGTTCCTGGGGGAGGTATGTATTTGTTAGTTTTGCAGGTAAGTAAACCACCTACAGGGTTCAAAGTTGGGTCCAAGGTAGCCCACCGTTGGGGGTTCAGGGCAACCTCAAAGTTACCACACCAGCAGCTCAGGGCCGGTCTAGTGCAGTGGTCAAAGTGGTGCCCAAAACACATAGGTGGTCATTACAACCCTGGCTGACGGTGTTAAAGCTGCGGTAATACCGCAAACAGGCCAGCGGACAAAAAAAGGGAATTATGACCGTGGCGGAAACTGCCAACATAGACAGCCACTTTAACACTCCGACCGCCACAGCAGTACAGACAAGCAGCACGGCGGTCACCGCCAACAGACAGGCGGAAGACAAAGTACCGCCCACAGTATCACAACCCGCCAATCCGCCAAATTTTCCGGGGCAGATTCACCATGGATAAAAACATGGCGGAAACAGCTTTTGCAATGCGAAAACACTCACCTGAACACACTCCACAATGGAAGGAGGCTACCATGGAGCCCGAACTACAAATACTCCCTGCGCTTGTCTTCCTGCTCCTGTACGATCACCAGCAACGTAGGCGCCGAAGACAACGGTGAGTACTGCACCTACGACATAGGGGAGGGGGGAGGCAAAAGTCAGGGGGACACACACGCAACACCCCCACCCCCAACCCGACCCTCGCACACTACAACACACACACCAATGCAGTTCCAAACAGCACAGTAACAACCCCCAACCCCCCCGTAAGAATGCAAAGACAAAACAAAATCAGTTCAAACATTGTAATGTATCAAAATACAGTAACCTACTATATACAGATAGATATACACTTTCCAAATATATACATCACGATTAGTAGTGCAGGTATGCACATTTCAATGTCCGTGGACCACTGGGCCCAAAATGCATGGGCGAAGCCCACACTAGATACCTGTCCACAAACGGAGAGAACACTGCAGGGGCATCAGATAGAAATACAACAGACACCTCAGGGGGAAGTGAAGGGGGGCACCTCAGCCGGATTACAGCACCACGCCAGATCCACGACGGGGCTCCATGCCCATTGATTTATCCTAGGGAGTGCAAAGCCACAGTCTCTCAAGTCTCTACAGTGGGTGGCTTGCCCACTGTACCATCCTGGGGAGTGCAAAGCCACAGTCTCTCAAGTCTCTACAGTGGGTGGCTTGCCCACTGTACCATCCTGGGGAGTGCAAAGCCACAGTCTCTCAAGTCTCTACAGTGGGTGGCTTGCCCACTGTACCATCCTGGGGAGTGCAAAGCCACAGTCTCTCAACTCGATAACAGTGGGTGGGTTGCCCACTGTACCATCCTGGGGAGTGCAAAGCCACAGTCTCTCAAGTCTATACAGTGGGTGGGTTGCCCACTGTACCATCCTGGGGAGTGCAAAGCCACAGTCTCTCAACTCGATAACAGTGGGTGGGTTGCCCACTGTACCATCCTGGGGAGTGCAAAGCCACAGTCTCTCAAGTGGATAACAGTCTCCACTGGTTATGGAGGGGGACTGGTGCCCAGAGTGCTTCATTCTGTGAAGGACAGACAGAGTGGATGCAGGTCTCCACTGGTTCTGGAGGGGGACTGGTGCCCAGAGTGCTTCATCCTGTGAAGGACAGACAGAGTGGATGCAGGTCTCCACTGGTTCTGGAGGGGGACTGGTGCCCGGAGTGCATCACGCTACCCGTGACGGACCCTGTTCCGCCACTGTCCCAGCTGCACATGGGCTAACGATGCTTGATTTGGCGGTGCTTTGCCCTGTTCAGCGGTCTTCACCATTGCGGTCTTTGCCCTGTTCAGCGGTGCTTTGCCATGGCGGTGCTTTGCCCTGTTCAGCGATCTTCACCATGCCAGTCTTTGGCCTGTTCAGCGGTGCTTTGCCATGGCGGTGCTTTGCCCTGTTCAGCGGTCTTCACCATGGCGGTCTTTGGCCTGTTCAGTGATGCTTGCCTTTGCTGTCTCTGACCTGTGCAGTGGTGTGTGGCATTATGGTCCCTCAGTGCCCAGCGGGGCTGTGGCTGCCGGGGCCCTCCAGGTCACTGACTCAGGCGGTGGTCTTCTGACCTGTGACGATACTGGTGCCCTCCAGGGCAAAGACTCCGGCGGTGGTTTCCTGACCTGTGACGATACTGGTGCCCTCCAGGTCACTGACTCCGGTGGTGGTCTCCTGACCTGTGATGATACTGGTGCCCTCCAGGGCACCGACTCCGGTGGTGGTCTCCTGACCTGTGACGATACTGGTGCCCTCCAGGGCACTGACTCCGGCGGTGGTCTCCTGACCTGTGACGATACTGGTGCCAGGGCACTGACTCCGGCGGTGGTCTCCTGACCTGTGACGAAACTGGTGCCCTCCAGGGCACAGACTCCAGCGGTGGTCTCCTGACCTGTGACGATACTGGTGCCATCCAGGCCACTGACTCCGGCGGTGGTCTCCTGACCTATGATGATACTGGTGCCCTCCAGGGCACAGACTCCGGCGGTGGTCTCCTGACTCCGGCGGTGGCGTCCCGGGCGGTGGGGAGGATGGCGGCCTTCTCCGCCGTGCTGCTCTTCCCAGACTTTGGAGACTTCTTCTGCCCCTTCAACACCTTGGGAGGAGTCACAGCAGACTCAGCACTCCCCCCGGGACCCTTGTGGGCTGTTTTTCCGCCAGGAGTCTTCACCCTCTCCCGTCGGCCACTTTCCAACTTAAGGTGCTTTACAGGAGGTGGACTGGCAGTGCTTTGGCTCCGTGTCACACTGGCAGCCCTGGAGGTCTGTGCACTCCACACACCTTTAACACGCACCACTTGTACCAGACTTTTTTGGCTGAGGTGCTACTACGGGACCTATGAATCGGAGGGGTGGGGGTGGGGGGAAGAGGTCAACGTCGCTGAGGAAGAGTTTCTGACGAACCTTGGGATGGGTAGCTGGAGGGGGTCTGGTAGTGGAGGAAGAGGAGGTGGTTGTAGGAGGTGTCACTTTAGGTGATTTGGGTGCAGGTGCAGGTACTGGAGGCTGTCGTGAAGTGGATAGATGTTGGGTGTGTGGGTGCCCGCGTTTGTGTACTTTGGGAGGGGGCGTCACAGACACACTGGGAGTGGACACAGGGGACGTGTAAATGGTAGTGGGGGTGGTGAGTGCAGGTGAGCGGGGTGTGGTGCTGGGTGTTCTGGTGCGAGTCCTAGCACCTGTAGATGTAGTGCATGCAGGTGAGAGTGTAGACGACACTGGGAGGGAGGAGGGAGACGACGAGGAGGGGGACACAGTGGAGGCAGTGGATGTTGCTGTGTCTGTATGTGGGTGATGCTTGTGTGAGTGCCTGTGGGATGTGTGGTGCTTATGTTTGCCTGAGCTACTTTTGTGTGTTGGGGTGTGTGCATGCTTGTCTGATGGTGTGCTTGGGATAGGCTGGGGTACAGGGGATTGGGTCTGGGTGGAGGAAGTTGGAGGGGGGAGGCTAGACACAGGGACAATGGCTGCCATCAGTGCTGAGGCCAGAGATTGCAGGGTTCGATGAAGGGCAGCCTGACCAGAATGAATGCCCTCCAGGAATGCATTACCGTGTTGCAACTCCCTTTCTACACCCTGGATGGCATTCACAATGGTAGACTGCCCAACAGTGAGTGACATGAGGAGGTCAATGGTCTCCTCACTGAGGGCAGCAGGGGTGACTGGGGCAGGGCCTGAGGTGACTGGGGCGAAGGTGATGCCCACCCTCCTGGGTGAGCGGGCACGGATCGAAGGCTGAGTGGTGGCTGAGAGGGCAGTGGTGGTAGGGGGGGTGGCGGCTGTACCTGTAGAAGTGGGGGGCACAGATGGTGCCGCCACCACAAGGGAGCTACCATCGGCGGACGAGTCCATGTCGCTGTTTGGTGATCCGGTGACCGACGTGAAGCTCCCCTCGCCCTCCGTCCCACTGGTGTATTCAGAGTCTGTGGTGTGGCCCTCCATGGCCATGTGGGATGCAGCTCCCTCGTGCTCCGGTGCCACTGTACCTCCGTCTGATGATGCTGATGCACAAAAGAACAGGGAGAGCACAAAAAGTGGGGGGGGGGGACGACAGAAGAAAGACAGGTTGAGTGCATGGCTTACCGCTACCGTTGACGGACAATACAGACACAGCAGCCCCCTGCACTACGCCGTGCTCTTGGCCTCTACAGATGCAATTCCTGGGATCTGGCCTACATGGCTATAGTGGACTTCTGCACACATAGATGACCCAGGGGCATGTATACCTGTACTTGGCACTCTACAGAGGCGGGGTGGAGTGCCACATGGCATGCATTATGGAGGGGACTAGCCTACCTATCTCGCCCTGGCCTAGGGGAACCCACAGCCATCCTCCCCCACCCAGACCCCTCCACTGTGCGCAAAGTCCGCAGAATGATGTTGTACTCACCCCCTTGTGTCTGCTGTGATGCCCTCAAGTGCCCATCCAACTCAGGGTAGGCCACCTCCAGGATCCGGAACATCAGGGGGGTCATGGTGCAACGGTCACCCCTCCCACACTGGGAGGCCATCCCCAGCTGAGCCTCCGCCGTCTTCTTGCTCCAGTGGCGAATGTCCTCCCATCTTTTATGGCAGTGGGTGCCCCGTCTCTGGTGGACCCCCAGGGTCCGGACGTCCTTGGTGATGGCATGCCAAATGTCCTTCTTCTGGTGGGAGCTAACCTACATGACATGTACAGGGGAAGAAGAGAAGTCATTAACAAGTGCACCGTTGAAGTGAGTGGCCCCCATCCCTACCCTTGCCATGTGGCACATGCATTTACAGTCCTTAATGGTCGCTCAACTCTGCCCCCTTGCTACTGACATCCAGCCCTCTCCACTCAGCATAGCCCATACAACGTGCTCCCTGTGTACTTACCTGTTGGTCTGGAGGACCGTAGAATAGCGTGTACTGGGGGAGGACCCCCGTTGACTAGCTTCTCCAACTCCTGAGCAGTGAAGGCAGGGGCCCTTTCCCCAGACGCAGCAGCCATTGTCTCTTCCAGACCGAGGTCACAGCAGCACTTGCAGTATAGGTCCTCTCCTGTCGAAGATCAGATATCGAGTGATTGAACAGATAGTAAATGGCGGTCACGTCCGCGGCGGTGACATCCGCGGCGGTGCGTATCATCACCGCCGGTGCACTTTGTCATTGGCTCCTGGGACCCATAGGGTCCAATGTTAACCAATGCAGCATTGCGCCGAGGTCTACGCCAGAGCAGACACCTCACACCCCATTGTCCCACTTTAGAGGTCAGGCAGCCGCCATTTTAGGGGCCCACATGGCTTCATTTACTACTGCGTCACACATACCTAGGCCTACACTCAACACACATACAGGATGAGTTTTGTATTTGGTGTTGTGTTCTGTGTAGCTGTGGGTACATACCTGGGTTGTTGACTCTGTGGTCGCTGTTGTCCTTCTTAGGCACCGTCAGCTGGGACATTTGAGGAGATGGCGGAATCCTCCGGTGTACCGACCGCTGGTGGACCTGTTAACAATGGAGGAGCGACATTTGATCATCACCTACAGGTTTGACCGTGCAACAATCCAGGAACTGTGTACCCAGTTGGAGCCAGACCTGATCTCACCAATCCGCCATCCCACAGGAATACCCCCTGACGTGCAGGTGCTATCAGTGCTCCATTTCCTTGCAAGTGGATCATTTCAAACAACAGTGGCCATGGCATCAGGGATGTCCCAGCCTATGTTTTCCAACGTGCTGTTCAGAGTGTTGTCTGCCCTGCTGAAACACGTAAGGAGCTACATCGTTTTCCCTCAGGTGGAGGATTTGGCTACAGTGAAGGGTGACTTCTATGCCCTGGGACATATCCCCAACATCATAGGTGCTATTGATGGCACCCATGTAGCTCTGGTCCCCCCACGCAGGAGTGAACAGGAGCCGGAAGAGTTATCATTCCATGAATGTACAGATGGTAGGTTTGGCAGACCAGTACATCTCCCAGGTGAATGATATGTTCCCTGGCTCAGTGCATGACACCTACATCCTGCGGAATAGCAGCATCCCTTATGTGATGGGTCAACTCCAGAGGCACCGTGTGTGGCAATTAGGGGTTTCTGGTTACCCCAACCTGTCATGGCTACTGTCCCCAGTGAGGAATCCCAGGACCAGGGCAGAGGAACGCTACAAAGAGGCCCATGGGCGGACTAGGAGGGTGATCGAACGCACCTTCAGCCTCCTGAAGGCCAGGTTCAGGTGCCTCCATATGACAGGTGGTTCCCTATTCTACTCACCAAGGAAGGTGTGCCAGATCATCATCGCCTGCTCCATGCTTCACAATCTTGCTTTGCGACGCCAGGTGCCTTTTCTGCAGGAGGATGGTCCAGATGATGGTGTTGTGGCAGCTGTGGAGCCTGTGGACAGTGATGAGGAGGAAGCTGAGGAAGAAGACATAGACAACAGGGAGTCAGTCATACAGCAATATTTCCAGTGACACACAGGTGAGAACAATGTTTTAACTATCACATTCACTTTCACAATTCTACCTCTATCCTGTCTGTCAATTAGTAGCAGTATATGGTAACTGAGTTGTACATTTCCATTACTGTTTCATAGGTGTGGTTACCAACGTGTGTCATCTGCTTGCATCCTTCATGGACTTGTGATGTGTGACATAGGTATGTTGACATTACATTTTTGAACGGATTTTGCCATTGTCATAGTTAATACACATTTTCATAATCACAGATGACTCCAGATTGTTTGTGGTTCAAGGGTGTTTATTGAAGTGCTAATTATTGGAGGGGGTGGCAAAATGGTGATGGGTGATGGTGGAGGAATGTCCATGGCAGAGTCCAGTCTATTAGTCACACAGGTGCATTACCCATATGAGCATAGGAAGTGGAGCTGGGGCAGTTCAAATCTGGACAGGGTAACAAAGTGGGACAGTGGGAGGACAATCAGGGTAGTCTCATTTCCTGGCGGGTGTCTTGCCATCTTGCTCTGTCCTGTTCCTGGATCTCAGGGACCGCTTCCGGTGTGGTTCTCCGTCTGCAGGGTTGGGGTGCTGGTGTGGTGGTCCTATGGCGGGGCGACCTGTCCACTAGCGCCGGCGGAGGTGGTGGGCAGTTCATCGTCCATGCTAGTGTCAGGGGCCCCTTGTAGTGCCACGGTGTCCCTCATGGTCTTTTGTATGTCCTTCAGCACCCCTACGATGGTGCCCAGGGCGGAGCTGATGGTTCTAAGCTCCTCCCTGAACCCCAAATACTGTTCGTCCTGCAGGCGCTGGGTCTCCTGAAACTTGGCCAGGACCGTCGCCATCGTCTCCTGGGAGTGGTGGTAGGCTCCCATGATGGAGGAGAGTGCCTCGTGGAGAGTGGCTTCCCTTGGACTGCCCCCCCCGTCGCACAGCAGCCCTCCCAGTTACCCTGTGTTCCTGTGCCTCTGTCCCCTGGACCGTGTGCCCACTACCACTGCCCCCAGGTCCCTGTTGTTGTTGGGGTGGTGGGTTACCCTGGGTTCCCTGTAGTGGTGGACACACCGCTGATTGAAGTGTCCTGGGTACGGAGGTATGGGCCCGCTGGGTGGGTGCTGTGCTGGTGTTACCAGAGGGTGGAAGGTCAGTGTTGGGCTGTGCCTGTGCAAGGGGAACCGACTGTCCCGAGGCCCACGATGGTCCGGGCTGGTCATCTGGATCCAGTTGACCAGAGCTGCTGTCATCACTGTGGGCCTCTTCTGTGGGTGGGGTAGAGATGTCTGGAACCTCCTGTCTGGTGAGGTTGGGTAGTGGTCCTGCAGGGGTATAAAAGCATGATTATTGCCTGTGTGTGTGTCATTGTGTGCAATGGGTGAGTGAGCGTGTACCCCAGTGCTAGCATTCCAGTGTGGGGGCTTGTGTGATGATGGTTGGGGGGTGTTAAGGGTATGTGCTGTGGGCATGCTTTAGTGAGGGGTGACCATGCTTTGGTGTTGCATGCAGGGCTTGGTGTTGGGATGTGTGGTTTGTGTATTGAGTACATTAGTGAGGATTTGGCGTGATAGGGGAGGGGGTGTGAGATAGCATGCAGGTAGGGTGGGGATATGATAGTTAAGATTTGACTTACCAGTGTCCCATCCTCCACCGACTCCTCCGAGGCCCTCAGGATGCATGATGGTCAAGACCTGCTCCTCCCATGTTGTTAGTTGTGGGGGAGGAGGTGGGGGTCCGCCACCAGTCCACTGAATCGCGATGTTGTGCCTGGATATCACGGAACGCACCTTCCTCCGTAGGTAGTTCCACCTATTCCGGATGTCCTCCCGATTTCTTGGATGCTGTCCCACAGCGTTGACCCTGTCGACGATTCTTCGCTATAGCTCCATCTTCCTGGCTATGGAGGTGTGCTGCACCTGTGCTCCAAATAGCTGTGGCTCTACCCGTAGGATTTCCTCCACCATGAGCCTGAGCTCCTCCTCGGAAAACCTGGGGTGTCTGTGGCGTGACATGGGGTGGTGTAGCTGATGTGTGGGGTGGTGTATTTGTTGATGAGTGTGGTGATGTGTGGTGGTGTGGGGTGTTTTGAGTGTGGATGTTGTATGGGTGATAGTGTTGTGTGCCTCTGTGTGGTGGGGTTGTCTATTGCTATTGTCTCTCTCTGGCCTTCTTTCAGATATTTTGGTCGTAGGGGTTTGTGGGTGATGTGGGTGTGTGTTTTATATTGTATTGGGTGTGTGGGAGTGGTGTGTGTATGTGTATCAGGTGTGTGTATTTTGAATTTTCCAATGTGGCGGTGTTTTGGAGATGTGTGTGTATTTTGAGCACGGCTATGTGTACCGCCAATGGAATACCGCGGTTGTAAGACCGCCGCGTGGATTCGTGGGTCGTAATAGCATGGGCGTGTTTCTGTTGTCGTGACGGTGGAGGATTTGTTATCGCCAGTTTATCACTGACCTTTGGTGTGGCGGAGTTGTGTGGGTGTCTGAATTTCGTCTGATTCCGAGATGTGGGTCATAATAGCTGTGGCGGGATTCCGCGGCCGCGGCGGTGTGTTGGCGGTCTTCTGCACGGCGATAAGCGGCTTTTAACGCCAATGTTGTAATGACCCCCATAAGCTTCAATGGAGGAGGGGGTGCCCCGGATCCAGTCTGCCAGCAGGTAAGTACCCGCGTCTTTGGAGTGCAGACCAGGGGGGTTTTGTAGGGCACCGGGGGGGACACAAGTTAGCACAAAAAGTACACCCTCAGCGGCACGGGGCAGCCGGGTGCAGAGTGCAAACAGGCGTCGGGTTTGCAGTGGAGTTCAATGGGAAGCCCAGGGATCTCTTCAGCGAAGCAGGCAGGCAAGGTGGGGGCTACTTGTAGGAGGCTGGACTGGCTTGTAGTGAGTAACAAGGGGTACTTACACCTTGCACCAGGCCCAGGTATCCCTTATTAGTGTAGAGGGGTGTCTAGCAGCTTAGGCTGATAGAAAAGGTAGCTTAGCAGAGCAGCTTAGGCTGAACTAGGAGGCGAGTGAAGCTCCTACAGTACCACTAGTGGCATATGCACAATATCATAAGAAAACACAATACACAGATATACTAAAAATAAAGGTACTTTATTTTTATGACAATATGCCAAAAGTATCTCAGTGAGTACCCTCAGCATGAGGATAGCAAATATACACAAGATATATGTACACAATACCAAAATATGCAGTAATAGCAATAGAAAACAGTGCAAACAATGTATAGTCCAATGTAACACCATAGAAAGGGCAACACAAACCATATACTCTAGAAGTGGAATGCGAACCACGAATGGACCCCAAACCTATGTGACCTTGTAGAGGGTCGCTGGGACTGTAAGCAAACAGTGAGGGTTAGAAAAATAGCCCACCCCAAGACCCTGTAAAGTGGGTGCAAAGTGCACCTAAGTTCCCCAAAGAGCACAGAAGTCGTGATAGAGGAATTCTGCAGGAAAGACCAACACCAGCAATGCAACAACGATGGATTTCCAGATGAGAGTACCTGTGGAACAAGGGGACCAAGTCCAAAAGTCACGATCAAGTCGGGAGTGGGCAGATGCCCAGGAAATGCCAGCTGTGGGTGTAAAGAAGCTGCCACTGGATGGTAGAAGCTGAGGATTCTGCAAGAACGACAAGGGCTAGAAACTTCCCCTTTGGAGGATGGATGTCCCACGTCGTGAAGAGTCGTGCAGAAGTGTTTTTCCGCAGAAAGATCGCAAACAAGCCTTGCTAGTTGCAAGGGTCGCGGTTAGGGTTTTTGGATGCTGCTGTGGCCCAGGAGGGACCAGGATGTCACCAATTGCGTGAGGGGACAGAGTGTGCGTCCAGCAAGACAAAGTGCCCACTCAGAAGCAAGCAGCACACGCAAAAGTGCCTGAACAGGCACTATGAAGTGGAGTGAATCGGTGCTCACCTGAAGTTGCACAAGAGAGTCCCACGCCGTCGGAGGACAACTCAGGAGGTCGTGCAATGCAGGTTAGAGTGCCAGGGACACAGGCTTGGCTGTGCATGAAGAAAATCCTCGGTGAGTGCACAGGAGCTGGAGTGGCTGCAAAACACGTGGTTCCCAGCAATGCAGTCTAGCGTGGGGAGGCAAGGACTTACCTCCACCAAACTTGGACTGAAGAGTCACTGGACTGTGGGAGTCATTTGGAAAGAGTTGCTGAGTTCAAGGGACCTCGCTCGTCGTTCTGAGAGGAGACCCAGAGGACCGGTGATGCAGTTCTTTGATGCCCGCGGTTTGCAGGGGGAAGATTCCGTCGACCCACAGGAGATTTCTTCGGAGCTTCTAGTGCAGAGAGGAGGCAGACTACCCGCACAGCATGCACCACCAGGAAAACAGTCGAGAAGGTGGCAGGATCAGCGTTACAATGTCGCAGTAGTCGTCTTTGCCACTTTGTTGCAGTTTTGTAGGCTTCCAGCGCGGTCAGCAGTCGATTCCTTGGCAGAAGGTGAAGAGAGAGATGCAGAGGAACTCTGATGAGCTCTTGCATTCGTTATCTAAGGAATACCCCAAAGCAGAGAGCCTAAATACCCAGAAAAGGAGGTTTGGCTACTTAGGAGAGAGGATAGGCTAGCAACACCTGAAGGAACCTATCAGAAGGAGTCTCTGACGTCACCTGCTGGCCCTGGCCACTCAGAGCAGTCCAGTGTGCCAGCAGCACCTCTGTTTCCAAGATGGCAGAGGTCTGGAGCACACTGGAGGAGCTCTGGGAACATCCCAGGGGAGGTGCAGGTCAGGGGAGTAGTCACTCCCCTTTCCTTTGTCCAGTTTCGCGCCAGAGCAGGGCTGAGGGGTCCCTGAACCGGTGTAGACTGGCTTATGCAGAAATGGGCACCATCTGTGCCCATGAAAGCATTTCCAGAGGCTGGGGAGGCTACTCCTCCCCTGCCTTAACACCTTTTTCCAAAGGGAGAGGGTGTAACACCCTCTCTCTGAGAAAGTCCTTTGTTCTGCCTTCCTGGGCCAAGCCTGGCTGGACCCCAGGAGGGCAGAAACCTGTCTGAGGGGTTGGCAGCAGCTGCAGTAAAACCCCTGAAAAGGCAGTTTGTCAGTACCCGGGTCTGTGCTAGAGACCCGGGGAGTCATGGGATTGTCTCCCCAATACCAGGATGGCATTGGTGGGGCAATTCCATGATCTTAGACATGTTACATGGCCATATTCGGAGTTACCATTGTGAAGCTACACATAGGTAGTGACCTATGTGTAATTCACACGTGTAATGGTGTCCCCGCACTCACAAAGTCCGGGGAATTGTCCCTGAACAATGTGGGGGCACCTTGGCTAGTGCCAGGGTGCCCACACACTAAGTAACTTAGCACCCAACCTTTACCAGGTAAATGTAAATTGGATAAATTGATCACTAGCCTGTTAGTGACAATTTGGAAAGAAATGAGAGAGCATAACCACTGAGGTTCTGATTAGCAGAGCCTCAGTGAGACAGTTAGGCACCACACAGGGAACACATACATATAGGTCACAAACTTATGAGCACTGGGGTCCTGGCTAGCAGGGTCCCAGTGACACATAACAAACATACTGAAAACATAGGGTTTTCACTGTGAGCACTGGGCCCTGGCTAGCAGGATCCCAGTGAGACAGTGAAAACACCCTGACATACACTCACAAACAGGCCAAAAGTGGGGATAACAAGGCTAGAAAGAGGCTACTTTCTCACACTCCTCCGGGTAGCCACCACCTGGGCAAGGGAGGGGGCCACCTGGGGGTCGCTTCTGCACTGGAGGTCGGATCCTTCAGGTCCTGGGGGCTGCGGATGCAGTGTCTTTACCAGGCATCGGGTTCTTAGAAGCAGGCAGTCGCGGTCAGGGGGAGCCTCTGGATTCCCTCTGCAGGCGTCGCTGGGGGGGCTCAGGGGGATCAACTCTGGCTACTCACAGGGTCGCAGTCGACGGAGAGTCCTCCCTGTAGTGTTGTTTCTCCGCAGGTCGAGCCGGGGGCGTAGGGTGCAAAGTGCAAAGTCTCACGCTTCCGGCGGGAAACGTGTGTTGTTTCAAAGTTGCAAAGTTGCAGTCTTTGTGGAGCAGAGCCGCTGTCCTCAGGAGTTCTTGGTCCTTTTAGATGCAGGGTAGTCCTCTGAGGCTTCAGAGGTCGCTGGACCCTGTGGAACGCGTCGCTGGAGCAGTTTTTCTCGAAGTGGGGAGACAGGCCGGTAGAGCTGGGGCCAAGGCAGTTGGTGTCTCCGTCTTCTCTGCAGGTTTTTCAGCTCAGCAGTCCTTCTTTGTCTTAGGTTGCAGGAATCTATATTGCTGTGTTCTGGGAGCCCCTAAATACTCGATTTAGGGGTGTGTTTAGGTCTGGGGGATTAGTAGCCAATTGCTACTAGCCCTGAGGGTGGCTACACCCACTTTGTGCCTCCTCCCTGAGGGGAGGGGGGGCACATTCCTATCCCTATTGGGGGAATCCTCCATATGCAAGATTTCTAAAAGTCAGAGTCACCTCAGCTCAGGGCACCTTAGGGGCTGTCCTGACTGGCCAATGACACCTCCTTGTTTTTCTCATTATCTCCTCCGGCCTTGCCGTCAAAAGTGGGGCCGTGGCCGAAGGGGGCGGGCAACTCCACTAGCTGGAGTGCCCTGGGGTGCTGAAACAAAGAGGGTGAGCCTTTGAGGCTTACCTCCAGGTGTTACAGTTCCTGCAGGGGGAGGTGAGAGGCACCTCCACCCAGTACAGGCTTTGTTACGAGCCACAGAGTGACAAAGGCACTCTCCCCATGTGGCCAGCAACATGTCTGGTGTGTGGCAGGCTGCTAAAACTAGTCAGCCCACACTGGTAGTTGGTTAAGATTTCAGGGGGCATCTCTAAGATGCCCTCTGGGGTGTATGTTACAATAAAATGTACACTGGCATCAGTGTGCATTTATTGTGCTGAGAAGTTTGATACCAAACTTCACAGTTTTCAGTGTAGCCATTATGGTGCTGTGGAGTTCGTGCATGACAGACTCCCAGACCATATACTCTTATGTCTAAGGTTTTGCTTAGACACAGTAGGGGCATAGTGCTCATGCACTGATGCCCTCACCTATGGTATAATGCACCCTGCCTTAGGGCTGTAAGGCCTGCTAGAGGTTTGACTTATCTATACCTATAGGCAGTGTGAGGATGGCATGGCACACTGAGGGGAGTGCCATGTCGACTTAGTCATTTTATCCCCACTAGCACACACAAGCTGGCAAGCAGTGTGTCTGTGCTGACTGAGGGGTCCCCAGGGTGGCATAAGACATGCTGCAACCCTTAGAGACCTTCCCTGGCATCAGGGCCCTTGGTACCAGGGGTACCAGTTACAAGGGACTGACCTGGATGCCAGGGTGTGCCAATTGTGGAAACAAAAGTACAGGTTAGGGAAAGAACACTGGTGCTGGGGCCTGGTTAGCAGGCCTCAGCACACTTTCAAATCAAAACTTGGCATCAGCAAAGGAAAAAAGTCAGGGGGTAACCATGCCAAGGAGGCATTTCCTTACACACCCCCCACCCCACAAACGAAAGAGGATGAGACTAACCTTTCCCAAGAGAGTCTTCATTTTCTAAGTGGAAGAACTTGGAAAGGCCATCTGCATTGGCATGGGAAGTCCCAGGTCTGTGTTCCACTATAAAGTCCATTCCCTGTAGGGAGATGGACCACCTCAACAGTTTTGGATTTTCCCCTTTCATTTGCATTAGCCATCTGAGAGGACTGTGGTCAGTCTGAACTACAAAGTGAGTACCAAAGAGGTATGGTCTCAGCTTCTTCAGGGACCAAACCACAGCAAAGGCCTCCCTCTCAATGGCACTCCAACGCTGGTCCCTGGGGAGTAAGCTCCTGCTAATGAAAGCAACAGGCTGGTCAAGGCCATCATCATTTGTTTGGGACAAAACTGCCACTACCCCATGTTCAGAGGCATCAGTCTGCACAATGAACTGCTTGAAGTAATCTGGAGCTTTGAGAACTGATGCTGTGCACATTGCTTGTTTCAGGGTGTCAAAGGCCTGTTGGCATTCTACAGTCCAGTTTACCTTCTTGGGCATTTTCTTGGAGGTAAGTTCTGTGAGGAGTGTCATTATTGATCATATCCCTTCACAAACCTCCTGTAGTACCCAGTCAAGCCAAGGAATGCCCTGACTTGAGTATGGGTTTTTGGAGCTGCCCAGTCCAGAATAGTCTGGATCTTGGGCTGGAGTGGCTGAACTTGGCCTCCACCTACGTGGTGTCCCAAGTAAACCACAGTTCCCTGCCCTATCTGGCATTTGGATGCCTTGATAGAGAGGCCTGCTGCTTGCAGAGCCTTCAAAACCTTCTTCAGGTGGACCAGGTGATCCTGCCAGCTGGAGCTAAAGACAGCAATATCGTCAAGATAAGCTGCACTAAAGGACTCCAAGCCAGCAAGGACATGATTCACCAACCTTTGGAAGGTGGCAGGGGTATTCTTTAAACAAAAGGGCATAACAGTGAACTGATAATGCCCATCTGGTGTGGAGAATGCTGTCTTTTCATTTGCCCCTGGTGCCATTTTGATTTGCCAGTACCCTGCTGTCAAGTCAAAGGTACTTAAGTATTTGGCAGCACCTAGTTTGTCTATCAATTCATCTGCCCTTGGAATGGGATGGGCATCTGTCTTGGTGACAGAATGAAGTCCTCTGTAGTCCACACAAAACCTCATCTCTCTCTTTCCATCTTTGGTGTGAGGTTTGGGGACTAAGACCACTGGGCTAGCCCAGGGGCTGTCAGAGTGCTCAATGACTCCCAATTCCAGTATCTTGTGGACTTCCACCTTGATGCTTTCCTTAACTTGGTCAGACTGTCTGAAAATTTTGTTTTTGACAGGCATGCTGTCTCCCTTGTCCACATCATGGGTACACAGGTGTGTCTGACCAGGGGTTAGGGAAAAGAGCTCAGCAAACTGTTGTAGGACCTTCCTTCAGTCAGATTGCTGTTGGTCAGAGAGGGTGTCTGAGTAGATCACTCCATCAACTGAGCCATCTTTTGGGTCTGTGGAGAGGAGATCAGGGAGAGGTTCACTCTCAGCTTCCTGGTCCTCATCTGTTACCATCAACAGATTCACATCTGCCCTGTCACGGAAGAGTGTGAGGTGGTTCACATGGATCACCCTTTTAGGGGTCCTGCTAGTGCCTAGGTCTACCAGGTAGGTGACCTTACTCTTCTTTTCTAGCACTGGGTAAGGGCCGCTCCATCTGGGAGCCACAGGCTCCAGAACCCAGACTTTCTGCCCTGGCTGAAACTCAACCATAGCAGCCTTTTGGTCATACCAAAACTTCTGGAGTTGTTGGCTGGCCTCAAGGTTTTTGCTTGCCTTTTCCATATACTCTGCCATCCTTGAATGTAGGCCTAGTACATAGTCCACTATATCTTGTTTAGGCTCATGAAGAGGTCTCTCTCAGCCTTCTTTTACAAGAGCTAATGGTCCCCTTACAGGATGGCCAAACAGAAGTTCAAAGGGGGAAAACCCTACTCCCTTCTGAGGCACCTCTCTGTAGGCGAAAAGCAGACATGGCAAGAGGACATCCCATCTCCTTTTGAGTTTTTCAGGGAGCCCCATGATCATGCCTTTCAATGTCTTGTCAAATATTTCTACAAGACCATTGTTTTGTGGATGGTATGGTGTTGTGAATTTGTAAGTCACCCCACACTCATTCCTCATATGTTTCCGGTATGCTGACATAAAGTTGGTACCTCTGTCAGACACCACCTCCTTAGGAAATCCCACTCTGGTAAAAATCCCAATGAGTGCTTTGGCTACTACAGGGGCAGTAGTGGACCTAAGGGGAATTGCTTCAGGGTATCTAGTAGCATGATCCACTACTACTAGTACGTATTGGTTCCCCGAGGCTGTGGGAGGTTCAAGTGGACCCACTATGTCCACACCCACTCTTTCAAAGGGGACCCCCACCACTGGAAGTGGAATGAGGGGGGCCTTTGGGTGTCCACCTGTCTTACCACTGGCTTGACAGGTGGCACAGGAGACAAAAAACCTCCTTGACCTTCTGGGACATGTTGGGCCAATAGAAGTGGTTGACTAATCTCTCCCACGTCTTGGTCTGTCCCAAATGCCCAGCAAGAGGAATATCATGAGCTAAGATCAGAATGAACTCCCTAAACTCCTGAGGCACTACCACTCTCCTAGTGGCACCGGGTTTGGGATCTCTTGCCTCAGTGTAAAGGAGTCCATCTTCCCAATAGACTCTCTGTGTTCCTGTTATTTTTCCTTTGGACTCTTCAGCAGCTTGCTGCCTAAGGCCTTCAAGAGAGGGACAGGTTTCTTGCCCCTTACACAACTGTTCCCTTGAGGGTCCCCCTGGGCCTAGGAGCTCAACCTGATAAGGTTCTAACTCCATGGGCTCAGTTCCCTCAGAGGGCAGAACTTCTTCCTGGGAAGAGAGGTTCTCTTTCTCTTGTTGTGTTGAAACTGGTTCCCCGGTCTTCTTTCCTTTATTCTTGGAGGGTTGGGCCCTTTTTCCAGGCTCCAACACCACTTTTTCACCCTGAGCCTTGCACTGTGCCCTTGTCATGACACACACCAGTTCATGGATACCCGGCATGGCTGCATGAGTTTTGAGTTCTACCTCAGCCCATGCTGAGGACTCCAGGTCATTTCCAAGCAAACAGTCTACAGGGATATTTGAGGAGACCACCACCTGTTTCAGGCCATTGACCCCTCCCCACTCTAAAGTTACCATAGCCATGGGATGTACTTTAGTCTGATTGTCAGCGTTGGTGACTGGATAAGTTTGTCCAGCCAGGTATTGACCAGGGGAAACCAGTTTCTCTGTCACCATGGTGACACTGGCACCTGTGTCCCTCAGGCCTTCTACACTTGTCCCATTAATTAAGAGTTGCTGCCTGTATTTTTGCATATTAGGGGCCCAGGCAGCCAGTGTGGCTAAATCCACCCCACCCTCAGAGACTAATGTAGCTTCAGTGTGAACCCTGATTTGCTCTGGCCACACTGTTGATCCCACTTGGAGTCTGGTCATTCCAGTGTTAGCTGGAGTAGAGTTAGAAGTGGAACCTTTCTTGGGACAGGCCTTGTCTCCAGTTTGGTGTCCTTGCTGATTACAGCTACGACACCAGGCCTTTTTGGGATCAAAGTTTTTACCCTTGTACCCAAAAGTGGATTGTGAAGAGGCTCTGGACCCTCCCTCCTGAGCAGGTTTTTGGGGCCCTATAGAAGACTCTTTACTTTTCCCTTTGGATGTCTCAACACTCTTCCCCTGGGGAGTCTTTGTGACCCCTTTCTTTTGGTCAACCCCTGTGGAAGTTTTGGTCACCCTAGTCTGGACCCAATGGTCCGCCTTCTTTCCCAATTCTTGGAGAGAAATTGGTCCTAGGTCTACCAGATGCTGATGCAGTTTATCATTGAAACAATTACTTAACTGGTGTTCTTTCACAAATAAATTGTACAGCCCATCCTAATCATTTACACCACTGCCTTGAATCCAACCATCCAGTGTTTTCACTGAGTAGTCTACAAAATCAACCCAGGACTGGCTCGAGGATTTATGAGCCCCCTTGAACCTAATTCTATACTCCTCAGTGGAGAATCCAAAGCCCTCAATCAGGGTAGCCTTCATGAGGTCATAGGATTCTGCATCTTTTCAAGAGAGTGTGAGGAGTCTATCCCTACACTTTCCAGTGAACATTTCCCAAAGGAGAGCACCCCAGTGAGATCTGTTTACTTTTCTGGTTGCACAAGCCCTCTCAAAAGCTGTGAACCATTTGCTGATGTCATCACCATCTTCATATTTAGTTACAATCCCTTTTAGGATTTTCAACATGTCAGGAGAATCTCTAACCCTATTTATGTTTCTGCCACCATTGATGGGACCAAAACCCATCTCTTGTCTTTCCCTTTCTATGGCTAGGAGCTGTCTCTCTAAAGCCAATCTTTTGGCCATCCTGGCTAGCAGGAGGTCCTCTTCATTGAGGATGTCCTCAATGTTTCCAGAGCTGCTGGACTCTCCTGTGAGAGAAGCAGCATCTCTGACTATCACTTGTGGAAACATGGTTTGAGGGACCCTGTGCTCCCTAACTAGGACTGGAGGTGGGAATTCCTCCACATCACTAGCTTCCCCCTCTGGGAGGTTATCCTCAGAGAGGTTGTTCTTAGCAAACTCTGCCAAAAGTTCCTGGAGCTGCACTTTGGTAGGGTTTGAACCAGTTTTAATCTTTTTGATTTTGCAGAGAGACCTTAACTCTGACATCCTAAGATTCAGGTAAGGGGTGACATTGAGTTCCATCACACTCTCTTCTGCATTAGACATTATGGGGGTCATTCCGACCCCCGCGGGCGGCGGTAGCCGCCTGCCTGGCGGGAACCGCCAGATGACCGTACCGCGGTTAAAAGACCGCGGCGGTCATTATGACTTTCCCGCTGGGCGGGCGGGCGACCGCCAAAAGGCCGCCCACCCGCCCAGCGGGAAAGCCACAGCAACGATGAAGCCAGCTCCGAATGGAGCCGGCGGAGTTGCTTTTGTGCGACGGGTGCAGTTGCATCCATCGCGATTTTCAGTGTCTGCTATGCAGACACTGAAAATTAATGTGGGGCCCTGTTAGGGGGCCCCTGCAGTGCCCATGCCATTGCCCCCAGGGGCCCCACGACACCCGTTCCCGCCAGCCTGGTTCTGGCGGTCAAAACCGCCAGAACCAGCCTGGCGGGAAGGGGGTCGGAATCCCCATGGCGGCGCTGCCTGCAGCGCCGCCATGGAGGATTCTTTAGGCCAGGGGAAAACCGGCGGGAAACCGCCGGTTTCCCTTTTCTGACCGCGGCTTTACTGCCGCGGTCAGAATTGGCCTGGATGCACCGCCAGCCTGTTGGCGGTGCATCCTCCGACCCCGGCCCTGGCGGTCCATGACCGCCAGGGTCGGAATCAGGCCCTATATTTCTAAAAGTTGGAATACTTTTTAAGAATCTAAAACTATCTCTAGAACTTAATTCAAACTTTTATAAAAAGCTTTTATACTCTAAAAGAAATGCTAACAGGGCCTAACACAAGGCCCTAGCAAGACTTTTAAAAATTTAGAAAAATAGCTCAAATTTCAAAAATCAGTTTCTAATGACAATTTTGGGAATTTAGTTGTGTGATCAGGTATTGGCTGAGTAGTCCAGCAAATGCAAAGTCTTGTACCCCACCGCTGATCCACCAATGTAGGAAGTTGGCTCAGTGTGTACTATTTCAAAGTAAGAAATAGCATGCACAGAGTCCAAGGGTTCCCCTTAGAGGTAAGATAGTGGCAAAAAGAGATAATTCTAATGCTCTATTTTGTGGTAGTGTGGTCGAGCAGTATGCTTATCAGAGGGCAGTGTTAAGCATTTGTTGTACGCAATAAATGAGGAACACACATTCAAAGACAATTCCAGGCCAATAGGTTTTTATATAGAAAAATATATTTTCTTAGTTTATTTTAAGAACCACGGGATCAAGATTTACAAACAATACTTTAAATGAAAGGTATTTCACTTAGGAACTTTAGGAACTTTGAATTAGCAAAATAGCATATACAGTTGTCACACAAATGGCAATAAGCTATTTTAAAACAGGACACAGTGCTATTTTCAACAGTTCCTGGGGGAGGTAAGTGTTTGTTAGTTTTGCAGGTAAGTAAACCACCTACAGGGTTCAAAGTTGGGTCCAAGGTAGCCCACCGTTGGGGGTTCAGGGCAACCCCAAAGTTACCACACCAGCAGCTCAGGGCCGGTCAGGTGCAGAGGTCAAAGTGGTGCCCAAAATGCATAGGCTTCAATGGAGAAGGGGGTGCCCCGGTTCCAGTCTGCCAGCAGGTAAGTACCTGCGACTTCGGAGGTCAGACCAGGGGGGTTTTGTAGGGCACCGGGGGGGGGGGGGACACAAGTCAGCACAAAAAGTACACCCTCAGCGGCACAGGGGCGGCCGGGTGCAGAGTGCAAACAGGCGTCGGGTTTGCAATTGGTTTCAATGGGAGACCCAGGGGTCTCTTCAGCAAAGCAGGCAGGCAAGGGAGGAGTGGGTCTCCTCGGGGTAGCCACCACCTGGGCAAGGGAGAGGGCCACCTGGGGGTCGCTTCTGCACTGGAGGTCAGATCCTTCAGGTCCTGGGGGCTGCGGGTGCAGTGTCTTTATCAGGCGTCGGGTTCTTTGAAGCAGGCAGTCGCGGTCAGGGGGAGCCTCTGGATTCCCTCTCCAGGCATCGCTGTGGGGGCTCAGGGGGGTCAACTCTGGCTACTCACGTGCTCGCAGTTGCCGGGGAGTCCTCCCTGTAGTGTTGTTTCTCCGCAGGTCGAGCCGGGGGCGTCGGGTGCAGAGTGGAAAGTGTCACGCTTCCGGCGGGAAACGTGTGGTCTTTGAAAGTTGCTTCTTTGTTGCAAAGTTTCAGTTTCGAGGCTGGCCTGGCTTGTAGTGGGTACCAGAGGTACTTACACCTTGTGCCAGGTCCAGTTCTCCCTTATTAGTGTAGAAGAGGTGTTTCTAGCAGCTAAGGCTGATAGAAGGTAGCTATGGCAAAGCAGCTTTGGCTGAACCAGGAGACATGTAAAGCTCCTACTATACCATTGGTGTCATATGCACAATATCATAAGAAAACACAATACACAAATGTAATAAAAATAAAGGTACTTTATTTTTATGACAATATGCCAAAAGTATCTCAGAGAGTACCCCCAGTATGAGGATAAGTTATAAACACAAGATATATGTACACAATACCAAAATTATGCAGTAATAGCAAAAGGAAGTAATGCAAGCAGTGTAAAGCTACAATAGATTGCAATAGGAGCACATAGGTATGGGGGCAACACAAACCATATACTCCAAACGTGGAATGCGAACCACAAATGGACCCCAAATCTATGTGAGCTTGTAGAGGGTCACTGGGACTGTAAGAAAACAGCGAGAGTTAGAAAAATAGCCCACCCCAAGACCCTGTAAGGTAGTTGTAAAGTGCGCATACAACCCCCAGAGAGCACAGAAGTTGTGATAGGGGGATTCTGCAAGGAAAACCAACACCAGCAATGCAGCAAAGATGGATTTCCGGACCTAAGTACCTGTAAGACAAGGGGACCAAGTCCAAGAGTCGCGACAGTGTCGAGAGTGGGCAGGAGCCCAGGAAATGCCAGCTGAGGGTGCAAGGACGCTGTCACCGGATGGAAGAAGCTTGGTGTTTTGCAAGAATGAAGAGGACAAGGAACTTCCCCTTTGGAGGATGGATGTCACACATCGTGAAAAAGCTTGCAGAGGTGTTCCCACGCAGAAAGACTGCAAACAAGCCTTGCTAGCTGCAAGGGTCACGGTTAGGGTTTTTGGATGCTGCTGTGGCCCAGGAGTGACCAGGATGTTGCCACTTGGATGAGGAGACAGAGGGGGCACGAAGCAAGTCAGCGAGCCCTCACAGAAGCAGGCAGCACCCGCAGAAGTACCTGAACAGGCACTTGGAAGATGAGTGAACCGGAGTCAATGCGAAGTCACAAAAGGGAGTCCCACGACGCCAGAGGACAACTCAGAAGGTTGTGCACTGCAGGTTAGAGTGTCAGGGACCCAGGCTTGGCTGTCCATGAAGGAAATCCTGGAAGAGTGCACAGGAGCCGGACCAGCTGCAAATCACGTGGTACCAAGCAATGCAGTCTAGCGTGGGGAGGCAAGGACTTACCTCCACCAAACTTGGACTGAAGAGTCACTGGACTGTGGGAGTCACTTGGACAGAGTTGCTGTGTTCCAGGGACCACGCTCGTCGTGCTGAGAGGGGACCCAGAGGACTGGTGATGCAGTCTTTTGTTGCCTGCGGTTGCAGGGGGAAGATTCCGTCGACCCACGGGAGATTTCTTCAGAGCTCCTGGTGCAAGAAGGAGGCAGGCTACCCCCAGAGCATGCACCACCTGGAAACAGTCGAGAAAGCCGGCAGGATGAAGCAATACAAGGTTGCTAGTAGTCGTCTGGCTACTTTGTTGCGGTTTTGCAGGCGACCTGAGCAGTCAGCGGTTGATCCTTTGGCAGAAGGTGAAGAGGGAGATGCAGAGGAACTCTGGTGAGCTCTTGCATTCGTTATCTAAAGAATTCCCCAAAGCAGAGACCCTAAATAGCCAGAAAAGGAGGTTTGGCTATTTAGGAAGGAGGATTGACTACTAACAGAGGTAAGAGCCTATCAGAAGGAGTCTCTGACGTCACCTGCTGGCCCTGGCCACTCAGAGCAGTCCGGTGTGCCAGTACACCTCTGAATCCAAGATGACAGAGGTCTGGGACACACTGGAGGAACTCTGGGAACCTCCCCTGGGAGGTGCAGGTCAGGAGAGTAGTCACTCCCCTTTCCTTTGTCCAGTTTCGTGCCAGTGCAGGGCTGGGGGATCCCTGAACCGGTGTAGAATGGCTTATGCAGAGATGGGCACCATCTGTGCCCATCAAAGCATTACCAGAGGCTAGGGGAGGCTACTCCTCCCCAGCCCTGACACCTATTTCTAAAGGGAGAGGGTGTAACACCCTCTCTCAGAGGAAGTCCTTTGTTCTGCCTTTCTGGGCCAGGTCTGCCTGGACCCCAGGAGGGCAGAAACCTGTCTGAGGGGTTGGCAGCAGCAGCAGCTGCAGTGAAAACCCCGGAAAGGCAGTTTGGCAGTACCCGGGTTCTGTGCTAGAGACCCAGGGGATCATGGAATTCTCCCCCCAAAGCCAGAATGGCATTGGGGTGACAATTCCATGATCTTAGACATATTACATGGCCACGTTCGGAGTTACCATTGTGACGCTGTACATAGGTAGTGACCTATGTACAATGCACGTGTGTAATGGTGTCCCCGCACTCACAAAGTCTGGGGAATTTGCCCTGAACGATGTGGGGGCACCTTGGCTAGTGCCAGGGTGCCCTCACACTAAGTAACTTTGCACCGAACCTTCACCAGGGGAAGGTTAGACATATAGGTGACTTATAAGTTACTTAAGTGCAGTGGTAAATGGCTGTGAAATAACGTGGACGTTATTTCACTCAGGCTGCACTGGCAGGCCTGTGTAAGAATTGTCAGATCTCCCTAATGGTGGCAAAAGAAATGCTACAGCCCAAAGGGATCTCCTGGAACCCCAATACCCTGGGTACCTCAGCACCATATACTAGGGGATTATATGGGTGTACCAGTAGGCCAATGTGAATGGGTGAAATTGGTCACTAGCCTGTTAGTGACAATTTGGAAAGCAGAGAGAGCATAACCACTGAGGTTATGGTTAGCAGAGCCTAAGTGAGACAGTTAGTCATCAAACAGGGAACACATACAGGGCACATACTTATGAGCACTGGGGCCCTGCCTGGCAGGGTCCCAGTGACACATAGACTAAAACAACATATATACAGTGAAATATGGGGGTAACATGCCAGGCAAGATGGTACTTTCCTACACGCTGCCCTTGGAAGTTCTTTGTCCTTTTAGATGCAGGGTAGTCCTCTGAGGCTTCAGAGGTCGCTGAACCCTGGGGGATGCGTCGCAGTTGCAGTTTTTCTTGAAGTGGGGAGACAGGCCGTTAGGGCTGGGGCCAAAGCAGTTTTTGTCTCCGTCTTCTCTGCAGGGCTTCAGGTCAGCAGTCCTTCTTCCTCTTCATGTTGCAGGAATCTATCTTCCTCGGTTCTGGGTGACACTAAATGCTCAAATTAGGGGTGTGTTTAGGTCTGGGAGGGCAGTAGCCAATGGCTACTGTCCTTGAGGGTGGCTACACCCTCTTTGTGCCTCCTCCCTGAGGAGAGGGGGATACATCCCTATTCCTATTGGAGGAATCCTCCAAAATCAAGATGGAGGATTTCTAAAGGCAGGGGTCACCTCAGCTCAGGACACTTTAGGGGCTCTCCTGACTGATGGGTGACTCCTCCTTGTTTTTCTCATTATCTCCCCTGGACTTGCCGCCAAAAGTGGGGGCTGTGTCCAGGGGGCGGGCATCTCCTCTAGCTGGAGTGCCCTGGGGCATTGTAACACAAAGCCTGAGCCTTTGAGGCTCACTGGTAGGTGTTACAGTTCCTGCAGGGGGGAGGCGTGAAGCACCTCCACCCAGAGCAGGCTTTTGTTTCTTTCCTCAGAGAGCACAAAGGCCCTTACCACATGGGGTCAGAAACTCATCTCTCAGCAGCAGGCTGGCACAGACCAGTCAGTCCTGCACTGAACAATTGGGTAAAATACAGGGGGCATCAGTAAGATGCCCTCTGTGTCCATTTTTTAATAAATCCAAAACTGGCATCAGTGTGCGTTTATTATTCTGAGAAGTTTGATACCAAACTTCGCAGTATTCAGTGTAGCCATTATGGAGCTGTGGACTTCGCTTTTGACAAACTACCAGACCATATACTTAATATGGCCACAACTGTACTTACAATGTCTAAGAATAGACTTAGACACTGTAGGGGCATATTGCTCATGAAGCTATGCCCTCACCTGTGGTATAGTGCACCCTGCCTTAGGGCTGTAAGGCCTGCTAGAGGGGTGACTTACCTATGCCACAGGCAGTATTTTGTGTGCGTGGCATACTGAGGGGGATGCCATGTCGGCTTTGCCTTTTTCTCCCCACCAACACACACAATCTGCAATGGCAGTGTGCATGTGTTAGGTGAGGGGTCCCTTAGGGTGGCACAACATATGCTGCAGCCCTTAGGGACCTTCCCTGGTCACAGGGCCCTTGGTACCACTGGTACCTTTCACAAGGGACTTATCTGTGTGCCAGGGGTGTGCCAATTGTGGAAACAATGGTACATTTTAGGTGAAAGAACACTGGTGCTGGGGCCTGGTTAGCAGGGTCCCAGCACACTTCTCAGTCAAGTCAGCATCAGTATCAAGCACAAAGTGGGGGGTAACTGCAACAGGGAGCCATTTCCTTACACCTACACTTTCTTTCACTCACTCATCCACTCACCCAACTACCCTTTCTGTCTCCCATTCATCCACACATCCTTTCACTCACTCATCCACTCACCCAGCTACCTTTCCTCTCACCCATTCATCCACACATCCTTTCACTCACTCATCCACTCACCCAGCCACCTTTCCTCTTACCCATTCATCCACACATCCTTTCACTCACTCATCCACTCACCAAGCCACCCTTCCTCTCTCCCATCCATGCACACATCCTTTCACTCACTCATCCACTCACCCAGCCACCCTTCCTCTCACCCGTTCACCTACACTTCCTTTCACTCGCCACCCTTCCTCTCACCCATTCATCCATACATCCTTTCACTCACTCATCCACTCACCCAGCCACCCTTCCTCTCACCCATTCATCCACACATCCTTGCACTCACTCATCCACTCACCCAGCCACCCTTCCTCTCTCCCATTCATCCACACATCCTTTCACTCACGCATGCACTCACCCAGCCACCCTTCCTCTCAACCATTCACCTACATATCCTTTCACTCATTCATCCACTCACCCAGCCACTCTTCCTCTCTCCCACTGATCCACACATCCTTTCACTCACTCATCCACTCACCCAGCCACTCTTTGTCTCTCCCATTCATCCACACATCCTTTCACTAACTCATCCACTCACCCAGCCACCCTTCCTCTCACCCATTCATCCACACAAACTTTCACTCACTCATCCACTCACCCAGCCACCCTTCCTCTCTTCCATTCACCTATCCATCCTTTCAATCACTCATCCACTCACCCAGCCCCCCTTCCTCTCTCTCAATCATCCACACATCCTTTCACTCACTCATCCACTCACCCAGCCCCCTTCCTCTCTCTCATTCATCCACACATCTTTTCACTCACTCATCCACTCACCCAGCCACCCTTACTCTCTCCCATTCATATACACATCCTTTCACTCACTCATCCACTCACCCGGGCCACCCTTCCTCTCTCCCATTCATCTACACATCCTTTCACTCACTCATCCACTCACCCAGCCACTCTTTCTCTCTCCCATTCATCCACACATCCTTTCACTAACTGATCCACTCACCCAGCCACCGTTCCTCTCACCCATTCATCCACACAAACTTTCACTCACTCATCCACTCACCCAACCACCCTTCCTCTCTTCCATTCATCTATCCATCCTTTCAATCACTCATCTTCTCACCCAGCCCCCCTTCCTCTCTCCCAATCATCTACACATCCTTTCACTCGCTCATCCACTCACCCAGCCCCCTTACTCTCACATTCATCCACACATCTTTTCACTCACTCATCCACTCAGCCAGCCACCCTTATTCTCTCACATTCATATACACATCCTTTCACTCACTCATCCACTCACCCAGCCACCCTTCCTCTCTCCCATTCATCTACACATCCTGTCACTCACTCATCCACTCACCCAGCCACCCTTCCTCTCTCCCATTCATCCATACATCCTTCACTCACTCAGCCACTCACCCAGCCACCCTTCATCTCTCCCATTCATCCACACATCTTTTTACTCACTAATCCACTCGCCCAGCCACCCTTCCTCTCACCCACTCATCCACACATCCCTTCACTCGCCACCCTTCCTCTCACCCATTCATCCATACATCCTTTCACTCACTCATCCACTCAACCAGCCACCCTTCATCTCTCCCATTCATCCACACATCCTTTCACTCACTCATCCACTCACCCAACCACCCTTCCTCGCACCCATTCAGCTACAGTTCCTTACACTCACTCATCCACTCACCCAACCACCCTTTCTCTCTCCCATTCATCCACACATCCTTTCACTCACTCATCCACTCACCCAGCCACCCTTCCTCTCTCCCATTAATCCACACACCCTTTCACTCACTCATCCACTCACCCAGCCACCCTTCCTCTCTCCCATCCATCCACACATCCTTTCACTCACTCATCCACTCACCCAACCACCCTTTTTCTCTCCCATTCATCCACACATCCTTTCACTCACACATCCACTCACCCAGACACCGTTCCTCTCACCTGTTCATCCACACATCCTTTCACTCACTCATCCACTCACCCAGCACCCTTCCTCTCTCATTCATCCACACATCTTTTCACTCACTCATCCACTCACCCAGCCACCCTTATTCTCTCACATTCATATACACATCCTTTCACTCACTCATCCACTCACCCAGCCACCATTCCTCCCTCCCATTCATCTACACATCCTTTCACTCACTCATCCACTCACCCAGCCACCCTTCCTCTCTCCCATTCATCCACACATCCTAACACTCACTCATCCGCTCACCTAGCCACCCTTCCTCTCTCCCATTCATCATCACATCCTTTCTCTCACTCTTCCATTCACCCAGCCACCCTTCCTCTCTCCCATTCATGCACACATCCATTCATGCACACATCCACTCACCCAGCGTCTCTTCTTCGCTCTCATTCATCCACACATCTTTTCACTCACTCATCCACTCACTCACCCATCCACCCTTCCTCTCTCCCATTCATCAACACATCCTTTCACTCACTCATCCACTCACCCAACCACTCTTCCTCTCTCCAATTCATCCCACATCCTTTCACTCACTTATCCACTCACGCAACCACCCTTCCTCTCACCCATTCATTCACACATCCTTTCACTCAGTCATCCACTCACCCAACCACCCTTCCTCTCTCCCATTCATCCACACATCCTTGAACTCAGCCAGCCACCCTTCCTCTCTCCCATTCATCCATACATCCTTCACTCACTCATCCACTCACCCAGCCACCCTTCATCTCTCCCATTCATCCACACATCCTTTCACTCACTAATCCACTCACCCAGCCACCCTTCCTCTCACCCACTCATCCACACATCCTTTCACTCGCCACCCTTCCTTTCACCCATTCATCCATACATCCTTTCACTCACTCATCCACTCACCCAGTAACGCTTCCTCTCTCCCATTCATCCACACATCCTTTCACTCACTCATCCACTCACCTAGCCACCCTTCATCTCTCCCATTCATCCACACATCCTTTCACTCACTCATCCACTCACCCAACCACCCTTCCTCGCACCCATTCAGCTACACTTCCTTACACTCACTCATCCACTCACGCAACCACCCTTTCTCTATCCCATTCATCCACACATCATTTCACTCACTCATCCACTCACCCAGCCACCCTTCCTCTCACCCATCCATCCACACACCCTTTCACTCACTCATCCACTCACCCAGCCACCCTTCCTCTCTCCCATCCATCCACACATCCTTTCACTCACTCATCCACTCACCCAACCGCCCTTTTTCTCTCCCGTTCATCCACACATCCTTTCACCCACACATTCACTCACCCAGACACCGTTCCTCTCACCCGTTCACTCACACATCCTTTCACTAACTCATCCACTCACCCAGCCACTCTTCCTCTCCCCCATTCATTCACACATGCTTTCATTCACTCATCCACTCACCCAGCCACCCTTCCTCTCTCACATCCATCCACACATCCTTTCACTCACTCATCCACTCACCCAGCCACCATTCCTCTCACCCATTCATCGACACATCCTTTCACTCACTCATCCACTTACCCAGCCACTCTGTCTCTCTCCCATTCATCCACACATCCTTTCACTCTCTCATCCACTCACCCAACCACCCTTCCTCTCTCCCATCCATCCACACATCCTTTCACTCACTCATCCACTCACCCAGACACCCTTCCTCTCACCCATTCATCTACACATACTTTCACTCACTCATCCACTCACCTAACCACCCTTTCTCTCTCCCATTCATCCCAACATCCTTTCACTCACTCATCCACTCACCCAGCCACCCTTCCTCTCTCCCATCCATCCACACACCCTTTCACTCACTCATCCACTCACCCAGCCACCCTTCCTCTCTCCCATCCATCCACACATCCTTTCACTCACTCATCCACTCACCCAACCACCGTTCCTCTCGCCCATTCATCCACACATCCTTTCACTCACACATACACTCACCCAGACACCCTTCCTCTCACCCGTTCATCCACACATGCTTTCACTAACTCATCCACTCACCCAGCCACCCTTCCACTCACCCATTCAACCACACATCCTTTCACTCACTCATCCACTCACCCAGCCACCCTTCCTCTTTCCCATCCATCCACACATCCTTTCACTCACGCATTCACTCACCCAGCCACCCTTCCTCTCTCCCATGCATCTACACATCCTTTCACTCACTGATCCACTCACCCAGCCACCCTTCCTCTCTCCCATTCATCCACAGAATCTTTCACTCACTCATCCACTGACCCAACCCCCTTCCTCTCACTCCTTCATCGATACATCCATTCACTCACTCATCCACTCACTGAGACACCCTTCCTCTCTCCCATTCATCCACACATCCTTTTACTCACTCACTCATTCACTCACCCATCCACCCTTCCTTTCACTCATTCATCCACACATCCTTTCACTCACTCATCCACTCACCCAGCCACCCTTCCTCTCACCTATTTACCCACACATCCTTTCACTCACTTCTCCACTCACCCAGCCATCCTCCCTCTCTCCCATTCGTCCACACATCCTTTCACTCACTCATCCACTCACCCAGCCACCCTTCCTCTCTCCCATTGATCCACACATCGTTTCACTTTCACTCATCCACTCACCCAGCCACCTTTCCTCTCTCCCATTCATCTACACATCCTTTCACTCACTCATCCACTCACCCAGTCCCCTTCCTCTCTCTCATTCATCCACACATCCTTTCACTCACTCATCCACTCACCCAGACACCCTTCCTCTCACCCGTTCATCCACCCATCCTTTCTCCCACTCACCCATCCTTTCACACATCAATCCTTTCACAAACCCATCCATCCTTTTTCTCTTCCATCTATCCATCCATCCTTTCACACACCCATCCTTCCCCCACCCATACATCCCTTTACCAACTCATCCATACTTTTGCTCTCTCATCCACCCATACTGTCATCCACTCATCCATGCATCCTCTAATTCAGCCACGCATCTATCTTTGTCTCTATTTTCTAGCAACCCGCCTCTCTTTCTTCGTTTAGGTAGTTAACTACCAGTTATCTTTCAGGTTAAAGGTAAGAGGCCCAAAAACTCCCCACCCTACCAAAGCGGGGGGCTCACTACAGCCCGGTGGAACACTTCCGTGCAGCGCCTGGTGGTAGATGTTTGCAATAGCGCCTCGCATGTGTTCCTCTTGCTTGCGATGTCCCTACGGGAGCTTGCGGTGCTTTATGGCTTCGGATCTGCCCAGACCTCAGTCCCACTGCCCGTTTTGCCCCCGGCTTGTTCTACCCTACATTGAAAGCGAGGACCTGAAGCCCCCCTTATCTGCGTCTTTTATGTTTGGAGGCGATGAAGGAAGCTGAGTGAAGCCTGGCTTCAAACATCCTGCTTTACTGCCCTGACCCTCAGCGGACCCCTTTGGAGGAGCCCCACCTCCACACGGATGCCCGGATGGGCCTATGTGCAGATGCTCAGGCTCAGATGTAGGAGGCTGGCCTGGCTTGTAGTGGGTACCTTCTGGTACTTACACCTTGTGCCAGGTCCAGTTATCCCTTATTAGTGTAGAAGAGGTGTTTTTAGCAGCTTAGGCTGATAGAAGGTAGCTATGGCAAAGCAGCTTAGGCTGAACTAGGAGACACGCATAGCTCCTGCTATACCACTGGTGTCATATACACAATATCATAAGAAAACACAATACACAGAAGTACTAAAAATAAAGGTACTTTATTTTTATGACAATATGGCAAAAGTATCTCAGAGGATACCCTCACTTAGGAGGTAAGTAATATGCACAAGTTATATGTACACAAACCCAAAACAGGTAAGCAACAGTAAGAAAAGTAGTGCAAACAATGTAGAATCACAATAGGATGCAATAGGTACACATAGGTCTAGGGGCAACACACACATATACTCCAAAAGTGGAATGCGAATCACGCATGGACCCCAGACCTATGGGAGGTTGTAGAGGGTCGCTGGGACTGTGAGAAAACAGTAAGGGTGTCCAAGATACCTGTAAGGAAATGCCTCCATGGCATGGTTACCCCCTGACTTTTTGCCTTTGCTGATGCCAAGTTATGATTTGAAAGTGTGATGAGGCCTGCTAACCAGGCCCCGGCACCAGTGTTCTTTCCCTAACCTGTACCTTTGTCTCCACAATTGGCACACCCTGGCATCCAGGTAAGTCCCTTGTAACTAGTATCCCTGGTACCAAGGGCCCTGATGCCAGGGAAGGTCTCTAAGGGCTGCAGCCTGTCTTCCGCCACCTTGGGGACCCTGCACTCAGCACAGACACACTGCTTGTCAGCTTGTGTGTGCTGGTGGGGAGAAAATTACTAAGTCGACATGGCACTCTGTAGGAAGTTGGCTCTGTATGTACTATTTCAAAGTAAAAAATAGCATGCACAGAGTCCAAGGGTTCCCCTTAGAGGTAAGTGTAGGAGGCTGGACTGGCTTGTAGTGAGTACCAAGGAGTACTTACACCTTGCACCAGGCCCAGGTATCCCTTATTAGTGTAGAGGGGTGTCTAGCAGTTTAGGCTGATAGAAAAGGTAGCTTAGCAGAGCAGCTTAGGCTGAACTAGGAGACGAGTGAAGCTCCTACAGTACCACTAGTGTCATATGCACAATATCATAAGAAAACACAATACACAGATATACTCAAACTAAAGGTACTTTATTTTTATGACAATATGCCAAAGTATCTCAGTGAGTACCCTCACTATGAGGATAGCAAATATACACAAGATATATGTGCACAATACCAAAATATGCAGTAATAGCAATAGAAAACAGTGCAAACAATGTATAGTTACAATAGAATGCAATGGGGACACATAGGGATAGGGGCAACAAAAAACATATACTCTAGAGGTGGAATGCGAACCACGAATGGACCCCAAACCTATGTGACCTTGTAGAGGGTCGCTGGGACTGTAAGAAAACAGTGAGGGTTAGAAAAATAGCCCACCCCAAGACCCTGAAAAGTGGGTGCAAAGTGCACCTAAGTTCCCCAAAGAGCACAGAAGTCGTGATAGAGGAATTCTGCAGGAAAGACCAACACCATCAATGCAACAACAATGGATTTCCAGGAGAGTACCTGTGGAACAAGGGGACCAAGTCCAAAAGTCACGATCAAGTCGGGATTGGGCAGATGCCCAGGAAATGCCAGCTGTGGGTGCAAAGAAGCTGCCACCGGATGGTAGAAGCTGAGGATTCTGCAAGAACGACAAGAGCTAGAAACTTCCCCTTTGGAGGATGGATGTCCCACGCCGTGGAGAGATGTGCAAAAGTATTTTCCCGCAGAAAGACCGCAAACAAGCCTTGCTAGCTGCAAAGCTCGTGGTTAGGGTTTTTGGATGCTGCTGTAGCCCAGGAGGGACCAGGATATCACCAATTGCGTGAGGGGACAGAGGGGGCGTCCAGGAAGATAAGGAGCCCTCTCAGAAGCAGGCAGCACCTGCAGAAGTGCCGGAACAGGCACTACAAAGTGGAGTGAAATGGTGCTCACCTGAAGTTGCACAAGAGAGTCCCACGCCGCCGGAGGACAACTCAGGAGGTCGTGCAATGCAGGTTAGAGTGCAGTGGACCCAGGCTTGGCTGTGCACAAAGGAAATCCTCGCTGAGTGCACAGGAGCCGGAGTAGCTGCAAAACACGCGGTTCCCAGCAATGCAGTCTAGCGTGGGGAGGCAGGGACTTACCTCCACCAATCTTGGACTGAAGAGTCACTGGACTGTGGGAGTCACTTGGACAGAGTTGCTGGATTCAAGGGACCTCGCTCGTCGTGCTGAGAGGAGACCCAGAGGACCGGTGATGCAGTTCTTTGGTGCCTGCGGTTGCAGGTGGAAGATTCCGTCGACCCACGGGAGATTTCTTCGGAGCTTCTAGTGCAGGGAGGAGGCAGACTACCTCCACAGCATGCACCACCAGGAAACAGTAGAGAAGGCGGCTGGATCAGCTTTACAGTGTGCAGTAGTTGTCGTTGCTACTTTGTTGCAGTTTTGCAGGCTTCCAGCGCGGTCAGCAGTTGATTCCTTGCCAGAAGGTGAAGAGAGAGATGCAGAGGAACTTGGATGTTTTCCTGCTTGTGCATGCTGTGGGGGTAGCCTGCCTCCTCTCTGCACCAGAAGCTCCGAAGAAATCTCCCGTGGGTCGACGGAATCTTCCCCCTGCAACCGCAGGCACCAAAAAGCTGCATTACCGGTCCCTTGGGTCTCCTCTCAGCACGACGAGCGAGGTCCCTCGAATCCAGCGACTCTGTCCAAGTGACCCCCACAGTCCAGTGACTCTTCAGTCCAAGTTTGGTGGAGGTAAGTCCTTGCCTCACCTCGCTGGGCTGCATTGCTGGGAACCGCGACTTTGCAGCTACTCTGGCCCCTATGCACTTCCGGCGGAAATCCTTTGTGCACAGCCAAGCCTGGGTCCACGGCACTCTAACCTGCATTGCACGACTTTCTAAGTTGGTCTCCGGCGACGTGGGACTCCTTTGTGCAACTTCGGCGAGCACCGTTTCACGCATCCTTGTAGTGCCTGTTTCTGGCACTTCTCCACCTGCTTCAGTGAGGGCTCTTTTTTTTTGCTCGACGTCCCTTCTCTCTTCAGGTCCAATTTGCGACCACCTGGTCTCTCCTGGGCCCCAGCAGCGTCCAAAAACGCTAACCGCACGATTTGGAGCTAGCAAGGCTTGTTCGCGTCCTTTTGGCGGGAAAACATTTCTGCACGACTCTCCACGGCGAGAGGGATCCGTCCACCAAAGGGGAAGTCTGCAGCCCTTTTTGTTCCTGCAGAAACCTCAGCTTCTTCTGTCCAGTCGAAGCTTCTTTGCACCCGCAGCTGGCATTTCCTGGGCATCTGCCCATCTCCGACTTGCTTGTGACTTTTGGACTTGGTCCCCTTGTTCCACAGGTACCCTAGATTGGAAATCCACAGTTGTTGCATTGCTGGTTTGTGTCTTTCCTGCATTATTCCTCTAACACGACTTCTTTGTCCTTAGGGGAACTTTAGTGCACTTTGCACTCACTTTTCAGGGTCTTGGGGAGGGTTATTTTTCTAACTCTCACTATTTTCTAATAGTCTCAGCGACCCTCTACAAGGTCACATAGGTTTGGGGTCCATTCGTGGTTCGCATTCCACTTTTGGAGTATATGGTTTGTGTTGCCCCTATCCCTATGTTTCCCCATTGCATCCTATTGTAACTATACATTGTTTGCACTGTTTTCTAAGACTATACTGCATATTTTTGCTATTGTGTATATATATCTTGTGTATATTTCCTATCCTCTCACTGAGGGTACACTCTAAGATACTTTGGCATATTGTCATAAAAATAAAGTACCTTTATTTTTAGTATAACTGTGTATTGTGTTTTCTTATGATATTGTGCATATGACACTAAGTGGTACTGTAGTAGCTTCACACGTCTCCTAGTTCAGCCTAAGCTGCTCTGCTAAGCTACCATTATCTATCAGCCTAAGCTGCTAGACACCCTATACACTAATAAGGGATAACTGGGCCTGGTGCAAGGTGCAAGTACCCCTTGGTACTCACTACAAGCCAGTCCAGCCTCCTACATTGGTTGTGCAGTGGTGGGATAAGTGCTTGAGACTACTTACCACTCTTGTCATTGTACTTTTCATAAGAGAAAATTATACAAAACAAGGTCAGTGTATATACACATAGCCAAAAAGTTTTGCATTTCCTCTTTTCACTCTTTTCTAAGTGCTGAAAAGTACTCCTAAACTTTCAAAAAGTTCTTAAAAGTTTAAAAAGTTTTTTCTGTCTTTTCAAAAAGTTCTGAAAACTTTTTTCTCTTTTTCTATCACTTTAACTCTCTCTAAAAAATGTCTGGCACAGGCCAAAGTGTTGATCTGTCCAAACTTGCATATGACAACCTTAGCTGGAAAAGAGCAAGGAGTCTCTGTATAGAGAGAGGTTTGAGTGTAGGGAAGAATCCTTCCTTGGAACTGTTACTTAACATGCTTAGAGAACAGGATAAGGCCATAGGTGCCCCATCTGTTGAAAAAGTACCTAATAGTTCCCAATCTGATTCAGGGACTCCCACAGGAAAAGATTCAGGAAAGAAACTTCCTAGCCTGCCCATTACTAGACAATCTAGCATAGATGGTAATGATGATGAGCCACACCAAATAAATAGTGTTGTCTCACATCATAGCAAAAGCATTTATTCTCACCATACTGGTAGTAATGTTTCTGTAAACCAAGCTGTTAGGGTGCCTTCTGTAAGGGACAGGTCTCCTTCTGTTCATTCCCATCATAGCTCTGTTTCTAGAAATGTCCCTCCCACCAACCCTGATGACAGAATGTTAGAGAGGGAACTCAATAAGTTGAGGGTGGAACAAACCAGACTGAAGCTTAAAAAGCAACAGCTGGATTTGGATAGACAGTCTTTTGAATTAGAGAAGGAAAGACAGAAGTTGGGTTTAGATACCCATGGTGGCAGCAGCAGTATTCCCCATAGTCATCCTGCAAAAGAGCATGATTCCAGGAATCTGCACAAGATAGTTCCCCCTTATAAGGAGGGGGATGACATTAACAAGTGGTTTGCTGCACTTGAGAGGGCCTGTGTTGTACAGGATGTCCCTCAAAGGCAGCGGGCTGCTATCCTATGGCTATCATTTAGTGGAAAAGGTAGGGATAGGCTCCTTACTGTGAAAGAAAATGATGCTAATAATTTCCAAGTTCTTAAGAATGCACTCCTGGATGGTTATGGCTTAACCACTGAACAGTACAGGATAAAGTTCAGAGAGACCAAAAAGGAGTCTTCACAAGACTGGGTTGATTTTATTGACCATTCAGTGAAGGCCTTGGAGGGGTGGTTACATGGCAGTAAAGTTACTGATTATGACAGCCTGTATAACTTGATCCTGAGAGAGCATATTCTTAATAATTGTGTGTCTGATTTGTTGCACCAGTACTTGGTGGACTCTGATCTGACCTCTCCCCAAGAATTGGGAAAGAAGGCAGACAAATGGGTCAGAACAATAGTGAACAGAAAAGTTCATACAGGGGGTGACAAAGATGGCAACAAAAAGAAGGATGGTAAGTCTTCTGACAAGGGTGGGGACAAATCTAAAAATGAGTCTTCATCAGGCCCACAAAAACACTCTGGTGGGGGTGGTGGGTCCAAATCCTCCTTTAATCAGAACAAGGAAAAGAAACCATGGTGCTATTTATGTAAAATAAAAGGCCATTGGACAACAGATCCCAGTTGTCCAAAGAAAGGCACCACAGATACTACCACTACAACCCCTACTGCTACACCTAGTGTCCCTACTAATAGCAGTGGTGGTGGGAGCAAACCTACTAATAGCCAATCCAAGGGAGTAGCTGGGCTCACTTTTGGTAATTTAGTTGGGGTTGGTCTTATTAGGGAGACCACAGAGGCTACTTTAGTCTCTGAAGGGGCTATTGATTTAGCCACTTTGGTTGCTTGCCCCCATAACTTGGAGAAGTACAAGCAACTAACCCTAATAAATGGTGTTGAGGTCCAGGCCTACAGGGACACAGGTGCCAGTGTCACAATGGTGATTGAGAAACTGGTGCACCCTGAACAACACATACTTGGACACCAGTACCAAGTAACCGATGCTCTCAACATAACACAAAGCCACCCCATGGCTGTTGTAAATCTCAACTGGGGGGGGGGGTAACTGGTCCAAAGAAAGTTGTGGTAGCTTCAGATTTACCTGTAGACTGTATATTAGGGAATGATTTGGAGACATCAGCTTGGTCAGATGTGGAGTTGGAGGCCCATGCAGCAATGCTGGGCATCCCAGGGCATATTTTTGCTTTGACAAGGGCTCAGGCCAAAAAGCAAAAAGGACAGGGAAGCTTGGATCCTGGAACAATGGACCAAGTGCTCCCTAAAGCTAGGGCTAGTAGAAGCAAACCACTTCCTACTATCCCTCCCTCTACAGTGGATTCTAATTCTGAGGAAGAAGAATTCCCTCTCTGTGCAGAACCTACACCAGAGGAGCTGGAAGCAGACACTGCTGAGCTTTTGGGTGAAGGGGGGCCTGCCAGAGAGGAGCTGAGTGTGGCACAGCAAACCTGTCCCACATTAGAGGGTCTCAGACAGCAAGCTGTCAAACAGGCTAATGGGGATGTCAGTGACTCTCACAGAGTTTACTGGGAGGACAACCTCTTGTACACTGAGCATAGGGATCCTAAACCTGGAGCTGCCAGGAGATTAGTGATTCCTCAGGAGTACAGAAAGTTCCTCCTAACACTGGCACATGACATTCCCTTAGCTGGGCATCTAGTACAAATGAAAACTTGGGACAGGCTTGTTCCCCTGTTTCATTGGCCTAGGATGTCTGAGGACACAAAGGAATTTTGTAAGTCCTGTGAAACCTGTCAAGCCAGTGGCAAGACAGGTGGCACCCCAAAGGCACCCCTTATCCCACTGCCTGTGGTTGGGGTTCCCTTTGAAAGGGTAGGGGTTGACATAGTTGTCCCCATTGACCCTCCTACTGCTTCAGGCAATAGGTTTATCTTAGTGGTAGTGGACCATGCCACAAGATATCCTGAAGCTATTCCTTTAAGGACCACTACAGCACCTGCAGTGGCAAAGGCCCTCCTGGGAATATTTTCCAGGGTGGGCTTCCCAAAGGAAGTAGTATCAGACAGAGGAAGCAATTTCATGTCTGCATACTTAAAGGCCATGTGGAAGGAGTGTGGTGTAACGTACAAGTTCACAACACCCTATCATCCACAAACAAATGGACTGGTGGAGAGATTTAATAAAACTCTCAAAGGCATGATTATGGGTCTCCCTGAAAAACTCCGCAGGAGATGGGATATCCTTCTACCATGCCTCCTTTTTGCTTACAGGGAGGTACCCCAGAAAGGAGTTGGCTTCAGCCCCTTTGAACTTCTTTTTGGACACCCTGTTAGGGGTCCACTCACACTTGTAAAGGAGGGTTGGGAACAACCTTTAAAAGCTCCTAAGCAGGATATTGTGGATTATGTACTTGGCCTCAGATCAAGGATGGCTGAGTACATGAAAAAGGCCAGTAAAAACATTCAGGCCAGCCAAGAGCTCCAGAAGCAATGGCATGATCAGAAGGCTGTTTTGGTTCAGTACCAACCAGGGCAGAAAGTGTGGGTCTTGGAGCCTGTGGCCCCAAGAGCACTCCAAGATAAATGGAGTGGTCCCCACACAATTGTTGAAAAGAAGGGAGAAGTCACCTATTTAGTTGACTTAGGCACTGCCAGGAGTCCCCTTAGGGTGCTCCATGTCAACCGCCTGAAACCCTACTATGACAGGGCTGATCTCACCCTGCTCATGGCAACTGATGAGGGACAGGAAGAAGACAGTGTTCCTCTACCTGATCTCTTCTCTTCCACAGAACAAGATGCTCTTGTGGAAGGTGTAGTTTTGGCTGATTGTCTTACTGCTGAGCAGAAAGATAATTGCATAAATCTCCTAGGACAATTTTCAGAACTCTTCTCTACTGTGCCAGGCACCACTTCTTGGTGTGAGCACACTATAGATACTGGAGACAGTTTACCTGTCAAAAGTAAGATCTATAGGCAGCCTGACCATGTCAGGGACTGCATAAAGCAAGAAGTTCAGAAAATGTTGGAACTAGGAGTGGTTGAGCACTCTGACAGTCCATGGGCTTCTCCTGTGGTACTGGTACCAAAACCCAATTCTAAAGATGGAAAGAAGGAAATGCGGTTTTGTGTAGACTATAGAGGTCTCAACTTGGTAACCAAAACTGATGCTCACCCTATACCCAGGGCAGATGAGCTCATAGATACACTGGCATCTGCCAAGTATCTAAGCACTTTTGATTTGACTGCAGGGTATTGGCAGATCAAATTGTCAGAAGATGCTAAACCTAAGACTGCATTTTCTACCATTGGAGGACATTACCAGTTTACTGTAATGCCTTTTGGTTTGAAAAATGCACCTGCCACTTTTCAGAGGTTGGTGAACACAGTCCTGCAAGGGCTGGAAGCTTTCAGTGCAGCATATTTGGACGATATAGCTGTCTTTAGCTCCAGCTGGGATGATCACCTGGTCCACCTATGCAAAGTTTTGGAGGCTCTGCAAAAGGCAGGCCTCACTATCAAGGCTTCAAAGTGCCAGATAGGGCAGGGTAAGGTGGTTTATCTGGGACACCTTGTTGGTGGGGAACAGATTGCACCACTTCAGGGGAAAATCCAAACTATTATTGATTGGGTTCCCCCTACCACTCAGACTCAGGTGAGAGCCTTCCTAGGCCTCACTGGGTATTACAGGAGGTTCATTAAGAACTATGGCTCCATTGCAGCCCCTCTTAATGACCTCACATCCAAGAAAATGCCTAAAAAGGTATTATGGACAGCAAGCTGTCAGAAAGCTTTTGAGGAGCTGAAGCAGGCCATGTGCTCTGCACCTGTCCTGAAAAGCCCTTGTTACTCTAAAAAATTCTATGTCCAAACTGATGCATCTGAATTAGGAGTAGGGGCAGTCCTATCACAACTTAATTCTGAGGGCCAGGATCAACCTGTTGCTTTTATTAGTAGGAGGTTGACCCCTAGAGAAAAGCGTTGGTCTGCCATTGAGAGGGAGGCCTTTGTTGTGGTCTGGGCTCTGAAGAAGTTGAGGCCATACCTGTTTGGCACTCACTTCATTGTTCAGCCAGACCACAAACCTCTACTTTGGCTAAAACAAATGAAAGGTGAAAATCCTAAATTGTTGAGGTGGTCCATATCCCTACAGGGAATGGACTATACAGTGGAACATAGACCTGGGAGTAGCCACTCCAATGCAGATGGACTCTCCAGATATTTCCACTTAGACAATGAAGACTAGTCTTATTGTCCTTCGTTTGGGGGGGGGGGGTTGTGTAGGAAAGTACCATCTTGCCTGGCATGTTACCCCCATTTTTCACTGTATATATGTTGTTTTAGTTGTATGTGCCACTGGGACCCTGGTAACCCAGGGCCCCAGTGCTCATAAGTGTGCCTGAATGTGTTACCTGTGTAGTGACTAACTGTCTCACTGAGGCTCTGCTAATCAGAACCTCAGTGGTTATGCTCTCTCATTTCTTTCCAAATTGTCACTAACAGGCTAGTGACCATTTTTACCAATTTACATTGGCTTACTGGAACACCCTTATAATTCCCTAGTATATGGTACTGAGGTACCCAGGGTATTGGGGTTCCAGGAGATCCCTATGGGCTGCAGCATTTCTTTTGCCACCCATAGGGAGCTCTGACAATTCTTACACAGGCCTGCCACTGCAGCCTGAGTGAAATAACGTCCACGTTATTTCACAGCCATTTTACACTGCACTTAAGTAACTTATAAGTCACCTATATGTCTAACCTTTACCTGGTAAAGGTTAGGTGCAAAGTTACTTAGTGTGAGGGCACCCTGGCACTAGCCAAGGTGCCCCCACATTGTTCAGAGCCAATTCCCTGAACTTTGTGAGTGCGGGGACACCATTACACGCGTGCACTACATATAGGTCACTACCTATATGTAGCTTCACAATGGTAACTCCGAATATGGCCATGTAACATGTCTATGATCATGGAATTGCCCCCTCTATGCCATCCTGGCATAGTTGGCACAATCCCATGATCCCAGTGGTCTGTAGCACAGACCCTGGTACTGCCAAACTGCCCTTCCTGGGGTTTCACTGCAGCTGCTGCTGCTGCCAACCCCTCAGACAGGCAGCTGCCCTCCTGGGGTCCAGCCAGGCCTGGCCCAGGATGGCAGAACAAAGAACTTCCTCTGAGAGAGGGTGTGACACTCTCTCCCTTTGGAAAATTGTGTGAAGGCAGGGGAGGAGTAGCCTCCCCCAGCCTCTGGAAATGCTTTGTTGGGCACAGAGGTGCCCAATTCTGCATAAGCCAGTCTACACCGGTTCAGGGACCCCTTAGCCCCTGCTCTGGCGCGAAACTGGACAAAGGAAAGGGGAGTGACCACTCCCCTGACCTGCACCTCCCCTGGGAGGTGTCCAGAGCTCCTCCAGTGTGCTCCAGACCTCTGCCATCTTGGAAACAGAGGTGCTGCTGGCACACTGGACTGCTCTGAGTGGCCAGTGCCACCAGGTGACGTCAGAGACTCCTGCTGATAGGCTCCTTCAGGTGTTAGTAGCCTATCCTCTCTCCTAGGTAGCCAAACCCTCTTTTCTGGCTATTTAGGGTCTCTGTCTCTGGGGAAACTTCAGATAACGAATGCAAGAGCTCATCCGAGTTCCTCTGCATCTCTCTCTTCACCTTCTGATAAGGAAACGACTGCTGACCGCGCTGGAAGCCTGCAAACCTGCAACATAGTGGCAAAGACGACTACTGCAACTCTGTAACGCTGATCCTGCCGCCTTCTCGACTGTTTTCCTGCTTGTGCATGCTGTGGGGGTAGCCTGCCTCCTCTCTGCACCAGAAGCTCCGAAGAAATCTCCCGTGGGTCGACGGAATCTTCCCCCTGCAACCGCAGGCACCAAAAAGCTGCATTACCGGTCCCTTGGGTCTCCTCTCAGCACGACGAGCGAGGTCCCTTGAATCCAGCGACTCTGTCCAAGTGACCCCCACAGTCCACTGACTCTTCAGTCCAAGTTTGGTGGAGGTAAGTCCTTGCCTCACCTCGCTGGGCTGCATTGCTGGGAACCGCGACTTTGCAGCTACTCCGGCCCCTGTGCACTTCCGGCGGAAATCCTTTGTGCACAGCCAAGCCTGGGTCCACGGCACTTTAACCTGCATTGCACGACTTTCTAAGTTGGTCTCCGGCGACGTGGGACTCCTTTGTGCAACTTCGGCGAGCACCGTTTCACGCATCCTTGTAGTGCTGGTTTCTGGCACTTCTCCGGGTGCTACCTGCTTCAGTGAGGGCTCTTTGTCTTGATCGATGTCCCTTCTCTCTTCAGGTCCAATTTGCGACCTCCTGGTCCCTCCTGGGCCCCAGCAGCGTCCAAAAACGCTAACCGCACGATTTGCAGCTAGCAAGGCTTGTTCACGTCCTTTCGGCGGGAAAACACTTCTACACGACTCTACACGGCGAGCTGGATTCGTCCACCAAAGGGGAAGTCTCCAGCCCTTTTCGTTCCTGCAGAATCCTCAGCTTCTTCTGTCCAGTCGAAGCTTCTTTGCACCCGCAGCTGGCATTTCCTGGGCATCTGCCCATCTCCGACTTGCTTGTGACTTTTGGACTTGGTCCCCTTGTTCCACAGGTACCCTAGATTGGAAATCCACAGTTGTTGCATTGCTGGTTTGTGTCTTTCCTGCATTATTCCTCTAACACGACTTCTTTGTCCTTAGGGGAACTTTAGTGCACTTTGCACTCACTTTTCAGGGTCTTGGGGAGGGTTATTTTTCTAACTCTCACTATTTTCTAATAGTCCCAGCGACCCTCTACAAGGTCACATAGGTTTGGGGTCCATTCGTGGTTCGCATTCCACTTTTGGAGTGTATGGTTTGTGTTGCCCCTATCCCTATGTTTCCCCATTGCATCCTATTGTAACTATACATTGTTTGCACTGTTTTCTAAGACTATACTGCATATTTTTGCTATTGTGTATATATATCTTGTGTATATTTCCTATCCTCTCACTGAGGGTACACTCTAAGATACTTTGGCATATTGTCATAAAAATAAAGTACCTTTATTTTTAGTATAACTGTGTATTGTGTTTTCTTATGATATTGTGCATATGACACTAAGTGGTACTGTAGTAGCTTCACACGTCTCCTAGTTCAGCCTAAGCTGCTCTGCTAAGCTACCATTATCTATCAGCCTAAGCTGCTAGACACCCTATACACTAATAAGGGATAACTGGGCCTGGTGCAAGGTGCAAGTACCCCTTGGTACTCACTACAAGCCAGTCCAGCCTCCTACACTCCCTGTAGGTAAAAAGGAGGCATGGTAACAGGATATCCCATCTCCTGCGGAGTTTTTCAGGGAGACCCATAATCATGCCTTTGAGAGTTTTGTTAAATCTCTCCACCAGTCCATTTGTTTGTGGATGATAGGGTGTAGTGAACTTGTAAGCCACACCACACTCCTTCCACATGGCCTTTAAGTATGCAGACATGAAATTGCTTCCCCTGTCTGATACTACTTCCTTTGGGAAGCCCACCCTAGAAAATATTCCCAGGAGGGCCTTTGCCACTGCAGGTGCTGTAGTGGTCCTTAAAGTAATTGCTTCAGGATATCTTGTGGCATGGTCCACTACCACCAAGATAAACCTATTGCCTGAAGCAGTAGGAGGGTCCAGGGGCCAACTATGTCAACCCCTACCCTTTCAAAGGGGACCCCAACCACAGGCAGTGGAATAAGGGCTGCCTTTGGGGTGCCACCTGTCTTGCCACTGGCTTGACAGGTTTCACAGGACTTACAAAATTCCTTTGTGTCCTCAGACATCCTAGGCCAATAAAACAAGGGAACAAGCCTGTCCCAAGTTTTCATTTGTCCCAGATGTCCAGCTAGGGGAATGTCGTGGGCTAGAGTTAGGAGGAACTTTCTGTACTCCTGAGGAATCACTAACCTCCTGGCAGTTCCAGGTTTAGGATCCCTTGCTTCAGTGTACAAGAGGTTGTCCTCCCAGTAAACTCTGTGAGAGTCACTGACATCCCCATTAGCCTGTTTGACAGCTTGCTGTCTTAGACCCTCTAGTGTGGGACAGGTTTGCTGTGCCACACTCAGCTCCTCCCTGGCAGGCCCCCCTTCACCCAAAAGCTCAGCAGTGTCTGCTTCCAGCTCCTCTGGTGTAGGTTCTGCACAGGGTGGAAATTCTTCTTCCTCAGAAGTAGAATCCACTGTAGAGGGAGGGATAGTAGGAAGTGCTTTACTTCTACTAGCCCTAGCTTTAGGGAGCACATGGTCCATTGTTCCAGGATCCAAGCTTCCCTGTCCTTTTTGCTTTTTGGCCTGAGCCCTGGTTAAAGCAAAAATATGCCCTGGAATGCCCAGCATTGCTGCAATGGCCTCCAACTCCACATCTGACCAAGCTGATGTCTCCAAATCATTTCCTAGTAGACAGTCTACAGGTAAATCTGTGGCTACCACAACTTTCTTTGGACCAATAACCCCCCCCAGTTGAGATTTACAACAGCCATGGGGTGGCTAAGTGTGTTGTTGTGAGCATCGGTTACTTGGTACTGGTGACCAAGAAGGTGTTGTTCAGGGTGGACCAGTTTCTCTATGACCATAGTCACACTGGCACCAGTGTCCCTGTAGGCCTGAACCTCAACACCATTTATTAGGGGTAGCTGCTTGTACTTTTCCATATTAAGGGGACAAGCAACTAAGGTGGCTAAATCAATAGCCCCCTCAGAGACTAACACAGCCTCTGTGGTCTCCCTAACAAGACCAACCCCAACTAAGTTACCAAAAGTGAGCCCAGCTACTCCCTTGGATTGGCTATTAGTAGGTTTGCTCCCACCACCACTGCTATTAGTAGGGACACTAGGTGTAGCAGTAGGGGTTGTAGTGGTAGGAGGCTTGGTGCTTTTCTTTGGACAACTGGGATCTGTTGTCCAATGGCCTTTTATTTTACAGAAATAGCACCATGGTTTCTTTTCCTTGTTTTGATTAGAAGAGGATTTGGGCCCACCACCCCCACCAGGGTGTTTTTGTGGGCCTGATGAAGACTCATTTTTAGATTTGTCCCCACCCTTGTCAGAAGACTTACCATCCTTCTTCTTGTTGCCATCTTTGTCACCCCCTGTATGAACTTTTCTGTTCACCCTTGTTCTGACCCATTTGTCTGCCTTCTTTCCCAATTCTTGGGGAGAGGTCAGATCAGAGTCCACCAAGTATTGGTGCAACAAATCAGACACACAATTATTAAGAATATGCTCTCTCAGGATCAAGTTATACAGGCTGTCATAATCAGTAACTTTACTGCCATGTAACCACCCCTCCAAGGCCTTCACTGAATGGTCAATGAAATCAACCCAGTCTTGTGAAGACTCCTTTTTGGTCTCTCTGAACTTTATCCTGTATTGTTCAGTGGTTAAGCCATAACCATCCAGGAGTGCATTCTTAAGAACTTGGAAATGATTGGCATCATTTTCTTTCACAGTAAGGAGCCTATCCCTACCTTTTCCACTAAATGATAGCCATAGGATAGCAGCCCACTGCCTTTGAGGGACATCCTGCACAACACGGGCCCTCTCAAGTGCAGCAAACCACTTGTTAATGTCATCCCCCTCCTTATAAGGGGGAACTATCTTGTGCAGATTCCTGGAATCATGCTCTTTTGCAGGATAAATATGGGGAATACTGCTGCTGCCACCATGGGTATCTAAACCCAACTTCTGTCTTTCCTTCTCTAGTTCAAAAGACTGTCTATCCAAATCCAGCTGTTGCTTTTTAAGCTTCAGTCTGGTTTGTTCCACCCTCAACTTATTGAGTTCCCTCTCTTACATTCTGTCATCAGGGTTGGTGGGAGGGACATTCCTAGATACAGAGGTATGATGGGAATGAACAGAAGGAGACCTGTCCCTTACAGAAGCCACCCTAACAGCTTGGCTAACAGAAACATCACTACCAGTGTGGTGAGAATAAATGCTTTTGCTATGATGTGAGAAAACACTATTTGTATGGTGTGGCTCATCATCATTACCAACTATGCTAGACTGTCTAGTAATGGGCAGGCTAGGAAGTTTCTTTCCTGAATCTTTTCCTGGGGGAGTCCCTGAATCAGATTGGGAACTATTAGGTACTTTTTCAACAGATGGGGCACTAATAGCCTTATCTTGTTCTCTAAGCATGTTAAATAACAATTCCAAGGAAGGATTCTTCCCTACACTCAAACCTCTCTCTACACAGAGACTCCTTGCTCCTTTCCAGCTAAGGTGGTCATATGCAAGTTTGGACAGATGAACATTTTGGCCTGTGCCAGACATTTTTAGAGAGAGTTAAAATGATAGAAAAAGAGAAAAAAGTTTGTCAGAGCTTTTAGAAAGACAGAGAAAAAAACTTTTTAAACTTTTTAGAAAGTTAGAAGTACTTTTCAGCACTTAGAAAAGAGTGAAAAGAGGAAATGCAAAACTTTTTGGCTATGTGTATATACACTGAACTTGTTTTGTATATTTTTCTCTTATGAAAAGTACAATGACAAGAGTGGTAAGTAGTCTCAAAGCACTTATCCCACCACTGCACAACCAATGTAGGAGGCTGGACTGGCTTGTAGTGAGTACCAAGGGGTACTTGCACCTTGCACCAGGCCCAGTTATCCCTTATTAGTGTATAGGGTGTCTAGCAGCTTAGGCTGATAGATAATGGTAGCTTAGCAGAGCAGCTTAGGCTGAACTAGGAGACGTGTGAAGCTACTACAGTACCACTTAGTGTCATATGCACAATATCATAAGAAAACACAATACACAGTTATACTAAAAATAAAGGTACTTTATTTTTATGACAATATGCCAAAGTATCTTAGAGTGTACCCTCAGTGAGAGGATAGGAAATATACACAAGATATATATACACAATAGCAAAAATATGCAGTATAGTCTTAGAAAACAGTGCAAACAATGTATAGTTACAATAGGATGCAATGGGGAAACATAGGGATAGGGGCAACACAAACCATATACTCCAAAAGTGGAATGCGAACCACGAATGGACCCCAAACCTATGTGACCTTGTAGAGGGTCGCTGGGACTATTAGAAAATAGTGAGAGTTAGAAAAATAACCCTCCCCAAGACCCTGAAAAGTGAGTGCAAAGTGCACTAAAGTTCCCCTAAGGATAAAGAAGTCGTGTTAGAGGAATAATGCAGGAAAGACACAAACCAACAATGCAACAATGCTGGATTTCCAATCTGGGGTACCTGTGGAACAAGGGGACCAAGTCCAATAGTCACAAGCAAGTCGGAGATGGGCAGATGCCCAGGAAATGCCAGCTGCGGGTGCAAAGAAGCTTCTACTGGACAGAAGAAGCTGCGGTTTCTGCAGGAACGCAAAGGGCTAGAGATTTACCCTTTGGAGAACGGATCAGTCTTGCCTTGTAGAGTTGTGCAGAAGTATTTTCCCACCGAAAGAACGCCAACAAGCCTTGCTAGCTGCAAATCGTGCGGTCAGCGTTTTTGGACACTGCTGCGGCCCAGGAGGGACGAGGAGGTCGCAAATTGGACCAGGAGGTAGAGGGGACATCGAGCAAGACAAGGAGCCCTCTTAGCAGCAGGTAGCGCCCGGACAAGTGCCAGAAACAGGCACTACGAGGATGCGTGAAATGGTGCTCACCCGAAGTTACACAAAGGAGTCCCACGTCGCCGGAGAGCAACTTAGGAGGTCGTGCAATGCAGGTTAGAGTGCCGTGGACCCAGGCTGGACTGTGCACAAAGGATTTCCGCCGGAAGTGCACGGAGGCCGGAGTAGCTGCAAAAGTCGCGGTTCCCAGCAATTCAGTCTAGCGAGGTCAGGCAAGGACTTACCTCCACCAAACTTGGACTGAAGAGTCACTGGACTGTGGGGGCCACTTGGACAGAGTTGCTGGATTCGAGGGACCTCGCTCGTCGTGCTGAGAGGAGACCCAAGAGACCGGTAATGCAGCTTTTTGGTGCCTGCGGTTGCAGGGGGAAGATTCCGTCGACCCACGGGAGATTTCTTCGGAGCTTCTAGTGCAGAGAGGAGGCAGACTACCCCCACAGCATGCACCACCAGGAAAACAGTCGAGAAGGCGGCAGGATCAGCATTACAGAGTTGCAGTAGTCGTCTTTGCTACTATGTTGCAGTTTTGCAGGCTTCCAGCGCGGTCAGCAGTCGATTCCTTGGTAGAAGGTGAAGAGAGAGATGCAGAGGAACTCGGCTGAGCTCTTGCATTCGTTATCTAAAGTTTCCCCAGAGACAGAGACCCTAAATAGCCAGAAAAGAGGGTTTGGCTACCTAGGAGAGAGGATAGGCTAGCAACACCTGAAGGAGCCTATCAGAAGGAGTCTCTGACGTCACCTGGTGGCACTGGCCACTCAGAGCAGCCAGTGTGCCAGCAGCACCTCTGTTTCCAAGATGGCAGAGGTCTGGAGCACACTGGAGGAGCTCTGGACACCTCCCAGGGGAGGTGCAGGTCAGGGGAGTGGTCACTCCCCTTTCCTTTGTCCAGTTTCGCGCCAGAGCAGGGCTAAGGGGTCCCCTGAACCGGTGTAGACTGGCTTATGCAGAATTGGGCACATCTGTGCCCAAGAAAGCATTTCCAGAGGCTGGGGGAGGCTACTCCTCCCCTGCCTTCACACCATTTTCCAAAGGGAGAGGGTGTAACACCTTCTCTCAGAGGAAGTCCTTTGTTCTGCCATCCTGGGCCAGGCCTGGCTGGACCCCAGGAGGGCAGATGTCTGTCTGAGGGGTTGGCAGCAGCAGCAGCTGCAGTGAAACCCCAGGAAGGGTAGTTTGGCAGTACCAGGGTCTGTGGATCATGGGATTGTGCCAACTATGCCAGGATGGTATAGAGGGGGCAATTCCATGATCATAGACATGTTACATGGCCATATTCGGAGTTACCATTGTGAAGCTACATATAGGTAGTGACCGACATGAAGTGCACGCATGTAATGGTGTCCCCGCACTCACAAAGTCCGGGGAATTGGCCCTGAACAATGTGGGGGCACCTTGGCTAGTGCCAGGGTGCCCTCACACTAAGTAACTTTGCACCTAACCTTTACCAGGTAAAGGTTAGACATATAGGTGACTTATAAGTTACTTAAGTGCAGTGTAAAATGGCTGTGAAATAACGTGGACGTTATTTTACTCAGGCTGCAGTGGCAGGCCTGTGTAAGAATTGTCAGAGCTCCCTATGGGTGGCAAAAGAAATGCTGCAGCCCATAGGGATCTCCTGGAACCCCAATACCCTGGGTACCTCAGTATCATATACTAGGGAATTATAAGGGTGTTCCAGTAAGCCAATGTAAATTGGTAGAATTGGTCACTAGCCTGTTAGTGACAATTTGAAAGAAATGAGAGAGCATAACCACTGAGGTTCTGATTAGCAGAGCCTCAGTGAGACAGTTAGGCATCACACAGGGAACACATACCTATAGGTCACAAACTTATGAGCACTGGGGTCCTGACTAGCAGGGTGAAGAACCAGAACCTTATGGGCCTGGCGGCGCAGGGTACGCCTAAAATCTCCTTGGATTCACCTGCCTCAACTAACAGAGACACGGGACACTCTGTCAGGCGTAAAAGATCAGATTTTATTAGCTGCAGCTAGTACAGTTGTCCAAGAAGTACACAAGGTATGTTCTCAGGAGACTGCCACTTTACTTTGTTCCGCACAATCTTATGTACCGTATAAAAACCATTTATTAACTACATACACTCCCAGAACACATAGAAAGGAGCCAGTAAGAATAATGTAAAGATAGAACAGAGCCAATAGAAATGTCGGAAAACAAGACAGCACCAATAGAAGGAATTGGAAAACAAAGTATCAAGTGACTTAAGGTTGCCTCCCCTCCAGCTGTGTTTGTCACCCCTCCCTTGAACTAATTCATTAACCGATCCACAACGAAGTTGCATGTGGTGTGATAAGTTTGTGTGCGTTTGGAGGACAGTTGTGAAATGAGAGAATACTAGCAAAGGACAGCGAAGGCCAGACGATAAGATAAGATCGGCGGAGAATAGTGTGAGTCTACAGATAGTTGAAACAAGGATTAGAAAACCAGACAGGGATTAGTGTACTCGGTCAGACCTTAATACCAGCCTTGTAAAGATAGAGGCAGAAGGCTGTTTTGAACACCATGTTGCAGAATAAGCAGAAAAGGCAGAATGGACTTCGTTCGCTGTGCTGCCTGAGTGAAGGCAACATAAAATGGCGGCGGGCCACAAAATGGCGGGTCGATACGATCGTATTAAAAATCGAATTTCCTCAGACCCTCCTTTTGCCAGAACTCAGGCAAGATACACAAACTCATGTTAATCTGAGTCGATGTCTATGGCCATGAGGTCATCAAGCTGTTGCTGTACCATCATTTTGATATTCTCTGCTCTTTGTGACTTGGGTTTGGGAATACATGCAGTAGCACATAGGTTACAGATGGCAGGACCGCAGTGCATACAAAGACAACAAGAGAATATAAAGGCTAAAATTACTCCAAAGAATGTCAATACCTTCCAACCCCATTTGGACAGTAATCCCCAAAACCACTCCGAAAAGGACCAATCTCCTTCGTCCTGATGAATCGACTCGGAGATTATGTGTAACTTAGAGATAGCTTGGTATACTGTCGGAGCGTCATTAGGTATGAAAATACAGCAACTTGATCCGATCAATTTGCATACTCCACCACGGTCCGCAAGAACAAAGTCTAAGGCAACACGGTTCTGCAAGGTCATAAGACGATCAGCCTGTAGTTCAGCTGTAATGTTACTTAAAGCTCCTACAGTGATGTCTATGGTGGTTTCTACGACACGAACCAATTGCCTTATATTTCTGCTGTTGGCCATTGGACCCCAGAAGGGAAGAAATCCTTTGAGGAAATCTCCTCCCTCTTGTCCTGCTGTGTCTTTCGAATCCACAATCCCTCTGCCATATCTATTTTTATGATGGTTCGCAGGAGCGGTGTATGTAGGGGGAAGAAGAAAGGCTATATAACAAGTACCAGAGAAATCAGCTGGCAACCATGTATAAGCCCTATCGTGGCAAACGAAGTATGTACCTTGAGATGGTACTAACGGCAGTGAATTCAGGGCTGAATAAACATATGTATGGGAACATAAACTTTCTCTTTGTCCGGTGTTTGGAGTTCTACCATTTATTTGCAGACAGAAATTTCCTTGTTGGGGTATGACCCGTATCGGAGGAGATTTTCCTTGCTCAACCTTATCATTGAGGCTGGAAATGTAATTAGTTATGTTCCAATTGGTATATGCTTTTCTTTCATCTATGGAAGCTTCACTTTTTTCCATGATTTTAGCCATAGCTACCATTCCCTTTATCAATAAACTATGACTGAAATCTGAACCAACACTATGTGAACTGACAGGTTGTTTAATTTTACTTTGATATGCATTATTGAAAATGACAAAATAAGCCCAAGCGGAACCTTCATAGGAGAATGGAAGAACTAAATATGGCATTCCTTTTTCTACCGTATGTGGTATGAGTCCACACACCCAACAGTCAGTTGTATTGATCACTAACTGATGTTGATGTAACAACTGGACGAAGGAATTGTTAAAGTATTCTGTTCTTCTGATGAGTTCATGCTGGGGAAGAGTGTGAAATAGGTGCGGAGAGATAGTAGAAGAAGATGTAGAGGTAGGAGAAGAGACAACTTTTTGCTGCAGAGTAATAATGATCCAGTTTACAGATGCCAAAAGAATACACGACAATATAATGACGCATAGAGCAATACTACAACGACTATATATTTCTTTACAATTATTCTTTACATTTTTACTTTCTCTTTTATCTAATGTAGCCTCCATCTTTCTAAGTGGATGCTCACGGCAATCTTCCTCAATCACTGTAGTCACGATTATCTACCGTCCTATGACACTGTGAGGTCCTGCAGGCCTATTGCCACTTACTCAGGTCGTAACTAAGACTCCTACCGTGACCCTGCAACCGGGATAGAGTACTACATAGGAGAGAAATTTACAAGTTCTTTGGTCTTGGTCTCAAATTATAGCGTTCCTGTCCAGAGGCAGTCTGGTTTTGAAACAATGTTCCTGGATTTGTCGTGTTCAAGCGACGATGCGATGGTATTGCTTCTTGAAGGATGTCGTCGTCCTCTTTCTCAGAAAGTGTTCCAATTAGACGCGCATCACTGAATGGTACAAATTGCGGAACTTTCTCACTTTCAGAGTCACTGATGCCTCTACGGACCCACTGATCGAAAGGCAAGGGCAAAGGCACTTTCTTGCAGTGCACGGCATGCACCCAGTTTTTCTTTCCTTCGACTTTAACTGCTGTTCTTGTGGTCAAAAGAACCAGGCGTGGCTCTCTCCATCTGGGCTCCAAATTTCTCTGTCGTTGGAAATTTTTCGTGCAGACCCAGTCACCTGGTCGGATGGAATGACCTGGGTCTGTGGAAGCCTCTGGTAGAGCACTCTGAACCTGTTGATGAAGAACACGCAATTTAGTTGTAAGGTCATGCAAGTAGTCAATCAACATCGGGTAAGGCAAGTCTGAGTATTTCTTAGGGCGAGGAACTCCCCATACATTAGCTGGGCGACCAAATATCACTTCGTAAGGGCTAAGCCCCAAACGAGAGTGTACTGCTGTTCTGGTGGACAGAAGAGCCAATGGTAAAGCATCAGGCCAATTAAGTCCTGTGCTAGCTTGCACCTTAGCAATTTTAAGCTTCAAGGTTCCATTGTAGCATTCTACTAAACCAGCCGACTGTGGGTGATTCGCCGCGTGGAACTTCTGTTTTATGCCAAGACCTGCACAAACTTTTTGCATGACTTGACCCACAAATTCGCTCCCATTGTCACTCCAGACAATGCGCGGCAAACCAAACCTAGGGAAGAATTCTTTCAAAAGTATTTTGGCAGTTGATAAAGCAGTATTGTCCTTCAGAGGGTAGGCTTCTACCCATCTAGAAAAAGCACATACTACCACCAGAACATATTTGAGGTTGTTGCATCGTTCCATGTGAATATAATCGATCTACAACACCTCAAATGGATATGTTGGAGGAGCAAAATGACCTGCTGGAGTTGGGGTTCCCTTTCCCGGATTGTACATCAAGCAAACAATACAATGTTTTACCACATTATTTGCACACTTTGGGATCCCCTCATTTTGCCACACTGGAGCCAGAAGTCTACATATTCCTTTTTCACTTAGGTGAGCTGGACCATGTGCCATAGTAACTACAGGTAGTACATAAGCATCTGGTAACAGCCAACGTTGATGTTCTGATAATTCAACCCAACATCCCATCTCATCTAACATTCCTGTACTTTCCTTCCACTTTCTCAACTCATTCTCCGTAGCCTCTCCTTGAATTGATTTCACACTCTCTACTGTATCTTCACACATTCCCTTTTCTCTTACGCAGTTTGCGGGACCTGCAACATACATTCGACTTGTGTTGTCTCTGGCTGTCTTTTTCGCTACCTCATCTGCAAATGCATTTCCTCGACCAACATCGTCCACAATCTTTTTGTGTGCACTACATTTCACGATCGCTATCTGAGTAGGCATTGTAAGTGACTCAAGAAGTTCAGTCACTAATTGACCATGTTGTATCTTAGTACCATGGGAAGTAAAGAATCCTCTTTCCTTCCATAAACGCCCAAAGTTAAACGCTACACCAAAAGCGTATTGGCTATCAGTGTACACGTTTACTCTTTTTCCTTTGGATAACACACACGCTCTAGTTAAGGCTATCAATTCAGCTGCCTGAGCTGAATTATGTCTAATGCGTGCTGTCTCCACAATCGTATGCAAAGTAGTAATAGCGTAGGCTGAAACTGTATCTCCATTCGGGAGCTTGAAACAAGAACCATCTACCCATAGTGTTCCATCTGGATTCACTAATGGCGTGTCTTTTAGGTCAATTCTACCCTTAGTCTCTTCTTCAGTACGGAGAAAACAATCATGCTGTTCAGAGACATCTCTCTCTTCTGGAAGAGGCAACAAAGTAGCTGGATTCAGGGTATTACATCGTTTGATGTGTATGTGACTAGCCAAAAGCGTCAGCTCATATCCGGACAACCGAGCACTCGTAAGATGCTGCGTTTTTGTCCTATTTAGTAAAGTATCCACTGCATGTGGTACCATAACAATGAGAGTATTATCTAGCACTACTCCAGCAGACTGTCAAATAGAAATTGCTGCTGCCGCTGTCGCCTTAAGACAACTAGGCAATGCTTTAGCTACTGGATCTAACGTAGCTGAGAAATATGCGCATGGTCGCTGTTGATCTCCAAAACGCTGCGTTAAGACTGACAATGCACAACCCTCTCTTTCGTGGACATAGAGCGTAAAGGGCTTACTGTAATCAGGAGTACCCAATACAGGAGCAGAACACAAAGCAATACGCAAATCAGTAAAACTCTTCTGACATTCGTCAGTCCACGGAAAAGGCTGAGGCGTATCTTTTAAAGTTAGCGCCAACAGCGGTTTAGCCAATAAAGAGAAACTCGGAATCCACTGTCTACAATAAGAAGTAATGCCCAAAAAAGCACGTACCTCTCTTTGTGTGGATGGCACTGACATTTGTGCAATTTCCTGAATTCGTTCGGGGGTCAATCGCCGTCCCTCCTTTGACAAGAGATGACCCAAATAAGTCACCTCGCGACAGACATATTGTAATTTAGAAGGAGAAACCTTGTGATTCAGATCAAACAAATGACGCAACAGTGCAACGGTGACGTTTTTGCAAATCTCCTCTGAATCAGCGGCAACTAATAAGTCATCCATGTACTGAATGAGAGCGGCACCGGACGGTAAGGAAAAGGCATCAAGATGACATTTTAGAGCTTGACTGTAAATAGAGGGACTTTTCACAATAACCTTGAGGTGCGCGTTTAAACCGGAAGCTTCGGCCTCCGAGGGAAAAACCAAAAATATCTCTACTCTCTTCGGCGATGGGAATACTAAAGAAAGCATTCTTTAGATCAATAACTGAAAACCAAGTCGCTGTAGAAGGTATCATCGTCAACAGAGCAGTGATATCTGGGACTACAGGAAACTGCGGTACAACAATCTTGTTTACCTCCCGAAGATCAATTACAAAACGATAAACAGGAGGCTGAGAAGGATCAGTGCGTTTAAGAACCGGAAGAACAGGACTGTTACATGTATTTCCTCTCGTTTCCTCAACCACACCCTTCTGAATCAAATCATGGACAATTTCCAGAAGTGCTTTCTCACCTTCAATAGAGATTCTGTATTGCGGAATACGTGGCATTTCAGCATTGGGCTTAAGAGTAACAACATAAGGTGGGATCTCAAGACAACCAACGTCATTCGGACCCGTAGCCCAAAGCGTTTCGGGAAGAGAAAGCAATTCAGGTGGGAATTGATCTTTTGATAAGTACATTGGACTAGTCATTTTCTGTCCTAGAGTGAGGTATACACCAGAAGGTGAACAATATATCGTAGCATGCATTCTTTTTAATAGATCTAAACCCAACAGATTTTCACCACAACCATTCGTCAGAAGAAGCGGAGCTTCTAAATCATAAGGGCCTATTGAAACAGGCAAAGGGCAAGAAACTGGATTGCGAACAGGGGCGCCAGAAAATCCTACAGATACATTCGTTAAGCCAGACAAAGGTGCGCCAGGGAGTTTAGAATGAATGATAGAGCTTCTCATGGCACCAGTATCTAAAAGAAATGGCTCTGAAACACCCATTGTAGTGACATTAACATAAGGTCCATTCTGATCCACTGGAATTGACGTAACCCCCTTACTTTGTCCATGGCTGTCCTATTCAAAATGAAGACTTTCATTCCCTCCTTCAATATACTGATCCTCACTGTAATACTGTGTAGACCTAACATTTTGCTGGTCAAAGTAATTTCCGGAATTTGGAGGAACAAAAGAACGCTGCTCTTGGGTTAACACACCTCGACCTCTACCTCTATTTGCTGACTGAAGACCACCACGACCTCGTGAAGCAGATGTTGCTCCATTACGCTGCAACAATGCCGGACAACTGTTCTTAAAATGACCTTCCTCCCTACAATAAGCACATTGATTGGGACCTAGCAAAGGTCTTGGAATGAATGGTTCAGGCTTTTGATACAACCTCTGAAACTGCGGAGGCTGTTGAAACTGAGGCTGAACATAACGAGGAGGATAAGCCTGTTGCAAGAGAACTTTAGTTTTTAATTCTTTCGTCTTTTTCTCTTGTTTTTCCCTTTCTTCTTTGTCTCTATTTTCATAATATTGTGCAGTAGCCAATATCTGGGCGGAAGAAGAAACTGCCCATGAACTCTCGGAGTCTTTTAGCTTGTGTGATAGTTCAGGAAGCAAGTTATATACGAACTTATCCACAAATAATCGCTGTCCCCCTTCTGTAGCCATATCTTGACCACTGTGATCAATGAATGTCTCCTCGAATCGGGTAAAGAAATCGGAAACACTTTCATCTTTCTTTTGTTTACATGCTGCTAGCTTATCCCAATTAACTCTCAAAGCAGGCATCATTGTTTTCATTAATGTAATAATCCTACCAGGGAGTTCTGAGATCAAAGCGTCGGGCTTTGCACCACCTACTTGACCTCTATCTGCGGCAATAATAGCGTTCCAATCGCCGCCTAATTCTTGAGCGTGATCCTCTCTACGAATTTTAGCCCATATTGTCTGTGGAACTACATTTCCCATCAACATGTCAATATCTGCTAGATTCATAGTACATGCATCAACTGTTTGCGACAACTCTTTATAGTAACCAGCAGGATTTTTGCGTGGATCTGGTAGTGACTGTTTAAGTGCTAAAACTTCAGACCTTTTCCAGGGGACATGTATCCATATGCGCTGAAAATGCGCAGGAATAGCTGGATTAGCACCTGCTGCTGCAACTTCTTCCTTCCATATTGGAGAAACCTCTCTCATGGGATAGTTTTTCAGTGCTGTCCTAACTGAAGGATCAGAATCAGGAAAAGTCTGTGAGAACAATAGGGATCTGAAAGAAATAAGTGTTCTGACAGCGTTTTCAACCTTAGGACCCACAATAAGTCCTTTGTCAAAGTCAGCCTGAACATCTAACAGATCCTGTGGGACCGAACCCAAATTCATATCCTCCCATTCTTTAGCGAGAGTATCGCACATAACTTTAAAAACATATCTCTGCGTAGGTGCATTCCATTGCAGAAAGGTGGACATAATATCAGACGTACTATATTGGGGACCCTTCTTGATCCATCTACAAGCAAGTGAGTCCAATTTTTCTCGCTCTTCGGAGTCTGGGAATTGACTACGAGACTGTCTTCGAGAAAAAGCTGGAGACACGTTTAAAGCTTCAAAGAAAGGTGATAAGAGACCAGAGACAGTATCGGCAAATCGCTTACGCATAGATGGAGAATTTGACATAAGGATAGGGGACAAGGTATTAGGTGAATTAACTAAAGGAGCATTAGGAATTGCCAAAGGAGCAGAAGGCAAAGGAGTTAAAGGCAAAGCTGGCATAGGCAATACTTGAGGAGGCAAATGTGGAAAAGCTGGAGCAGGCGGAAGCACAACTGGCGGCTGAACAGGCTGTAACATCGGGGGTGCATTAGCACCTTGTACATAGGGCGGAGGCAATTTCAATAAGTGGGACATTAAGGAATCTTCCTCAAAATCTTTTCTCTTATCAAGGGAAGAGATAGGCAACGTCGGATAGCATTTATCTATTGCCATTCGATGCTGTCTGTCTGAAATTTCCATTGCATTATCTATTTCATCATCTTTGAATTGCTGAGCAGCCTGTATAATCGTCATTCCCTGTGTTTTCCTATCTCGTTTCGCTTGTTTAATTTCTCTCTGTTTGGCTTCCTTACGCCAAAGGCGAAAAGAGTCAAACATTGCCGGCCGGGCTTTTCTTTTAAATAACGTTGCTTCTAAATTATCTAGCACATCAGTTTCGAAACTACCATTTTCTGGCCATTTTAAAACACCATCTTTCTTTGTATATCGGGTCCATGTCTTATTAAAGGCAATAGGACCAACACCATGTTTAGAATAGAGCTCATATGTGGGAGTTCCAACTGAAGGAATCGGACAGGAGTCCTCAAGCTGGGAGTCCCTATTACAACCAAAGCAACAAAGTTTTCCAAACTTAGTCAGACCAGACATCTCACGATTTTTACTGGCTGTTCACAAACATCAAGGGGGTAAAACTTTCAGTTTACACAGCACAAATGCACTTACCCCTCGGCTTTGGCCACTGCAATGGCCAAATCTAAGGACCTAAGGACAAAACAAAGACCAAAATTTGTGGGCGCGACCCACCAAATACTTAACTAAGGATGTCTTCTTACACCAACAGAGGCCCGTCTATCGTCTCGCTTTACCATACATCATCAAAGAAAGGGCCAAGGCAGGGCGGCAGTCAGGGCAGCAGTCGTCAGTAGCCGTCAGGAAGGAGTAACCGCGCTGAAAAAGACCTTCGGACCACTTCGACATACAGGGGTCGCTTGACGTGGCTCGCGATTCCTCCAGAATTTTCTTGCGGGGTTCCTCACGACCTTCAGGCAGAACCGGTACCGCTGAAGCCGCCCCACGTTGGGCGCCAGTTGAAGAACCAGAACCTTATGGGCCTGGCGGCGCAGGGTACGCCTAAAATCTCCTTGGATTCACCTGCCTCAACTAACAGAGACACGGGACACTCTGTCAGGCGTAAAAGATCAGATTTTATTAGCTGCAGCTAGTACAGTTGTCCAAGAAGTACACAAGGTATGTTCTCAGGAGACTGCCACTTTACTTTGTGGCGCACAATCTTATGTACCGTATAAAAACCATTTATTAACTACATACACTCCCAGAACACATAGAAAGGAGCCAGTAAGAATAATGTAAAGATAGAACAGAGCCAATAGAAATGTCGGAAAACAAGACAGCACCAATAGAAGGAATTGGAAAACAAAGTATCAAGTGACTTAAGGTTGCCTCCCCTCCAGCTGTGTTTGTCACCCCTCCCTTGAACTAATTCATTAACCGATCCACAACGAAGTTGCATGTGGTGTGATAAGTTTGTGTGCGTTTGGAGGACAGTTGTGAAATGAGAGAATACTAGCAAAGGACAGCGAAGGCCAGACGATAAGATAAGATCGGCGGAGAATAGTGTGAGCCTACAGATAGTTGAAACAAGGATTAGAAAACCAGACAGGGATTAGTGTACTCGGTCAGACCTTAATACCAGCCTTGTAAAGATAGAGGCAGAAGGCTGTTTTGAACACCATGTTGCAGAATAAGCAGAAAAGGCAGAATGGACTTCGTTCGCTGTGCTGCCTGAGTGAAGGCAACATAAAATGGCGGCGGGCCACAAAATGGCGGGTCGATACGATCGTATTAAAAATCGAATTTCCTCAAGGGTCCCAGTGACACATAACAAACATACTGAAACCATAGGGTTTTCACTATGAGCACTGGGCCCTGGCAAGCAGGATACCAGTGAGACAGTGAAAACACCCTGACATACACTCACAAACAGGCCCAAAGTGGGGGTAACAAGGCTAGAAAGAGGCTACTTTCTCACAGTAGGCTTATCAGAGGGTAGTGTTAAGCATTTGTTGTACACACACAGGCAATAAATGAGGAACACACACTCAAAGACAATTCCAGGCCAATAGGTTTTTATACCGAAAAATATATTTTCTTAGTTTATTTTAAGAACCACATGTTCAAGATTTACAATTAATACTTCAAATGAAAGGTACTTCACTTAGGTATCATAGGAACTTTGATTCACCAAAATAGCATGTACAGTTTTGGCAAAAATGGCAATAAGCTATATTAAAACTAGACACAGTGCAAATTTCAACAGTTCCTGGGGGGGGTAAGCGTTTGTTAGTTTTGCAGGTAAGTAGACCACCTACAGTGTTCAAAGTTGGGTCCAAAGTAGCCCACCATTGGGGTTCAGGGCAACCCCAAAGTTACCACACCAGCAGCTCAGGGCCGGTCAGGTGCAGAGGTCAAATTTGTGCCCAAAACGCATAGGCTTCAATGGAGAAGGGGGTGCCCCGGTTCCAGTCTGCCAGCAGGTAGGTACTCACGTTTTCGGAGGGCAGACCAGGGGGGTTTTGTAGGGCACCGGGGGGGACACAAGTCAGCACAAAAAGTACACCCTCATCGTCTCGGGGGCGGCCGGGTGCAGAGTGCAGAGAGACATCGGGTTTGCAATGGAGTTCAATGGGAGACCCAGGGGTCTCTTCAGCGAAGCAGACAGGCGAGGGGGGGCTCCTCGGGGTAGCAAACACATGGGCAAGGGAGAGGGCCACCTGGGGGTTGCTTCTGCACTGGAGGTCGGATCCTTCAGGTCCTGGGTGCTGCGGGTGCAGTGTCTTTACCAGGCATTGGGTTCTTAGAAGTAGGCAGTCGTGGTCAGGGGGAGCATCTGGATTCCCTTTGCAGGCGTCACTGGGGGGGGTTCAGGGGGGTCAACTCTGGCTACTCACAGGGTCGCAGTCTCCGGGGAGTCCTCCCTGTAGTGTTGTTTCTCCGCAGGTCGAGTCGGGGGCGTCGGGTGCAGAGTGGAAAGTCTCACGCTTCCGGCGGGAAACGTGCAGTCCTTTAAAAGTTGTTTCTTTGTTGCAAAGTTGTTTCTTCTTTGGAGCAGAACCGCTGTCCTCGGGAGTTCTTGGTCCTTTTAGATGCAGGGTAGTCCTCTGAGGCTTCAGAGGTCGCTGGACCCTGGGGAGCGCGTCGGTGTTGCAGTTTTTCCTGAAGTGGGGAGACAGGCCGGTAGGGCTGGGGTCAAAGCAGTTGGTGTCTCCGTCTTCGCTGCAGGGCTTCAGGTCAGCAGTCCTTCTTCATCTTCAGGTTGCAGGAATCTGATTTCCTAGGTTCTGGGGAGCGCCTAAATACTGAATTTAGGGGTGTGTTCAGGTCTGGGAGGGCATTAGCCAATGGCTACTATACTTGAGGGTGGCTACACCCTCTTTGTGCCTCCTCCCCAAGGGGAGGGGGGCACATCCCTATTCCTATTGGGGGAATCCTCCAAAATCAAGATGGAGGATTTCTAAAGGCAGGGGTCACCTCAGCTCAGGACACCTTAGGGGCTGTCCTGACTGGTGGGTGACTCCTCCTTGTTTTTCTCATTATCTCCCCTGGACTTGCAGCCAAAAGCGGGGGCTGTGTCCAGGGGGCGGGCATCTCCACTAGCTGGAGTGTCCTGGGGCATTGTAACACAAAGCCTGAGCCTTTGAGGCTCACTGGTAGGTGTTACAGATCCTGCAGGGGGGAGGCGTGAAGCACCTCCACCCAGAGCAGGCTTTTGTTTCTGTCCTCAAAGAGCACAAAGGCCCTCACCACATGGGGTCAGAAACTCGTCTCTCAGCAGCAGGCTGGCACAGACCAATCAGTCCTGCACTGAACAATTGGGTAAAATACAGGGGGCATCTCTAAGATGCCCTCTGTGTGCATTTTTTAATAAATCCAACACTGGCATCAGTGTGGGTTTTTTATTCTGAGAAGTTTGATACCAAACTTCCCTGTATTCAGTGTAGCCATTATGGAGCTGTGCAGTTCGTTTTTGACAAACTCCCAGACCATATACTTAATATGGCCACAACTGTACTTACAATGTCTAAGAATAGACGTAGACACTGTAGGGGCATATTGCTCATGCAGCTATGCCCTCACCTGTGGTATAGTGCACCCTGCATTAGGGCTGTAAGGCCTGCTAGAGGGGTGACTTACCTATGCCACAGGCAGTATTTTGTGTGTATGGCATCCTGAGGGGGATGCCATGTCGACTTTGCCTTTTTCTCCCCACCACCACACACAATCTGCAATGGCAGTGTGCATGTGTTAGGTGAGGGGTCCCTTAGGGTGGCACAACATGTGCTGCAGCCCTTAGGGACCTTCCCTGGTCACAGGGCCCTTGATACCACTGGTACCTTTTACAAGGGACTTATCTGTGTGCCAGGGGTGTGCCAATTGTGGAAACAATGGTACATTTTAGGTGAAAGAACACTGGTGCTGGGGCCTGGTTAGCAGGGTCCCAGCACAGTTCTCAGTCAAGTCAGCATCAGTATCAGGCAAAAAGTGGGGGGTAACTGCAACAGGGAGCCATTTCCTTACACAATCCCCCCCGAGCCCACAGGCCAGGAGACTCAGCCAAAGCTGGGAGAGTCTTCCTAGTCTGTCAGGCAATCAAGGGTAGAGGAAATAGGCTGGTTTGTTGCAGGGCCTACTCTACCTTACATCCTCCTGTTCAGGTCATTCCCTCTGAGGAACTGACCCACTTCCACAGTGATAGGACCTAGTCTGAATTGCCTCTTGTCTGTGCTTTTAATGTCTTCACCCATTCTCTCTAGTTTGGGGTTAGAGGTATCCACCTTTTTTAATCTTATCTTAGCCAGGGTCACCCCTAGCTTACCCACAGAGGTTACCCAGAGCTGGAGTAACCCCACCATGACCAATAGGGTCAGGGGGCCTAACTTGCTATTTGGCATGGGGTCAGACCACCATGCCAAGGATAGTGCAGCCATAAAGGCTAACACCCAGCAGAGGCCATTGACAGCTGTCAGTGCCCAGAACCACACCTTTAGCTCTTCACCTGCCAGGGAAGGAGCTAAGGGCCAGATGTAGGTAGCTAAAATATTGCGAGTTGGAAATTGCAAGTCTTTGCGACTCGAAATTTCCGACTCGCAAACAGGTATCCAACAAGAAGAAGCGACTTCATTTTGCGACTCGCAAATGAAGTCGCACCGCAGATTGCGAGTCCGCTGTTTGCGAGGTCGCTTTTTGCGACCTCGCTAAAAACGAACACGCAAATTGCGAGTGGGTGTCGCAAATTACGACTGTGCCTCAAATTGCATGCAGGTGCAGCAGAACACTCTGGAAAACACTTCCTGGCTCCCGCTGATGACATCACAGCCAGGAAGTTTACAAATACACCTGGGAGGAGGGAGGACCACACATATTTCCAACTGCTGAACAACCACGAGGAGGAACAGCAGCAACAATGGAGGACTCAGGCAGGAAGAGGAAACTCAAATTTTCAGAAAAGGAACTGGAGGTGCTGACAGATGAATGCTGCCAGCACCATGATCAACTATTTGGAAGAGCTGCCCTCAGTGTGCCTGAGTCTGACAAAAGGAGGATTTGGACGGACATCCAGGAGAAGATGAATGCAATCGGGGTGAGCCACAGGAGCATAGACAAACTGAAAAAAAGATGGTACGACCTGCGCTCCAGGACCAAGGAGAGGGTGGCAGAGCACCTCCGGGAGATGAGGGGCACAGGAGGAGGCCCATCTACTGTCCCACCACCCACACCCATGGAGGAACGAGTGCAAGAGACCCTGGAGCCAGAGGCACTGGCTGGAATAGGAGAGCTGGACACGTCAGCGCCAGGACCATCAACCAGTGAGTACCATGAAACATGCATGTACACCCATATCTGCCATACCCCCACCCACCCAGTACACAGCAGCATGCACAACCAAATTAGCTCCATTTCAGAGTAGAAACCACCAGAATGGTGCATTATGGGCAATGTAGTCCAGTAGGCAGCTGATAGGCAACAGTTTATTAGGAAGCATACAACAGATGGAAGATACTGACAGTGTGTTCCCTATGTCCCACAGGTCTCCCACAAGACACCACCACCAGCCACACCGTCCAGGGTGCAGAGGTCAGCCAACAGGCAGCACAGGACCCAGGAGCAGCCACCACAGGGCCTTGCACCACCCGACCACAGTCCCCTCCAGATGCACCATTTGACATTGTGGAGATTGACCCAGCACCCGGTCCCAGCCACAGTGCCAGCCAACAGGACCCTGATGCTCCACCGCGTCGCAGACGACGTGTCCATGTCCCTGCAGTGTCCCAGGGAGATGTAGGGGACTCCTCCATGTCCGCCGCCGAGGCAGCACTTATCAGAGGTCAGCGCCTGCAAACAAGACAAATGAGACTGATATCAGCTGCGAATGGAGAAAAATCACACAACAGGGCTGGCACAGGTCCACACAGACCTTCAAAACCTGAACAGTCATGTAGGTGACCTTGCACTCTCCATCAGGCAACTAGTGACTGAACTTGTTACGGAGAGAGAGAGTGCAAGGCGCCATGAATGCCAACTGATCCACTGTTTGGACCGCATGGCTGCCTCCATCGTCTGCCTGGCTGTGAATACTACAGGGCTGTCACACCGGACAGTCAGTTTACAAGTCGACATGGGCCACTTTGCCGGCGATGTGGCTCGCGGCCTTGGACAGATAAGCCACGCTGTGGACATGATGGAGGCAAGATAGGTGGCTAGGGGCGCTGCAGACACGCCTCAAGATAGAGAGGAGGGCTCCACTATCAGTAGTGCATCTGCCACAGACACCATGGTCTTGAGGAGTGGCAGTGCACAGCAGGGATCTGCAGACACTCCAGGCACTAGCCATGCTGGGCGTCCCAGGCGTAGGATTTGAGCTACGCACTTACGAACAATTGAGGCACATGAGGTTAATGTGTCCTCATAGCAGGTGGACATTTACAGCCCCATACCAATAGTTCAGTTTTATAGTTTTTTGGTTCACTTAATTAAAGTTCTTGTTTGTTCCACTTCACACCTGGGCTCTTTGTGTGTGACATTCGTGTGTGTGGTGACAGGCAGCACATACCTTCCAAAGTATTGGTTTGCAATGTGGTCCCGTCTCTGTCTGCCTTGATTTGCAATGCTTCTATCCCCAGGATGGCGATGTAGTAGCTCTTGCTCATCATCCTCCGAATCTGGGTCTTCAGGGGTGAGATGTAACCCACGTCTGGTGGCAATGTTGTGCAGTATAGCACATGCGCCAACGAACTTGAATGCTGTTATTGGGGTATACTGGAGGGCACCTCCACATCTGTGGAGGCATCTGAATCTTGCCTTCCACAGTCCAAAGGTCCTCTCTATAACATTTCGGGTCCTCCTATGTGCACTGTTGTATCGTCTCATTGCTGGTTGTTAAGTACGGGGTAAGTATCCATGGTCGTAGCGCATATGCACTGTCACCTGTTTGGCAAAAATGAACAATGTTAGCAGGGCATGGATGGTATCCACATTGACCTGTGTGTATGTCTTCAAGGTGTATTCAGCTATACCTAGGAGATATCCGTCTTCAAACTCCCCACGTTCTAGGCGTTGGTGTATCCCACTGTGCCTGAAAATGTAAGAGTCATGTGTACTCACTGGAAATTTGGCTACCATGTCAGTTATAACATTATGGGTGTCACATACCACCTGGATGTTCAGTGAGTGGGTACACTTCCGGTTGCGGAACAGATATTCCAGATTTTCAGGAGGGCATATTTGTGAATGTGTCCCGTCTACACACCCTATTACATGCGGGAAGTTGGCAATCCTGTAGAATTCCAACTTGGTGCTGTTGATTTCTGCCTCATTCCTGGGTAGGTATATGTATCTGGACATGTGTGTGAGTATGGCATCTAGGAATGATCTGAAGAACCGTGAGAGTGCACTTTGGGATACCCCACCTGCCACAGCAATGACCCCCTGATAGCTAACCGAGGCCAAGAGGTGCAGTGAGCATAGCACTTGCACATGTGTGGGGATGGCGCTGCCGCGCACAGTCTGGTGTTGAAGCTGCAGATTGAGTAGATCTATTAATTCTAATATTGCTGCACTGCTGAGTCTGTATTTATCATATATCTCCTCCTCAGTTTGTTGGAAAAGTGTCTGTCTGGTTCTGTATATCTTCTCCTGTCTCTGGCTCCTCCTCCTCATCTGCTGTGCGGCGTGGGCTCTCCTCCTCCTTGCTATCACATATATCTCCGCCATCTTGAGTAACCCAGGTGCCTTCTGGGTCTCCTTTTATACTTTGGTTCTGGTTACAACCTGCTCTGAGTTAGTGGTAAATTGGGTGTGCAAAATGGGCTGTTTGCGACTAGTCGCAATTTGCAAGTGGCTTTTTCATATGGTTTGCGACTCGCAAATTGCGACTTCCTATTTGCGGGTCGCACTATGGGGTCGCAATTTTTGCGAGTCGGTAATGGCTCGAGTCTCAATTTGCGATTCGGAAATGGGGTTTTTGCATCCAATTTCCGTTTTTGCGGGGTCGCAAATTGCGATTCGGGCCATTTGCGACTCTCAAAATTTTGCTACATCTGGCCCTAAGTTACAGGCCTCTTTGGGTTCAGGTTGCCTGTCTGCTGCGTAAGAGTGGGGGGTTACTACATCTTGTAGTAAACACCCTTCTTCCACTCTTTCTTCTGTTAGCTGATGAGCCACCCACTCAGGCTTAACAGTTGCCTGACTAGCCAGGACTTCTTGTGGGTCAGGTTGGACTTTACCAGGGCCACTTTTGGTGTTCTCCCGTTCTGGAGCAGAATCTCCTTGGCTTGCTGGAACCTTGGCTAAAGGTTGTCCATCCTTCCTACACTGTTTTCTTTTCTTTTTCTTCTGGGGCCTACTTGCAGTTACTGCAGGGGCAGGACCACCAGAATCCTTGGGAGAGGTCTGGCACTGGACCAGTTCCTCTCTTGGGCTCTGACTAACCTCTGGGTAGTCATTTCCAAGGAGACAATCAAGGGGGAGGTCTGTACTGACTACCACCCTTCTCCAGCTAAAAGTCCCACCCAATTCTATGGGCACAAAAGCCACAGGCCTATCAGTGACCCTCTCTGGGCTAACTCTTACTCTGGCAGTCTCACCTGGGATGTGCTGGTTTGAGAACACCAGCCTATCATGCACAATAGTGTGACTGGCACAAGTGTCTCTCAGGGCAGTGGCTGGGATTCCATTCACCAGTAGGTGGTAGAAGTGTCTACTTCCCTCTGGAATCTCCAACTCACCTGTTGGGCCCTTTTTCCAGTTGAAGGCTATGAAGACCTCCTCATCTGAGGAGTCATCCCCAATGGCTACACTGGTGACCCCTCGGATTTTGCTAGGGGGTTTGTTTTTGGGACAAGAAGTGTCCTTGGTGTGGTGCCCTGTCTGTCTAGAGTTTTGGCACCATGCCTTAGTGGCATCCCAGTTCTTACCCTGGTACCCACCTTTGTTTTGGGTTGTGTCTTGGGGCCCACCCACCTGGTCTGGTTTTTGGGGGCCTACAGAGGACTCTTTTTCTTTATTTCTAGTGTCACCCACTTTCTCCTGGGGAGGCTTTGTAACCTCTTTCTTTTGGTCACCCCCAGTGGAAATTTTGGTTACCCTAGTCTTGACCCAGTGGTCTGCCTTCTTTCCCAATTCTTGGGGAGAAATTGGACCTAGGTCTACCAGATACTGATGCAACTTTTCATTGAAGCAGTTACTTAAAATTAGTTCTTTCATAAACAAATTATGAAGCCCAACATAGTCATGCACTTCATTTCCAGTTACCCAACCATCCAGTGTTTTCACTGAGTAGTCTACAAAATCAACCCAGGTCTGGCTCGAGGATTTGTGAGCCCCCCTAAACCTAATCCTGTACTCCTCAGTGGAGAATCCAAAGCCCTCAATCAGGGTAGCCTTCATGAGGTCATAGGATTCTGCATCTTTTCCAGAGAGTGTGAGGAGTCTATCCCTACACTTTCCAGTGAACATTTCCCAAAGGAGAGCACCCCAGTGAGATCTGTTTACTTTTCTGGTTGCACAAGCCCTTTCAAAAGCTGTGAACCATTTGGTGATGTCATCACCATCTTCATATTTAGTTACAATTCCTTTAGGGATTTTCAACATGTCAGGAGAATCCCTGACCCTATTTATGTTGCTGCCACCATTGATGGAACCTAAGCCCATCTCTTGTCTTTCCCTTTCTATGGCTAGGAGCTGTCTCTCCAAAGCCAATCTTTTGGCCATCCTGGCTAACAGGAGGTCATCTTCATTGAGGCTGCCCTCAATGCTTGCAGAGCTGTTGGACTCTCCTGTGAGAGAAGCAACATCTCTGACTGTCACTTGTGGAGACAGGGTTTGAAAAACCCTGGGCTCCCTATCTAGGACTGGAAGTGGGAAATCCTCCACATCACTAGCTTCCCCCTCTGTGAAGATATCATCAGAGGGGTTGTTTTAGCAAACTCTGCCAAAAGCTCCTGGAGCTGTACTTTGGTAGGGTTTGAACCAGTCTTTATCTTTTTTATTTTGCAGAGAGACCTTAACTCTGACATCCTAAGATACAGGGAAGGGGTGATGTTGAGTTCCATCACTATCTCTTCTGCAGCAGACATTATGGGGGTCATTACAACCCTGGCGGACGGTGTTAAACAGGCCGGCGGTAAAAATATTGCAATTCCAACCGTGGCGGAAACCGCCAAAAAAGACATCCACTTTAACACTCAGACCGCCACGGCGGTACAAACAAACAGCGCGGCGGTCACCGCCAACAGACAGGCGGAGGACAGTGTACTGCCCACACCATTATGAAAGGCCAATCCGCCACCTTTTCCGGGGCGGATTCACCGCAGATAAAACACGGCGGAAACAGCCATTTCAAAGGGAAAACGCTCACCTCTACACACTCCACGAGGAACGACGACACCATGGAGCCGGAGCTCCATATTCTTCCTGCGTTAGTCTTCCTGCTCCTGTACCAGGAGCACCAACGCCTGCGGCGAAGACCACGGTGAGTACTACACCTACGACACAGGGGAGGGGGGAGGCAAAAAACAGGGACACACACACGCAACACCCCCACCCTCACCCACTACAACACACACACCAATGCATATCCAAACATTACAGTAACACCCCCCAACACCCCCGGAAGAATGCAAAGACAAAAGGAAATGAGTGGAACCATTGTAATATATCAAAATAGAGTAAGCAAATATCTACATATAGACACTATTAACAAAATATACACCACGAAGAGTAGTCCAGGTATTGCAATATTCATAGTCCGTGGACCACTGGGCCCAAAATGCATAGGCGAGGCCCACACAAGATACCCGAACATGACGGAGAGAACACTGCAGGGGCATCAGATGGAAATACAACAGGCACCTCAGGGGGAAGGGAACGGGGGGCACCTCAGCTGGATGAGTGCACGACGCAAGATCCACGAGGGGGCTCCATGCCCATTGATGTATCCGGGGGAGTGCAAAGCCACAGTCTCTCAAGTCTCTACAGTGGGTGGGTTGCCCACTGCTGCGTCCTGGGGAGTGCAAAGCCACAGTCTCTCAAGTCTCTACAGTGGGTGGTTTGCCCACTGCTGTATCCTGGGGAGTGCAAAGCCACAGTCTCTCAAGTCTCTCCAGTGGGTGGTTTGCCCACTGTACCATCCTGGAGAGTGCAAAGCCACAGTCTCTCAAGTCTCTACAGTGGGTGGTTTGCCCACTGCTGCATCCTGGGGAGTGAAAAGCCACAGTCTGTCAAGTCTCTCCAGTGGGTGGGTTGCCCACTGCTGCATCCTGGGGAGTGCAAAGCCACAGTCTCTCAAGTCTCTCCAGTGGGTGGTTTGCCCACTGCTGCATCCTGGGGAGTGCCAAGCCACAGTCTCTCAAATGTCTCCAGTGGGTGGTTTGCCCACTGCTGCATCCTGGGGAGTGCAAAGCCACAGTCTCTCAAGTCCCTACAGTGGGTGGTTTGTCCACTGCTGCATCCTGGGGAGTGCAAAGCCACAGTCTCTCGAGTCTCTCCAGTGGGTGGGTTGCCCACTGCTGCATCCTGGGGAGTGCAAAGCCACAGTCTCTCAAGTCTCTCCAGTGGGTGGTTTGCCCACTGCTGCATCCTGGGGAGTGCAAAGCCACAGTCTCTCAAGTAGATAACAGTCTCCACTGGTTCTGGAGGGGGACTGGTGCCCAGAGTGCTTCATCCTGCCAAGGACTGAGGTAGTGGATGCATGACTCCACTGGTTCTGGAGGGGGACTGGTGCCCAGAGTGCTTCATCCTGCCAAGGACTGAGGTAGTGGATGCATGTCTCCACTGGTTCTGGAGGGGGACTGGTACCCAGAGTGCTTCATCCTGCCAAGGACAGACGGAGTGGATGCATGTCTCCACTGATTCTGGAGGGGGTCTGGTGCCCAGAGTGCTTCATCCTGCCAAGGACTGAGGTAGTGGATGCATGTCTCCACTGGTTCTGGAGGGGGACTGGTGCCCAGAGTGCTTCATCCTGCCAAGGACTGAGGTAGTGGATGCATGCCTCCACTGGTTCTGGAGGGGGACTGGTGCCCAGAGTGCTTTATCCTGCCAAGGACAGACGGAGTGGATGCATGTCTCCACTGGTTCTGGAGGGGGACTGGTGCCCAGAGTGCTTCATCCTGCAAAGGACTGAGGTAGTGGATGCATGTCTCCACTGGTTCTGGAGGGGGACTGGTGCCCAGAGTGCTTCACTCACCCCGTGACGTTCCCTGTTGCGTCACTGCCCCTGCCGCTAATGGGCTAGTGGTGCTTGAGTTGGCGGTCCTTGCCCTGTTCAGCGGTGCTTGCCCTGTTCAGCAGTGCTTGCCTTGGCGGTCCTTGCCCTGTTCAGTGGTGCTTGCCTTGGCGGTCCTTGCCCTGTTCAGCGGTGCTTGCCTTGGCGGTCCTTGCCCTGTTCAGCGGTGCATGCCTTGGCGGTCCTTGCCCTGTTCAGCGGTGCTTGCCCTGTTCAGCGGTGCTTGCCCTGTTCAGCAGTGCTTGCCTTGGCGGTCCTTGCCCTGTTCAGCAGTGCTTGCCTTGGCGGTCCTTGCCCTGTTCAGCAGTGCTTGCCTTGGCGGTCCTTGCCCTGTTCAGCGGTGCTTGCCTTGGCGGACCTTGCCATGTTCAGCGGTGCTTGCTCTGTTCAGCGGTGCTTGCCTTGGTGGTCCATGCCCTGTTCAGCGGTGCTTGCATTGGCGGTCCTTCATTGCCCAGCGGGGCTGGGGCTGGTGGTCCTTCATTGCCCAGCTGGGCTGTGGCTGGCGGGGTCCTCCTGGGCAGCTGGGCTGGGGCTGGCGGGGCCCTCCTGGGCAGCTGGGCTGTGGCTGGCGGGGTCCTCCTGGGCAGCTGGGCTGGGGCTGGTGGGGCCCTCTTGGGCAGCTGGGCTGGGGCTGGCGGGGTCCTCCTGGGCAGCTGGGCTGGGGCTGGCGGGGCCCTCCTGGGCAGCTGGGCTGGGGCTGCCAGGGCCCTCCTGGGCAGCGACGATGGGGCTGCCAGGGTCCTCCTGGCCAGCGGGGATGATGGCGGTCTTCTCCACCGTGCTGCTCCTCCCAGACTTTGCGGCTTTCTTCTGCCCCTTCCCCACCTTGGGAGGAGTCACACTCCCCCCAGAACCCCTGGGTGAGGCTTGGGTGGCTGGAGTCTTCCCTCTCTCCCGCCGGGCACTGGCCATCCTCTGGTGCTTCACAGGGGGGGGACTGGCTGTGCTTTGGCTCTGTGTCACACTGGCTGTCCTGGTGGCCGGGGCACTCCACAAACCTGTGACAACAGGCACCACTGGTCCCGTAGATTTTGTGGCTGAGGTGCTAGTTTGGGACCTATGACTTGGACGGGGAGGTGGTGGGAAATAGGTTAAGGGTGGACAGGAAAAGTTGTTTGGAAACACTGGGACGGGTAGCTGGAGGGGGTTTGGGAGTGGAGGAAGAGGTGGTGGTTGCAGGAGGTGTAAGTTTTGTGGTTTTGGGTGCAGGTGCAGGTGCATGCGCTGGATGCTGTTGTGGGGTGGATGTATGTTGGGTGGGTGTGTGCCTGTGTTTGTGTATCTTCGGAGGGGGCTTCACAGACACACTGGGAGTGGACACAGGGGACGTGTGAATGAGAGTGGGGGTGGTGACTGCACGTGTGCGGGGTGTGCTGGTGGGTGTGCTGGTGCGGGATGTAGTGGCTGTAGAGGTAGTGCATGCAGGTGTGAGTGTAGACGAGACTGGGAGGGAGGTGGGAGACGACGAGGAGGGGGACACAGTGGAGGCAGTGGATGTTGGTGTGTCTGTATGTGTGTGATGCTTGCGTGAGTGCCTGTGGGATGTGTGGTGCTTATGTTTTCCTGAGCTTCCCTTGTGTGGTGAGGTGTGTGCAGGCTGGTCTGATGGTGTGCTTGGGATAGGCAGAGGTACAGGGGATTGGGTCTGGGTGGAGGAAGTTGGAGGGGGGAGGCTTGACACAGGGACAATGGCTGCCATCAGTGCTGAGGCCAGAGTCTGAACGATTCGATGAAGGGCAGCCTGACCAGAATGAATGCCCTCCAGGAATGCATTTGTGTGTTGCAACTCCCTTTCTACACCCTGGATGGCATTCAAAATGGTAGACTGCCCAACAGTGAGTGATCTGAGGAGGTCAATGGCCTCCTCACTGAGGGCAGCAGAGGTGACAGGGGCAGGGGCTGAGGTGCCGGGGCGAAGGTGATGCCCACACTCCTGGGTGAGCGGGCATGGGGCGAAGGCTGAGGAGCTGCTGGGAGGGCGGTGCTGGTAGGGGGGGGTGGCAGCTGTACCTGTTGAAGTGGGGGGCACAGATGTTGCCGCCACCACAAGGGAGCTCCCATCGGAGGACAAGTCCGTGTCGCTTGTTGCAGATCCTGTGACCGCTGTGGTGCTCCCCTCGCCCTCCGTCCCACTGGTGTATTCAGAGTCCGTAGTGTGGGCCTCCATGCCCATGTGGGATGCAGCTCCCTCGTGCTCCGGTGCCACTGCACCTCTGCCTGATGATGCTAATGCAAACAAGACCAGGGAGACCGCAAAAATAAAGGGGGGGGAAACAGAAGAAAGACATGTTGAGTGCATGGATTACCTCTTCCGTTGGCGGACAAGACAGACACAGCAGCATCCTGCACTACGTCGTGCTGTTGGGCTCTACACTGCAATTCCTGGGAAATGGCCTACAAGGCTATGCACGACATCTGCACACATAGATGACACAGGGGCATGAATACCTGTAGTTGGCACTCTACAGAGGTGGGGTGGGGGGCCACAGGGCCATGCCTTGCGAAGGGGCCTAGCCTACGGAACTCGCCCTGGCCTAGGTAAACCCACAGCCCTCCTCCCCCACCCAGACACCTCCACTGCGCGCAATGTCAGCAGAATGAGAGTGTACTCACCTCCTTGTGTCTGCTGTGATGCCCTCAAGCGCCCATCCAACTGCGGGTAGGCCACCGCCAGGATCCGGAACATCAGGGGGGTCATGGTTCGACGGACACCCCTCCCACGTTGGGAGGCCATCCCCAGCTGAGCCTCCGCCGTCTTCTTGCTCCAGCGGCGAATGTCCTCCCATCTCTTCCGGCAGTGGGTGCTCCGTCTGTGGTGGACCCCCAGGGTCCGGACGTCCTTGGCGATGGCACGCCAAATATCCTTCTTCTGGTGGGCGCTGACCTACATGAAATGTACAGGGGGAGAAGAGAAGTCATTAGCAATTGCGCCGTCAAAGTGAGTGGCCCCCATCCCTATCCTTGCCATGTGGGCATGCACCCACCGTCTTTCATGCACGCAGAACTCGGCCCCCTTCCTTCTTACAACCAGCCCTCTCCACACATGCATAGCCCATACAGCATGCTCCCTGTGTACTTACCTGTTGGTCTGGAGGACCGTAGAGTAGCGTGTACTGGGGGAGGACCCCATCCACGAGCTTCTCCAACTCCTCCGCAGTGAAGGCAGGGGACCTTTCCCCAGACTCACGAGCCATTGTATCTTCAAGACCGAGGTCACAGCAGCACTTGCAGTGTAGGTCCTCTCCTGTCGAAGATCAGGTATCGAGTGATTGAAGTGATAGAAAATGGCGGTCACGTCCGCGGCGGTGCGTACCGCCACCGCCGGCGTACATCGTCATTGGCTCCTGGGACCCATAGGGTCCAATGTTAACAAATGCAGCATTGCGCCGCGGTCTTCCACCGCCTACCGCGACGGTGTAAAACGCCAGCGCTATTACCTCACATCCCATTTTCCGCTTTAGAGGTCAGGCAGCCACCATTTCAGGGGCCCACATGGCCTAATTACCAACTGCGTCACACAAACCTAGGCCTACTCTCAACACACACACGGGCCTGAATTTGTGTATGAATCGTGTTATGTCTAGGCTGTGGGTACATACCTCTGAGTTATTTCACTCTGTGGTCGCTGTTGTCCTTCATAGGCACCGTCCGCTGGGCCATGTGAGGAGATGGCAGAATCCTCCGGTGTACCGACCGCTGGTGGACCTGTCGACAATGGAGGAGCGACATTTGATCATCACCTACAGATTTGACAGTGCCACAATCCATGAACTGTGTACCCAGTTGGAGCCAGACCTGATGACAGCAATCTGCCATCCAACAGGAATCCCCCCTCAGGTGTGGGTGCTGTCAGTGCTCCATTTCCTTGCTAGTGGGTCATTTCAAACAACTGTGGCCATGGCATCAGGGATGTCCCAGCATATGTTTTCCAACGTGTTGTCCAGAGTGTTGTCTGCCCTGCTGAAACACATGCAGAGCTACATCGTTTTCCCTCAGGTGGAGGACTTGCCTACAGTGAAAGGTGATTTCTATGCCCCTGGACATATCCCCAACATCATAGGTGCTATTAATGGGACCCATGTGGCTTTGGTCCCCCCCCCCACAGGAGTGAACAGGTGTACAGGAACCAGAAGAGTTATCATTCCATGAATGTACAGATGGTATGTTTGGCAGACCAGTACATCTCCCATGTGAATGCCATGTTCCCTGGCTCAGTGCATGACGCCTACATCATGCGGAATAGCAGCATCCCTCATGTGATGGGTCAACTACAGAGGCACCGGGTGTGGCTATTAGGTGACTCTGGTTACCCCAACCTGTCATGGCTACTGACCCCAGTGAGGAATCCCAGGACCAGGGCAGAGGAACGCTACAATGAGGCCCATGGGCAAACTAGGAGGGTGATCGAACGCACCTTCGGCCTCCTGAAGGCCAGGTTTAGGTGCCTCCATATAACAGGTGGATCCCTATTCTACTCACCAAAGAAAGTGTGCCAGATCATCGTGGCCTGCTGTTTGCTTCATAACTTGGCTTTGCGACAACAGGTGCCTTTTCTGCAGGAGGATAGTCTAGATGGAGGTGTTGTGGCAGCTGTGGAGCCTGTGGACAGTGATGAGGAGGAAGCAGAGGAAGAAGACATTGACAACAGGGACTCAGTCATCCAGCAATATTTCCAGTGAGACACAGGTGGGAATACATTCATGCCTACCACAAGTACTTTTACACTTCTACCTCTCTCCTGTCTGTCGATTTCACCCAGTGTATGGTCACTGAGTTGTCACTTTCCCTTACGGTTTCACAGGTGTGGGTCCCACTGTGTGTCATCTGCTTAGATTCCTCATGGACTAGAGCTGTGTGACAACGGTATGTTGACATTACTATTTCCTGGAAATTTTGTCACTGTAATAGCAAATACACTATTTCGAAATCACAGACGGACTCCAGTTCTTTTGGTGTTTTAGGTGTGTTAATTTACATAAAAATTATTGGAGGGGGAAGTTAAATGGTGAGGGGTGATGGCGGAGGACTGTCCATGGCAGAGTCCAGTCTATTTGTCTCATAGGTGCATTGCCCATATGGGCATAGGAAGTGGAGCTGGGGCAGTTCAAATATGGACAGGGTGACAAAGTGGGACAGTGGGTTGACAATCAGGGTGGTCTCATTTCTTGGTGGGGGTCTTGGCATCGTGCTCTCTCTTGTTCCTGGATCTCAGGGACCGCTTGCGGGGTGGTTCTCCCTCTGCAGGGGGTGGGGTGCTGGTGTGGTGGTCCTGTGGCGGTGCCTCCTGTCCACTAGTGCCGGCGGAGGTGGTGGGCAGTTCATCGTCCATGCTAGTGTCAGGGGCCCCTTGTAGTGCCACAGTGTCCCTCCTGGTGTTGAGTATTTCCTTCAGCACCCCTACGATGGTGCCCAGGGCGGAGCTGATGGTTCTGAGTTCCTCCCTGAACCCCAAATACTGTTCCTCCTGCATGCGCTGGGTCTCCTGAAACTTGGCCAGGACCGTTGCCATCGTCTCCTGGGAGTGGTGGTATGCTCCCATGATGGAGGAGAGAGCCTCGTGGAGAGTGGGTTCCCTGGGCCTGTCTGCCCCCTGTTGCACAGCAGCCCTCCCAGTTCCCCTGTGTTCCTGGGCCTCCGTCCCCTGGACCGTGTGCCCACTACCACTGCCCCCAGGTCCCTGTTGTTTTTGGGGTGGTGGGTTATCCTGGGTTCTCTGTAGTGGTGGACACACAGGTGATTGACGTGTCCTGGTGACAAAGGTATGGGCCCGCTGGATGGGTGCTGTGCTGGTGTTACCAGAGGGTGGAAGGTCTGTGGTGGCCTGTGCCTGTGTGAGGGGAACCGACTGTCCCGAGGCCCACGATGGTCCGGGCTGGTCATCTAGATCCAGGTGGACAGAGCTGCTGTAATCACTGTGGGCCTCTTCTGTGGGTGGGGTGGAGATGTCTGGACCCTCCTGTCTGGTGACTTTGGGTAGTGGTCCTGCAGGGGTGGAAAAGCATGATTATTGCATCTGTGTGTGTCATGGTGTGCAATGGGTGGGTGACCGTGTACCTCAGTGCTGGCATTCCTGTGTGGGGGCTTGTGTGATGATGGTTTAGGGGGTTGTATGGGTATGTGCAGTGGGCATGCTTTAGTGATGGGTGTCCATGCTTTGTTTTTGCATGCAGGGCTTGGTGTTGGAATGGGTGGGTTGTGATAGTGGGACATTTGTGAGGAGTAGGAGTGCTGAGGGTGAGGGTGGGTGTATGTGCTGGCATGCAGGTAGGGTGGGAGATGTAATAGTTAAGATTTTTCTTACCAGAGTCCATTCCTCCACCGACTCCTGCGAGGCCCTCAGGATGCAGAATCTCCAAGACCTGCTCCTCCCATGTTGTTAGTTGTGGGGGAGGAGGTGGGGGTCCGCCGCCAGTCCGCTGAACCGCCTGGTGGTGTCTTGAGACCACAGAACGCACCTTCCCCCGTAGGTTGTTCCACCTCTTCCTGATGTCGTCCCGATTTCTTGGGTGTTGTCCCACTGCGTTGACCCTGTCGACTATTCTTCGCCATAGCTCCATCTTCCTTGCAGTTGAGCTGCACCTGTGCTCCAAATAGCTGCGGCTCTAAACGGACGATTTCCTCCACCATGACCCTGAGCTCCTCCTCTGAGAACCTGGGGTGTCTTCGCCGTGCCATGGGGTGGTGTGGGTGATCTGTGGGGAAAGTGTGTTGTGATATGTGGGGTGATATTTAGTGGTGGGTTGTGTGGGGTGCGTGGATGTTATGTGGGTGATGGTGTTGTGTGCCTGTGGATGCTTCTTTGTAGATTGTAGTGTCTCTCTCTGGCGTTCTTTCTGGATTTTTGTCGTAGGGGTTTGTGGGTGATGTGGGTGTTTGTTTTATATTGTATTGGGTGTGTGGGAGTGTTGTGTGTATGTGCCTCAGGTGTGTGTATTTCAATTTGTCCAATGTGGCTGTGTTTTGTATATGTGTGTGTATTTTGAGTGCGGCGGTGTGTACCGCCAATGGAATACCGCGGTTGAAAGACCGCCGCGTAGTTTCGTGGGTCGTGATAGTATGGGCGTATTTCTGTTTGCGTGACGGTGTCGGTTTTGTTTTCGCCAGTTTATCACTGACCTTTGGTGTGGCGGACTTGTGTGGGTGTCTGAATTTTGTCAGATTCCTAACTGTGGGTCATCATAGCTGTGGCGGGAATCCGCGGCCGAGGCGGTATGTTGGCGGTCTTCTGCACGGCAGTAAGCGGTTTTTACCACCAATGTTGTAATGACCCCGTATGTTTCTAAAACTTGGAATACTTTTTAAGAATCTAAAACTATCTCTAGAACTTAATTCAAACTTTTACAAAACTTTTAAACTCTAAAAGAAATGCTAGCAGGGACTAACACAAGGCCCAAGCAGGACTTTTAAAAATTTAGAAAAATAGCTCAAATTTCAAAAATCAGTTTCTAATGAAAATGTTTGGAATTTAGTCGTGTGATCAGGTATTGGCTGACTAGTCCACTAAATGCAAAGTCTTGTACCCCACCACAGATGCACCAATGTAGGAAATTGGCTCTGTATGTACTATTTCAAAGTAAGAAATAGCATGCACAGAGTCCAAGGTTTCCCCTTACAGGTAAGATAGTGGCAAAAAGAGATAATTCTAATGCTCTATTTTGTGGTAGTGTGTTCGAGCAGTAGGATTATCAGAGGGTAGTGTTAAGCATTTGTTGTACACACACAGTTAAATAAATGAGGAACACACACTCAAAGACAATTCCAGACCAATAGGTTTTTGTATAGAAAAATATATTTTCTTAGTTTATTTTAAGAACCACAGGTTCAAGATTTACAATCAATACTTCAAATGAAAGGTACTTCACTTAGGTATCATAGGAACTTGGAATCAGCAAAATAGCATGTACAGTTTTGGCAAAAATGGCAATAAGCTATTTTAAAACTAGACAGTGCAATTTTCAACAGTTCCTGGTGGAGGTAAGTATTTGTTAGTTTTGCAGGTAAGTAAACCACCTACAGGGTTCAAAGTTGGGTCCAAAGTAGCCCACCGTTGGGGGTTCAGGGCAACCCCAAAGTTACCACACCAGCAGCTCAGGGCCGGTCAGGTGCAGAGGTCAAAGTGGTGCCCAAAACGCATAGGCTTCAATGGAGAAGGGGGTGCCCCGGTTCCAGTCTGCCAGCAGGTAGGTACTCGCATCTTCGGAGGGCAGACCAGGGGGGTTTGTAGAGAACCGGGAGGGACACAAATCAGCACAAAAAGTACACCCTCAGCAGCACGGGGGCGGCCGGGTGCAGAGTGCAGACAGGCGTCGGGTTTGCAATGGAGTTCAATGGGAGACCCAGGGGTCTCTTCAGCGAAGCAGACAGGCAAGGAGGGGTCTCCTCGGGGTAGCCACCACCTGGGTAAGGAAGAGGGCCACCTGGGGGTCGCTTCTGCACTGGAGGTCGGATACTTCAGGTCCTGGGGGCTGCGGGTGCAGTGTCTTTACCAGGCGTCGGGTTCTTAGAAGCAGGCAGTCGCGGTCAGGGGGAGCCTCTGGATTCGCTCTGCAGGCGTCGCTGGGGGGGTCAGGGGGGGTCAACTCTGGCTACTCACAGGGTCGCAGTCACCGGGGAGTCCTCCCTGTAGTGTTGTTTCTCTGCTGGTCGAGCCGGGGGCGTCGGGTGCAGAGAGGAAAGTCTCACGCTTCCGGCGGGAAACGTGCAGTCCTTTAAAAGTTGTTTCTTTGTTGCAAAGTTGTTTCTTCTTTGGAGCAGAACCGCTGTCCTCGGGAGTTCTTGGTCCTTTTAGATGCAGGGTAGTCCTCTGAGGCTTCAGAGGTCGCTGGACCCTGGGGAGCGCGTCGCTGTTGCAGTTTTTCTTGAAGTGGGGAGACAGGCCGGTAGGGCTGGGGCCAAAGCAGTTGGTGTCTCCGTCTTCTCTGCAGGGCTTCAGGTCAGCAGTCCTTCTTCATCTTCAGGTTGCAGGAATCTGATTTCCTAGGCTCTGGGGAGCCACTAAATACTGAATTTAGGGGTGTGTTTAGGTCTGGGAGGGCAGTAGCCAATGGCTACAGTCCTTGAGGGTGGCTACACCCTCTTTGTGCCTCCTCCCTGAGGGGAGGGGAGGCACATCCCTATTCCTATTGGGGGAATCCTCCAAAATCAAGATGGAGGATTTCTAAAGGCAGGGGTCACCTCAGCTCAGGACACCTTAGGGGCTGTCCTGACTGGTGGGTGACTCCTCCTTGTTTTTCTCATTATCTCCCCTGGACTTGCAGCCAAAAGTGGGGGCTGTGTCCCGGGGGCGGGCATCTCCACTAGCTGGAGTGCCCTGGGGCATTGTAACACGAAGCCTGAGCCTTTGAGGCTCACTGCTAGGTGTTACAGTTCCTGCAGGAGGGAGGTGTGAAGCACCTCCACCCAGAGCAGGCTTTTGTTTCTGTCCTCAGAGAGCACAAAGGCCCTCACCACATGGGGTCAGAAACTCGTCTCTCAGCAGCAGGCTGGCACAGACCAATCAGTCCTGCACTGAACAATTGGGTAAAATACAGGGGACATCTGTAAGATGCCCTCTGTGTGCATTTTTTATTAAAATCCAACACTGGCATCAGTATTCAGTGTAGCCATTATGGAGCTGTGGAGTTCGTTTTTGACAAACTCCCAGACCATATACTTACCGTGACTTACCTATGCCACAGCAGTATTTTGTGTGCATGGCATCCTGAGGGGGATGCCATGTCGACTTTGCCTTTTTCTCCCCACCACCACACACAATCTGCAATGGCAGTGTGCATGTGTTAGGTGAGAGGTCCCTTAGGGTGGCACAACATGTGCTGCAGCCCTTAGGGACCTTCCCTGGTCACAGGGCCCTTGGTACCACTGGTACCTTTTACAAGGGACTTATCTGTGTGCCAGGGGTGTGCCAATTGTGGAAACAATGTACATTTTAGGTGAAAGAACACTGGTGCTGGGGCCTGGTTAGCAGGGTCCCAGCACAGTTCTCAGTCAGCATCAGTATCAGGCAAAAAGTGAGGGGGTAACTGCAACAGGGAGCCATTTCCTTACACACTCCCCTCAGGGTGCCATGCCAACCTCACACTGCCTATGGCATAGATAAGTCACCCCTCTAGCAGGGGTGCACTATACCATAGGTGAGGGCATAGGTGCATGAACACTATGCCCCTACAGTGTCTAAGCAAAACCTTAGACATTGTAAGTGCAGGGTAGCCATAAGAGTATATGGTCTGGGAGTCTGTCAAACACGAACTCCACAGCACCATAATGGCTACACTGAAAACTGGGAAGTTTGGTATCAAACTTTTAAGCACAATAAATGCACACTGTAGGAGGCTGGCCTTGCTTGTAGTGGGTACCAGAGGTACTTACACCTTGTGAAAGGTCCAGTTATCCCTTATTAGTGTAGAAGAGGTGTTTCTAGCAGCTTAGACTGATAGAAGGTAGCTATGGCAAAGCAGCTTAGGCTGAACTAGGAGACATGTAAAGCTCCTACTATACCACTAGTGTCATATGCACAATATCACAAGAAAACACAATACACAGATATACTAAAAATAAAGGTACTTTATTTTTATGACAATATGCCAAAAGTATCTCAGTGAGTACCCTCAGTATGAAGATAAGTTACATACACAAGATATATATACACAAACCAAAATTATGCAGATAATAGCAAAAGGAAGTAATGCAGCAATGTAAAGTTACAGTAGATTGCAATAGGAGCACATAGGTAAAGGGGCAACACAAACCATATACTCCAAAAGTGGAATGCGAACCACGAATGGACCCCAAACCTATGTGAGCTTGTAGAGGGTCGCTGGGACTGTAAGAAAACAGTGAGGGTTAGAAAAATAGCCCACCCCAAGACCCTGAAAGGGAGGTGTAAAGTGCACCTATAACCCCCAGAGAGCACAGAAGTCATGATAGGGGGATTCTGCAAGGAGAACAAACACCAGCAATGCAACAACAGTGGATTTCCGGACCTGAGTACCTGTAAGACAAGGGGACCAAGTCCAAGAGTTGCGACAGTGTCGAGAGTGGGCAGGAGCCCAGGAAATGCCAGCTGAGGGTGCAAGGAAGCTGCCACTGGATGGAAGAAGCTTGGTGTTTTGCAAGAACGAAGAGGACTAGGAACTTCCCATTTGGAGGATGGATATTGCACGTCATGAAGAAGCTTGCAGAGGTGTTCCCACACAGAAAGACCACAAACAAGCCTTGCTAGCTGCAAGGGTCGCGGTTAGGGTTTTTGGATGCTGCTGTGGCCCAGGAAGGATCAGGATGTCGCCACTTGGATGAGGAGACAGAGGGGGCGCCCAGCAATGTAGGGAGCCCTCACAGAAGCAGACAGCACCCGCAGAAGTACCTGAACAGGCACTTAGAAGAAAAGTGAACCGGAGTCCACCCGAAGTCACAAAAGGGAGTCCCACGACGCCGGAGGATAACTTAGAAGGTTGTGCACTGCAGGTTAGAGTGTCGGGGACCCGGGCTTGGCTGTGCACAAAGGAAATCCTGGAAAAGTGCACAGGAGCCAGAGCAGCTGCAAATCACGCGGTACCCAGCAATGCAGTCTAGCGTGGGAGGCAAGGACTTACCTCCACCAAACTTGGACTGAAGAGTCACTGGACTGTGGGAGTCACTTGGACAGAGTTGCTGAGAGGGGACCCAGAGGACCGGTGATGCAGGCTTTTGTTGCCTGCGGTTGCAGGGGGAAGATTCCGTCGATCCACGGGATATTTCTTCAGAGCTCCTGGTGCAGAAAGGAGGAAAGCTACCCCCAGAGCATGCACCACCTGGAAACAGTCGAGAAAGCCGGCAGGATGAAGCGATGAAAGGTTGCTAGTAGTCGTCTTTGCTACTTTGTTGCAGTTTTGCAAGCGTCCTGAGCAGTCAGCGGTCGATCCTTTGGCAGAAGGTGAAGAGGGAGATGCAGAGGAACTCTGGTGAGCTCTTGCATTCGTTATCTGGTGAGATCCCCAAAGCAGAGACCCCAAATAGCCAGAAAAGGAGGTTTGGCTACCTAGGAAGGAGGATTGGCTACCAAGAGAGGTAAGAGCCTATCAGAAGGAGCCTCTGACGTCACCTGCTGGCACTGGCCACTCAGAGCAGTCCAGTGTGCCACAGACACCTCTGAATCCAAGATGGCAGAGGTCTGGGACACACTGGAAGAGCTCTGGGCACCTCCCCTGTGAGGTGCATGTCACAGGAGTTGTCACTCCCCTTTCCTTTGTCAAGTTTCGCGCCAGGGAAGGGCTGGGGGATCCCTGAACCGGTGTAGACTGGCCTATGCAAAGATGGGCACCATCTGTGCCCATCAAAGCATTTCCGGAGGCTGGGGGAGGCTACTCCTCCCCAGCCCTTCACACCTATTTCCAAAGGGAGAGGGTGTAACACCCTCTCTCAGAGGAAATCCTTTGTTCTGCCTTCCTGGGACTGGGCTGCCCAGACCCCAGGAGGGCAGAAACCTGTCTGAGGGGTTGGCAGCAGCAGCAGCTGCAGTGGAAACCCCGGAAAGACAGTTTGGCAGTACCCGGGTTCTGTGCTAGAGACCTGGGGGATCATGGAATTGCCCCCCATACCAGAATGGTATTGGGGTGACAATTCTATGATCTTAGACATGTTACTTGGCCATGTTCGGAGTTACCATTGTGACGCTACACATAGGTAGTGACCTCTGTGTAGTGCACGCGTGTAATGGTGTCCCCGCACCCACAAAGTTCGGGGAATTTGCCCTGAACAATGTGGGGGCACCTTGGCTAGTGCCAGGGTGCCCACACACTAAGTAACTTGGCGCCTCACCTTTACCAAGTGAGGGTTAGACATATAGGTGACTTATAGGTTACTTATGTGCAGCGAAAATGGCTGTGAAATAACGTGGACATTATTTCACGCAGGCTGCAGTGGCAGTCCTGTGTAAGAAATGTCTGAGCTCCCTATGGGTGGCAAAAGAAATGCTGCAGCCCATAGAGATCTCCTGGAACCCCAATACCCTGGGTACCTCAGTACCATATACAAGGGAATTATATGGGTGTACCAGTGTGCCAATGAGAATTGGTCAAATTAGTCACTAGCCTGCAGTGACAATTTTATAGGAAAGAGGGAGCATAAACACTGAGGTTCTGGTTAGCAGAGCCTCAGTGATACAGTTAGGCACCACACAGGGAACACATATAGGCCACAAACTTTTGAGCACTGAGGTCCTGGCTAGCAGGATCACAGTGACACATATCAAACACACTGACAACATAAGGTTTTCACTGTGAGCACTGGGCCCTGGCTAGCAGGATCCCAGTGAGACAGTAAAAACACCCTGACATATACTCACAAACAGGCCAAAAGTGGGGGTAACAAGGCTAGAAAGAGGTTATCTTCCTACATCAGAACTGCTGCATAGCTCCTGGCAGCCGGCATCAGTGAGTGTACTGGCCACCTTCTGACCATGGATGTACACTAGGGGTCAGCTGCGACTCTCAGACAACGAGCCCTGGTGCTTTGCTTGTGACCCCTGGGTCAGAACGCAAGTAAGAGTATTTGCCTTACTAATATGCAGGATTTTGCCTTCCTTGCTGTAAATGACAATGTCACTTTGGATGCCCTGAAACTTGGGGGATGCGATCTAGGCCACCATAAGTGGGGCGCACACAGCGTCACTTTTCTTGCACCCCTTAGCGCCCCCCCCCTAATTGCACCATGTGGCCGTAGTTAGGGGACAAGCATCAGAATTGTTTATGCTAGACCGGCGCTTTGCAGGATTAGCGTAAAAAATATTGACGCTAATCCTGCAAAGCTCCCAGAGGCCCATTGAAACCAATGAGAGCCTCCTTTTAACGCCTGCTCTGTGCAGATGGTAAAAAGTGCTGAAAAAATGACGCTAAGAAATCTCTGAGATTTCTTTGTGCCATTTTTCTGGCTCCCCTAACGGGGGCGCCCCTTTTGCATACATTCTACCTGGCGCAGGCATGATGTAGCTCAAAGGGTTACAAAGTGGCACAATGCATGCGTTGCAAAACTTTGTAAAGATGGCGCAACGTTTTTTGGCTTCTAACGCCACATTAGTGTAACAAATGTTGCTAATGTGGTGTTCGAATGGCGCTAGGGGCTGTTAAATATGCCCCTTGATTTTTTAAGTGAATATATATACATATACATATATATATATATCTACTCCCTGTGGCACATGGTTGCTGGGGACACTCACTGTACTTATCTCTGGTGTTTCCATCTACCCACAGACCCTAGCTAACTACCATACTTACCTTGGTTGGGTTCACTATTTCGTATTCCACTTTCTTACATGGTTTGCCCCTCCTCCCCATCGGGATCTTTATATTTTTTGCTATTTCTGCTGGTTATTTTTTGTATAGATTGTGTGTAGATATTTCCAAAGGGAGATATACCAATGCTAGTCCAGTAGTAGTGCTGTAATAAATTATCCTTTATATTTGCAACACTTGTGTGGTTCTTTCTTGAGAGTGAGTTGCTGTTTGATTATTGTGGTATTGCAAGTGCTTCACAATCCTCCTGGACCTATTCACTATCACTAAGGGTTTCCTGGACTCAGTATAGGGTGCTACACTATAAACTAAGCCAGCCTCCTACAACACACTCAGTGAATAAATCTGTGGCCAATTTAGAAAAATTACATTGGCTTTTATATATGCTTGGAACCAAAGAACATCGTTATAAGGTAAGATCGTTCTGAAGTGAAAATACTTTTCTGTTTCAAAAATCGACAAACTGCAATTTTCAGAATCTTTCAATGTTAACCTATGGGAGGAAAACACAAATTCAGTTTTGCAGGTAAGTACAAAACTTACAAATCCAGTCTCCAGAGTTTTAGGCCAGCACTAGGCAAGGTTCAGATATACAACAAGATTGCATCTTCAGCGGCACAGGGGCGGCTGGGTGCAGAGGTCAAATCCAGAGTCGGGTGCCCAATGTTAACCAATAGAGACTGGGGGGAGTCGAAGATACGCTGCTCACAAGTGAGTAAAGCAGTGCTGGGGGTGATCTCCTGGGGTTAATGTAAGCACAAAGGAGGCCACAAGGTAGCACCAAACTTACACCCTCAGCAGCACGGGGCAGCCGGGGGCAGAGTGCCAACACAGGGTCGGGCTCCCAATGTTAACCAATGGGGAAGATCAGTTTTGGAAAATGGTTGCAGGATTGGGCCAGGAAGTTGGACGAAGATAACTCCCAGTTGCCCAGGTAAGTTTTGAGGTTGGAGGACTCAGGGACACCATTGGTCCAACTCTCCAAAGTCCAGGGGCACCTGATGCTGGGGTGTCTTTTGGTGTTGGAAATCAGCTTACCGGGTGGTTGCGGTCTGAGGAGTCTACAGATTGACGTTTCAGGCTTGGAGGCAGAGTATGGCAGGGACCAACCCATGGTGGGCTCAGGCTCAGAATAGCTGGGGAACCTTCAAAGGACCAGAGGTCCACTTTGACTCGGGCGTGGGCATTGTGTGCAGAGGTTGGTCCAGGTGCCGTTTTTGCGGGTCTTCAGGGCTGTGGTCTTTGTCTTTAAAGGTGGTCCACTATCCACAGGAGATCTTGGTCTTTATCGAAGGCAGGCAGTTATCCCAAGGCTTAGGAGGTTGCTGGCTGCAGGACTGGTCAACTTTTGTTGCAGGTTCTTCTAGGGCTGCAGACAGGCCAGTAGGGATGGGACCCAGTCACTTGCTGTCTGTTGTCTTCTCTGCTGTTGCAGCGCTGTAGTGTCTGGCTCTTCTTAGGCCATCAGGCATCTGAGCTCTTGGGTTCAGGGGTACCCCTAAATGATGAATTTAGGGGTGTTATAGGGAGTGCCAGGTAGTAGCCAATGGGCGACTCAACTTTAGGGTGATTACACCCTTCCTATGACCACTTCCTTTTGGAAGTGAGCATAGCCCTGACCCTATTGGCCTAATTCCTTCCATTCAAGAAGGAGGAATCTGAAAGGTAGTGTCTACTTCAGCTCGTTCACCTTAGTGGTGGGACTGGCATGTAGTGGGCACTCCTCCTAACCTGCCTAATTTTCCCACTAGTCCTTCAGCGAAAAGTGGGATCAGGAACTGGGGGTCAGCCTTCTCTACCACTTAGAGAGGCCTGGGTTGCATTTCAAAGGAGGCAAGGCCTTTGAAGCTCCCCACCCTGGAATGTCCATCCTGCCTGGATGAAGTGTTATCACCTCTGCCCAGAGCAGGCCTATGTTGTGTGCCCTTGAGAGCATTGGCTCTCACCTCAGGGGGCCAGAACACTGTCTATGGTGGCTGCACCGGTTTGCAAGCCTTGGAAAGCTTCAGTGCTGCTTATCTAGATGATATAGCTGTCTTTAGCTCTACCTGGAAGTATCACCTGGTCTACACTGGGACTGTGCTGGAGACCGTATAAAAGGCAGGCCTTGCTATCAAGGCATCTAAGCGCCAGATGGGGCAGGGAAAAGTGGTTTATTTGGGCCATCTGGTGGGTGGAGGCCAAATTCAGCCACTAAAAGAGAAAATCCAAACCATCAAGGATAGGGTTGCCTCTAAAAGTCAAACCCAAGTCAGAGCCTTCTTAGGCCTGACTGGGTACCACAGAAGCTTCTTAAAAGGGTATGGCTCCATTGTAGCCCCCTTAAATGACCTCACATCCAGAAGGATGCCCAAGAAAGTCTTACGGACAGCTAGCTGCCAGAAAGCCTTTGATGATCTTAAGCAGGCCACATGTTCTGCTCCCATTCTAAGAAGCCCTGACTATTCATCAAAACAATTCACTGTCCAGACAGATGCTTCTGATGAAGGGATAGGGGCAGTACTTTCTCAACTTAATGAAGAGGACCCGGATCAACCTGTTGCTTTTATAAGCAGAGAAAATTGTTGGTCTGCCATAGAGAGGGAGGCCTTTGCTGTGGTTTGTGCTTTGAAGAAGCTGAGAACATATCTGATTGGCACTCACTTCCTTGTTCAAACAGACCACAAGCCCCTCCTATGGCTTAAGGAAATGAAAAGTGAGAATCCCAAATTGTTGAGGTGGTCCATCTCCCTACAGGGAATTGACTACACAGCACCCTTTCACTATAGGTCACTGCACCAGGTCCCTGTAAGTCACCCCTATATTAGGCCCTTTCATCTCTAAGGGCAGGGTGTAGGTCCCTCTGTGTGTGGGCACCCCTGCATGAGCAGAGGTGCCCCCACCAATTCCAGTTGCAATTCCCTGGACCAGAGGTAGGAGACAAACCTTGGTTGTGGCTGGTTTATGCTTTATTATACTGTGTTCTTGACAGAGGTGAGTCCTCAACAGTTTCCTAAGCTGGAGCAGCATTGAGGCAGGCCCTGGTGGATAAGGGGAAGGAGTTTTAAATTGTGGGTGCATAGATGGAAAGGGTCAGCTGCCTCTTTTTTTTTTACAACCCTTAGTCTGCAGTCTGTCCTGACTGCGATGTGCCAAGAATGATGGTGGGAGCTGGCAAGGGAAGTCAGTGGAACTCCATCAGGGTGGGGCTGTTGTGATCTTTTTCTTCTGACCCTGGATGAAAAGTGCTGCAGCACGTAGGACACCCAAGGGATGGGAGTCCGAGAGGACATGGAGAGGGGCATTACCACCACCCAAATGGGAGAATACAGGGGCTCAAATAGCAGCTCTAAAGTCATTTTAAGGAACAAATGGTTTGACTTTCTTTAGTTCAGAGAGCATTTGTACCAGGCCATGTTTGTTGTTTTGGTAATGTGTTCCTTGAGGTTGAGGTTGGTGTGCAGGGTGAATCGAAGTTACTCAGCATTGTGTGAAAGTGAGAGTTCGAAGTTTTTAAAGTTCATGTCACTGAGCCATGTTTGCACTGTGTCTCACTTGTTTTTCATTAAACTTTTCTGACTCTCAAACTTTAAATCCACCATCTGCAGGACTGGTGTCTTCTCAGTTCTCAGATGATGCCTGTGATATTGTGCTGGTGCCAGTGCAGACTCTGACATGAAGCCTCTTCTACCCACAGGCACTTGAGGCTGGTGCCTGCAGCTCTGGCCATCCTCCTGGTGCCGCCTGCGTCATGCCTTTCACCAGCCCCTTGTCGCCTGGGCAGCATCAACGTCCTGACCAATTACTTTAAGGATGGAGACCTGATCCTGGGAGGAGCTCTGCGAGTGTACTCGGCAGCCCAATATTACAATGATTTCAAAACGCTGCGGGGGTACATCGAGTGCTCCAGGTAAGAGCTTGGTTTTCATGGTGCTCACAGTATCTTGACAGCTTCTTGCTTGTTTCCATTTGATGTCTTCTTCATTCACAGAAATGTAACTGGAAGCATCTCAGTTGTTGTAGAAGCAAAGAGCTTGTCTTCAGCTTTCACTGAGATCCCCTGGCACTGACTTGTCACATTGGCTCATTCAGGGAACACTCAGGGCCCAACCAGTGCTGGGACTTGAAAGTGTATGTTCTATGCTGTGACACTTTCAGAAAAGTTTTAAAACATTGTTGACATTTCTCAGTTAGGCCATGCTGACTGCATGGCACCCCCCAGTATGGGCTGTGTGTCGAGGGCACAGGGATGACTCATGCTTTGATTTGGGAGAGTAAATAGGAAGCATGGCATAGTCCTTGTAGCCCTTATTATAGGGGCTCTACCCGTATAGTAATGAATCTCAAGCCACCTCAACCATGCTTTCTAATGCTTACCTAATTCCTTACCAGTCCTATGGGACGTACTCAGACCACATGACTCTACATATGTCACACTGAAAAAAACACAGGTTACTGGGTCATTATAGTTAGGAAATAAAATTTAAAAAATCTTAGAAATTCACTAAAGAAAGAAGTCCATGGCCTGCCTGTCGCAGGGAGGAGGAGCACTGAGTGGAGAACTGGGCCAAAGATGTCAAACTTGGACTTAATTGTGCAGGTAGATGCTTTGCTTTTCAGAAAAGGGTGTGACAAGATTGATTATTTCGCTTCCCAAAGACAGCGACCAATCAGCATCATGCAGGATGTTAACTGAAGTTCCCAATCCAAGATCAAGTGGGAAATGTTGCTGTGAGGTTAATGCCTGGTGGAGCAACAATTAAGGAGGCTTACACAGGAGTACGGTCACAACTCATTCAATCACTTATTCTTCGTTGCTTACACTTTTGTCCCACGCTTTTGCTTTTCCCGTTTCTGCTACTGGATTTTTCCTTTAGGTTTTTGCCAGGCTCTTTTCTCTTCCATGGTGGGAGGAGTTTGATGCTTAGCTAATCTCTTTACCAGTGATCTTCATCTTCAGGACTTAAAAGATTGTCAACAAGGCCTTACCCCCAACTAAGGCCAGATTTACAAAGATGCTCGGCAATGCCGTGCAGCGCCTACTTCTCCTAATCTGTAGCTCACTTTACACTGAGACCATGTAGGTTAGAAGTAAATCAAGGGTAAGGGGAAAGGGGCAAGTGAGAGGAAGAGAGACACTGAATATCATCGCCCTGCCTGGATGAGAAGGAGGGCTTGATCTGCAGGTGCATTGACAGATGAAGGTAAGAGAGGACTTTTTCTATGGCGATGGTATCAAGCATGGATGGCTTTTAGCGTATGGTGTCATATCTGATATACTTGCTGATGATTTCTTTTTTTCCCACTCTCTATTCTGGAATGAAACTTGATATTTGTTCTGGGCTGTAATATAATTATAAATGACATACTAATTGTGAACAACACTCTGAGTTATTATATGTTGCTTGCTAAAAGAAGACACCTTCATTACTGTGCAAATGCCTTTTGTGGTTCTAAAGATGCTCATAGCAACACTTGTAATCGTAATATAAAAACATTCATTAAAGCCACATGGATCTTACGAGAAATCAGGTTATTGGTTGAGGGAGGAGGCTTCACTCAGGCAACAATCACAATTCTTGTAAGGGTGAACCACAATAAGTCTACATTAACCTTGGCTTAACTCTGTGGTAGCTTGGCAGTAGACACTCCGACGTAACTTAGAGGCAAAGTGTAGAGTATTTAAGCAGAACACAAACAGTAATAAAGTGAAGACACAACAGAAGAAAACCCTAAAACACTTTAGAACAACAGAGAAAATGTTATTAAATAAAATGGTACAAGGAGGAAAAAACCCAATCAGTAGAACAGGAGATATTGAATGTCAAAGTCTTAGGTTAGTGTAATGCCTAAAGGCACAAAGCATCACTCATGATCATCTAGTCGTGCTGGTCCAGAAGAAAGTCACAAGTTTAGGCGGACCTCAATAGTGCACGGTGTTCATACCACGTTAATTCCATTGAAAAAGCTGCCTTTTCAGACTTCGGCATGAAGAGTTCAGTTGCGAGTGGTGGAAGTGGCCACAAAAAGTGAGAGTGTTGTGGATGGTCGTCACTGTGGCAGTAAGAGCAGGCCTGACGTCCCACCAGTCGTCACTGTAGCACAAAGATTTGGTCATGCTTCGCAGACAGTTTCTGCTGGAGCTTAAATTAGAAGTTGTCGCTGCTGTAGTGCAAAGTGTAGATCTTATGAGTGGTCATTGCGAGCGTCCGAATCTCTGGGGAACAAGACAGTTCTTGTAAAGTCTGCAGGTCCAGGAGTGTACTGAAGAGTTGTTCTGGGGGGTCTGATATTTATCCCTGGTGCTACTCTTTGAAGTAGGGGTATTCCCTATACCACCCCACATCTGATCCCGGAATGTTTTTCCCTTCTACTGTCAAGGCTCCAAGAAGTCGGTGGTGGCAAAAGACTAGTGTCAGTGTGTTTCTTGAGGCAAGCCCTTTGAAATGCAAGTGGGGCAGGGAGCAGCTCCATCACAACCACCTTTGCAGAATGGCCCATACCACCAACACCTAGTCCCCTTTTGTGTCACTGTCTGGTAAAAATACACAAAGCCCAACAACAGAGCTATTCACATTGATATGACCCAGGACATCAATGGATAGGAGAGGAACATGTCAACTTTCTAAAAGAGGCATTTTCAGAACTGTGACTTAAAATCAGATTTTACTCGAAGTGGATTTTACATTAGAATGTTTTTGAGTCTAAACAGCATACCTCTATCTTCTCCCAGTGAATTGTTATCACTTATTAAGTGCAATTGGGTAATACAGTTACATTTACAATAGGAAAGATATGCCTTACAGTAGTGAAAAAGGACTCTAGTAGTTTGTCCCCACCAGGACAAGTAAAACTTAACTAAAGATGTCCTACGTTTTAAGTACAAGGCAACCTGTCCCTCAAGCCTTTAAGACCTACCCTAGAGGTGACATATGGATTAAAAAGAAAGGTTTAGGCCTGGCAATAGGTTTATTTTGCCAGGTCAAAATGGCAGATTAAAACTGCACATGAACTGCAATGGCAGGCCTGAAACATGTTTTAAAAGATTATGTCAGAGGGCACACAATACGTGCTGCAGGTCCAGTAGTAGCTTTAATGCAGAGGCCCTGGGCACGTGTAATACCATTCACTAGTGAGTTAGATGTGAATTAAATGTACCAATCAGGTTTTAGCCGATCTTACCATGTTTGAAGGACCTGCAAGGAAGCTCTCAAGAGAAAAGGCACTGTGATAGCCACGGCACTGAAAAATATAAGGAACAAAATCGTGGACCCAGGTCTCTCTCCACTGATTCAAGTGATACAGGCGAAACAGTTACCTATGGAAGCGAGTCTATTGGGGGGGAGATGCAGTCATATTAGATAATATAATAACAGGTGATTTAGGAATTATTTTTAATTTACCCAAATATACCTCACCGGCTCACTTCAGGCTAGACTTTGGTCTACAGAGGCAAGTGCTGGCTCACCGGGGAGCTTATGTCAAACTCTGGCCTAAGATCAAGGGAGTAGAGCCAGGGAATCTAAATGCCCATCTATGGAACCAACTGTCGACTAGGGTGGAAAGTGCGGCAAGAACCAATCTACAAGACTTCATTGATCAACTAGCTCTACGCGGGCTCTGAGAGGCCTCAGCGTCTCGTGATAGCTTCAAAGAGTTAGTTAACAGGACCATTAAAAGAATCTCTTTGGTAGAGGATCAAGCAAGGCTTGCAGATGGGGCTTATGGTTGGATGACCTCACAAAGCTACACCAAGGAGCCACCTCAGGTATACCTAGGTACTGGCTTCACGAGGACCACTAAGGTACCGCCCTAGTATTTTACCATCAGCCTTCCACCTACCACCATGGGCGCGTCCTTTGCTACCTAACAGCTGCCGTCTGCGCGGAGAAGGGAGAGAATATATTGTCCATCGGCTATGCATATCTAAGGAACTGAAGAGTAATGACCGAGTACTGCCAAGGCACTTTAGACCTCAGAGGAATACAGATATGCAGGCACCGAGTAAGATTCCTGTCTATTGCTGAACAAAGATTTACCAGTAAGGATGCATGCGGAAAGTAAACGTAGAAAACTGAGGGAGTGTTTTAGTTTTAGGCGAGAACATGTTACTGCATTTGGCACTCTATGCTCTTGCACAGTTGGTTTTAGCTTAACAGCTCAAGCGCACCAATGATGATTTTATGGTTCATCGAATTTCTATCTTCACCATTTGTAGGATATGTGATTTTAAAATGTAAATGAAAATGTCCTGATTTACATTTTTCATCAAATAAAGATGACTTACTTATTGCCATGTTTCAAGGCGAGAGTTCAAACACTTTAGCAGTGGTTAGCAGTGGTAAAGTGCGCAGCGTCCTAATGAAAATAAAATAAATTCAGCAACAGAAGCAACAAAATTTGGACCAAGTCCAACATTTTTCCTACAAACTTCACCCATCGTGATCGTGTTGTAATCAGGACTGTGATATCATATTTGTTCAAAGAACAATAAGTAGTTTATCTCTGATGTTACTCCACTGCCTTCCCCTGTAGAAACAAAATAAATCAATATTGACCCTCAACTCTAATGTATGCTTTCTTGTTGAATAAATAAATGCACAATACAAGATCAGTATCCTAATGGAAGACTCCTTGTGAACAAAAAACAGAGTGAAAAGTGCAAGTTCAAATGCCTGATGGAAGGGTCCTAGTGAAAATGAACAAAGTGCAGAACGAGCACAAGTACATAAAGTGCTGAACCTGAGTTGATGATGCTAATGGATCAGTCTTAGGGAGGTCAACAAGTGCAGATGTACCTGCTCAAAAGAATGTTGTGTGAAAAGACTCCTCTGTTTGCAAGATGTCTTCATCGACTGCTGAGTCTACACAGAGATCCCTGTCCACTATGTGTAGCGGTGGGTCACCAAGGATGCTATGGTCTATCAAGAACATAACATTCTAAGCATTCAAGATGGCTGCCTCCATCTGTTGCATCTTCTGCAACCGTGGGGCATGTAGTCCTTCTCAACTCTATTCAGGTGTCTGGCGTACCACGCCCCGTGAGGTGGATGCTTCAGAACAGCCCGCCACCACTCCGTGTGCCGCTCTTTCCCCTTTGTCACGAAGACATGCATCTCCAGGCAGTTGGGGGTAGCATATCATGAGAGACTTCAAGCACTGGTGAGCGATTCTCACACCACATCCTGAGTCTTTGCTCATAAGCACCATATTTCATTTTTCACTGGATAAACTACTTGTGACTGTTGACACACCAAATTAAAAACTAAGTAAACTCTATCAGAACTGAACTTTCAAGGGCATGATAGCTGACAAGTGGGTAACTAGAAAATGTACATACCCCCCACTCTGAACCAAAGCTGTGATGGTACCAAGCAGGCAATGCATAGAAGAGCTCTCTTGTCACTTCCTTCATTTCACCCTTCATCCACCTGCTGATCTCCACCATTCTGTCATCCATTCACTCTTTTACCCATCATTCAATCTTTCACCATTCCACCCATCCATTGGTGGTTCATCCATCTATCCATGTATTCACACATCCATCATCTAGGCATGCTTCCATCCATACACACTTCCACCCATACATCTAACATTTGACTTACCCATTTAGCAATATGGCCTTTCAGCAATCAATTGTTCCCTCCATTATTTCATCCATCATCCATCCTTCCTCTCAAATTTCCATTTACTTTACCATCCATGCTCACCATAAAATCACCATGAAAACACAAATTGTTAGAAATGGGGTCTCTGGTTGGCTGTCAGTATGTACTCTGTCCAAGCAGGGACCCTCAGTCTAGTCATGGTAAAGGAGATACGCACTTGGATAACCCCTGATCACCTCCTTGGTAGCTTGGCACAAGCAGTCAGGCTTATCTCAAAATCACTGTGTAAATTATTTATACCAACACACACAGTAATACAGTGGAAACACTGCAAAATGGACACCACACCAATTTAGAAAAATAGGTAATAGTTATCTAAATCAAACAAGAACAAAACTGCAAAAATTCAACATACACATGTCAAGATATGAATTTTCAAAAGAATCGGGGGCATATGTATACTTTGTTTGCGCCAAATTTGCATAATTTTTTTAACACAACTTCGGCGCAAACTTAACTCCATATTTATGTTTTGACGCTAGACACGTTTAGCGTCAACATATTGGAGTTAGCACCATTTTTTGGATGCGTGCACCTACCTTGCGTCAATGAGATGCAAGATAGGCATTCCCATATGAAAAATGATGCTAACCCTATAGCCCCATATTTATCCCCCGTGCTAAAATGACACACGGTTTGGAGGAGGGGGTCAATAATGGTGTAAAGCTTGCTTTCCACCATTATGTAACACATGGGTCAGACCAGACATTACGGGACATGTGGACCCATTTCCATGGTGAAACACCATGGAATAGGCCCACAGGTGCCCACTCCAAGCCCCAGGGACATCCCCGCCCACATCAGAGAATGGGGACACAATCCCAGGTAAGTAGAGTATGTATAGGTAAGTATTAAAAAAAATGTAAGTGCCATTGGGGGCCCTGACATGGCCCCCCCTGCATTGCACTGGGTGCAATGGCCATGCCCGGGGGACCCTGGTCCCCTGTGCTGGCCATCGGGTGGTGGGCATGACACCTGTCTTTTATAATACAGGAGTCATGTGGTATAGATGGTTTTGCATCAAGTAATGATGCTAGGGTGGTTAGAGGCAATGTTTTTGCCTCTAACCAGCCTAGTGTCATTTTTTGAGGCAAAACCCTCTTCCCCAGTACCACCACCCCCACCCGACTAACATAATGTTTTCTGACGCTAGCCCTCCCTGAGCGCCGGCTTGCAGGGTTCCATAAATTTGGTGCCCAGCTGGCACTTGGAATGAAGCAAGCTGGAACTATACTTTTTGCCGCAAAACTGCATTTGCACAGTTTTGTGCAAAAAGTATGAATATGGGCCTAAGAGTCTTACTCCATAGAAAACAATGGAAATGTTGATTTTACACAAAGTAACGTTTGCGTAAAAAATAAAGCTGCACGGGTGAGCGTGCGTCGGAAAAGTCTGAGATGCGTCGATTACTTACTCACTGGTGAGGCTGTGCATCGTCTCTTTTCCAGTAGGGTAGGCAATGCGTTGTTTCCCCCCCTCGCAAGAGAGCGTTGAGTCGCTTTCCTGACAGGGCACCACGGATCCACGTAGGTTCACGATGACTTTGACGTCCAGGGATGATGTGTGAGAAATCTGGGCGCACGGTGTTAGAAAACCACGCTGTATGCGGTTTACGTCGTTATCAGCAGCCACAAGCGGGTGTTGTGTTGTTTATCCAGCCGCGATGAATTGATTTCCCAGCCGCGATGCAGGTGGAGCGTCGATTATCAGCTGCGTTACAGATGGTGGGTCAAAAACTTCCCTGCACTGCATTCTGTGGATGGATTTCAGCTCTTTTTGTGCCAACTTCACCTTTCAAGGGCCCAGGGACTGGATAAGGCACCACTTGGCAGGGCGGGAGTCCCAGCAGAGAGTCCAGGTGATGGCAGAGGAAGTCTTTGATGGCCCTGAGACTTCAAAAGAGGAGGAAAGCTGAGTTTAAGCACTCAGAGATTCTTCTTCAAGCAGGAATGCACAACAAAGTCCAGTCTTTGTCTCATTTCACAGGCAGAAGCAACAACTGCAGTATAGCCCAACAAAGCACAGTCACAGGCAGGGGAAGCACTTCTTCTCAGCTCTTCAGCTCTTCTCCTTAGCAGAAGTTCCGATTGGTTCCAGAAATGATCTAAAGTCTGGGTTTTTGCGTCCACTACTTAGACCCCTTTCTGCCTTTGAAGTTGCCCAACTTCAAAGGAAAGTCTCTGTTGCTCACGAGATCTTGCCTTGCCCAGGCCTGGCCCCAGACACACACCAGGGGGTTGGAGACTGCATTGTGTTAGGGCAGGCACAGCCCATTCAGGTGTAAGTGACCACTCCTCCCTCCACTCCAGCTCAGATGGCTCGTCGGGATATGTAGGCTACACCCCAGCTTCCTTTGTGTCACTGTCTAGAGGAGATTCATAAACAGCCCAACTGTCAGTCTGACCCAGACAGGGAATCTACAATTAGGCAGAGTCACAGAATGGTTAAAGCAAGAAAATGCCTACTTTCTAAAAGTGCTAAAAAAGAACAGATGATGGACGGAATGCTGAACTGGGTTTAATCCATCATTTTTTTGCTCCCCACGCCACCCCAGTTTGGACCCAACCATATGCAAATCAGTCTTGACTCTGTTCCCAATTGGAACAGTCCAGACCGGACTGCCAAGCCAGGGTCTTCCTGGAGCAACGCCATTCTGAAGCACCATGCGGGTGCCGTATTTATTGAATGACGTTAGCCGGCGTTAGCCGCCGGCGCCGTCTGGTGTGCATTAAAAAAAACGGCGTACACCAGGAAGCGCCGGCGTAGGGGGATATGGGGCTCGGGCGTCAAGAAATGGGGCAAGTCAGGTTGAGGCAATTTTTTCGCCTCAACCCGATTTGCGCCATTTTTTTTCACTCCCAACCCCCATAGAAATGACTCCTGTCTTAGCAAAGACAAGAGTCATGCCCCCTTGCCCAATGGCCATGCCCAGGGGACTTCTGTCCCCTGGGCATGGTCATTGGGCATAGTGGCATGTAGGGGGGCACAAATCAGGCCCCCCTATGCCACAAATTTTTTTTACAAAAAACACTTACCTGAACTTACCTTAATGTCCCTGGGATGGGTCCCTCCAGCCTTGGGTGTCCTCCTGAGGTGGGCAAGGGTGACAGGGGGTGTCCCTGGGGGCATGGGAGGGCACCTCTGGGCTCCTTCAGAGCCCACAGGTCCCTTAACGCCTGCCTTTTGCAGGCGCTAAAAAACGGCGCAAAAGCGGCCGTACGTCATTTTTTTTTACCCTCCCGGGCGTGAATTTTGCCCGAGAGTATAAATCCGACGCACATGCCTCGGAGTCGATTTTTTAGACGGGAACGCCTACCTTGCATATAATTAACGCAAAGTAGGTGTACACGCTAAAAAATGACGCAAACTCCATGGACTTTGGCGCTAGACGCGTCTAACGCCAAAGTATAAATATGGAGTTAGTTTTGCGTCGGAATTGCGTCAAAAAAAGACGCAATTCCGGCCCAAACGGAGTATAAATATGCCCCTCAATTTCAATAAATATATTACTAAACCAGATTGTGGTAAGATATTGTCATCTGCACACAGTAATTTTCCAAGAAAGGTTAAAAAACCTCTCCACTAACTTGCAGCTTTACTGATAAAACTATATAGGCCCTGTAGGAGGCTGGACTGGCTTGTAGTGAGTACCAAGGGGTACTTACACCTTGCACCTGTCCCAGGTATCCCTTATTAGTGCAGAGGGGTGTCTAGCAGCTTAGGCTGATAGAAAATGGTAGCTTAGCAGAGCAGCTTAGGCTGAACTAGGAGGCAAGTGAAGCTCCTACAGTACCACTAGTGTCACTAATACAATATCATAAGAAAACACAATACACAGATATATTAAAAATAAAGGAACTTTATTTTTATGACAATATGCCAAAGTATCTCAGTGAGTACCCTCAGTATGAGGATAGCAAATATACACAAGATATATGTACACAATACCAACATATGCAGTAATAGCAATAGAAAACTGTGCAAACAATGTATAGTCACAATAGAATGCAATGGGGGCACATTGGGATAGGGGCAACAAAAACCATATACTCTAGAAGTGGAATGCGAACCACGAATGGACCCCAAACCTATTTGACCTTGTAGAGGGTCGCTGGGACTGTAAGAAAACAGTGAGGGTTAGAAAAATAGCCCACCCCAAGACCCTGAAAAGTGGGTGCAAAGTGCACCTAAGTTCCCCAGAGAGCACAGAAGTCGTGATAGGAGAATTCTGCAAGAAAGACCAACACCAGCAATGCAACAACGATGGATTTCAAGACGAGAGTACCTGTGGAACAAGGGGACCAAGTCCAAGAGTCACAATCAAGTCGGAAGGGGGCAGATGCCCAGGAAATGCCAGCTGTGGGTGCAAAGAAGCTGCCACCGGATTGTAGAAGCTGAGGATTCTGCAAGAACGACAAGGGCTAGAAACTTCCCCTTTGGAGGATGAATGTCCCACGTTGTGAAGCGTCGTGCAGAGGTATTTTCATGCAGTAAGACTGCCAACAAGCCTTGCTAGCTGCAAGGGACGCGGTTAGGGTTTTTGGATGCTGCTGTGGCCCAGGAGGGACCAGGATGTCGCCAATTGCGTGAGGACACAGAGGGGGCGTCCAGCAAGACAAAGAGCCCACTCAGAAGCAAGCAGCACCCGCAGAAGTGCCGGAACAGGCACTATGAACTGGAGTGAACCGGAGCTCACCCGAAGTCACGAAAGAGGGTCCCACGACGCCGGAGGACAACTCAGGAGGTCGTGCACTGCAGGTTAGAGTGCCGGGGACCCAGGCTTGGCTGTGCACAAAGGAAATCCTGGAAGAGTGCACATGAGCCGGAGCAGCTGCAAAAAACGTGGTTCCCAGCAATGCAGTCAAGCGTGGGGAGGCAAGGACTTACCGCCACCAAACTTGGACTGAAGAGTCACTGGACTGTGGGAGTCACTTGGACAGAGTTGCTGAGTTCAAGGGACCTCGCTCGTCGTGCTGAGAGGAGACCCAGAGGACCGGTGAAGCAGTTCTTTGGTGCCTGCGGTTGCAGGGGGAAGATTCCGTCGACCCACTGGAGATTTCTTCGGAGCTTCTAGTGCAGAGAGGAGGCAGACTACCCCCACAGCATGCACCACCAGGAAAACAGTCGAGAAGGCGGCAGGATCAGCGTTACAAGGTCACAGTAGTCGTCTTTGCTACTTTGTTGCAATTTTGCAGGCTTCCAGCGCCGTCAGCAGTCGATTCCTTGGCAGAAGGTGAAGAGAGAGATGCAGAGGAACTCTGATGAGCTCTTGCATTCATTATCTCAGGAATTCCCCAAAGCAGAGACCCTAAATAGCCAGAAAATTGAGGTTTGGCTACCTAGGTGAGAGGATAGGCTAGCAACACAGGTAAGAGCCTATCAGAAGGAGTCTCTGACGTCACCTGCTGGCCCTGGCCACTCAGAGCAGTCCAGTGTGCCAGCAGCACCTCTGTTTCCAAGATGGCAGAGGTCTGGAGCACACTGGAGGAGCTCTTGGCACCTCCCAGGGGAGGTGCAGGTCAGGGGAGTGGTCACTCCCCTTTCCTTTGTCCAGTTTCGCGCCAGAGCAGGCTGGGGGATCCCTGAACCGGTGTAGACTGGCTTATGCAGAAATGGGCACCATCTGTGCCCATGAAAGCATTTCCAGAAGCTGGGGGAGGCTACTCCTCCCCTGCCTTAACACCTTTTTCCAAAGGGAGAGGTTGTAACACCCTCTCTCTGAGGAAGTCCTTTGTTCTGCCTTCCTGGGCCAATCCTGGCTGGACCCAGGAGGGCAGAAACCTGTCTGAGGGGTAGACAGCAGCAGCAGCTGCAGTGAAACCCCAGGAAAGGCAGTTTGGCAGTACCCGAGTCTGTGCTAGACACCCGGGGAATCATGGGATTGTCTCCCCAATACCAGGATGGTACCGGGGGCAATTCCATGATCTTAGACATGTTACATGGCCATGTTCGGAGTTACCATTGTGAAGCTACACATAGGTAGTGACCTATGTTTAGTGCACGCGTGTAATGGTGTCCCCGCACTCACAAAGTCCGGGGAATTTGCCCTGAACAATGTGGGGGCACCTTGGCTAGTGCCAGGGTGCCCACACACTAAGTAACTTTGCACCCAACCTTCACCAGGTGAAGGTTAGACGTATAGGTGACTTATAAGTTACTTAAGTGCAGTGGTAAATGGCTATGAAATAACGTGGACGTTATTTCACTCAGGCTGCAGTGGCAGGCCTGTGTAAGAATTGTCAGAGCTCCCTATGGGTGGCAAAAGAAATGCTGCAGCCCATAGGGATCTCCTGGAACCCTAATACCCTGGGTACCTCAGTACCATATACTAGGGAATTATAAGGGTGTTCCAGTATGCCAATGTAAATTGGTAAAATTGGTCACTAGCCTGTTAGTGACAATTTGGAAAGAAATGAGAGAGCATAACCACTGAGGTTCTGGTTAGCAGAGCCTCAGTGAGACAGTTAGGCATCACACAGGGAACACATACATATAGGTCACATACTTATGAGCACTGGGGTCCTGATTAGCAGGGTCCCAGTGACACATAACAAACATACTGAAAACATAGGGTTTTCACTATGAGCACCGGGCCCTGGATAGCAGGATCCCAGTGAGACAGTGAAAACACCCTGACATACACTCACAAACAGGCCAAAAGTGGGGGTAACAAGGCTAGAAAGAGGCTACTTTCTCACACAACCCCCCCGAACAAAGGACAATAAGGCTAACCTTGGCCAGTTTAGACTTTATTGGCTAAGTGGCGATAAGTAGAGAGTAGCTCTGCAATAGAATGGTTACACCCTTTATCATCCACTATATGGTTACTTCCCTGTGGGGATGTAAACCACCCTGTTTGAAGTTTTTTAGCTAAGCAACAATGTGAAGATATATTTTCAGAGTTTCTATCAGTAAGTTTTAGTTTAGAGCAGTGGGAATTGTCCACTGAACCTATTTGTAGTGATGAAAATGCCAGACAGGGATGCTGCCTCAGTAAAGCCATAGCTGGCCAAAAACTTTGTCCATTTGGCTGGAAGAGAGAACAGGGATGCTGTTTCTCTCTAGTTGGAACAGGGCAGGGATGCTGTCCTATGAGCTCCACACTAGGGCAGGGATGCTGTCCTAAGTGTTGTGAGGCAGTGCAGGGTTTCTGCACTAAAGTTTATCTGGGAGGGTTGGAGGGATGCTCCATGTTAACTAAAATGGTGCTCTTTTCCTCACCAATGTTAGTTATCCCACAGAGAGCTACTTCCACCTCAGGGAGTACAGCTATGCCAGCTGATGATTCCCTTGGAACAGGGGCCACCCCAGGGGAGGTTTCTCCCACCACAGGAATGGTATCCTGAATGGCAGGGTGTTTATGGGATACTGTGATACCCTTTTTACCTGTTGATGGAGAGGGATCCTGAGTTTTCAGGCCTTCTCTCCTTTGCTTTTTCATTTCAGTAGAAATGAGAGGGAACAATTCCTCTGGGATGCCCAGCATGGCTGCATGGGCATAAAACTCTACATCAGCCAACCTGAGGCCTCTAGGTCATTACCTAAGAGACAATCTACAGGTAAGCTAGATGATACTACCACCTGCTTAGGGCCAGTAACTCCACCCCAACTAAACTGAATTATAGCAAAGGGAAGAAACTTAGTGGAGTTATGGACATCAATAATCTTATACTGTTGTCCAATGATGTGTTGTTCAGGATGCACTAGGTTTTCAGCCACCAAAGTGATACTGGCACCTGTGTCCCTGTAGGCCAAGGCCTCAACACCATTTATTGAAACTGTCTGCCTGTATTTATCCATTGTAAAGGGACAAGCAGCCAGTGTGGCAAGGCCAATGCCACTAGGTGTGACAGAAACTGTCTTGGGACTGACTACCCCAGTTTCCATGATGGACCCATAAGTGAACCCAACTACACCCTTAACTTGACTGTTTCCAGCAGTCCCACCACTAGTACCACTACTGCTAGGGGCACTAGAGCTTGATGTATTAGTGGTGGTAGGCTCAGGGGGTTTACTTGGACAGGACTTATCCCCTGGCCTATGGCCTCTGTTTTTACACACAAAGCACCAAGGCTTTTTAATGTGTGCAGGTTGTGAAGAAGAGGAAGAATTTGTTTTATCCCCACCCCCTGAAGAGTGTTTAAGATTTGAAGAAGGATCTTTGGTTTTACCCTTATCCCCATGCTTATCTTGAGATTTCTCACCATCTTTCTTCTTGCCATCCTTGTCACCACCTGTATGAACTTTCCTCTTCACTCTTGTTCTGACCCATTTGTCTGCCTTCTTTCCCAATTCTTGGGGAGACGTCAGATCTGATTCCACTAGATACTGGTGCAACAAATCAGACACACAATTATTAAGTATATGCTCTCTCAGGATTAAGTTATACAGGCTTTCATAGTCAGAAACTTTACTGCCATTTAACCACCCCTCCAAGGCCTTCACTGAATGGTCAACAAAGTCTACCCAGTCTTGTGAAGACTCCTTTTTGGTTTCTCTGAACTTCATCCTCTACTGTTCTGTGGTTAAGCCATAACCATCAAGGAGTGCATCCTTAAGAACTTTTTAAACTTTTTAAGAACTTTTTGAAAGTTTTTGAGGTACTTTTCAGCACGTAGCAAATGAGTAAGAGAGGAAAAGCAAAACCTTTTGGGTAATTGTACATACACTGAACTTGTTTTGTATATTTTTCTCTTATGAAAAGTACAATATGACAAAGTGGTAAGTAGTTGCAAGTACTTATCCCACCGCTGCCACCAATGTAGGAGGCTGGACTGGCTTGTAGTGAGTACCAAAGGGTACTTACACCTTGCACCAGGCCCAGGTATCCCTTATTAGTGTGGAGGGGAGTCTAGCAGCTTAGGTTGATAGAAAATGGTAGCTGAGCAGAGCAGCTTAGGCTGAACTAGGAGACGAGTGAAGCTTCTACAGTACCACTAGTGTCACTTGCACAATATCATAAGAAAACACAATACACAGATATACTAAAAATAAAGGTACTTTATTTTTATGACAATATGCCAAAGTATCTCAGTGAGTACCCTCAGTATGAGGATAGCAAATATACACAAGCTATATGTACACAATACCAAAATCTGCAGTAATAGCAATAGAAAACAGTGCAAACAATGTATAGTCACAATAGAATGCAATGGGGGGACATAGGGATAGGGGCAACACAAACCATATACTCTAGAAGTAGAATGCGAACCACGAATGGACCCCAAACCTATGTGACCTTATAGAGGGTCGCTGGGACTGTAAGAAAACAGTGAGGGTTAGAAAAATAGCCCACCCCAAGACCCTGAAAAGTGGGTGCAAAGTGCACCTAAGTTCCCCAGAGAGCACAGAAGTTGTGATAGGGGAATTCTGCAAGAAAGACCAACACCAGCAATGCAACAACAATGGATTTCCAGACGAAAGTACCTGTGGAACAAGGGGACCAAGTCCAAGAGTCACGATCAAGTCGGGAGTGGGCAGATGCCCAGGAAATGCCAGCTGTGGGTGCAAAGAAGCTGCCACCGGATTGTAGAAGCTGTGGATTCTGCAAGAACGACATGGGCTAGAAACTTCCCCTTTGGAGGATGGATGTCCTACGTCGTGAAGAGTCGTGCAGAGGTGTTTTCGTGCAGAAAGACCACCAACAAGCCTTGCTAGCTGCAAGGGTTGCAGTTAGGGTTTTTGGATGCTGCTGTGGCCCAGGAGGGACCAGGATGTCGCCAATTGCGTGAGGAGACAGAGGGGGCGTCCAGCAAGACAAAGAGCCCACTCAGAAGCAAGCAGCACCCGCAGAAGTGCCGGAACAGGCACTACAAAGTGGAGTGAACCGGAGCTCACCCGAAGTCACGAAAGAGGGTCCCACGACGCCAGAGGACAACTCAGGAGGTCCTGCACTGCAGGTTAGAGTGCCAGGGACCCAGGCTTTGCTGTGCACAAAGGAAATCCTGGAAGAGTGCACAGGAGCCGGAGCAGCTGCAAAACACGTGGTTCCCAGCAATGCAGTCTAGCGTGGGGAGGCAAGGACTTACTGCGACCACACTTGGAGTGAAGAGTCACTGGACTGTGGGAGTCCCTTGGACAGAGTTGCTGAGTTCAAGGGACCTCGCTCGTCGTGCTGAGAGGAGACCCAGAGGACCAGTGAAGCAGTTCTTTGGTGCCTGCGGTTGCAGGGGGAAGATTCCGTCGACCCACGGGAGATTTCTTGAGTGCTTCTAGTGCAGAGAGGAGGCAGACTACCCCCACAGCATGCACCACCAGGAAAACAGTCGAGAAGGCGGCAGGATCAGCGTTACAAGGTCGCAGTAGTCGTCTTTGCTACTTTGTTGCAGTTTTGCAGGCTTCCAGCGCAGTCAGCAGTCGATTCCTTGGCAGAAGGTGAAGAGAGAGATGCAGAGGAACTCTGATGAGCTCTTGCATTCGTTATTTAAAGAATTCCCCAAAGCAGAGACCCTAAATAGCCAGAAAAGGAGGTTTGGCTACCTAGGTGAGAGGATAGGTTAGCAACACAGGTAAGAGCCTATCAGAAGGAGTCTCTGACATCACCTGCTGGCCCTGGCCACTCAGAGCAGTCCAGTGTGCCAGCAGCACCTTTGTTTCCAAGATGGCAGAGGTCTGGAGCACACTGGAGGAGCTCTGGGCACCTCCCAGGGGAGGTGCAGGTCAGGGGAGTGGTCACTCCCCTTTCCTTTGTCCAGTTTCGCGCCAGAGCAGGGATGGGGGATCCCTGAACCAGTGTAGACTGGCTTATGCAGAAATGGGCACCATCTGTGCCCATGAAAGCATTTCCAGAGGCTGGGGGAAGCTACTCCTCCCCTGCCTTAACACCTTTTTCCAAAGGGAGAGGGTGTAACACCCTCTCTCTGAGGAGTCCTTTGTTCTGCCTTCCTGGGCCAAGCCTGGCTGGACCCCAGGAGGGCAGAAACCTGTCTGAGGGGTTGGCAGCAGCAGCAGCTGCAGTGAAACCCCAGGAAAGGCAGTTTGGCAGTACCCGGGTCTGTGCTAGAGACCCGGGGAATCATGGGATTGTCTCCCCAATACCAGGATGGCATTGGGGGGGCAATTCCATGATCTTAGACATGTTACATGGCCATGTTCGGAGTTACCATTGTGAAGCTACACATAGGTAGTGACCTATGTCTAGTGCACGCGTGTAATGGTGTCCCCACACTCACAAAGTCCGGGGAATTTGCCCTGAACAATGTGGGGGCACCTTGGCTAGTGCCAGGGTGCCCTCACACTAAGTAACTTTGCACCCAACCTTCACCAGGTGAAGGTTAGACGTATAGGTGACTTATAAGTTACTTAAGTACAGTGGTAAATGGCTATGAAATAACGTGGACGTTATTTCACTCAGGCTGCAGTGGCAGGCCTGTGTAAGAATTGTCAGAGCTCCCTATTGGTGGCAAAAGAAATGCTGCAGCCCATAGGGATCTCCTGGAACCCCAATACCCTGAGTACCTCAGTACCATATACTAGGGAATTATAAAGGTGTTCCAGTATGCCAATGTAAATTCATAAAATTGGTCACTAGCCTGTTAGTGACAATTTGGAAAGAAATGAGAGAGCATAACCACTGAGGTTCTGGTTAGCAGAGCCTCAGTGAGACAGTTAGGCATCACACAGGGAACACATACATATAGGTCACAAACTTATGAGCACTGGGGTCCTGACAAGCAGGGTCCCAGTGACACATAACAAACATACGGAAAACATAGGGTTTTCACTATGAACACTGGGCCCTGGCTAGCAGGATCCTAGTGAGACAGTGAAAACACCCTGACATACACTCACAAACAGGCCAAAAGTGGGGGTAACAAGGCTAGAAAGAGGCTACTTTCTCACAGGCCCTCATTACAACCCTGGCGGTAAATGCCACCTACCGCCGTGCTGACGCCTGCTAACATACCGTGACCACGGCGGTATTCTGCCACGGGTATTATGACCCACACTGAGAAATCCGACTCTTTACAGACACACACACAAGTCCGCCACACCAAAGGTCAGTGATAAACTGGCGATATCCAAACCCACACCATTACGCCAACAGGAATACGCCCACAGTATCACGACCCACGAATCACTGCGGCGGTCTTTCAACCACGGTAAACCATTGGCGGTACACACCGCCGCGCTCAAAATACACACACCTTTACAAAACACCACCACATTGGAAAATTCAAACTACACACACCTGACACACATACACACACCACACCCACACACCCACACCAATATAAAACACACACACAAATTACCCACAACCCCTTGCATGACTAAAACAAATATTGCTAACTGAGAGAGACACAAGGCAGGAGCACGCACTCAATCAGAGGCACAGAACACCATCACCCATACACCATACATACTGTACACCTCACACCACACACCCCAACACATGACCCCACACACCCTCATACATATACTCACACCACAACCATGGCACCCCAAAGACACCCCAGGTTTTCAGAGGAGGGGCTAAGGGTCATGGTGGAGTAAATCATCTGGGTAGAGCCACAGCTGTTCGGATCACAGGTGCAGCAGACGTCTATTGCGAGGAAGATGGAGCTATGGCGGAGAGTCATGGACAGGGTCAATGCCGTGGGAAAGCACCCAAGAACAAGGGATGACATCAGGAAGAGGTGGAACGACCTACGGGGAAAGGTGCATTCTGTGGTTGCTAGACACCAGATAGCTGTACAGAGGACTGGCGGTGGACCCCCACCTCCTCCCCCACAACTAACAGCAACTAAGGAGCAAGTCTTGGTGATCATGCATCCTGAGGGCCTCGCAGGAGTAGCAGGAGGACTGGACTCTGATAAGTCAACTCTTTACTACTTTGTCCCCCCCACCCTACCTGCATGCCATCACAAACTCCTACCACTACCCATTCCCTCACCCCCATCCCCCCACCACCTCACATATACCCCACTATCACAACCCACCCATCCCAAAACCAACCCCTGCATGTTACACCAATGCATGGACACCCATCTCAGACCTGCATGGACACCCATCACCACAGCATGCCCCTCACAGAGACTCACCCAGCCCACAAAATCACCTCGAACACAAGGCCAAGCTGACAGGGAAATCACAACCATACAGGGAAACACACCCATGCACAAGATGGCACATGCAGATACATTAACAATGCATTTGCATCCCCACAGGACCCCTACTCAACGTCACCGGAGAGGAGGTGCCAGCTACATCCAGTCCCCCCCTGAAGAGGGCCACAGTGACGACATCAGCTCTGCACGCCTGGATCAGGATGACCAACCTGGCCCATCAGGGACCTCTGGACAGTCGGTTCCCCTGCCACAGTCCCAAACCACCACAGAGCCTCCCCCCTCAGGAAACACCAGCACTGCACCCACCCAGCGGGCCCATCCCGCTGTCCCTAGGACACGTCAATCAGCAGTGTGTCCACCACTACAGGGACCCCAGGCAACCCCACAAACCCAGCATGATCGGGGACCGGGGGTCAGTGGCAGTGGGCACACGGTTCAGGGGACAGAGGAACAGGACAACAGGGAAGCTGGGAGAACTGCTGTGCAGCAGGGGGAGGACAGGCCCAGGGAACTGACTCTCCACGAGGCACTCTCCAACATCCTGGGAGCATACCACCATTGCCAGGAGACCATGGGCCAGATACTGGCCAAGCTGCAGGAGACCCAGCGGCTGCAGGAGGGACAGTACCTGGGGATCAGGGATGACCTAACAAACATCTACACCATCCTGGTCATCATTGCAGGGGTGCTGGCTGACATGGCCAAGACCATGAGGGAGGCAGTGGCAAACCAACAGGCCCGTGACACTAGCCAAACCGATGAACAGCCTTCCACCTCCACCGGTGCTAGTGGACAGGAGGCACCACCACAGGAACAACAGGCCACCAGCACCACACCCCCTGCAGAAGGAGAACCACCCTGCAAACGGTCCCTGAGATCCAGGCAGAAGCCAGAGAACATTGCCAAGCCCCGCCAGGAAATAAGACTCTCCTGATTGTCACCCTTCTGTCCCACTCTGTCACGCTGTCCACCTTGAACTGCCATTGCTCCACTTCCCATGCCCCCTTGGACAATGAACCTGTGATACCAAGAGACTGGACTCTAACTGGACCTTCCTCCACCATCACCCCAGCCCATTGCACATCCCCCTCTACTTATGAGCAAATACAAATCTGAAGTCTGTCAAATGATTCACAAATGTATTAGTAAAACAATCAAAGCATTGCAACTCAAATGTACAGTGAAATATACATTTTAATGACCTTTGGATGGGCAGCAGTACACATAGCAGGAGCCAGAGTGGGGCACAGGGATCTGAAAATAGAGATGCCAAAGAGTACAGTCAGTGGTCATAGACATAGGGAACAGGCTGCCATGTACAATGTCCAACAGAAAACTGAAAAGTTAAGTGAAGTTACAGTGTCTTACCTGTGTGTCACTGGAAGCACTGCTGTACGATATTACTTCTGTTGTCCACATCTTCTTCCTCTGCCTCCTCTTCCTCACTGTCCACAGGCTCCACCGCTGCCACAAGACCATCTCCAGGCTCATCCTCCTGCAGAAAAGGCACCTGGCGTCTCAAGGCCAGGTTGTGCAACATGCAACATGCAACAATGATCTAGCACACCTTCTTGGGTGAGTAGTACAGGGATCCACCTGTCAGATAGAGGCACTGGAACCTGGCCTTCAGGAGGCCGAAGGTCCTTTCAATAATCCTACTTGTACACCCATGTGCCTCATTGTAACGTTCCTCTGCCCTTGTCCTGGCATTCCTCACTGGGGTCAGTAGCCATGAGAGGTTGGGGTAACCAGAGTCACCTGCAAATATTGAGGGATACCTGTTAGACACACACCCACCCTTAGGGACAACCCCATACCCATACACCAATATATACTGGGTGAGGACCTTGGGTTCACCTATTAGCCACACCTGGTGCCTCTGGAGTTGAGCCATTACATATGGGATGCTGCTATTCCTCAAGATAAAGGTGTCATGCACAGAGCCAGGGTATTTGGCATTCACATGGGAGATGTACTGGTCCACCAAACACACCATCTGCACATTCATAGAGTGATAGCTTTTCCTATTCCTGAAAATGTGCTCATTTCTGCGGGGGCGGGGACAAATGCCACATGTGTACCATCAATGGCATCTATGATGTTGGGGATATGTCCCAGGGCATAAAAGTCAGCTTTCACTGTGGACAAATCCTCCACCTGGGGGAACGCGATGTAGCTGCACATGTGTTTCAGCATGGCTGACAACACTCTGGCGAGCACGTTAGAGAACATTGGCTGAGACATCCCTGATGCCATGGCCACTGTTGTTTGGAAGGAACCACTTGCCAGGAAATGGAGCACTGACAGGACTTGCACTAGAGGGGGGATACCAGTGGGCTGCTGGATAGCTGACATCAGGTCTGGCTCCAATTGGGCACACAGTTCCTGGATTGTGGCACAATCAAGTCTGTAGGTAATGATAATGTGTCTGTCCTCCATTGTTGCAAGGTCCACCAGGGGTCTGTACACCGGAGGATGCCGCCATCTCATATTCTGCCCCAGCGGTTGAAGCCTATGGAAGAGAACGGTGAGCAGAGGGTCTTATTCCCACATCTATTGCACTAATGCTGATTTATTAACTTTTCAGAAACAAAATGTGAATCCGAAAATTAGATGCTGTGCCAATGTCTGCTGTGACGCAGTTAGGTGCCAGGCCCTATGGCCCCCTGAAATGGCGGATGTCTGACCTGTGAGGAGTGACAAGTGGAAAAGAGGTAACTGCGCTGGCGTTGTGCGCCGTCGCGGTAGGCGGTCGATGACCACCGCGCAACTTCGCATTGGTTATCATTGGGCCCTATGGGTTCCAGGAGCCAATAGCGATGTACGCCGGCGGCAATGTACGCACCGCTGCGGATGTCACCACCATTTTCTATCTATCCACTCACTTGCTACCTGGCCATCAACAGGAGAGGACCTACACTGCAAGTGCTGCTGTGACTTGTGTCTGGAAGCGACAATGGCTCATGTGTCTGGGGAAAGGGACCCTGCCTTTACTGCAGAGGAGTTGGAGAAATTGGTGGATGGGGTCCTACCCCATTACACGTTACTCTATGGTCCTCCAGACAAACAGGTGAGTACACCGTGAGCATGATGCATGGCCCATGAATGTTTGCAGTGCTGTGTATGTAAGCCACACGTGGGGGGGCAGAGGCATCCTGGCCATAATGCAACATGTAAGGTGGTCAATGCATGTGCATCAGGGGATGGGAGGGATCTGGTGGGCCATGAGTGTGACGGTCCGGATGGGTGACTAATTCCCTTTTCTCCTGTCTTTTCCCTGCAGATCAGCGCCCACCAGAAAAAGGGTATTTGGCATGCCATCGCCAAGGAGGTGCGGACCCTGGGGGTCTTTGACAGGCAGAGCACCCACTGCCGCAAGAGGTGGGAGGACTTGCACTGCTGGGCAAAGAAGACGGCAGAGGCCCAGCTGGGGCTGGCCTCCCAATGAGGAAGGGGTGCCCATTGTACCCTGACCCACCCTGATGTTCTGCATCGTGGCGGTGGCCTATCCAGAGTTGGAGGGGTGCTTGAAGGCACCACAGCAGCCACAAGAGGGTGAGTTCTGAATCTGACTCCTGCTGTGCGTGCGTTAAGAGTTACCTGGGTGGCGGGTGGGGGCTATGGGTGCCCCTAGGCCAGGGCGAAGATGGCAGGGTAGGTCACTTGTTGGGCAGGCTCTGAAGCACACCTACCCCAACAGTGTTAGTGGGCATCTACTACTGGGCAGGGTCCTTTGGGCTTCTGGGGTGCAGCTGATGGCGTTAGGCATTGTACCCCATGGGCTGGTGACTATCTTAGTAACTGGTTGGGCATGGCGTAGTGCATAGGGCTGCTCCCTGTGTGTTGTGGACGCCAACGGTAGTGTTGTTGCTGGCATTGACCAAGTGTATCCTCTGTCTCCCCCCCCTTTTTGTTTTGTCACCATGTCCTTATGTGCATTAGCATCATCTGGCGGAGGAAGCTGCATCCCAGATGGGCCTGGAGGCCGAATCTACTGAGGGAGAGGGCACCAGTGGGACAGAGGACGAGGGAAGCACCACGATGGGGACAGGAGGGGAGACCACAGACAGCGACTCTTCCTCCGATGGAAGCTCCCTGGCGGTGGCGGACACCTCTGTACCCACCCCATCAACGGGTACAGCCGCCACCCCCGTACCAGCACCGCCCTACCAGCATCCCCTCAGTGTGTTTCCCGTGCCCGCTCACCCAGGAGGGTGGGCATCTCCTTCGCCCCAGGCACCTCAGGCCCTTCCCCAGTCAGCCCTGCTGCCCTCAGTGAGGAGGCTGTCGACCTCCTGAGATCCCTCACTGTGGGCAGTCAACCATTCTAAATGCCATCCAGGGTGTTGAGATGCATTTGCAACAAACAAATGCATACCTGGAGGGTATTCACTCTGGTGTGGCAGCCCAACAGAGAGCATTTCAGGCTCTGGCTTCAGCACTGATGGCAGCCATTGTCCCTATGTCTAGCCTCCCCCCTCCAACTTCCTCTACCCAGTCCCAATCCCCTCAACACCAGCCTATTTCAAGCACACCTTCAGACCAGCAATCACCCAAATCAACACACAGAAGTGGCTCAGGCAAACACAAGCACCACACCTCATTTCACAGGCACTCACACAAGCACCATACCCATACAGACACACCAACATCCACTGCCTCCACTTTGTCCCCCTCCTCCTCGTCGTCCACCTCCCTCCCAATAGCGTCTCCACTCACACCTGCATGCACTACATCCTCATCCACTACCTCCATCACCAGCACGCCCATCACAACACACCCCTAACAAGCAGTCACCACCCCCACAACCATACACACGTCCCCTGTGTCCTCTCCAATTGTGTCTGTGACCCCTCCTCCCAAAGTACACAAACACAAGCACCCACCCATCCAACAGCCATCCACCTCACAACACCATCCAGCCCATGCACCTTCACCCAAACTCAGCAGACAGACACCTCCTACAACCACTCCCTCTTCCTCCACTCCCAAACCCTCTCCCTCTTCCTGCCCCAGTGTGTCTAAAAAACCTTTCCTGGCAAACTTTGACCTGTTCCCTACCCCTCTCCCCCCGTCCTTCCCCTCGGGCCAGGGTGTCCAGACCCCAGCCCAGCACCTCAACCACCAAATTACCGTTCAATATGGAACCTACAACTCCCAGAGGCTCAAAGGGGGCACCCGTCAGGTCACCAACCCCTGCAAAGGATCAAACCATTCCGCCACCTACCAAGGTGAAGAAGGGGCCAGCATGCAGCAAGAGCAAGGAGCACAACCCACCCAGCAAGGCCTCCTCCAAACATCCAGCTGACAGAGCCAAGGGCACAACAGCATCTGCCAAGGTGAGGAAGGGAAAGAAAATCGAATGCAAGGCACTTCAGCCGACGGAGGATGCAGGTGAAGCCCTGGTGCCCACCAGCAGAACAGCCAGCCCCGCCACATGCACTGCGTGCAGCACCACCAGCAGCCCCGCCGCAAGCACCGCCACCTGCACCGCCACCTGCACCGCCACCTGCACCGCCACCTGCACTGCTGCTGTCACCACTACTGTCAGCAGCAGCATCTCCAGTGGGCAGCCATCTGAGGCTGCAGGTGAAGGGCTGGAGCCTCCCTCCATCACTGCCAGCACAGGCACATGCACCACAGCCAGCACTGCCAGGAGCCCCGCAGCAAGGACCGCCGCAAGCACCTCCACCTGCACCGCCACCTGCACTGCTGCTGTCACCACTACTGTCAACAGCAGCATCTCCAGTGGGCAGCCATCTGAGGCTGCAGGTGAAGGGCTGGAGCCTCCCTCCACCACTGGCAGCACCCCCACCAGCACCGGCACTACCATCACTTAGCAGCCTTAGCCTCCGCAGGATGGAGTGTAGCTCTGCCTCCATGAACTATCATGCTACCTGTTCCCTGCAAATCACGTGCCTCAGACACCCAGGTGAGGGAATGTGTACTGGCACACCCCAAGTACTGCATCACTGAGCACCAAGCCCCCTCCAGAACCAGTGGAAGAAGGCATCCACTCACCCCCTCTTTGCCAGGATGAAGCACTCTGGGCACAAGGCCCCCTCCAGAACCAGTTGAGATATGTATCCACTCACCCTATCCTTGGCAGGATGAAGCACTCTGGGCACAAGGCCCCCTCCAGAACCAGTGGATTAAGGCATCCACTCACCCTATCCTTGGCAGGATGAAGCACTCTCGGCCCCCTCGATGAACAGTGGTGTTCTTCCATCTTCTGGCTGAGGTGCCCCCCCCAATCCCCCTGAGGTGCCTGTGTGTTTTTGACCTGATGCCCCTGCAGTGTTCTCTCCGTATTGAGGCAGGAGTCAAAAGTGGGCTTGCCCCATGAGTTTTGGCCCAGTGGCCCACGAACATTTGTGAAGGACAATGTACGGACTTCTGTACATATTGTACATTTGTGTAAATACTGTTTTTCAAAATCTATAGTATATCTTCAAAAATATTGCTGGTTTGACTCAATTCCTTTTGTCCTTGCGTTCTTCCATAGGGTTACAGGGTGTATCTGTAATGTTGTTGGATCTGTTTGTGTGTATGTGTTGTGGGTGAGGGTGGGGGTGGGGGTGTTGCGTGTTGTGTATGTGTGTCACTCTCTTTTTCCTTCCCTCTCCCCTGTGTACTAGGTACAGTACTCACCATCATCGTCACCGCCGTCTCTGGTGTTCCTGGTAGATGAGGAGGTAGACCAGCATTGGCAGGACCTGCAGCTCGGGCTCCATGGTGTCCTGGTTCTTCGTTGAGTGTCGAGCGGTGAGTGGTTTCTATTCCAAACACTATTTCCGCCGTGCTTTTGATGGCGTTGGTACCACCCCAGTAAAGCTGGCGGATAGGCGGGTTGTAATGTGGTGGGCGGTACACTGTCTTCTGCCTGTCTGTTGACAGTGATTGCCGCAGTGTTTGTTGCTACTGCCGTGGTGGTCAGAGTGTTAAAGTGGCTGTCTGTGTTGGCAGTTTCGGCTGTGGTCGTGATCCCATTTTTTTTACCGCCTGCCTGTTGGCGGTATTACTGCCGCTTTAACACCGTCCGCCAGGGTTGTAATGAGGGCCATAGTGTGTTAACATTCTGTGAAAATTGGGTTTCAGAAAAAATATCCTTTGCACATCAACATTTAAAGTATTCTGATGTGTTTTCATCCTATTAAAATATTTTTTCATCCCACAGAAATATAAAAAAGAGCTTTCATAACTATTGAAATATATTTTGAAATGTTTGCACAGTTGATTTAGGTGCCCCATTTTGAGATTGGTGGTAAATGCCGCCTTCCGCCGCGGCAACGGCCACGAAAAGACCGTCGCCGCGGCTAACATCCGTCCGCCAAATTATGACCCCAGCCGGGTTTCCGCCACAAGAAGGGTGAAAATCCGCCTGTGGCCATGCTGGCGGATGGTGTTAAGGTGGCGCAGCTTCCACCAGCAGTGCCACGCCAGTGGACCGCCGCCAACCATATTAGGTCAAATACTACAGCCTGCCAGTGTTCTGCTGGTGGGCGCTGCTGGCGGTAGCAGTGTCCCGTCCCGTTCCCTGCCAGAAGACCCCCGGATGCAGGTAAGTTGGGTTTGCAACAGGGAGAGGGTAATTGTGTGTGTGTGTGTGGATGTGTGCATGAATGTGTGAGTGTGTGCGTGAATGAGAGTGTGTTTGTAATGGTGTTTGCGTTGGTGTATACATGTGTGAGAATGCGTGTATGAATGGAAGTATGAATACGTGTCTGCGTGTCAGTGTGAATGTGTATACGGATGTGTGCGATAATGAATGGATGGATGAGTGTATGCATGCATGTATTGCTGTGTGAGTGAGTGTGTGTATGTGTGGTGCATGTCTGTGGGTGTGCGTGTATGGGGATGAGGGTTCAGAAGGGGGGAGCGTAGATGGAGGGAAGTCTGGGGGGCGTCTGGGGAGTGTTGGGGGTGGGTGAGCCTTTTACCAGTGACAGGGAAGGAATTCCCACTAGAGATAAGTCTCAGGTAACAGTGCCAAGCCCGGTGACACGGGTTCTTGTCCCAGATGAATCATTCTCTAAGTTGGCCATTGGCATCATTGGCCCACTGAGTATGCTAAAGGGGCAGGTTAAGTATAGTGTAGTAGTCATGGACAGTTATGCAAGGTAGCCTAAGGCTGGTTTTGTTGGTAACATTACCATGGCTAAGGTGAAAGAGTTTTTTGGAGAAATTGTTTTTCAGCGAAGAAATACTTGATGAAATTTCTTCTGACAATGGTCCCCAGTTTGGAATACAAATTAGTTTTGGATAACTTGGTCTTGTAGCCTGGTGTAACACAGGGATAAAAGATAACATCTCATTGCCCACAGCGAATAGGTTGGATTTCATGCAGGAGTTAAAGAACTTCTTGTGGGCAATTCCCACCCCCCCACCAGTAATGAAAGATGCAGCAAGGTTAGACAATGGAAAATGGTGGAATAAGGAAAGGCTGCTATTGATGTGAAATGGACAATAAAGGCACCACCTGATTCCAAATGCGGGATTTTGAGAGAACATTGAGTATACAAAGGAGATCAACAAGAACAATGCTTCTACCATTCAATTTCAAAGATATTATATTGAGTGGAGAATCTGTGTCTGTTTTTATGGGGTCAAGGTGCTTGTGTTGTGAGTGTGTAGGAGGCTGGACTGGCTTGTAGTGAGTACCAAGGGGTACTTGCACCTTGCACCAGGCCCAGTTAACCCTTATTAGTGTATAGGGTGTCTAGCAGCTTAGGCTGATAGATAATGGTAGCTTAGCAGAGCAGCTTAGGCTGAACTAGGAGACGTGTGAAGCTACTACAGTACCACTTAGTGTCATATGCACAATATCATAAGAAAACACAATACACAGTTATACTAAAAATAAAGGTACTTTGTTTTTATGACAATATGCCAAAGTATCTTAGAGTGTACCCTCAGTGAGAGGATAGGAAATATACACAAGATATATATACACAATAGCAAAAATAGGCAGTATAGTCTTAGAAAACAGTGCAAACAATGTATAGTTACAATAGGATGCAATGGGGACACATAGGGATAGGGGCAACACAAACCATATACTCCAAAAGTGGAATGCGAACCACGAATGGACCCCAAACCTATGTGACCTTGTAGAGGGTCGCTGGGACTGTAAGAAAACAGTTAGGGTTAGAAAAATAGCCCACCCCAAGACCCTGAAAAGTGAGTGCAAAGTGCACTAAAGTTCCCCAAAGGACACAGAAGTCGTGATAGGGGAATTCTGCAGGAAAGACACAAACCAGCAATGCAACAACGATGGATTTCCAAACGAGGGTACCTGTGGAACAAGGGGACCAAGTCCAAAAGTCACAAGCAAGTCGGAGATGGGCAGATGCCCAGGAAATGTCAGCTGTGGGTGCAAAGAAGCTGCTACTAGGCAGTAGAAGCTGAGGATTCTGCAGGGACGACAAGGGCTAGAAACTTCCCCTTTGGAGGATGGACGTGAAACGCCATGGAGAGTCGTGCAGAAGTTTTCCTGAAGAAAGACCACAAACAAGCCTTGCTAGCTGCAAGTCATGTGGTTAGGGTTTTTGGATGCTGCTGTGGCCCAGGAGGGACCAGGATGTCACCAATTGCGTCATGGGACAGAGGGGGAGCCCAGCAAGACAAGGAGCCCTCTCAGAAGCAGGCAGCGCCCACAAAAATGCAAGAACAGGCACTACAAAGAGGAGTGAAACGGTGCTCACCTAAAGTTGCACAAAGGAGTCCCACGCCGCCGGAGGACAACTTAGAAAGTCGTGCAATGCAGGTTAGAGTGCCGTGGACCCAGGCTTGGCTGTGCACAAAGGATTTCCACAGGAAGTGCACAGAGGCCGGAGTAGCTGCAAAAGACGCGGTTCCCAGCAATGCAGTCTGGCGTGGGGAGGAAAGGACTTACATCCACCAAACATGGACTGAAGAGTCACTGGACTGTGGGAGTCACTTGGAAAGACTTGCTGGATTCAAGGGACCTCGCTCGTCGTGCTGCGAGGAGACCCAGGGGACCGGTGATGCAGTTCTTTGGTGCCTGCGGTAGCAGGGGGAAGATTCCGTCAACCCACGGGAGATTTCTTCAGAGCTTCTAGTGCAGAGAGGAGGCAGACTACCTCCACAGCATGCACCACCAGGAAAACAGTTGAGAAGGCGGCAGGATCAGCGTTACAGAGTTGCAGTAGTCGTCTTCGCTACTTTGTTGCAGTTTTGCAGGCTTCCAGCGCGGTCAGCAGTCGATTCCTTGGCAGAAGGTGAAGAGAGAGATGCAGAGGAACTCTGATGAGCTCTGGCATTCGTTATCTAAGGAATTCCCCAAAGCAGAGACCCTAAATAGCCAGAAAAGAGGGTTTGGCTACTTAGGAGAGAGGATAGGCTAGCAACACCTGAAGGAGCCTATCAGAAGGAGTCTCTGACGTCACCTGCTGGCCCTGGCCACTCAGAGCAGTCCAGTGTGCCAGCAGCACCTCTGTTTCCAAGATGGCAGAGGTCTGGAGCACACTGGAGGAGCTCTGGGCACCTCCCAGGGGAGGTGCAGGTCAGGGCAGTGGTCACTCCCCTTTCCTTTGTCCAGTTTCGCGCCAGAGAAGGGCTGAGGGGTCCCTGAACCGGTGTAGACTGGCTTATGCAGAAATGGGCACCATCTGTGCCCATGAAAGCATTTCCAGAGGCTGGGGGAGGCTACTCCTCCCCTGCCTTAACACCTTTTTCCAAGGGAGAGGGTGTAACAACCTCTCTCTGAGGAAGTCCTTTGTTCTGCCATCCTGGGCCAAGCCTGGCTGGACCCCAGGAGGGCAGAAACCTGTCTGAGGGGTTGCAGCAGCAGCAGCAGCAGCTGCAGTGAAACCCCTGAAAAGGCAGTTTGGCAGTACCAGGGTCTGAGCTACAGACCCGTGGGATCATGGGATTCTGCCAACTATGCCAGGATGGCATAGAGGGGGCAATTCCATGATCATAGACATGTTACATGGCCATATTCGGAGTTACCATTGTGAAGCTACACATAGGTAGTGACCTATGTGTAGTGCACGCGTGTAATGGTGTCCCCGCACTCACAAAGTCCGGGGAATTTGCCCTGAACAATGTGGGGGCACCTTGGCTAGTGCCAGGGTGCCCACACACTAAGTAACTTTGCACCTAACCTTTACTAGGTAAAGGTTAGACATATAGGTGACTTATAAGTTACTTAAGTGCAGTGGTAAATGGCTGTGAAATAACGTGGGCCTTATTTCACTCAGGCTGCAGTGGCAGGCCTGTGTAAGAATTGTCAGAGCTCCCTATGGGTGGCAAAAGAAATGCTGCAGCCCAGAGGGATCTCCTGGAACCCCAATACCCTGGGTACCTTAGTACCATATACTAGGGAATTATAAGGGTGATCCAGTATGCCAATGTAAATTGATGAAATTGGTCACTAGCCTGTTAGTGACAATTTGGAAAGAAATGAGAGTGCATAACCACTGAGGTACTGGATAGCAGAGCCTCAGTGAGACAGTTAGTCATAACACAGGTAACACATTCAGGGCACACTTATGAGCACTGGGGCCCTGGCTGGCAGGGTCCCAGTGACACATACAACTAAAACAACATATATACAGTGAAAAATGGGGGTAACATGCCAGGCAAGATTGTACTTTCCTACACAACCCCCCCCCCAAACGAAGGACAATAAGACTAGTCATTTCCTGATGGGTCTTCATTGTCTAAGTGGAAATATCTGGAGAGTCCATCTGCATTGGAGTGGGTACTCCCAGGTCTATGTTCCACTGTATAGTCCATTCCCTGTAGGGATATGGACCACCTCAACAATTTAGGATTTTCACCTTTCATTTGTTTTAGCCAAAGTAGAGGTTTGTGGTCTGTCTGAACAATGAAGTGAGTGCCAAACAGGTATAGCCTCAACTTCTTCAGTGCCCAGACCACAGCAAAGGCCTCCCTCTCTATGGCAGACCAACGCTTTTCTCTAGGGGTCAACCTCCTACTAATAAAAGCAACAGGTTGATCCTGGCCCTCAGAATTAAGTTGTGATAAGACTGCCCCTACCCCTATTTCAGATGCATCAGTTTGGACATAGATTTTTTTAGAGTAACAGGGGCTTTTCAGGACAGGTGCAGAGCACATGGCCTGCTTCAGCTCCTCAAAAGTTTGCTGACAGCTAGCTGTCCATAATACCTTCTTAGGCATTTTCTTTGAAGTGAGGTCATTAAGAGGGGCTGCAATGGAGCCATAGTTCTTTATGAACCTCCTGTAGTACCCAGTGAGGCCTAAAAAGGCTCTCACCTGAGTCTGAGTAGTAGGGAGAACCCAATCTATAATAGTTTGGATTTTCCACTGAAGTGGTGCAATCTGTTCTCCACCAACCAGGTGTCCCAGATAAACCACCTTCCCCTGCCCTATCTGGCACTTTGAAGCCTTGATAGTGAGGCCTGCCTTTTGCAGGGCCTCCAAAACTTTCCATAGGAGGACCAGGTGATCATCCCAGCTGGAGCTAAAGACAGTTATATCGTCCAGATATGCTGCACTAAAAGCTTCCAGCCCTTGCAGGACTGTGTTCACCAACCTCTGAAAAGTGGCAGGTGCATTTTTCAATCCAAAAGGCATTACTGTGAATTGGTAATGGCCTCCAATGGGTGAAAATGCAGTTTTTGCTTTTGCATCTTCTGATAATTTGATCTGCCAATACCCTGCAGTCAAGTCAAAAGTGCTTAGATACTTGTCAGATGCCAGTGTATCTATGAGCTCATCTGCGCTGGGTATAGGGTGAGCATCAGTTTTGGTTACCTGGTTGAGACCTCTGTAGTCAACACAAAACCGCATTTCCTTCTTTCCATCCTTGGAATGAGGTTTAGGTTCAAGTACCACAGGAGAAACCCATGGACTTTCAGAGTGCTCAACCACTCCTTGGTCAAGCATTTTCTGCACCTCTTGCTTTATGCAGTCTCTGACGTGGTCAGGCTGCCTATAGATCTTACTTTTGACAGGCAAGCTGTCTCCAGTATCTATAGTGTGCTCACACCAAGAAGTGGTACCTGGCACAGTAGAGAAGAGTTCAGAAAACTGACCCAGGAGATTTGTGCAGTGGTCTTTCTGCTCAGCAGTAAGACAATCTGCTAGTACAACACCTTCCACTAGAGCATCTTGTTCTGTGGAAGAGAAGAGATCAGGGAGAAGATCACTCTCTTCTTCCTGTCCCTCATCAGTTGCCATGAGCAGGGTGAGATCAGCCCTGTCATAGTAGGGTTTCAGGCGATTGACATGGAGCACCCTAAGGGGACCCCTGGCAGTGCCTAAGTCAACTAAATAGGTGACTTCCCCCTTCTTTTCAACAATTATGTGGGGTCCACTCCATTTATCTTGGAGTGCTCTTGGGGCCACAGGCTCCAAGACCCACACTTTCTGCTCTGGTTGGTACTGAACCAAAACAGCCTTCTGGTCATGCCATTGCTTCTGGAGCTCTTGGCTGGCCTTAAGGTTTTTACTGGCCTTTTTCATGTACTCAGCCATCCCTGATCTGAGGCCAAGTACATAGTCCACTATGTCTTGCTTTGGAGCTTTTAAAGGTTGTTCCCAACCCTCCTTAACAAGTGTTAGAGGACCTCTTACAGGGTGACCAAATAGGAGTTCAAAGGGGCTGAAGCCCACTCCTTTCTGGGGTACCTCCCTGTAAGCAAAAAGGAGGCATGGTTAAAGGATCTCCCATCTCCTGCAGAGTTTTTCAGGGAGTCCCATAATCATGCCTTTGAGAGTTTTGTTAAATCTCTCCACCAGTCCATTTGTTTGTGGATGATAGGGTGTGGTGAACTTGTATGTCACACCACACTCCTTCAACATGGTTTTTAAGTAAGGAGACATGAAATTGCTTCCCCTGTCTGATACCACCTCTTTTGGGAAGCCCACCCTGGAAAAGATTCTGAGGGGGGCCTTTGCCACTGCAGGAGCTGTAGTGGTCCTTAGAGGAACTGCTTCAGGATATCTGGTGGCATGGTCCACTACCACCAAGATAAACCTATTGCCTGAAGCAGTAGGAGGGTCAAAAAGGCCAACTATGTCAACCCCTACCCTTTCAAAGGGAACCCCAACCACAGGCAGTGGAATAAGGGGTGCCTTTGGAGTGCCACCTGTCTTGCCACTGGCTTGACAGGTTTCACAGGACTTACAAAGTTCCTTTGTGTCCTCTGACATTCTAGGCCAATGAAACAGGGGAACATGCCTGTCCCAAGTTTTCATTTGCCCCAAATGTCCAGCTAAGGGAATGTCGTGAACAAGAGTTAGGAGGAACTTTCTGTACTCCTGAGGAATCACCAATCTCCTGGCAGTTCCAGGTTTTGGATCCCTTGTTTCAGTGTACAGAAGATTGTCCTCCCAGTAAACTCTGTGAGAGTCACTGACATCCCCATTTGCTTGTTTGACAGCTTGCTGCCTTAGACCCTCTAGTGTGGGACAGGTATGCTGTGCCACACTCATCTCCTCCCCGGCAAGCCCCCCTTCACCCAAAAGCTCAGCAGTGTCTGCTTCCAGCTCCTCTGGTGTAGGTTCTGCACAGGGTGGAAATTCTTCTTCCTCAGAAGTAGAATCCACTGTAGAGGGAGGGATAGTAGGTAGTGATTTACTTCTACTAGCCCTAGCATTAGGGAGCACTTGGTCCATTCTTCCAGGATCCAAGTCACCCTGTCCTTTTTGCTTTTTGGCCTGAGCCCTGGTCAAAGCAAAAATATGCCCTTGAATGCCCAGCATTGCTGCATGAGCCTCCAACTCCACTTCTGCCCAAGCTGATGTCTCTAAATCATTCCCTAATAGACAGTCTACATGTAAATCTGAGGCAACCACAACTTTCTTTGGGCCAGTAACCCCCCCACCCCAGTTGAGATTCACAACAGCCCTGGGGTGGCGAAGGATGTTGTTGTGAGCATCGGTTACTTGGTACTGGTGACCAAGTAGGTGTTCAGGGTGGGCCAGTTTCTCTATTACCATTGTAACACTGGCACCAGTGTCCCTGTAGGCCTGAACCTCAACACCATTTATTAGGGGTAGTTGCTTGTACTTATCCATGTTAAGGGGACAAGCAACCAAGGTGGCTAAATCAATAGCCCCCTCAGAGACTAACACAGCCTCTGTGGTCTCCCTAATCAGACCAACCGCAACTAAGTTACCAATAGTGAGCCCAGCTACTCCCTTGGATTGGCTATTAGTAGGTTTGCTCCCACCACCACTGCTATTAGTAGGGACACTAGGTGTAGCAGTAGGGGTTGTAGTGGTAGGAGGCTTGGTGCTTTTCTTTGGACAACTGGGATATGTTGTCCAATGGCCTTTTATTCTGCATAAATAGCACCATGGTTTCTTTTCTTTGTTTTGATTAGAAGATGATTTGGGCCCACCACTCCCACCAGAGTGTTTTTGTGGGCCTGATGAAGACTCATTTTTAGATTTGTCCCCACCCTTGTCAGAAGACTTACCATCCTTCTTCTTATTGCCATCTTTGTCACCCCCTGTATGAACTTTTCTGTTCACCCTTGTTCTGACCCATTCGTCTGCCTTCTTTCCCAATTCTTGGGGAGAGGTCAGATCAGAGTGCACCAGGTACTGGTGCAACAAATCAGACACACAATTATTAAGAATATGCTCTCTCAGGATCAAGTTATACAGGCTTTCATAATCAGTAACTTTACTGCCATGTAACCACCCCTCCAAGGCTTTCACTGAATGGTCAGCAAAATCAACCCAGTCTTGTGAAGACTCCTTTTTGTTTTCTCTGAACTTTATCCTGTATTGTTCAGTGGTTATGCCATAACCATCCAGGAGTGCATTCTTAAGAACTTTGATATCATTGGCTTCACTTTCTTTCACAGTAAGGAGCCTATCCCTACCCTTACCACTAAATGATAGCCATAGGATAGCAGCCCACTGCCTTTGAGGGACATCCTGTACAACACAGGCCCTCTCAAGTGCAGCAAACCACTTGTTAATGTCATCCCCCTCCTTATAAGGGGAAACTATCTTGTGCAGATTCCTAGAATCATGCTCTTTTGCAGGTTGACTATTGGGAATACTGCTGCTGCCACCATGGGTTTCGAAACCCAATTTCTGTCTTTCTTTCTCCACTTCTAAGGACTGTCTATCCAAATCCAGCTGTTGCTTCTTGAGCTTCAGTCTGGTTTGTTCCACTCTCAATCTATTGAGCTCCCTTTCTAACAATCTGTCATCAGGGTGGGTGGGAGGGACATGCCTTGAAACAGAAGTATGGTGAGAATGAACAGAAGGAGACCCATCCCTCACAGAAGGCATCCTAACAGCTTGGTTAACAGAAACATCACTTCTACTATGGTGAGAAGGAATACTCTTGCTATGATGTGAGACAACACTATCAGTATGGTGTGACTCTACATCAGTACCAACTATGCTAGGCTGTCTAGTAATGGGCAGGCTAGGAAGTTTTTTTCCTGAATCTTTTTCTAGGGGAGTCCCTGGATCAGATTGTGAACCATTAGCTACTTTTTCAACAGAAGGGGCACCTCTGGCCTTATCCTGTTCTACAAGCATGTTAAGCAACAGTTCTCTGGGGGGATTCTTCCCTACACTCAAACCTCTCTCTATGCAGAGACTCCTTGCTCCTTTCCAGCTAAGGTGATCATATGCAAGTTTGGACAGATCAACAGTTTGGCCTGTGCCAGACATTTTAGACAGCGTTTAAGTGACAAAAAAAGAGAGAAAAAGTTTTTCAGAACTTTTGGAAAGACAGAAAAAAAACTTTTTACACTTTTAAAGAATTTTTAGAAAGTTTAGAGGTACTTTTCAGCACTTAGAAAAGAGTGAAAAGAGGAAATGCAAAACTTTTTGGTTAGGTGTACATACACTGAACTTGTTTTGTATATTTTTCTCTTATGAAAAGTACAATGACAAAAGTGGTAAGTAGTTGCAAAGGACTTATCCCACCGCTGCACAACCAATGTAGGAGGCTGGACTGGCTTGTAGTGAGTACCAAGGGGTACTTACACCTTGCACCAGGCACAGGTATCCCTTATTAGTGTACAGGGTGTCTAGCAGCTTATGCTGATAGATAATGGTAGCTTAGCAGAGCAGCTTAGGCTGAACTAGGAGACGAGTGAAGCTCCTACAGTACCACTAGTGTCACTTGCACAATATCATAAGAAAACACAATACACAGATATACTAAAAATAAAGGTACTTTATTTTTATGATAATATGCCAAAGTATCTCAGAGTGTACCCTCAGTATGAGGATAGCAAATATACAGAAGATGTATGTACACAATACCAAAAATATGCAGTATAGTATTAGAAAACAGTGCAAACAATGTATAGTTACAATAGGATGCAATGGGGACACATAGGGATAGGGGCAACACAAACCATATACTCCAAAAGTGGAATGCGAACCACGAATGGACCCCAAACCTATGTGACCTTGTAGAGGGTCGCTGGGACTGTAAGAAAACAGTGAGGGTTTGAAAAATAGCCCACCCCAAGACCCTGAAAAGTGAGTGCAAAGTGCACTAAAGTTCCCCAAAGGACAAAGAAGTCGTGATAGGGGAATTCTGCAGGAAAGACACAAACCAGCAATGCAACAACGATGGATTTCCTGTCGAGGGTACCTGTGGAACAAGGGGACCAAGTCCAAAAGTCACAAGCAAGTCGGAGATGGGCAGATGCCCAGGAAATGCCAGCTGTGGGTGCAAAGAAGCTGCTACTGGACAGTAGAAGCTGACGATTCTGCAGGAACGACAAGGGCTAGAGACTTCCCCTTTGGAGGATGGATCCCGCAAGTTGTGCAGAAGTGTTTTCCTGGACAAAGACCGCCAACAAGCCTTGCTAGCTGCAAGTCGTGCGGTTAGCATTTTTGGATGCTGCTGTGGCCCAGGAGGGACCAGGATGTCGCCAATTGCGTCAGAGGAGAGACGGGCGCCCAGCAAGACAAGGAGCCCTCTCAGAAGCAGGCAGCGCCCGCAGAAATGCCGGAACAGGCAATACAAAGAGTAGTGAAACAGTGCTCACCCGAAGTTGCACAAAGGAGTCCCACGCCACCGGAGGACAACTCAGGAGGTCGTGCAATGCAGGTTAGAGTGCCGTGGACCCAGGCTTGACTGTGCACAAAGGATTTCTGCCGGAAGTGCACAGAGGCCGGAGTAGCTGCAAAAGTCGCGGTTCCCAGCAATGCAGTCTGGCGTGGGGAGGCAAGGACTTACCTCCACCAAACTTGGACTGAAGAGTAACTGGACTGTGGGAGTCACTTGGACAGAGTTGCTGTATTCAAGGGACCGCGCTCGTCGTGCTGAAAGGAGACCCAGGGGACCGGTGATGCAGTTCTTTGGTGCCTGCGGTAGCAGGGGGAAGATTCCGTCGACCCATGGGAGATTTCTTCGGGGCTGCTAGTGCAGAGAGGAGGCAGACTACTCCCACAGCATGCACCACCAGGAAAACAGTCGAGAAGGCGGCAGGATCAGCGTTACAGAGTTGCAGTAGTCGTCTTCGCTACTTTGTTGCAGTTTTGCAGGCTTCCAGCGCGGTCAGCAGTCGATTTCTTGGCAGAAGGTAAAGAGAGAGATGCAGAGGAACTCTGATGAGTTCTTGTATTCGTTATCTAAGGAAATCCCCAAGCAGAGACCCTAAATAGCCAGAAAAGAGGGTTTGGCTACTTAGGAGAGAAGATAGGCTAGCAACACCTGAAGGAGCCTATCAGAAGGAGTCTCTGACGTCACCTGCTGGCCCTGGCCACTCAGAGCAGTCCAGTGTGCCAGCAGCACCTCTGTTTCCAAGATGGCAGAGGTCTGGAGCACACTGGAGGAGCTCTGGGCACCTCCCAGGGGAGGTGCAGGTCAGGGGAGTGGTCACTCCCCTTTTCTTTGTCCAGTTTCGCGCCAGAGCAAGGCTGAGGGGTCCCTGAACCGGTGTAGACTGGCTTATGCAGAAATGGGCACCATCTGTGCCCATGAAAGCATTTCCAGAGGCTGGGGGAGGCTACTCCTCCCCTGCCTTAACACCTTTTTCCAAAGGGAGAGGGTGTAACACCCTCTCTCTGAGGAAGTCCTTTGTTCTGCCATCCTGGGCCAAGCCTGGCTGGACCCCAGGAGGGCAGAAACCTGTCTGAGGGGTTGGCAGCAGCAGCAGCTGCAGTGAAACCCCTGAAAAGGCAGTTTGGCAGTACCAGGGTCTGAGCTACAGACCCGTGGGATCATGGGATTGTGCCAACTATGCCAGGATGGCATAGAGGAGGCAATTCCATGATCATAGACATGTTACATGGCCATATTCGGAGTTACCATTGTGAAGCTACACATAGGTAGTGACCTATGTGTAGTGCACGCGTGTAATGGTGTTCCCGCACTCACAAAGTCCGGGGAATTTGCCCTGAACAATGTGGGGGCACCTTGGCTAGTGCCAGGGTGCCCACACACTAAGTAACTTTGCACCTAACCTTTACCAGGTAAAGGTTAGGCATATAGTTGACTTATAAGTTACTTAAGTGCAGTGGCAAATGGCTGTGAAATAACGTGGATGTTATTTCACTCAGGCTGCAGTGGCAGGCCTGTGTAACAATTGTCAGAGCTCCCTATGGGTGGCAAAAGAAATGCTGCAGCCCATAGGGATCTCCTGGAATCCCAATACCCTGGGTACCTCAGTACCATATACTAGGGAATTATAAGGGTGTTCCAGTATGCCAATGTGAATTGGTGAAATTGGTCACTAGCCTGTTAGTGACAATTTGGAAAGAAATGAGAGAGCATAACCACTGAGGTTCTGGATATCAGAGCCTCAGTGAGACAGTTAGTCATAACACAGGTAACACATTCAGGGCACACTTATGAGCACTGGGGCCCTGGCTGGCAGGGTCCAAGTGACACATACAACTAAAACAACATATATACAGTGAAAAATGGGGGTAACATGCCAGGCAAGATGGTACTTTCCTACAGAGTGTGTTGAATAATGGGGAGCTGTGTTACATCTTGTGGAATTCCCTTATGACACAGTGAGGATTTTTCTGTATTAGTTTAGAAAGTGTTCAGATTGTATTAATTTAAAAAAGTAAGGCAGTTGTTATGCTTCCTGATGCCCTCATGCCTGAACCACTGAATCAACCCTCAGCACTCCTCATCATCCTCAAGAACAACAGAGATTCACCCCACTTGCATCCAGTACTTCTAAGCACCAGACCTGTGTTCTACTCGGTCTCCTAGACACAACCTCACAGACACCACTGCTCCTCAAAGCAGCTTGACATTTCTCAAGCACTTCTACAACTGGCCATTACAAGGCATCTGGCACAACCTTCTCACACCCTTAATTCAACAGTGATTTGGCTTCTCAGTTCCCAGTTGGGCTGGCTGGCTGGGAATGACTCTTCACTCCAGTCCAGGACCAGCAATGATTGCACATTATTACTTCTTCATTACCCTTTCACATTTGTGAACACTTCGTTGTCTGCACACTTTGATTTCCCAGGGCAGCTTTTACTGATGAATGGCTCTTGGTCCAGTTCTCCAAAGTAGTTTCTGCTGAATATTATAGCCTCTCCTGCACAGACAATGTTACCATTGGTGAGACAAAGGGATAACTACGGGTAAACCGATTTACCTCGACAGGCCACACAGTGGAATATAGTCGAGCAAAGAGGTCCCTTACAGAAGGAGACTCATAGGACGGTGTCAGTGATGCTGCAGGGTGTCCAACTGAAGCAATGCTATGTGAAGCAATGTGTATTATTATAGCACCAATGAAAACAAGTGTTTCTAGTATGTTATTATATGTGATGGGGAAGGGTCACCGTAAAGGAGGGGGAGTGCTGCTACATGTCTATGACATGGAGGTGTGTAAGGTGCTAGATTGTCAATGACGTTCTATGGTCAGCGGGAGTCTAGGAAGGTGTACTGTCAACCACAGGAAGATGTTGATTACTGGAAGTATGTGTGCAGTGGGGTACCTCTCAAGAGTGGACGTCGGAATGGAGGACAGCCACCACGCTGCAGCAATGCCTACAATGGCTCATGAGAACAATTTTTCAAATGCAAGATCTCTGAGTTATTGAAGAAAATAGCATATAGGTTCCACTTGAAAAGCAGAAGTAAGAATGCAGTATATTACTTGAATGGGAGCAGGTTATTACCTTTCCTGTCAAAGGCAAAATGGTACCTTGATGCTATCCAATTATTCTTGTATCAAGATGGATAAACATCAGACAGGTCCATGGAGAACTGGTTTTATAAGAAATAGTTATTACAATAACATGACTTCATTCTAAATTGTGAGTCCCCTGTTTTTGTTTCATAAGATATTATAGAGAAGTGTTTATAATAATGCAATTTATACAACATTTTGTAGGAAAGTGCCCTTTTTGGATGGTCACCCCTCTCTTTTTGTTCTAGATCCTGTTGGGTAAGACTCTGAAAGTGCACAGGAGCCTGCCAACTAGGCCCCTGTACCAGTTCTCCCTCCCTTAACTGGTAACTGTGCACTGGTATCCCCAGTTAACAAGTACTTTAACCCTCTTATAAGTCCCTAGTATATCCTACCAGTGGTATCCAGAGCATGGGTGTTAAAGGGTTCACCAGAGTCTGAAGAATTGAATGTGCCACCCTGTGTGACCCACGAAAAGCAGTGACAGCAGGCCTGCTGTTGCATACTGCCGGAGCAGTGCAAACTGCTCTAACTTGACTGGGGCGACCTGGGGCGACACCATGTGTGTCACAGCCCCAGCACTGCCATTAACATATGTAAGTCACCCGTAAGGTAGACATGCAGAGTCCAGGAAGCAGGGTGCATAATATTAAAGGTGTGGACATGTAAGTGCAAGCTTTTATGACCCGATAGTGGCCTTTTCCATTAAAGTCTTCTGTAAGTGACCAACCATCCATATGATAAAATAGGCTGACACTAAAGGTTTTTGAGTGCTGCTGTGGCCCAGGAGGGACCAGGATGTCACCACTTGGAGGAGGAGACAGAGGGGGCGCCCAGCAACTCAGGGAGCCCTCACAGAAGCAGACAGCACACGCAAAAGTACCTGAACAGGCACTTGGAAGAAGAGTGAACCGGAGTCCACCCGAAGTCACAAAAGGGAGTCCCACGATGCCGGAGGACAACTCAGAAGGTTGTGCACTGCAGGATAGAGTGTCGGGGACCCAGGCCTGGCCGTGCATGAAGGAAATCCTGGAAGAGTGCACAGGAGCCGGAGCAGCTGCAAATCACACGGTACCCAGCAATGCAGTCTACCGTGGGGAGGCAAGGACTTACCTCCACCAAACTTGGACTGAAGAGTCTCTGGACTGTAGGAGTCACTTGGACAGAGTTGCTGAGTTCCAGGGACCACGCTTGTCGTGCTGAGAGGGGACCCAGAGGACTGGTGATGCAGTCTTTTGTTGCCTGCGGTTGCAGGGGGAAGATTCCGTCGACCCACGGGAGATTTCTTCAGAGCTCCTGGTGCAAGAAGGAGGCAGGCAACCCCGAGAGCATGCACCACCAGGAAACAGGCAAGAAAGCCGGCAGGGTGAAGCGATCAAGGTTGCAGAAGTCGTCTTTGCTACTTTGTTGCGGTTTTGCAGGCATCCTGAGCACTCAGCGGTCGATCCTTTGGCAGAAGGGGAAGAGAGAAGTGCAGAGGAACTCTGGTGAGCTCTTGCATTCGGTATCTGAAGAATTCCCCAAAGCAGAGACCCTAAATAGCCAGAAAAGGAGGTTTGGCTACCTAGGAAGGAGGATAGGCTACTAACACAGGTAAGAGCCTATCAGAAGGAGTCTCTGACGTCACCTGCTGGCCCTGGCCACTCAGGGCAGTCCAGTGTGCCAGCAACACCTCTGTTTCCAAGATGGCAGAGGTCTGGGGCACACTGGAGGAGCTCTGGGCACCTCCCCTGGGAGGTGCAGGTCAGGGGAGTGGGCACTCCCCTTTCCTTTGTCCAGTTTTGCGTCAGAGCAGGGCTGGGGGATCCCTGAACCGGTGTAGACTGGCTTATGCACAGATGGGCACCATCTGTGCCCATCAAAGCATTTCCAGAGGCTGGGGGAGGCTACTCCTCCCCAGCCCTGACACCTATTTCCAAAGGGAGAGGGTGTAACACCCTCTCTCTGAGGAAGTCCTTTGTTCTGCCTTCCTGGGCCAGGCCTGGCTGGACCCCAGGAGGGCAGAAACCTGTCTGAGGGGTTGGCAGCAGCAGCAGCTGCAGTGAAACCCGGTAAAGGCAGTTTGGCAGTACCCTGGTCTGTCATAGAGAGTCAGGGGATCATGGAATTGTTCCCCCAATGCCAGAATGGCATTGGGGTGACAATTCCATGATCCTAGACATATTACATGGCCATGTTCGGAGTTACCATTGTGACGCTATACATAGGTAGAGACCTATGTACAGTGCACGCGTATAATGGTGTCCCTGCACTCACAAAGTCTGGGGAATTTGCCCTGAACGATGTGGGGGCACCTTGGCTAGTGCCAGGGTGCCCTCACACTAAGTAACTTTGCACCCAACCTTCACCAGGTGAAGGTTAGACATATAGGTGACTTATAAGTTACTTAAGTGCAGTGGTAAATGGCTGTGAAATAATGTGGACGTTATTTCACTCAGGCTGCAGTGGCAGGCCTGTGTAAGAATTGTCAGATCTCCCTATGGCTGGCAAAAGAAATGTTGCAGCCCATAGGGATCTCCTGGAACCCCAATACCCTGGGTACCTCAGTAGCATATACTAGGGAATTATAAGGGTGTTCCAGTATGCCAATGTGAATTGGTGAAATTGGTCACTAGCCTGTTAGTGACAATTTAGAAAGCAGAGAGAGCATAAGCACTGAGGTTCTGGTTAGCAGAGCCTCAGTGAGACAGTTAGTCATCACACAGGGAACACATACAGGGCACACTTATGAGCACTGGGGCCCTGGCTGGCAGGGTCCCAGTGACACATACACTAAAATAACATATATACAGTGAAATATGGGGGTAACATGCCAGGCAAGATGGTACTTTCCTACAGTCTTAGATTATGGACATTTAAACATTTACACATGCACATTTGCCATTCAAGATTCACATAGCAGATCCCTTATGAACAACATTGTGTGTAAAAAATATAAAACAACCCTGGATATTTCCAATGGGTTTTGTGACCAAATTCTAGTGCCTGAAAGCTGAAATGTAACACCTTTCTGTGTTAGGCTCTCAGTGTCACTTTTGCAGACCTCCTCAAGGATGTAGGAACAGTCCAGTCTTGTTTTCAGCCTGTGTGATATCAACATTGATCCTGAGGCGTTGTCCTATGTAGATGACATTTACCTGACGGATGACAACCTCAACATAGATCTGGCCAGGGTATTGGCATTTGCCAACCATGGCTTCAAATTCAACGTTAAGAAAACTAAAATTGCTTTCTTCAATATCCTGATACGAGCTCTGAAATGAAGGAAACATTCTGGCACCACATTTCTTACAAAATTGTGCACAACTATAACCACCAAACACTATCAAAAAACTGCAATCCTTGTTAGGATTCTTTAATTTTGGCAAGACATACATTCCAGATTATGCACAGCGCCTAAAACTACCTTATGATTTAATCAGTCCTAATTTCTCAAGTTGAACACCACAACATTCACAAATTCTCAGATCATTACAGGCTGACATGCTTGAAGCAAACCACTTACACACACGTGAAACCAAAACAAATTAGGTAATCTGTGATATTCCGTGTTCCATCTGATTCATATTTTTCAACTTTAATGAAGGTCACACAGTACCTATTGTGTACAAATCACATTTATACTTAAACGCAGACATGTGTTTTGCACCAACAGAAAAAATACCGTCTACTGTTCAGATGACGGTCATCAAGGAGAGACCTCAAGCCCAGGGAAAATGCACTATCATCTTTACTGAACGTTCAGCTCAATCAGCTGTTAGTACCCATCACCAATACTCTGCGGCTTATGAGGGATGAGGGACGGTAACTTCCTCCCTATTCAAACCTACACGGAGTCCCTAGGGGATTGAATATCACAACGTGCTGAGCTTAAAGCATTGCTCTTTGTGGTGGAACATACGGATCCTGAAATCGCAACAATTATTGTGTGTGATTCATATTATTGTGTCCTGTCTTTCAATGAAAACTTTCATAATTTCTGCCTTAATGGGTTCAGGGATTCAAAAGGAAACACCATAAAACACATATTTGTGCAGGTCTTACGGACAAACTCATTGGCTGATGAAGCTGCCAAATCTGCAGTTGCTACGGTGTCTGTTGTTGCGATAACTCATTCTCATACGAGGGTGGATGATGACATTCTGGTTACTTTAAATGCCTTGGCTGGTGGCAAGCCTTTACTAAAAGAATACCTAACCAAATATCCCTTCCATAGTGGCAAGAACTCCCATGATGCTTCAATGTCTAGGGAAAGGTTGTGGGGGAGGAGATGTTAAAGGGACAGTTACAATTTGTAATGAAGAAGAGTCACACACAGGAAGGTACCTGCACATATCTAGCTATGAAACGACCACTGAGGATCACATAACTTTATGAAGACACCAGAGAAATCTCATGGTATGTACGGTGACAATGCTGTTGTGGTTAACGGAATATGGAGAGGGTAACAGAGTGCAACAGTGCACTAGGGTTGTTCTTCTAATGGTTCAAGCCATGTTGTGGAGTGGGGCTAATCCTCCCATCACTGTGCAAAACTAGCTCCTAGTCAATTAAACACTGTTTCTCTAAGACAGCCTTGTCTACCACTTATTAACGTAGGACAGAGAGGGAAGGCAGCTTAAGGTAATGTCTGTTAAGTGCTAACTGTATCAACATAACACCTGCATCAAGAGTTCAAAGTACCCAGACCACTTTAGTTAAATTAAAAACAATGTGTTATGATTAGACTAACACCAAAACACCAAAACTGTATCAGCCACTGCAAAACTGTATCTTACCAAAATTATAGTTGCACTCCACCTGGATCCAGCATGGACGGCCAATGAAAGTTCCTGTACATTACTCATAAGTAGAAACTGTAGACCTCTTCTCCCTCCAGGCACACAGCACGATTCCCTGCTCTACACTGCCTCTTGCTTTCAGTCAGACCAGAGGGACTGGATGAGAGTCATTTGCCTTGTGGACACAGTTTGGCGAGTTCATGTAGGGATGTCTCTAGTTTGCGTCTCTAGAGCAGACTTAGGCCCAGCCAGTAGATGCTAACCTCCTCTCCTCTTAGGCACCCACTGTAGTCCTTGGTGTTGATTCCAAGGTCCTCACCTCCCTCTGCAGAGTGCTCTTTCTGCAAACTATTTGGCAGTGAGAGTTATTTAGGCCCTCATTATGAACACGGCGGTCCGTACCGTGCCGCCGGCGGTGGCGATAAAAACCGTCAACAGAGGAGCGGGCCGGACCGCCAAATAATCAACCAAACGAAAGACAGGCATCCAGAAAACCACCCACCGCCAGTAGAGAAGTGCCGACGACGACGGCAGAGTCCGCCCACAGGCCGACGGGGAGGCCCAACTCGCCCATCAAATAATGAACCACCAGTCCGCTGCCAATTCTGGGGCGGGAACCACCGCCACGCAAAGCCAGGTGGAAATTAACCAAATCCAATGAAACACTCACCGGAGGCCCTCACAACACACCGAAGCAGACATGGATATAGAACTGCAGATCATGCCAGCCCTGCTCCTTGCCATATACCTCCACGACCGAGACCGCCGACGAAGACGACAATGGTAAGTACTGCAACCTACAAAACAAGGGAGGAAAGGGCACAGTTACATACCCACCCAATCCACCCACCCTGCAACGCCCCCCCAACCCTTCTCAGCAGCACAAGTCATACACCCCACAGCAAGAGGTACTCACCCGACACAAGGCAAATCCAACTGGCCATAGTACATACAAATGCTCCACACCCATAAACAATGAAACAAAAGACCAGGGTTCAACAGTGTGCCGCCAAAACACATGCCACACAGAAATATTTTATTAAAGCTCACAGAGCCAAATACTCCAAAAAGGGCCAATGGCCAGTCTGTACGGCTACAAGTGCATTGGGCCACAACGGACTCAACCTGACTCCCAAGAGTGCACGGTACTCCACCTAATGGGTCAACAAAGGAGCATCTAGGCACCTCACGGAACCGGGCAGGGGGTAGTGGAGGTGGGGATTTGGGGGTGGGCCTTGGACTTTCATTTGGAAGGTGGAGGGGGTAGGCTTGTCCTTTGAAGGTGGTGGGGGTCTTTTGACCGGGTGGAGCCAGATGGACTAGGCCCAGACAGGGCCTTTTTTTTCTCTGGGGAAGGTGCACAGGAATGTGAAGGGCAGACAGGGGAGTGCTGTTAAGTGGAAGGAGTGGAAAGGGCAAGGAGGTGAGCAGGCTTTAGGACAAGACGGGGTAGGCCAGTGGGTTGGAAGAGGTCATCACGAGATAGGAAAAGTTTTTTCGAAGCAATTGGGGTGGTCCTGGATGAGGGCATGGGAGTGGAGGCAGAGGCAGTGGATGTATGTGGTGTAGGGGTGCGTGTAGTGGGTGCAGGTGACTGAACAGTATGCTGTGGTGTGGTGGATGTTTGAAGGGTGGGTGTCTTGGTGAGTTTGTGTGTTTTTGGAGGAGGGGGCGGACACAGTGGGAGAAGACAGGCAGCTAGTGTGGATGTATGTTGTGTGAATGTCTGCAAGTCTGGTGAGTGTGCTGCATGTGTCAACTACAGTAGTTGTGGTGAGTGCAGGTGTGGTGTCTGGGGTGCATGTATGGATGGCTGCTATTGTGGTGAGTGCAGTAAGAGGAGCAGCAGCAGTGACTGAAGGTGCAGTGCATGTGGGTGTGCATGTAGAGGGAGGCACACTGGTGGGCACACTGGGAGAAGTGGATGTTGTTGTGTGTGCATGTGTCTGTTGGCTGTGTGAATGCCTGTGGTGGAGGTGTGGTGCTTGTATTTAGAAGTGTGCTTCTTGTGTGTTGATGTGCTTGACTGCGTGTCTGAATGTGTGCTTTGGACGGTTGAAGGGAGTGGGGTGCTGGAAGGTGTAGAGGAGGTTGGAGGGGGTACGGAATGGGCAGGGAAACTGGCTGCCGTCCAAGAGGAGGCCAGAGCCTAAAAAGATCTCTGTAGGGTAGACACGATAGGCATTTGTCTGCTGCACCTCTGATGCTAGCCTCTGGATGGCATTGACAATGGTTGTCTGCCCTACAGAGATGGTTTTCAGGAGGTCAATAGCCTCCTCTATGAGGGCAGCAGGGCTGACTCGTGCAGGGGAGGAGGTGCCTGGGGCGAAGGAGACGCCCACCTTTCTGGGTGAGCGGGCACGGGCAACTCGGTAGGGAGCAGAAGGGAGGGCGATGATGGAATAGGTGGTGGCGGAAGATGTCACTGTAATGGTGTGGCCACTAGGGTCCGCCACAGTCGGGGACCCCCTATCAGAGGAGGTCTCGGAGTCACTACCTCCAATGGTAATTGCCTCACCATGGTACTCCCCTCGCCCTCCCACCCACTGGTCACCTGGGCGTTGGATGTCTCTGCCTCCGAGGAACCGTGGGCCGCTGCTTCCCCACTTTCCGGTGCCTCAGCTCCCTCGCCAGATGTTGCTGCTGTACCAAACCAAGACAAGAGAACAGGGATGGGGAGACAAAACAGGAGAGACACTTGTAAATAGCTGAATGGAGGTACATAATGGCCAGACATACACCCACCCAGAAGTCACACCCAACAAGAAGCACCATTCACTATGCCCACGGCCATGCCCTGACTACTGATCAGAATACTGCTCTACACCCATCCCCTGGACTACCTAAGGAGGCGACGTGTGGGAGACCTGACAAAGGCACCCCTACACCCTTTGGGGACCACAATGTACATGGACACCAGTCAGAGTCTCTGCCTCTAACAGCATGAACCCTAATGCACACACAGACATCCTTCCAGACTGAAGTTTGTGACATGAGTACTCACCCCCTTGTGACTGATGTGCAGCCTTCAAGTGCCCATCCAGGTCTGGGTACGCCACTGCCAGGATACGTCGCATGAGGGGGGTCAGTGCCCAATGGGCACCCCTTCCACGTTTGGAGGACTTTCCCAGCTGTGCTTCACAGATCTTACGCTCCCAGCGCCGCAGGTCCTCCCACCTCTTTCTGCAGTGGGTGCTCTGCCGGTTGTAGACCTCCAGGGTCCTCACCTCCTTGGCGATGGCATGCCAAAGTGCCCTTTTCTGTTGGGCGCTGACCTAAAAGGGTGACACAAATATGAAACACAGAGGTCAAGCACTTGCAAGATAGGTACAGCTGGCTAATTGTCCACTATGGGACGGACAGTACTCTCAGACTTGCAGGCCATACGCACTCAGCATGCCACGCACCACGGCCCATGCAGGTTCAGAGGTGCACACATATGTCCATTCAACACCATCCATTAAACCCAAACATTGCCCCCAAACCCAGACTCACCTGTACCTCTTGCTGCCCATACAGTTTTGCGTACAGGGGCAGGACCCTGTCCACTAGCCTGTCCAGTTCCTCCTGGGTGAAGGCCGGGGCCCTTTCCCCTGCAGCACGAGCCACATCCATTGCCAGAGGCAGGCCACTGCAGTACACACAGTGGAGTACCTGTCCGCACAAGATCAGGGAATACTAGACGACGAATTTGTGTACGTACCGTGGGTGTGTGCACCATCACCGCCGGCGGCGATCATGATACGGCAGGATTCCCCATTGACATCCATGTTAACCAATGACGGTGTAAACGGCGGTAAACACCGTCTTACGCTGTGACGTTAACCGCTAGGGGTATGAGGTCACTTCCACAACGAAAGGCCTGGATTACAGTGGGCAGACATTTTGGCATTAACTACGCATCTATAAATAAAAATGTGCACAAGGCTGGCCCTACTAGCCACATGAAGCACCTCTGCATGTGACAATTCCGTAACATACCACACATGAAAAACACCTCATTGAGGTGTAGATGTAGATCTGTCAAGAGGCAGTTAATGTTGAGTCACTACAATGAAATACGCAGTGCACAATTGATGACAATGTGTGCCTATGTATGTGTGTTCATCACACCTTTTTGATACCCCTCGTAGGTACCGACCCTTGTGGCGAGGAAGGGCACCGTCGGTGTACAGACCACTTGAGTATATGAGGACCATGGTGGAGCGTCAGATCATAATCAATTACAGACTTACATGTAACTTTGTGCTTTACTGGATACTGCACTAACTCCTGTAAATCGGAATCAGCATGCCATCCTTACTGAAGTGCAGGTGCTCTCCGCACTCCATTTCCTGGCCACAGGCTCATTTCAAGTGACAGTGGGCATGGGTGCTGGATTTTCACAGCCAGTGTTCAGCATGGTACTGACAAGATTTCTAAATGCATTTGTACCACACTTGCAGTCCTATGTGAGGTTTCCCCAAAGTAATGACCTCCCTGCCATCAAGTCTGACTTCAATGCCTTTGCCAACATACCCCATGTGATAGGTGCCATTGATGGCACCCACATACCGATCATCCCCTCAGGAGTCAGTGAACAGGTGTACAGAAACAGAAAGAACTTTCACTCCATGAACATCCAATTGGTCTGTACTGCACACCAGTACATCTCACATGTGAATGTCATGTTCCCAGGTTCAGTCCATGATTCCTTTGTGTTGAGGAACAGTAGTGTGCCACAGAGTTAGGAACAACTCCAAGAGGACACAGGGTGGATCATAGGTAAGTGTGTCTGTCACTAACTGACACATAGTAGACAGCCAGGCTGTCTGACTAAGGGGCTTAACAATGACTACTCTGCATTGCACCTTTTTCTAGGTGATTCTGGCTATCCAAACTTGCGTTGGCTCCTGACACCAGTGAGGAATCCTAGGAGGGATGCAGAGAGGAATTACAATGAGGCCCATGGACGTACTAGGAGGGTGATAGAGCGCACAATAGGTCTCCTGAAGGTTATATTTTGTTGTCTACATATCTCTGGGGGTTCCCTGGCCTATGGACCTGAAAAGGTGTGTAGAATAGTGGTGGCCTGCTGCATGCTGCACAACGTGGCAGTGAGACATTGTATCCCCCTCTTGGATGTGGAGGGTGATGTATGTCCTGACCAGCTACCTCAGAGAGGGGAGGAGAGTGATGGTGATGATGAGGAAGGGGAAGATGTCAATTCCAGGACCCAATTGATACAACTCTACTTCCAGTAACTGTGTGGGACTTTGCTTTGGGCTGACATTGGGGTTTCTGACACATACTGTCAGTGTGCTCAGTCATATACGGGGGGTTGATAATGATAGGTGAAACATGGTCCAGATCTGCATTGTACAGATTGATATTTTCTGCATTTACGTAGGGCCCACATTTAGGCACACAGGACTCCCTTCATGCAAAGATTTGACAATAAAGTTGTTATCAGCCAGTTGCATCCATACATCACTTTGGGCCAGATGTATCAAACCATTTTGTTTTAGCAAACAATGCGAATCGCAAAATTTGGCCGTTTGCGAATGTAAAAACGTGGTCTGCGATGTATGAAAGGCATTCGCAGGCCAAAAATAAGGAATCGCAAAATTTGCGTTTTTAGTGAGGAGACATGGTTTTGCGTGTCGCATTTTGCGTCTAGCAATTTGTGACATGAAATACCAAATCGCAATTAGCATTTCACAAATTGCGAGTTGGAATAGCGTCTCGCAAATACTGAATCGGAATTTCAAGTTGGAAATTGCGAGACGCAAAATGCGACTCGCAAAACCATGTCGCAATTCGATGCATCAAAAATTCGCAAATTGCTAATTTTTGCAGAATGGCCTTTTGCACATGTAAATTACCATTAGGTGAAACCAGGTAGTAACCAGGTGCAACCTGTATAAAGAGGCCCAGAATGCCTCAGGCTCTTTTCCACAATGGCTGCACTCTACGTCATGGCAAGGAGAATGAGGATCTTGGCAGGTTTGAGGAGAGGGAGGAGGAGACAGGAGCGCATTTTCAGAGTGCGCAATACCCTTTTTGACCAGACTGAGGAGGAGATATATGAGTACAGGTTGAACTCAGCCATGATACTTGACCTGATAGCTGAGCTACAACCCATACTGCAGTGCACAACACTTAGGACTAATAGCATACCCACCCATGTGCAGGTATTATGCTCCCTGCACCTACTTGTCTCAGGGAGCTATCAAGGGGTCATAGCAGCAGCTGGAGGAGTATCACAGAGTGCCCTCCCTAGATTTTTCAATGCATTTATCAACGCCATGCTGGGGACGTGGCCAAGGTCTCGGAGATGGCGCATGCCTAAATTCCGAGCTCCGGAGGGGCCGGTGAATAATTGAGCGAAAAAGCGCCTCTGCCGGGCCGACCGAAGTCCGGACTGAGGGGTAGACTCACAGGAGGGGGCTAGGCGAGAGAGTGCCCCTCTGGTGCCGGCGAAGTGAGCCCGGTGCCGAAATCGGCCTCCTGGACGGCTCGGGGGACGAGAGGCCTGGGCGCACGACTGCATCCGCGGCCTCGCGCTGGGCTGTGGCCGGGCCCGCCGGAGAGGGAAGGAGGCGACGGGACGTGAAGGTGCGGGGCCCTGGGCGTGGCCTTATCAGACGGTGAGAGAGCAGGGGGCGGCCGTGCCCGCGGGAGAAGTCGCGCCCAGTCGGGGCGTTGCAGGACGGAGTGGCTGAACGCGGGCGGCCCCGGGAGCAGGCGGGCGCCGACCCGGGCGAGAGACTGCGGCCCCTACAGCGGCCCTTGAGGGTGTCGGGTGGCGGAGCTGACCGGCCGGCTTGCCCAGAAGCGGGCGGCTCCAGCGGAAGACGGCGGCACCATCCCGCGGTAGGAGCGGGCAATGCGAGGCGCGAGGGGGGATAGTATGGAGTCCCCTCCTCATAGCGGCACAGGTGCTGGAGGGGCCTGAGAGCCCATGAGCTCCCGCACCGGAACGGGTGCGGCAGGGCAGCGCCCCGGGAGGCGAGCGGCCCCGGGTGGACTCGGAGACCTGCTCGAGGCGGTGATTGAGACCCGGGTAGGGCTGCAGGCCGGGGCTGTGATCAAGCGTCTGGTCATTGGACCCCAGGGGACAACGGAGGAGTTCTCCCCCATCGCGACGGTGCAGCCGAAGAGCGCCCAGCGGCGAAGAGTTATCGGGAGGCTGTAAGAGGGGACCAGTGCAGCGAAAGGCCGGAGTGATAAGGGAACACATGGAGAGGTCACTGGAACGGAGACGGAACCCGGGGCCCTGACATTCCCTATGGCGGCGTAACGTGCAGTAAAATCGGTCCCTTGAGGACTGCTGTGGACATTGACGAGCCTGCGTGGGACTGGTAGGCTGTTTGGGGCAAAAGTTGAAAAAGAACGATCTGGACCCGCACCAACGTGGGGCCCCTGGGGGGCTGATCTGATCCCTGGGATGGGGGGACCCATTTGTCTGGACTGCAATAGGGGAGCAAAGGCGCGGAGCACCCAACGGAGAGACTCAGAAACAGTGGACCCTGAAGGGTACGGGGACCCGGCTGAGGAAAGCATGGGGCAAGGCAGCGGCTCATGGAGGGGAGGGAGTGACGTCTTGGAGAAGATAGACAAACACCGCCGAGGCTGCTGTCAGGGGTCCCTGGGGCGGGGCCTGCGGCCGCGCTGATGCCCTCCAAGGCTCGCCCCAAGGCCAGAAATATGGAGTCCAAGGCTCAGGCCGAGTGCGAAGAGTCGGGCGCGCAGGACCACACACAGGTCAAGGTCCAGGACACGCTAGATAAAATTCTTGGAGCGATAGAGGACACCAAAACAACGCTGCAGCGAGAGATCAGCCAGGTTGCGGTTGAGGTGAGCTTGCTGAGAGCGGAACACCACAAATTGGTAGATAGAGTCAAAGAAACAGAAACTGCCCTGGCGGACATAGCACCGAAGCAGGAAAACCTGACAGCTGAAGTGTCCTCCCTGGTTGACAGAGTGACGCGCCTCGAAAGGAGAGTTGAAGACGCAGAGGGGAGGAACAGAAGGAATAACGTACGTGTGGTGGGTCTCCCGGAGGGGACCGAGGGTACGAACATGGTTGAATTTTTGGAGAAGTGGTTAGGTGAGACGGTGGCTCCGGGGCGCCTGACCCCCTTCTACACGTTGGAGCGGGCGCATCGGGTACCGGCGAGGCCGCTGGCCCCGGGCAGGCCCCCCCGGGCCGTGATAGCTAAACTGTTACATTATAGTGACAGGGACACCCTCCTGCAGAGGGCCAGGGAATCGGTCCCTTTTAAAGTCGGAAACGGGGAGGTGACATTATTCCCGGATTACACTCTGGAGGTACAAAACAAGCGAGCTTCGTTTCTGGCAGTCAAGAGAGCCCTAAGGGAGGAGGGAATCCAATATTCGCTACTCTACCCAGCCAGATTGAGAGTGATTCTGGAAGGGAAGACATCGTTCCTTCAGTCACCTGAGGAAGCCTGGGAATGGCTAGAGTCACACAGCTCCCGGGCAGGAGGGTCCACAGGAAGGGTCGCGCTTGGGAACGGGGCGCGCCGAGCGCTGAAGGAAAGGAAGCCCAGAAACCGCAGACGTATGGTACCTACCCAAACACAGAAAGAGAAAGGAAGGAAGGAGGCATTGGAGGCAGCGGCACGCATGAGCGGAGAGGCGTCACCCCAGGAAGAATCCGGGAACGAGTCTGACGACACGATGGTTTCATCTGCAGGTGAAGCGGATCATTCAACCCGAGCCCCGAAAGTAACCCCGCAAACAGCTGACGAACTTGGCTAGCCTGGACGCACGGAAGGCCCTGGAGACAGGGCGCGTATTGGGATCGACCGGCCCCTCCGGGCAAGGCCACCCCCCCAGACCAGTACTCTGCCGTTTGACAATAATGGCGGGTACTGCTAATCAGAGACTGAACAAGTTGCACTGTTGCACAATTTGCTGGGCGACCTACAAGTTCGGAGGCGCCCTGGGGACTGGGAGTTGGGTCATACAGTTAAAAGTTAATAAAGGAATGTGGGAATTGGAATTGGAATGTGACAAAGTTATAGATAAAGGGAGAGGAGGCTCCGAGGCTTGGGAGGGCCGGGACAGAGCCACCAAACCGAAAATGGGCAATGGCAGATTACAATCTCATGACCTGGAATGTTAGAGGGATGGGCACTCCGGCTAAAAGGCACAAGATACTCTCCTATCTTAAGAGAAGGGGTGTACAGGTGGCTCTATTGCAGGAAACTCGCCTGGAGAGGGAGAGAAGTTGAGACGTAGGTGGAGGGGGCAGGTATTCGCAACGGAATACTCTGCCTACGCTAGAGGTGTATTGGTATGGATCAGGGCGGGGGTCCCCTTCACGACGATCTCTTCCAATATTGACAAGGAGGGTAGATTTGTGATACTGGAGGGGAGGCTGCATGGTGTACCGATAGTCTTGAGTTGCATCTATGCCCCTAACCAAGACCAGGTAGCCTTCATGTCAGGGTTATCGAGTCACCTTACACGCCAATGCACCGGAGAGCTATTAGTAGGTGGGGATTTTAATGCGGTGCTAGACACTGAACTGGACAGGTCTACCCCTCCTATACAGGGGGCTGCGGCAATAAAAACAGCCAAAAGGGTAGGGGAGTGGTTGGACGGGTGGGGGCTATCGGATGTCTGGCGAGTGCATCACCCAACTGACAGAGATTATTCTTATTACTCGGGTCTTCACCAGGTACATACAAGAATCGATAGAGTAGTATGCACTGCAGGCCTGTTAATTAACATGACACGCTCGGAATACTTGGCCCGCACCTTGTCTGACCACAATCCCTTGTTAATAACGATGAGGGTGCCGGAGGACAGACCCCCCATACCGTCTTGGAGGATGTCCCCCTCAACACTTGAGGACCAGTCGTACAGAGAAGCCTTACGCTGTCATTTGACAGAATACATCGAGACAAACAACGGGTCCACCCCCACTAGGGCCCTGGAATGGGAGGCACTTAAGGTGGTGACGAGGGGCTTTTGCTTGGGGCAGTCATCGGGGGTTAGACGTACACTTGAAAGGGAGCTAAATGCTCTGGAGAAAGACATACACGAAGGGGAGTTGGGACAGGGGAGAACTGCGCAGGAGAAGGAGGATTACAGTCGAGCCCGCAGGGAACACTCCCGCATTGAAGAGCAGCTTAGATGCCATGATAGACAAAAGTACACAGCATCCCTGCAGGCGGAGGAGGGTAGATCGGGGAGAATGTTGGCGTGGTTGGTCCGCTCCGGGGGGCAGGGTGAGCCTATCACATGTGTACTAGATGGGGAGGGTTCACGCAAGCTCAGCCCGGCCCAAATAAACAATGCATTCAGGGAATATTATATGCAGTTGTACGGGAAACCCAGTGATCTGCGGACAGAGTCCTTCGACGAGTACCTACAGCAAATCCTGCTACCAACTCTGAACGCAGTGGATAAAGAGGCCCTGGGGGGCCCAGTGTCAGTGGAGGAAGTAAACGAAGCCATAGCACAGCTAGCGCCAGGGAAGACTCCGGGAACAGACGGGCTCCCCATGGACTTTTACAAAAAATATAGGTCACTGCTGGCTCCCCAATTGACTGAGATGTACGCGGAGGCACGGCGACAGGGTGAACTGCCACAAACGTTGCGGGAGGCTGTGGTGGTCCCTCTCCCCAAAACTAAAGACAGGGAAGCACGGGTGACGGAGTTTAGGCCTTTATCGATGCTAAACAGTGATTTCAAAATTCTTAGCAAGATCATGGCTGCTCGATTGCTGCCCCATATGACCAAGCTAGTGCATACTGATCAGAATGGCTTTATTCCTGCCCGAAGCACCTCGTTGAATTTAAGACGGGTTTTCTCGGTGCTGCATATGCCCAGGGCTTTGAGACCGCCAGCTGGGGTTTTGTTGGCGGTGGACTTCGAGAAGGCCTTCGACTCAATCAGGTGGGATTACTTAAGGAAGGTGATGCTCAAAATGGGACTAGGGGAGGAATGGGTGAAGTGGGTGGACCTACTGTACGCTTCCCCCCTGGCTAGAGTTAAGACCGGAAAGTCGATCTCCAGTGCATACCCAATATACCGCGGAACTAGGCAGGGCTGCCCCCTATCACCGATGTTGTTTGCCCTGGCAATTGAGCCCCTGGCGGCACAGTTGCGGCGAGAAGGAGTGGGCAAGGGAATTATCTGGGGTCCAACTGAGCATATCGTTTCTCTATATGCCGACGATATACTCCTTTACCTGAGGGACGGGGCGGGAGGTGTCGGGTGGGCGCTGGGGATTCTGGAGGAATTCGGGAGTCTATCTGGACTCAGACTTAACAGGAGAAAAACATTTGTATTCCCTGTTCTGGCAGGCTGCGCTCGTCCGGACTCGTGCCCTGCGGACGTAAACTGGGCCCCGCGGACTTTTAAATATTTGGGCATACAAATATTTCACGAACTGAGCGATCTTAGGGACGGCAATCTCGGCAGGACACTTAGATCCCTGCGCACCTCGGTGGAGTTCTGGAGGTCATTGAAACTATCAATAATGGCCAGAGTGGCGCTCTCCAAAATGGTCATGCTGCCACGCCTACTCTATTACTTTGCGAACCTGCCAGTGCAGGTCCCTCCTACATGGTTCCGAGAGTTAAATGCACTGCTTAGAGAGTTGATATGGGATGTGGGTCGCAGGAGAACGGCGCTAACAACCGTCTGTAGACCGGCGCGTCTGGGGGGACTGGGTGCCCCTGACTTCGAGGCGTATTATTTGGCATCTCAGCTCCAGTGGGTGGCCGGCTGGATGGCGGGCAGGGGACAGCTAGACCTGGCAACAGCGCAAGGAATAACAGACACAGCTCGTATAGCGGCAAATATGGCGGGTAGGAAGGTCGCCCTCATAGGTGACAGCATAATGTGTAACGTGGCGTTGAAATGCTGGAAGCGTTGCGTGAAAAGGACCGGGGTCGGGCCGCCATACTCTCCCGCTTTACCACTGGAGGTAGTCGCCCTAGAACTACGGGGACGTGAGCGAGGGGGGCTAGGATTGGGGCCATGGGTGGGAGCGGGGCTGGGGGCAGTGGGGGAACTATTCAAGGAGGGGTTGCTGAAGAGCTTCGATGACTTAGTAGTAGGAGGGGTACCGCAAGGTCAATTCCTATTCTTCAGGAAGCTGATGCACACCCTAAAAGAGCACTGGAGTACAATTAATGCAGAACCCACAATCCATGGGGTGCTGCACCTCTTGTTGACGGCAGGAGAGGAACCTCACATGATCACAAAAATATACCGTGCCCAAATAGAGTCGGCTGTGGACCCCCTGCACTCCCTAAGAGAAAAATGGGAGAAGACAGCCGGGCGAGACCTGTCCGAGTCGGAATGGGCCAGGGCTCTAGCTTATCCTAGAACGATCTCACGCAACACGAGGCTCAGATATATTCAATACAATTACTTACACAGAACTTACCTCACCCCACATCGGTTGCACCGCATATATGGGGGGGCTCCCAAGGTATGCCCCAGATGTGAGGGCGGGGAAGCTGACTTTGACCACATGATGTGGGTATGCCCGAGAATCCAGGTGGGTTGGTTCGAGATGATGGCTACCCTCACGAAGTTATTCGGCTTGGAGCTCCGGCCAACCCCTGATTTGTGCCTACTGGGTCTTCGAACCGGGATTAGGTGGGGCAAGGTTGGGAATCGTTTCCTTGACCTGTCTCTGGCTCTATTTAAAAGACTGATCACGAAGGGATGGAAGTCCCCAACCCACCCATCACTAACAGAATGGAGGAACGATGTCACAAGGTGGTCCAGGGCAGAGCTTCAGGTCCTTAGGGCTGAGGAGGCGAGGGGGGTCCTTCAGACCCCAATCGCGGCGGAGTGGGAAAACCTAGTGTCTAACTGGGAAGACTTAACAAAGAGTCCGATGGAGCCTGAGGGAGTGGGATGAGCTAATGGACACGGTCAGAAGATCCCAACATAGGGGAAGTTCACTGTAACTAAGACTGAATGACTACTAAGAATCAGTTTGATCCGGATGCGGTATGAGTGTGAGGGGGAGAGCGGGATGGTATAATAAAAAGGATAAGGGAGGGTAATGACGGAACGCAGGGCAATAAAACACGACAAGCAATACCCGGGCAAGCTATCTCCCTTTTTAGTAATTCAGCAATTAAACAGTTCCTCCCACATAGGCCTAAAAGTTCATATACAGTTTGAAGTTGAGTTAAGTCTGTTAACAGGTCACAGAATACAACAGTAACGTAGGATAATGAAAATGTGAATGCCATTATAAAGTTTCAATTGGGCGAAGAAATAACTGTTGATAAGTTAAGTAAATGCATGGTAAAGGCTAACCAAATGCGTAACGTACTGCATGGACCGCAAAGCCCGGAAATGGTATAATTAGCAGAAATGTATAATCACGACAATACGTTACTGTAAGAAGAATTACACTTGTAAAAACAGCAAGTAGTTGATAACAATAAAAACAAATTTAAAAAAAAAAAAAATCAACGCCATGCTGAGTATGATACACCAGTACATCAGATTCCCCCACACCCCACAGAAATGCAGCAGACAAAAATTGATTTTTACCAGATAGCACAGTTCCCCCACGTCCTAGGTGCCATAGATAGGACACATGTTGCAATCTGTCCACCATCGGCCACAGAGTACGTGTACTGCAACCATAAATACCAACATTCGATGAATATACAGGTGATATGCAATGCCTCCTACATCATAACTGATCTCGTGTCCAGGTACCCAGGGAGCACACATGATTCATACATCTTTCGTCACAGCGGGATTCACACAAGACTGCTAGCTGGGGAGGTTGGTGAAGGATATCTACTAGGTATTGTCCCTCTGTACACTGGTGCATTGATGGCAGTGTGATGTCAGATGGCTCACTTACTCATTATACCCTCTGTTCCGTCCAGGAGACAGTGCCTATGCTGTGCGCACCTACATTATGACACCCTACCTAAATCCTACAACACCAGCAGAACGGAGATACAATGCAGCACACAGGGCAACCCGCAATGTGGTGGAGCGCACCTTTGGCCTGCTGAAGAGTCGCTTCCGTTGCATCCACAAAAGTGGAGGGGCACTACAGTACAGCCCGGCACAACCTTTAGAATAGTGGCCACATGTGCAATCCTGCACAATATAGCAACCACCAGGGGCATATCTGTGGAAATATCGGATTCAAACTCAGATGAGGATGATGATCCCACCCCATCCCCCTACAGCCAGCAGACAGGACCAGTGCAACAGAGGGCAGGCAAAGGCGTGCAGACATCAAGCACAACCATTTCAGATGTAAGTAATAACAACACAACTTTGCTGACATGTGTACTGGTAGTTAGAAACTTTATTACCTTAACGTCAGGTAACAAAAGTGTTACTAAAAAAAAATATACACTTGTGTCATAAAATAAGCAGTTAACTGTGTCTCACTATTCATTCATAGTTCACTGTCAAACAAAAAAGAGCAGACTGTCCCCTGTGGCCATTACAGTCACTTTTTACAGCCACGCAAGCTACTCGCGTGTGCAGTAGCCTCACCGGCACCTCTGGTATCTGCATCAGTGGCAGTGCTGTGCCTGGCACTGCGACTCCTAGGATCTGTAGTGGGCACTGATACGCTGCTGAGGCTAGATGAGTCCTCAGTCTCCCCTAGTCCAAGTTCACTTGGTGTAGCAGAGCGGTTACCCAGCATAGTATCCAGCACATTAGTTATCTGGTCCAGTACCCGGGCTACATCCCTACTGCTGTGCGCTGCCTCCACCTGTGCGGCCACAGCACGCCACAATATAAGGGCCGTTGATGTTGCAAGGTGATTGACCGATCAACAGAATCCACCAAACATGCCCATGAATCGCCTCTCATGCCTGCGGTGGCTGACTCTGTCATGCCTTAGCCCTGTGCAGAGTCCCCTCACTGCACTGGTCAGCTCCCTGGTGTTCTCGGAAGCTGTGATCTGTCCCTCATGCAGCTTTGAAATGTTAGAATTAAGGCACTCCAACTGCCGATGCAGCCCCCCCATGTTGTGTGCCTGCATTTGCCTATGCATTGCTGTTATTTTCTTATTTTGCAGGTGCTGCAGTCTCAGTATAGAGGATTGCAGGCCACCGAAGACTGGTGGGCCATCTCCTGCTTCCACGTGCTGTGTGCCTGCATACTGAGGCCTCCTGCGGGGTGTTGAGTTACTCTGGGGCTGGGACTCCTGCATTACAGTGGATCTGCCGTCTGGGGATGGAGTGTGGCCGTCATCCCGCATGTCATCTGAGTCCTGGCTCAATTCGGGGAGCGGCACAGCCCTTGCACCGCGTCTGATAGGCACAATAATCACTGACTCACTGGTGTTGGAGTCTGATGGAGGGTGGGTTTCAGCATCCCCCACAACGGTACATGCTGATGCTGCTGGGCCTGGGCCTGGGCCATCCGCAACAACAATGTGCAGCATGTCATTTATGTATGTATGACCAAAGGTTACACAATGGTAATAAATGTACAGTTACATCATATCATTCTGTAGTGGGTGTTGTGTTCTTCTGGGTGTCGCTCTACTTAATTACATTCTATGTGCTACTTTCAGCTCTGGGTTGTGGACTACCGCTCCCATAATGCATTGTTGTGCCGCTTCTAAGATGTGGAATGGACTACTTATCACAATGCTTTGCACTAATTGCTAATTCCTAAGGGGCATTTGTACATACACATATGGGGTTACATTTCAAAATTGGACTTACCTTTACTGGTGCTTGGTGTGCCGGATGTGTCTATGCCAGTGACCCCACTGACAGCTTCAGGGAGGAGTGTTGACTCCACCAGGTCTTCCATGGGGGTGAAGGGTGTCTCGGTGGATGGTCTGCCTCCTGTGCTCCTTGCCTCCTGTAGTCTTCTGGGCACCCTCTCCTTTGCACGGGAATGCAGGTCGAACCACCTCTTTTTGATCTACTCCACTGAGCGCTGCGCAACACCCATTGTTTGTATGTCCGCCCAGAGTTTGTGCTTCTCACTCTCAGGGACCTGGAGTGAGCTCTTCCCGAACAGCCGGTCATGGCTCCTCACCACCTCCTCAGTGAGCACCTCCAGTTCCTGCTCACTGAACTTGAGTTTTCTTTTCCTCTCTCCCTTCTCCTTTCCACTTGCAGAGTTGTCCATGCTGATGTGCAGTCCTGCCTTGTTCACAGACTTGCTCCCTGTGGCTGGGCTGTGTCTCTCTCACTGCTCCATTGGGTATGGCACCTGCAAACTTCCTGGGATGACTCACTTCCTGCTTGTGATGTCATCAGGCTCTGCCAGGTGTGCGTTCTCGCAATTTGCGATTTTCAAATACCAAATCGCAATTTTTTTGCGATTCAGTATTTGGGCTTTGCAAATCGCAAATAGCAATTTTCAAGAAATCGCTAATTCCGATTCGCAAATGTGTTACATTGCATATTGCGACTCAGAAATAGCGATTTCTTAAAAATAGCTATTTGCGATTCGCAAAGGGGTTTGTTGATACATCTGGCCCTTTGTTCACAATTTAATACAGGGGACAGTGTTACAGGTGTGATATGTGTTTTATTGGTTGCTGGGAGTGAATAGTGCTATTTACAGTGATGACAAGTTGTAAGGGGTGGGTGTCCTCAAAGCCAACATGGTGGCAGCCTTGTTGGTAGTATTGATGTGTCCATCTTTTCTTACATTAGTTCATATTGCCTCTTAGCAATGTGTGATGGCTGATTGAGTGGGATGGTTGCTGTGCAGATTGTTGCTGAGTTACTTCTTGAAGGGTGCCTTGTTCTTTGCTGGGGTTCCAGTGACATATCTTGGCCTGAGGGTCCGTTTGGGCGCCTGCTGTTGATCTTCAGGGGATGACATGGTAGCCCCTTGGGTTTCCTGTGAGGGAAGTTCATTGGATGTTTCCGCTGATGTTGTAATCTCATGGTGGGTATCCGGTGCTGTAGTAGGGGCCTCTTGTCCTGTGTGGGTCTCCGACTGGGTTTGTACCAGCTGCAGCAGTGCTCCTGCTATGGTGGCCATTGTGGCGTTGTGCTGTTTCCACTGCTCCATGTCCTCGCCTTCTTGCATGTTGGGAGTGGGAGACTGTGGCCTCTGTACCTGTGTTCCACCAGTCTGTGGCCTGGATACACTGGTGTGGGGACGCTTGCCTTGGGCTGCTGGTCCTGACTGGGTGGTAGGGGTGACAGTGGATTCCTGGGTAGGGCTGCTGCATGGTGACAGGCCAAGACTGTGTGAGGGGCCGGCCTGCTCATCAGTTACCAGGGATCCTTTACCAGTGTCCTGTAAGGTGCCTCTGTCTCCCTTGGGGGCACTGGCACTCCTTGCCCCGTCCGTTAGGGTGGCATGGGTGGTGGTGCCTGTTGGGGGACATAGACATGTCTGTTACAGCTGCATGAACGTTTGAGGTGAAGAGGACTGGGCTATTTTGTGCTGGGGTTATTTTCAGTGTCCTTACAGGGTGCCTTTGTGATGTTGACAATGCATTTTGCTTCGACTATGGGGTTGAATTGTGGTGGGGGGTGTTGTTCCATTGTGGGTACTTGCAGAGGTAGGTGGCTGTGCACAAGGGGAGGGATGTGGGCCTGTTAGTGGGTTTGTGGTCATGCAGGGAGGGTGGATTTAGTGGCTGTTGCCTGGGTGGAGTGTTGGTCCTGGTGGGTGTGGGTGGAGTGGGGTGGTGCATGCATTACAGGTATGGTGTATATGGGTTATATGTTGATGATTTACCCGAGTCCATTCCTCCAGTGAGTCCCTCAGGGTGCAGGATGGCCAGTACCTTTTCCTCCCAGTCTGTGTATTCTGGTTGTGTTGGTGGCGGTCCTCCCCCAGTCTTCTGGACTGCAATGTGGTGCCTTGATGCCATGCCCCTGACGTTCCCCCTCAGGTTGTTCCATCTCGTCTGGATGTCGTCCCGGGTGCGTGGATGGTGTCCCACTGCATTTACCCTGTTCACAATGGTCTGCCATAGCTCCATCTTGCTTGCGATGGGTGTGTGCTGCAACTCCGCCCCGAATATTTATGCCTCCACCTTCAGGATCTCGTCCACCATGGTCCTTAACTCCCTTTCTGTGAAGCGTGGATGCTTGGGGGGTGACATGGTGAGTGTGGTGAATGGTGTCGGGCTGGGAACGCGGTGAGGGTGCTCTTCTGTGGGTCGGTGTGTGTCTCGTGTATGGTGGCGTTCGGTGTCTGCCTCTGGTGCTCTCCGTCTTCTTTGCCTGGTTTCATTGCAAAGGATTGTGGGGTATGTCTAGGGGTGTTTTATGGGGTTGTGGATGTGTGTCAGTGTAGGAAAGTACCATCTTGCCTGGCATGTTACCCCCATTTTTCACTGTATATATGTTGTTTTAGTTGTATGTGTCACTGGGACCCTGGTAACCCAGGGCCCCAGTGCTCATAAGTGTGCCTGAATGTGTTACCTGTGTAGTGACTAACTGTCTCACTGAGGCTCTGCTAATCAGAACCTCAGTGGTTATGCTCTCTCATTTCTTTCCAAATTGTCACTAACAGGCTAGTGATCATTTTTACCAATTTACATTGGCTTACTGGAACACCCTTATAATTCCCTAGTATATGGTACTGAGGTACCCAGGGTATTGGGGTTCCAGGAGATCCCTATGGGCTGCAGCATTTCTTTTGCCACCCATAGGGAGCTCTGACAATTCTTACACAGGCCTGCCACTGCAGCCTGAGTGAAATAACGTCCACGTTATTTCACAGCCATTTTTCACTGCACTTAAGTAACTTATAAGTCACCTATATGTCTAACCTTTACCTGGTAAAGGTTAGGTGCAAAGTTACTTAGTGTGAGGGCACCCTGGCACTAGCCAAGGTGCCCCCACATTGTTCAGAGCCAATTCCCTGAACTTTGTGAGTGCGGGGACACCATTACACGCGTGCACTACATATAGGTCACTACCTATATGTAGCTTCACAATGGTAACTCCGAATATGGCCATGTAACATGTCTATGATCATGGAATTACCCCCTCTATGCCATCCTGGCATGGTTGGCACAATCCCATGATCCCAGTGGTCTGTAGCACAGACCCTGGTACTGCCAAACTGCCCTTCCTGGGGTTTCACTGCAGCTGCTGCTTCTGCCAACCCCTCAGACAGGCAGCTGCCCTCCTGTCGTCCAGCCAGGCCTGGCCCAGGATGGCAGAACAAAGAACTTCCTCTGAGAGAGGGTGTGACACCCTCTCCCTTTGGAAAATGGTGTGAAGGCAGGGGAGGAGTAGCCTCCCCCAGCCTCTGGAAATGCTTTGTTGGGCACAGAGGTGCCCAATTCTGCATAAGCCAGTCTACACCGGTTCAGGGACCCCTTAGCCCCTGCTCTGGCGCGAAACTGGACAAAGGAAAGGGGAGTGACCACTCCCCTGAACTGCACCTCCCCTGGGAGGTGTCCAGAGCTCCTCCAGTGTGCTCCAGACCTCTGCCATCTTGGAAACAGAGGTGCTGCTGGCACACTGGACTGCTCTGAGTGGCCAGTGCCACCAGGTGACGACAGAGACTCCTGCTGATAGGCTCCTTCAGGTGTTAGTAGCCTATCCTCTCTCCTAGGTAGCCAAACCCTCTTTTCTGGCTATTTAGGGTCTCTGTCTCTGGGGAAACTTTAGATAACGAATGCAAGAGCTCATCCGAGTTCCTCTGCATCTCTCTCTTCACCTTCTGATAAGGAATCGACTGCTGACCGCGCTGGAAGCCTGCAAACCTGCAACATAGTAGCAAAGACGACTACTGCAACTCTGTAACGCTGATCCTGCCGCCTTCTCGACTGTTTTCCTGCTTGTGCATGCTGTGGGGGTAGCCTGCCTCCTCTCTGCACCAGAAGCTCCGAAGAAATCTCCCGTGGGTCGACGGAATCTTCCCCCTGCAACCGCAGGCACCAAAAAGCTGCATTACGGGTCCCTTGGGTCTCCTCTCAGCACGACGAGCGAGGTCCCTCGAATCCAGCGACTCTGTCCAAGTGACCCCCACAGTCCAGTGACTCTTCAGTCCAAGTTTGGTGGAGGTAAGTCCTTGCCTCACCTCGCTGGGCTGCATTGCTGGGAACCGCAACTTTGCAGCTACTCCGGCCCCTGTGCACTTCCGGCAGAAATCCTTTGTGCACAGCCAAGCCTGGGTCCACGGCACTCTAACCTGCATTGCACGACTTTCTAAGTTGGTCTCCGGCGATGTGTGACTCCTTTGTGCAACTTCGGCGAGCACCGTTTCACGCATCCTCGTAGTGCCTGTTTCTGGCACTTCTCCGGGTGCTACCTGCTTCCGTGAGGGCTCTTTGTCTTGCTCGACGTCCCCTCTCTCTTCAGGTCCAATTTGCGACCTCCTGGTCCCTCCTGGGCCCCGGCAGCGTCCAAAAACGCCAAACGCACGATTTGCAACTAGCAAGGCTTGTTGGCGTCCTTCCGGCGGGAAAACACTTCTGCACGACTTTCCAAGGCAAGAGGGATCCGTCCACCAAAGTAGAAGTCTCTAGCCCTTTTGGTTCCTGCAGAAACCTCAGCTTCTTCTGTCCAGTCGAAGCTTCTTTGCACCCGCAGCTGGCATTTCCTGGGCATCTGCCCATCTCCGACTTGCTTGTGACTTTTGGACTTGGTCCCCTTGTTCCACAGGTACCCTAGATTGGAAATCCACAGTTGTTGCATTGCTGGTTTGTGTCTTTCCTGCATTATTCCCCTAACACGACTTCTTTGTCCTTAGGGGAACTTTAGTGCACTTTGCACTCACTTTTCAGGGTCTTGGGGAGGGTTATTTTTCTAACTCTCACTATTTTCTAATAGTCCCAGCGACCCTCTACAAGGTCACATAGGTTTGGGGTCCATTCGTGGTTCGCATTCCACTTTTGGAGTATATGGTTTGTGTTGCCCCTATCCCTATGTTTCCCCATTGCATCCTATTGTAACTATACATTGTTTGCACTGTTTTCTAAGACTATACTGCATATTTTTGCTATTGTGTATATATATCTTGTGTATATTTCCTATCCTCTCACTGAGGGTACACTCTAAGATACTTTGGCATATTGTCATAAAAATAAAGTACCTTTATTTTTAGTATAACTGTGTATTGTGTTTTCTTATGATATTGTGCATATGACACTAGGTGGTACTGTAGTAGCTTGACACGTCTCCTAGTTCAGCCTAAGCTGCTCTGCTAAGCTACCATTATCTATCAGCCTAAGCTGCTAGACACCCTATACACTAATAAGGGATAACTGGGCCTGGTGCAAGGTGCAAGTACCCCTTGGTACTCACTACAAGCCAGTCCAGCCTCCTACAGTCAGGTGTGTGGGTTTCACGCTTATCCAAAGTGTGCACTTCTTGCTGTTAAGTCTACTTACCACCCGTGGCCTCCACTGTCAGCCAAGGTGATTTGTGCATCATTATTTGGAGGGTGGGATGTGCTCGGCGCTGTCTGGGTTGGGAGGTCCAGGATTCCCGCTTACAGGGAAACGGCGGGGAATGGTGGCCTGGTGATTTTTGGAGGGCTTGGGATTTTTGTTCATTATATGGCGGGTTTCCATTCACCCCCAACGGCGGACTTCTGTTCACCGCCGCCACGGCGGTCGGCGGTGTTTCCCACCGTGTTCATAGTGACTGCCTTAGTTTTGTCACTCATTTTCTATTTCCAAAAACAAACCTGTACCAAGTCCAGTGCCAGACTGGTTACAACTAGCCTGCTCCAGAAGGAGAGCCCTTGGGTGTTCTTGGATGGGTGGATGAACTAACCGGGGTCAACCACCACTGACCTTTTGTTAAAAAAACACACACTCACAAGATTTATTTTGTGTAGGTCAGCCTCTCACATACGCCTCAGCAGTCTCTGTCCTCTTCAAAGTCCTGCACCACACAACCCTGTGTGAGTAGTGTCGAGCTGTAATCTCAGACGGCCAACTGTACTTGGTCCCTTGGGGCCTTCCCAAGTCTGGGCTCTTGTGGCTAACAGGCCACACATAACGCCCACTGCTTCCTCTGAGCAAAGGCCTGTGTCCCAGACTTGCAAATGGCAGGCAGAGGAAGCATCCCTGAGTCTACCAATTCTTTCTAAAACATCATCAAAAAAATCACCTATAGAGGTGGGTGGGACGCCTTTCTTCTACTTCCCCCCCACCCACAATCTATGACAGTCTCTTCTTTATGGCAAAACCCTGCTAAGTGAGCAGTGTGTACAATGCTTTCACACGGTTGCACTAGTAATGTTCCAGCCTATTTACATTGATTTCCTCCCATGGAATACCATGGCTGGTCTCCCCTAAACTGGATTTGTATCCTCTGATCTTAGGCTCTGATGGAAAACAGGATAAAGACATATATCTCCTCATTTGTGCATCAAAGCCTTCCTGTTCCTTTGCAGATTTCACTGAAGGAGTGGGCCCAGCTTGAATTCCACCTTCCTCTCTTATCTCCTCTCTGGGTCTCCAAGTGAGTTGACTGTACACTGAGGACATGCACAAGGAAGAAGGCCTTCTGCATCTCTGTCCTGCAAAGAACAGGCAGGTTGTGCCCTTGTGGCTGAGGCAATAAATACAACATTCTTAAATGTACTGACTTACATTCATAAAATGAGCATCGCAATTTATGTGTTTTATTAAGGAATTACTCAATGAGTCGACAAATCAGCTGTGTCTAACAGAAAAAGTACTGGAACGTTCTGAAAAAGCAGATTTTCTACAATCATACCAAGATGGCCTTGGCCTTAGGATGTACATCAGCTTCAGGCCATGGTCCTTGGGCCATTGCAGTAGACTGGTGGGAATAGTAGTAGAACATAGAGCCCGCCCCTTCCTTGGAGAAATACTTTGACTCAAGCAAGACTTAATTCTGCAGATATATTTTCAGTTGCAGCTTTTTGTGCCTTTCTATATATCTCAAAGAGTGAAGAAGAGAAGGTTGCTCATTCGCCATTCATTCATTTAGGTGATTTATACCACACAGAGAATATGGGGCATATTTACAAGCCCCTTGCATCTCCTTGCGTCACCCTAGTGTCATTTTTTTTATGGTAAGGAGGCGTTAAAGAGGGCACCATCCTGAGCCGTATTTACAAAGTGATGCAATTATACCTGCGCCAGGTATAATGTATGAAAAGGGGTTCCCATGCAGGGAGGCCCAAAAAATGGCACAGTGAAATTTACAAGATTTAACTGCGCCATTTTTTAATTTTTCAGTCCTTTTGAACACCTGCTCAGGGCAGGCGTTAAACTAATGCTCCCATGGTAACCTATGGGCCTCCACGTGCTTTGGTGGACTAGCACCTTAATTTATGGCGCTAATTCAGCAAAGCGCCAGCATAGCCTCATAAAATGTAATGCTATTGTGCTAACGTGAGCCATGGCACGCTGTATAGAACTGATGCACCACATTCTTGTAAATATGCCCCATGGTGTCTTGAACATGGCAGTCTAATAATGCAAGTTAAGGCAAGCAGAGTCTTACAACTCAATGTCCATCCTCTTACAGCCCAGCCTTCAACTACCTCCGCCATCTTCTGGCCTTCGTCTTTGCCATTGAGGAGATCAACAAAAATCCCAAACTGCTTCCCAACATCACCCTGGGATTTCAGGTATATGACACCTGCTCCATAGACACCGGTTCGGTGGATGGCTTGCTGCGGATACTGTCAGGAACACAAAATCCAGTTACCAAGTACAGCTGCTACAAGAGGGGGCAAGTAGCAGCCATCATCGGGCACATGCTCTCCTCTTCATCTGTGGTCATGGCACAGGTCGCCAGTATCCACAGGTACCCCCAGGTAAGAAGGCATGTCTTCAAAAATAAATCTTTACAGGGGCAGTTGGGATCGGAGACAAAGTTCCGTCAGTAACAAAGCAGTATTTCACTTTTGTGGGTGAGTCTTACTGGTGCAATAGACACAAAGCAGATTTATTATTATTTCATGCAGTGCACCTGTGCAAGCCACCTTTCTGTGTGGCACTGCATGAAATTGAAAGGGCAGGAATGTCGTGTATTTAACATGATATGGTGCATTCTTGTCCTTTCCTTCTGCTGGCACACAATGTGTTGCCTTGTGTCAACGCAATGGTGCATGTGTTGCAGGCAGAATTTGTTTTGTGTAGGAAGCAGCACCTTCCTTCACAAAAGCAATCCTCAGAGGCATTTTCCTCTTTCTGAGAATGCAGCACACTGTAAAAGAGGAAACAACAAGGAGAAATAAGCAGATAGCTCCTCAGTTGGGAGGCGTAGGATTTTGATGCATTCCCATGTTTACCAGCAGTGGTAAGTCTGGGAATGCATCAAAATCCATGGGTGGATGTGTGGAAACACTCACGCTCCACCTATGGAACGCACCCCTGGAGCAGAGTAATGCAAGGCAGAGATTTCTGCTGCCTTACAATACTCCACATTTATCAATACACTCTGTGTCACACACAGTGGCCTTGCATGGCTTGATAAATCTGACTTTAGTGTTGCGTCAACCTTGCTCCCCCTTGCGTGGTGCACGGGGGATGCAACACCATGATAAATATGCCCCAAGGTCTTCTCAGGGTGTTAGGTCCTATAAATACTGCACAGTCAGATAAAGACCTGCTTATCAGTTTGAAGCTTTCCCAATTGCGAGTGAGATCCCAAAGACTGCATAAGTGACTGGCTCTTCTGGGTCCTGGAGGGTCAGACTTGTCGCTGGACATTTAGACGTCATCATCTTTTTATGTTGCCCTATATATGCTCATATTTATAGGAGCCTACGCAGATTTAGGGGTGTAGTTGGACTTTCGCAGGGAAGAAGCTCTGCTGTGCATTACAGGTGAACCCCGCTCCACCAAATGTGTGGTTCCCTCACTCTAGTTATAGTCAAGTGACACATTGGATTTTGGTCCATAGAACCTCTGCTGGCGATGAAACCTTTCACCTGGCAGCTTCTCTGGCAGCCCGATGTCAGTTCATAGCAACCGTCACACGATTTCCTTCACCCACAACCCCACTTATACCTCTGGACTATTAGGGTTTCTTCTCAAGAAAAAACTGCTACTTGGGGAATTTATTCTTGAAAAACAAAAAAGGTTACCAGGGGGGTGCATCAAACATAATGCCCGCTCCATAAAACTTCAATGGCGACTGCAGAGGAGGGTCCATTGACGACATGTAGCTCCTCCCTTGCCACCCTCAGAGACTTAGATGAGCTGGAATGCTTCAAAGCAATAAACAGACCACACTTAACTTCCAAACTGACATACTTGTTAGCTGCTCATCTTCACTCAGTCACACATCACCAACCACTCCTAAACCTTCCTCTTAAACCTCAAGATCCTGACCTTTTTACTTGTTTTGACCTCGTTGCTGGAGCTCACTCCACCCTGACCTTCACTCCCTATGACCTCTATCTCGCCCTCTCTCCACTTCAAGATATCTCTACATCCACACCTCCTCAAACAAGAACTACGTTTGACACATCCATCCTCACAGCTGTTGCTTCACCTCCCTGTGTTGCTCTAGCCATGTCTCTTTCTCTCTGTCCCCCTTTGTCTCTCTCTCTCTCTATTGTTCTCTCTCAATTCACCTTAAGATGTCTCTACATCCACACTTCCTCAAACAAGACCTAAGTTTGACACATCCATCATCACAGCTGCTGCTTCACCTCCCTGTATCACTCCAGGCACGTCCCTTTGTCAATCATCTTCTCATCTACATACAAAAGTTGTAGGATGTGTTATTATGTTTTTCCTTTGGTACATGTCTCCTTCATCTTTATTTTGATTTTGTTTTTATTTTGACCCATTTTTTCACTATTTGACAAACCCCTGCCCTCCTTTCCTTTTTAATTTTCTCATTCTTCACAGTTATGTGTTTTCCTGAGATCCTCATTCATTATGTTTGATTTGAACTTTTTATTATTTTAAATTTTTTGAGAATTTTCATTTAGAAGTGTTGACATTCCAAGCAATAATTTCTCAGTGCGGAATTAATGAAATGTAATCTTGAGGGGAATATGAGTTGAAGATTGGTGAATAAAAGATGTTCTTGCTTTTGGAACAGGAATTTTTCAATTCTATTAAGGGCAGACAGGCAAGGATTATGCTTCGCTTTCTTTACTGTAATTCAACAGCAGCCAATCAAATCAAACATAAGAAAAAACTACATTGCCCATGAACCCAACTCCACGTATCACATGGTCCAATCGCCAACTACACAGCCCCTTAAGGGTCACTGCCACCATTTTAACTCCTTTCTTTGCACCAGGGCTGACATAAGGAAAAAAACACAACTCAAACAACGCAGAATGAGCTCCAAACATGGAAAGATCAATGGCTGCTTCTGAAAGCAACCAACACATCAATATAGCTAAAGTAGCTGATGATACAGGTCTGAAAGGTTTCTGCAGAGCCATGAGCAATTGCCTCCGGAATCCTCTTGCAACTGGCTGGTAGCAGTCTTGTATGCCTTATTATGCTGTACCACCAAAGCTTGTGGTCATTAGGAAAAAACGGGTAGGAAATTAACTTAATGTTGGTTTTGGTCCCCCTAGAAATGGAAACATTTACTCCTTTCGGAGAGAACGTTCTGCCCCTGACATGTTGGGCCCGTACGTCTGATACCCTTTTGTGGGAAATCAGGCATAACAAAATTGTCAATTTGTCTGATAATTGCTCATGTGACATTTATTTACTATCAGGCCAGGACTTTAAAAACCAGAGCACGATGTCAACATCCCACAAAGAGGAATGCATACCCCAGATGGGATGACCAGTCCTGGAGAAATGCTTCAGTCGCCAGAGCCTTCTGGTCTGGATGCCAACTAAAAAAATAGAGGAATCTGACGATTGACCCATAAAGCAAAGAGATTCACTGAGCAGGGGCCCCCATCTGTGATTGAGAGTGAAGAAGAATTTCAGATGTAACCTCCAATCGCTAAAATCCTGTAGGTGGCGAGAGTGCCAATCGGCCACCTAGCTCTTCTCCCCAGGAAGATACTCCGCTATGCCCAAATTCGGTGCTGAAGGCAGTAATGACAAAAACCCTTGGTTATTTCCTCAAGCATCCAAGATTTTGTACCTCCCAATTTGTTGACATAACATACCACTGATATCTTGTCCATTCTCGGCAGAATGCAACTGTCTGTCCGGAAGGGGAAAAATATTTGACCTCGAAGGAACCCACCAGAAGCTTCAGGCAATTGATGTGGAGCTGTAGTTCGGCCTCCGACAAGCGACCCCCTTGGATAGGGGACTGCATCTCACTCCCCAGCCCCACCTGCTGGCATTCGATTCCAGAACAATGTCCGGAGCAGTGTCAAAGATCGTCCTGCTGTTCCAGACATCGATGTGGGTTAACCACCAATTCATCTGTCCTGGCTTCCAGTGAGATGTGAATCTGGTCTAAATATGTCAACCCCTTCTGAAGGTGTTGAAATTTGAGGCATTGATGGGCCCTGTTATGAACGGAACCCGGGAAATTGTCCTGTATGGATGGTGCTAACAGGCCCACAATCAGAGCTACAAACCTCAATGAGATTGTCTAGGCACGCCGGGTAGACCTCAGTTCCCTCTTGAAATTCTGGATCTTATGTGGAGGAGAATCAGTTGGGACAACACCGAATCTATCCGGAAACCCAAAATTTCCATCTGCTGGGAAGGAAACAGACAGGACTCTGGTTGGTTTATAATAAACCCTAAGACCTGGAGCACCTGAACTTTCCGAGACAGGTGGAATGATGTCATCTGGGGATCCAGAGCCATGAGTATTATGTTGGTGAGGTAGACGAGTAACCTGACGCTTCAGCGTGAAGGGACTCTATCATCGGTCTCATCGGTTTGGTGAAACACCATGGGTGCCAAGAAAAGGCCAACAAGAAGGACCTTGTACTCGTAACATTGACCGAGCCAGAAGAATTGAAGGAATCGCCTGTGAGGGACAAAGATGGGAACAGAAAGATATGTGTCCTTTAGGTCCAGATGAACCATCCAGTCGCCTTCCTATAGCAGATCTCGGAGGAGGTGAATACCCTCCATTTTGAAATGCCTGTGCACAATCCATGAGTTGAAATCCTTCAAATTTAGCACTAGGAGGTGCTGATGTAACCTCTGGGGTGGGGAGAGGTAACGCATATGGTGTCTTTCTGAAGCAAGGAGAAGATCTCCTTGACGTTAACTCCCGATCTTGTAGGTTAAAATATAGCTCTTGGGGAAGAGAGGACTGGACTTGGGAACTGTAAAACTTTAGATTGTGCACCCAAATGGAGCCTAGAACCCACAAATCCCAGGTAAGGAGCCTCCAATTGTGTGTAAACAATGAAATTCTGCCCCCAAGAATCACATCTATTATAGAGAAAATTCTCACCCGAATATTGTGACTCCTGGGAACCTTTCTAGTGTTCCCTGCCGTATCCTCTGTAGTAGTGTTGGTGACCCCCACTAGCTCGGGTGGGGTCGAAGGTCTGGTCTGAAGATAGATCCAGCCACTTTCCCTGGGAACGGTTGAAGGTGTCACGTTAGGAGCCCTGGTAAAAAACTTGGCCTGATGGACGAGCCCTATAACCTCTGGCCCTGACAAAAAGGGTGTTTTGCACACCTTCTTCAAGGTAAGATGTGCCTTGTCCGGGGTATTGTAAGTGGTGGAGAACTTTGCAAGGTCCTTGACAAAAGTTCCCCCAAAGAGGAGCGCTTGCCCCACTACTCCTGCCTCAGAGATAGTTGAGCTTTGGATTGATGCGCATTAAAATTGATTGCGCCTTTCCGCCATGCCACATTGGCATTACCCAAATGGCAGATGGTACGTAGCGCCCATCCGATCAAGATATTTGGGTCCACCGCCATCCAGGAATCCTTGGACTGGAAACCCAACTACAAGGTTTTGGTGATAGAGCCTAAAGTATCTAGTAGTTCATCTTGACATGACCACCAGGCCCTGTCCACGCCTTTCTTGGGGTCCATGGCCCATTTTTACATGAAGTACACCATGGTGAGATTCACCTTGGAAGTGTCTGAGACCTTGCCCACCAGATCTGGTTTGGGGCACCTGGATCTCAGCTTGGCCCTGACGTCCTCGTCAAAACCCTGTCTGAGATGGGATTGAACATAGCTGGCCACCTCAGGAGGTGGTCCAGCTAGTGGATCGAGGGTGCACAATCTCACCTGGGTCAAATGTCAGCACATTAGGTGGGTTCAACTGAAATCTGAACCACACTCTGAAAGCCTTTTGTTACTTGTTCCAGGAACCTCCTCCTGGTCACAGTCGGAGGTGTTCTGGGAAGAATCAGTGGTGATGGAAAACCACCAACAAGTCTTGGCAAATGCAAGAGAAGAAGGTTTTACAAGGTTGACGAGGACCAGCAAGTTCAGAGGACTCGGTTCCGGGGTGACTCTTCGTAGCTGGGAGAGTCACAACAAGAGCAGGCAGCCCCCACAGGTTGACGGTAATCCTGAAAAGCTTCAAAGGAGGCATAACATTTTTTTACAATAGTTCCCTAACTACCGCCATGTTGCGCTGTATCTTAGATACGGTACAGACATGATGGCATTAGGGGACTCTAATGGGCTCAAGAAAAGCTGCACTGGGTGCACTTTTCTTGAATCTGTCCCCATGTGCCTTGTATGGCTCTGGATGCAGGTGCCTGGCAGCGGGCTGGGGATGGTTTGTGCCAATCTAGCCAGGCATGCCCATTGTCCAAGGCCACCAAATGTGGGTCTCCTAGCAGGCGCCCCAGGTGACAGTCAGCCCGGCACAGGGGAGTCTGCACCCCTGGGGTCCGACCAATTATCTTTTGGCTAAGAGGTGGGTTGTGGAGCAACACATTGAAGGCATCATCAGTGTGAGGTGCGCAAAACTCCATTGCAAGGCGTGACTGGAGAAGTAACTGCTGCATAGAACAACAGAGACAAATAACAGATCAGTAGCAGAGGGAAAGTTACGAAGCGTCAACTTTTTCAAGCACAAACTATTGTTTCAATCACATCCGCTGTGCTACATAAAAGAATTAGAAGAAAATTCGTATTATTATCTATTTTGCTTGACATATGAAATGTTATTGCGTCATTACGGAATACTTTATGGGGTTACGTGATTAAAGCCCTGACTGCCTACAGAGCTGTCCTGTTCTTTGTGCATTTCTCTGAACTTATTAAAAGTTTTAAGAAGAGTCATGTGGAGTATGCTATTGTTGTGAGTTTGGAGGAGACTTACAAGCATGTAGCTCGGGTGGGGACAGGCTCACATTGCACAACATTAACCCCCCTCTGCCAGTTAATATTTATTGCACACTGCTCCCTTACACCTGCCCTGATGGAAATCTGGAGGAATATTTATGGAGAGTTAACATCACATTTTTAGACATTATAATTTACCAGCTTGTTTTGTAGCCATTTTATTTATAGCTTCATGCACGTTAATTTAACGCACTAGGCCGCTGTGCACTTTAACCTAGATATATTTTATTCAGCTTCGCATTATTATTATTACAGTGCCCATTTTTACGGTCTTGTTTTATTTTCATCTATCTAACTGTTTCTGCCTAGGCTAGGACTCTGTTCTCAAACAATACATCCTTTGTTCACTCTGTGCTATATTCAAGGCTGCAGTTCGGTACATTGCCGGTGAACGTGTTAGAAGTTTAGACTCCAACATTTATAGAATATACACATCCTTACTTAGGGATATTTTCTCAGAACATCATCCGTGTTATTATATAAAAACGTCCTTGTTCCTTACACGTTAGAGGGAGATTCCAGCCAGGGAACCACAACTGTATGCTGATTGCTTTGCTATAAATGCTAACACAGGGTATGGGGGTTGATGTCTTCCGAGGGGAACCTGAAAGGCAGAATTAGTGCTTAACATGGTGTGCTCAAATTATAACTTAGGTATGAGATAGTGAATGTGAGAAAGTAGCCTCTTTCTAGCCTTGTTACCCCCACTTTTGGCCTGTTTGTGAGTATATGTCAGGGTGTTTTCACTGTCTCACTGGGACCCTGCTAGCCAGGGCCCAGTGCTCATAGTGAAAACCCTATGTTTTCAGTATGTTTGTTATGTGTCACTGGGACCCTGCTAGCCAGGACCCCAGTGCTCATAAGGTTGTGGCCTATATGTATGTGTTCCCTGTGTGATGCCTAACTGTCTCACTGAGGCTCTGCTAACCAGAACCTCAGTGGTTATGCTCTCTCCGTACAACTTGTCACTAACAGGCTAGTGACCAATTTCACCAATGTACATTGGCATACTGGAACACCCTTATAATTCCCTAGTATATGGTACTGAGGTACCCAGGGTATTGGGGTTCCAGGAGATCCCTATGGGCTGCAGCATTTCTTTTGCCACCCATAGGGAGCTCTGAGAATTCTTACACAGGCCTGCCACTGCAGCCTGAGTGAAATAACGTCCACATTATTTCACAGCCATTTACCACTGCTCTTAAGTATCTTATAAGTCACCTATATGTCTAACCTTTACCTGATAAAGGTTAGGTGCAAAGTTACTTAGTGTGAGGGCACCCTGGCAATAGCCAAGGTGCCCCCACATTGTTTAGGGCAAATTCCCCGGACTTTGTGAGTGCAGGGACACCATTACATGCGTGCACTACACATAGGTCACTACCTATGTGTAGCTTCACAATGGTAACTCCGAATATGGCCATGTAACATGTCTATGATCATGGAATTGCCCCCTCTATGCCATCCTGGCATTGTTGGCACAATCCCATGATCCCACGGGTCTGTAGCACAGACCCGGGTACTGCCAAACTGCCTTTTCAGGGGTTTCACTGCAGCTGCTTCTGCTGCCAACCCCTCAGACAGGGTTCTGCCCTCCTGGGGTCCAGCCAGGCTTGGCCCAGGAAGGCAGAACAAAGGACTTCCTCAGAGAGAGGGTGTTACACCCTCTCCCTTTGGAACAAGGTGTTAAGGCAGGGGAGGAGTAGCCTCCCCCAGCCTCTGGAAATGCTTTCATGGGCACAGATGGTGCCCATTTCTGCATAAGCCAGTCTACACCTGTTCAGGGACCCCTCTGCCCTGCTCTGGCGCGAAACTGGACAAAGGAAAGGGGAGTGACCACTCCCCTGACCTGCACCTCCCCTGGGAGGTGCCCAGAGCTCCTCCAGTGTGCTCCAGACCTCTGCCATCTTGGAAACAGAGGTGCTGCTGGCACACTGGACTGCTCTGAGTGGCCAGGGCCAGCAGGTGACGTCAGAGACTCCTTCTGATAGGCTCCTTCAGGTGTTCCTAGCCTATCCTCTCTCCTAAGTAGCCAAACCCTCTTTTCTGGCTATTTAGGGTCTCTACTCTGGGGAATTCCTTAGATAACGAATGCAAGAGCTCATCAGAGTTCCTCTACATCTCTCTCTTCACCTTCTGCCAAGGAATCGACTGCTGACCGCGCTGGAAGCCTGCAAAACTGCAACAAAGTAGCGAAGATGACTACTGCAACTCTGTAACGCTGATCCTGCCGCCTTCTCAACTGTTTTCCTGTTGGTGAATGCTGTGGGGGTAGTCTGCCTCCTCTCTGCACTAGAAGCTCCGAAGAAATCTCCCGTGGGTCAACGGAATCGTCCCCCTGCAACCGCAGGCACCAAAGAACTGCATTACCAGTCCCCTGGGTCTCCTCTCAGCACGACGAGCGAGGTCCCCTGAATCTATCAACTCTGTCCAAGTGACTCCCACAGTTCAGTGACTCTTCAGTCCAAGTTTGGTGGAGGTAAGTCCTTGCCTCCCCACACCAGACTGCATTGCTGGGAACAACGTCTTTTGCAGCTACTCCGGCTCCTGTGCACCTTCCGAGGGAATCCTTTGTGCACAGCCAAGCCTGGGTCCACAGCACTCTAACTTGCATTGCACGACCGAGTGAGTACCAAGGGGTACTTGCACCTTGCACCAGGCCCAGTTATCCCTTATTAGTGTATAGGGTGTCTAGCAGCTTAGGCTGATAGATAATGGTAGCTTAGCAGAGCAGCTTAGGCTGAACTAGGAGACGTGTGAAGCTACTACAGTACCACTTAGTGTCATATGCACAATATCATAAGAAAACACAATACACAGTTATACTAAAAATAAAGGTACTTTATTTTTATGACAATATGCCAAAGTATCTTAGAGTGTACCCTCAGTGAGAGGATAGGAAATATACACAAGATATATATACACAATAGCAAAAATATGCAGTATAGTCTTAGAAAACAGTGCAAACAATGTATAGTTACAATAGGATGCAATGGGGAAACATAGGGATGGGGCAACACAAACCATATACTCCAAAAGTGGAATGCGAACCACGAATGGACCCCAAACCTATGTGACCTTGTAGAGGGTCGCTGGGACTATTAGAAAATAGTGAGAGTTAGAAAAATAACCCTCCCCAAGACCCTGAAAAGTGAGTGCAAAGTGCACTAAAGGTCCCCTAAGGACAAAGAAGTTGTGTTAGAGGAATAATGCAGGAAAGACACAAACCAACAATGCAACAACTGTGGATTTCCAATCTAGGGTACCTGTGGAACAAGGGGACCAAGTCCAAAAGTCACAAGCAAGTCGGAGATGGGCAAATGCCCAGGAAATGCCAGCTGCGGGTGCAAAGAAGCTTCTACTGGACAGAAGAAGCTGAGGTTTCTGCAGGAACGAAAAGGGCTAGAGACTTCCCCTTTGGTGGACGGATCCCACTCGCCGTGGAGAGTTGTGCAGAAGTGTTTTCCCCCCAAAAGAACGCCAACAAGCCTTGCTAGCTGCAAATTGTGAGGTTAGCGTTTTTGGACGCTGCTGTGGCCCTGGAGGGACCAGGAGGTCGCAAATTGGACCAGGAGAGAGAGGGGAAGTCGTGCAAGACAAGGAGCCCTCTCAGCAGCAGGTAGCTCCCGGAGAAGTGCCAGAAACAGGCACTACGAGGATGCGTGAAATGGTGCTCACCCGAAGTTACACAAAGGAGTCCCACGTCACCGGAGACCAACTTAGAAAGTCGTGCAATGCAGGTTAGAGTGCCGTGGACCCAGGCTTGGCTGTGCACAAAGGATTTCCGCCGAAAGTGCATAGGGGCCGGAGTAGCTGCAAACGTCGCGGTTCCCAGCAATGCAGCCCAGCGAGGTGAGGCAAGGACTTACCTCCACCAAACTTGGACTGAAGAGTCACTGGACTGTGGGGGTCAAGTGGACAGAGTCGCTGGATTCGAGGGACCTCGCTCGTCGTGCTGAGAGGAGACCCAAGGGACCGGTAATGCAGCTTTTTGGTGCCTGCAGTTGCAGGGGGAAGATTCCGTCGACCCACGGGAGATTTCTTCGGAGCTTCTGGTGCAGAGAGGAGGCAGACTACCCCCACAGCATGCACAAGCAGGAAAACAGTCGAGAAGGTGGCAGGATCAGCGTTACAGAGTTGCAGTAGTCGTCTTTGCTACCATGTTGCAGGTTTGCAGGCTTCCAGCGCGGTCAGCAGTCGATTCCTTGGCAGAAGGTGAAGAGAGAGATGCAGAGGAACTCGGATGAGCTCTTGCATTCGTTATCTAAAGTTTCCCCAGAGACAGAGACCCTAAATAGCCAGAAAAGAGGGTTTGGCTACCTAGGAGAGAGGATAGGCTAGCAACACCTGAAGGAGCCTATCACAAGGAGTCTCTGACGTCACCTGGTGGCACTGGCCACTCAGAGCAGTCCAGTGTGCCAGCAGCACCTTTGTTTCCAAGATGGCGAAGGTCTGGAGCACACTGGAGGAGCTCTGGACACCTCCCAGGGGAGGTGCAGGTCAGGGGAGTGGTCACTCCCCTTTCCTTTGTCCATTTTCGCGCCAGAGCAGGGCTAAGGGGTCCCCTGAACCGGTGTAGACTGGCTTATGCAGAATTGGGCACATCTGTGCCCAACAAAGCATTTCCAGAGGCTGGGGGAGGCTACTCCTCCCCTGCCTTCACACCATTTTCCAAAGGGAGAGGGTGTAACACCCTCTCTCAGAGGAAGTCCTTTGTTCTGCCATCCTGGGCCAGGCCTGGCTGGACCCCAGGAGGGCAGATGCCTGTCTGAGGGGTTGGCAGCAGCAGCAGCTGCAGTGAAACCCCAGGAAGGGCAGTTTGGCAGTACCAGGGTCTGTGCTACAGACCACTGGGATCATGGGATTGTGCCAACTATGCCAGGATGGCATAGAGGGGGCAATTCCATGATCATAGACATGTTACATGGCCATATTCGGAGTTACCATTGTGAAGCTACATATAGGTAGTGACCTATATGTAGTGCACGCGTGTAATGGTGTCCCCGCACTCACAAAGTTCAGGGAATTGGCTCTGAACAATGTGGGGGCACCTTGGCCAGTGCCAGGGTGCCCTCACACTAAGTAACTTTGCACCTAACCTTTACCAGGTAAAGGTTAGACATATAGGTGACTTATAAGTTACTTAAGTGCAGTGTAAAATGGCTGTGAAATAACGTGGACGTTATTTCACTCAGGCTGCAGTGGCAGGCCTGTGTAAGAATTGTCAGAGCTCCCTATGGGTGGCAAAAGAAATGCTGCAGCCCACAGGGATCTCCTGGAACCCCAATACCCTGGGTACCTCAGTACCATATACTAGGGAATTATAAGGGTGTTCCAGTAAGCCAATGTAAATTGGTAAAAATGGTCACTAGCCTGTTAGTGACAATTTGGAAAGAAATGAGAGAGCATAACCACTGAGGTTCTGATTAGCAGAGCCTCAGTGAGACAGTTAGTCACTACACAGGTAACACATTCAGGCACACTTATGAGCACTGGGCCCTGGGTTACCAGGGTCCCAGTGACATATACAACTAAAACAACATATATACAGTGAAAAAATGGGGGTAACATGCCAGGCAAGATGGTACTTTCCTACACAACCCCCCCCTAAACGAAGGACAATAAGACTAGCCATGACCTGATGAGTCTTCATTGTCTAAGTGGAAATATCTGGAGAGTCCATCTGCATTGGAGTGGCTACTCCCAGGTCTATGTTCCACTGTATAGTCCATTCCCTGTAGGGATATGGACCACCTCAACAATTTAGGATTTTCACCTTTCATTTGTTTTAGCCAAAGTAGAGGTTTGTGGTCTGTCTGAACAATGAAGTGAGTGCCAAACAGGTATGGCCTCAACTTCTTCAGAGCCCAGACCACAGCAAAGGCCTCCCTCTCAATGGCAGACCAACGCTTTTCTCTAGGGGTCAACCTCCTACTAATAAAAGCAACAGGTTGATCCTGGCCCTCAGAATTAAGTTGTGATAGGACTGCCCCTACTCCTAATTCAGATGCATCAGTTTGGACATAGAATTTTTTAGAGTAACAAGGGCTTTTCAGGACAGGTGCAGAGCACATGGCCTGCTTCAGCTCCTCAAAAGCTTTCTGACAGTTTGCTGTCCATAATACCTTTTTAGACATTTTCTTGGATGTGAGGTCATTAAGAGGGGCTGCAATGGAGCCATAGTTCTTAATGAACCTCCTGTAATACCCAGTGAGGCCTAGGAAGGCTCTCACCTGAGTCTGAGTGGTAGGGGGAACCCAATCAATAATTGTTTGGATTTTCCCCTGAAGTGGTGCAATCTGTTCCCCACCAACAAGGTGTCCCAGATAAACCACCTTACCCTGCCCTATCTGGCACTTTGAAGCTTTGATAGTGAGGCCTGCCTTTTGCAGGGCCTCCAAAACTTTCCATAGGTGGACCAGGTGATCATCCCAGCTGGAGCTAAAGACAGCTATATCGTCCAAATATGCTGCACTGAAAGCTTCCAGCCCTTGCAGGACTGTGTTCACCAACCTCTGAAAAGTGGCAGGTGCATTTTTCAAACCAAAAGGCATTACAGTAAACTGGTAATGTCCTCCAATGGTTAAAAATGCAGTCTTAGGTTTAGCATCTTCTGACAATTTGATCTGCCAATACGCTGCAGTCAAGTCAAAAGTGCTTAGATACTTGGCAGATGCCAGTTTATCTATGAGCTCATCTGCCCTGGGTATAGGGTGAGCATCAGTTTTGGTTACTAAGTTGAGACCTCTATAGTCTACACAAAACCGCATTTCCTTCTTTCCATCTTTGGAATGGGGTTTTGGTACCAGTACCACAGGAGAAGCCCATGGACTGTCAGAGTGCTCAACTACTCCTAGTTCTAACATTCTCTGGACCTCTTGCTTTATGCAGTCCCTGACATGGTCAGGCTGCCTATAGATCTTACTTTTGACAGGTAAACTGTCTCCAATATCTATAGTGTGCTCACACTAAGAAGTGGTACCTGGCACAGTAGAGAAGAGTTCAGAGAATTGATCTAGGAGATTTATGCAATTGTCTTTCTGCTCAGCAGTAAGACAATCAGCCAAAACTACACCTTCCACAAGAGCATCTTGTTCTGTGGAAGAGAAGAGATCAGGTAGAGGATCACTGTCTTCTTCCTGTCCCTCATCAGTTGCCATGAGCAGGGTGAGATCAGCCCTGTCATAGTAGGGTTTCAGGCGGTTGACATGGAGCACCCTAAGGGGACTCCTGGCAGTGCCTAAGTCAACTAAATAGGTGACTTCTCCCTTCTTTTCAACAATTGTGTGGGGACCACTCCATTTATCTTGGAGTGCTCTTGGGGCCACAGGCTCCAACACCCACACTTTCTGCCCTGGTTGGTACTGAACCAAAACAGCCTTCTGATCATGCCATTGCTTCTGGAGCTCTTGGCTGGCCTGAAGGTTTTTACTGGCCTTTTTCATGTACTCAGCCATCCTTGATCTGAGGCCAAGTACATAATCCACAATATCCTGCTTAGGAGCTTTTAAAGGTTGTTCCCAACCCTCCTTTACAAGTGTGAGTGGACCCCTAACAGGGTGTCCAAAAAGAAGTTCAAAGGGGCTGAAGCCCACTCCTTTCTGGGGTACCTCCCTGTAGGCAAAAAGGAGGCATGGTAGAAGGATATCCCATCTCCTGCGGAGTTTTTCAGGGAGACCCATAATCATGCCTTTGAGAGTTTTATTAAATCTCTCCACCAGTCCATTTGTTTGTGGATGATAGGGTGTTGTGAACTTGTAAGTTACACCACACTCCTTCCACATGGCCTTTAAGTATGCAGACATGAAATTGCTTCCCCTGTCTGATACTACTTCCTTTGGGAAGCCCACCCTGGAAAATATTCCCAGGAGGGCCTTTGCCACTGCAGGAGCTGTAGTGGTCCTTAAAGGAATAGCTTCAGGATATCTTGTGGCATGGTCCACTACCACTAAGATGAATCTATTGCCTGAAGCAGTAGGAGGGTCAAGGGGGCCAACTTTGTCAACCCCTACCCTTTCAAAGGGAACCCCAACCACAGGCAGTGGAATAAGGGGTGCCTTTGGTGTGCCACCTGTCTTGCCACTGGCTTGACAGGTTTCACAGGACTTACAAAATTCCTTTGTGTCCTCAGACATTCTAGGCCAATGAAACAGGGGAACAAGCCTGTCCCAAGTTTTCATTTGTCCTAGATGCCCAGCTAGGGGAATGTCATGTGCCAGGGTTAGGAGGAACTTTCTGTACTCCTGAGGAATCACTAATCTCCTGGCAGCTCCAGGTTTAGGATCCCTATGCTCAGTGTACAAGAGGTTGTCCTCCCAGTAAACTCTGTGAGAGTCACTGACATCCCCATTAGCCTGTTTGACAGCTTGCTGTCTGAGACCCTCTAATGTGGGACAGGTTTGCTGTGCCACACTCAGCTCCTCTCTGGCAGGCCCCCCTTCACCCAAAAGCTCAGCAGTGTCTGCTTCCAGCTCCTCTGGTGTAGGTTCTGCACAGGGAGGGAATTCTTCTTCCTCAGAAGTAGAATCCACTGTAGAGGGAGGGATAGTAGGAAGTGGTTTGCTTCTACTAGCCCTAGCTTTAGGGAGCACTTGGTCCATTGATCAAGGATCCAAGCTTCCCTGTCCTTTTTGCTTTTTGGCCTGAGCCCTTGTCAAAGCAAAAATATGCCCTGGGATGCCCAGCATTGCTGCATGGGCCTCCAACTCCACATCTGACCAAGCTGATGTCTCCAAATCATTCCCTAATAGACAGTCTACAGGTAAATCTGAAGCTACCACAACTTTCTTTGGACCAGTAACCCCCCCCCAGTTGAGATTTACAACAGCCAGGGGGTGGCTAAGTGTGTTGTTGTGAGCATCGGTTACTTGGTACTGGTGACCAAGTAGGTGTTGTTCAGGGTGGACCAGTTTCTCTATGACCATAGTCACACTGGCACCAGTGTCCCTGTAGGCCTGAACCTCAACACCATTTATTAGGGGTAGCTGCTTGTACTTAATCATATTAAGGGGACAAGCAACTAAGGTGGCTAAATCAATAGCCCCCTCAGAGACTAACACAGCCTCTGTGGCCTCCCTAACCAGGCCAACCCCAACTAAGTTACCAATAGTGAGCCCAGCTACTCCCTTGGATTGGCTATTAGTAGGTTTGCTCCCACCAAAACTGCTATTAGTAGGGACACTAGGGTTAGCAGTAGGGGTTGTAGTGGTATGAGGCTTGGTGCCTTTCTTTGGACAACTGGGATCTGTTGTCCAATGGCCTTTTATTTTACATAAATAGCACCATGGTTTCTTTTCCTTGTTCTGATTAAAAGAGGATTTGGGCCCACCACCCCCACCAGAGTGTTTTTGTGGGCCTGATGAAGACTCATTTTTAGATTTGTCCCCACCCTTGTCAGAAGACTTACCATCCTTCTTTGTGTTGCCATCTTTGTCACCCCCTGTATGAACTTTTCTGTTCACCCTTGTTCTGACCCATTTGTCTGCCTTCTTTCCCAATTCTTGGGGAGAGGTCAGATCAGAGTCCACCAAGTACTGGTGCAACAAATCAGACACACAATTATTAAGAATATGCTCTCTCAGGATCAAGTTATACAGGCTGTCATAATCAGTAACTTTACTGCCATGTAACCACCCCTCCAAGGCCTTCACTGAATGGTCAATGAAATCAACCCAGTCTTGTGAAGACTCCTTTTTGGTCTCTCTGAACGTTATCCTGTATTGTTCAGTGGTTAAGCCATAACCATCCAGGAGTGCATTCTTAAGAACTTGGAAATTATTAGCATCATTTTCTTTCACAGTAAGGAGCCTATCCCTACCTTTTCCACTAAATGATAGCCATAGGATAGCAGCCCACTGCCTTTGTGGGACATCCTGTACAACACAGGCCCTCTCAAGTGCAGCAAACCACTTGTTAATGTCATCCCCCTCCTTGTAAGGGGGAACTATCTTGTGCAGATTCCTGGAATCATGCTCTTTTGCAGGATGACTATGGGGAATACTGCTGCTGCCACCATGGGTTTCTAAACCCAGTTTCTGTCTCTCCTTCTCTACTTCTAAAGTCTGTCTATCCAAATCCAGCTGTTGCTTCTTGAGCTTCAGTCTGGTTTGTTCCACTCTCAATCTATTGAGCTCCCTTTCTAACAATCTGTCATCAGGGTGGGTGGGAGGGACATGCCTTGAAACAGAAGTATGGTGAGAATGGACAGAAGGAGACCTGTCCCTTACAGAAGCCACCCTAACAGCTTGGCTAACAGAAACATCACTACCAGTATGGTGAGAATAAATGCTTTTGCTATGATGTGAGACAACACTATTTATATGGTGTGGCTCATCATCATTACCAACTATGCTAGACTGTCTAGTAATGGGCAGGCTAGGAAGTTTCTTTCCTGAATCTTTTCCTGGGGGAGTCCCTGGATCAGATTGAGAACCATTAGCTACTTTTTCAACAGATGGGGCACTTCTAGCCTTATCCTGTTCTCTAAGCATGTTAAGTAACAGTTCCAAGGAAGGATTCTTCCCTACACTCAAACCTCTCTCTACACAGAGACTCCTTACTCCTTTCCAGCTAAGGTGGTCATATGCAAGTTTGGACAGATCAACATTTTGGCCTGTGCCAGACATTTTTAGAGAGAGTTAAAGTGATAGTAAAAGATAAAAAAGTTTGTCAGAGCTTTTAGAAAGACAGAAAAAAACTTTTTAAAACTTTTTAGAACTTTTGGAAAAGTTAGAAGTGCTTTTCAGCACTTAGAAAAGAGTGAAAAGAGGAAATGCAAAACTTTTTGGCTATGTGTATATACACTGACCTTGTTTTGTATATTTTTCTCTTATGAAAAGTACAATGACAAGAGTGGTAAGTAGTCTCAAAGCACTTATCCCACCGCTGCACAACCAAAGTAGGAGGCTGGACTGGCTTGTAGTGAGTACCAAGGGGTACTTGCACCTTGCACCAGGCCCAGTTATCCCTTATTAGTGTATAGGGTGTCTAACAGCTTAGGCTGATAGATAATGGTAGCTTAGCAGAGCAGCTTAGGCTGAACTAGGAGACGTGTGAAGCTACTACAGTACCACTTAGTGTCATATGCACAATATCATAAGAAAACACAATACACAGTTATACTAAAAATAAAGGTACTTTATTTTTATGACAATATGCCAAAGTATCTTAGAGTGTACCCTCAGTGAGAGGATAGGAAATATACACAAGATATATATACACAATAGCAAAAATATGCAGTATAGTCTTAGAAATCAGTGCAAACAATGTATAGTTACAATAGGATGCAATGGGGAAACATAAGGATAGGGGCAACACAAACCATATACTCCAAAAGTGGAATGCGAACCACGAATGGACCCCAAACCTATGTGACCTTGTAGAGGGTCGCTGGGACTATTAGAAAATAGTGAGAGTTAGAAAAATAACCCTCCCCAAGACCCTGAAAAGTGAGTGCAAAGTGCACTAAAGTTCCCCTAAGGACAACGAAGTCGTGTTAGAGGAATAATGCAGGAAAGACACAAACCAACAATGCAACAACTGTGGATTTCCAATCTAGGGTACCTGTGGAACAAGGGGACCAAGTCCAAAAGTCACAAGCAAGTCGGAGATGGGCAAATGCCCAGGAAATGCCAGCTGCGGGTGCAAAGAAGCTTCTACTGGACAGAAGAAGCTGAGGTTTCTGCAGGAACGAAAAGGGCTAGAGACTTTCCCTTTGGTGGACGGATCCCTCTTGCCATGGAGAGTCGTGCAGAAGTGTTTTCCCGCCGAAAAAACGCCAAAAAGCCTTGCTAGCTGCAAATCGTACGGATAGCGTTTTTGGACGCTGCTGTGGCCCTGGAGGGACCAGAAGGTCGCAAATTGGACCAGGAGAGAGAGGGGATGTCGAGCAAGACAAAGAGCCCTCTCAGCAGCAGGTAGCACCCAGAGAAGTGCCATAAACAGGCACTATGAGGATGCGTGAAACGGTGCTCACCCAAAGTTACACAAAGGAGTCCCACGTCGCCGGAGACCAACTTAGAAAGTCGTGCAATGCAGGTTAGAGTGCCGTGGACCCAGGCTTGGCTGTGCACAAAGGATTTCCACCGGAAGTGCACAGGGGCCGGAGTAGCTGCAAACGTCACGGTTCCCAGCAATGCAGCCCAGCGAGGTGAGGCAAGGACTTACCTCCACCAAACTTGGACTGAAGAGTCACTGGACTGTGGGGGTCACTTGGACAGAGTCGCTGGATTCGAGGGACCTCGCTCGTCGTGCTGAGAGGAGACCCAAGGGACCGGTAATGCAGCTTTTTGGTGCCTGCGGTTGCAGGGGGAAGATTCCGTCGACCCACGGGAGATTTCTTCGGAGCTTCTGGTGCAGAGAGGAGGCAGACTACCCCCACAGCATGCACAAGCAGGAAAACAGTCGAGAAGGCGGCAGGATCAGCGTTACAGAGTTGCAGTAGTCGTCTTTGCTACTATGTTGCAGGTTTGCAGGCTTCCAGCGCGGTCAGCAGTCGATTCCTTGGCAGAAGGTGAAGAGAGAGATGCAGAGGAACTCAGATGAGCTCTTGCATTCGTTATCTAAAGTTTCCCCAGAGACAGAGACCCTAAATAGCCAGAAAAGAGGGTTTGGCTACCTAGGAGAGAGGATAGGCTAGCAACACCTGAAGGAGCCTATCACAAGGAGTCTCTGACGTCACCTGGTGGCACTGGCCACTCAGAGCAGTCCAGTGTGCCAGCAGCACCTCTGTTTCCAAGATGGCAGAGGTCTGGAGCACACTGGAGGAGCTCTGGACACCTCCCAGGGGAGGTGCAGGTCAGGGGAGTGGTCACTCCCCTTTCCTTTGTCCAGTTTCGCGCCAGAGCAGGGCTAAGGGGTCCCCTGAACCGGTGTAGACTGGCTTATGCAGAATTGGGCACATCTGTGCCCAACAAAGCATTTCCAGAGGCTGGGGGAGGCTACTCCTCCCCTGCCTTCACACCATTTTCCAAAGGGAGAGGGTGTAACACCCTCTCTCAGAGGAAGTCCTTTGTTCTGCCATCCTGGGCCAGGCCTGGCTGGACCCCAGGAGGGCAGATGCCTGTCTGAGGGGTTGGCAGCAGCAGCAGCTGCAGTGAAACCCCAGGAAGGGCAGTTTGGCAGTACCAGGGTCTGTGCTACAGACCACTGGGATCATGGGATTGTGCCAACTATGCCAGGATGGCATACAGGGGGCAATTCCATGATCATAGACATGTTAACTGGCCATATTCGGAGTTACCATTGTGAAGCTACATATAGGTAGTGACCTATATGTAGTGCACACGTGTAATGGTGTCCCCGCACTCACAAAGTTCAGGGAATTGGCTCTGAACAATGTGGGGGCACCTTGGCTAGTGCCAGGGTGCCCTCACACTAAGTAACTTTGCACCTAACCTTTACCAGGTAAAGATTAGACATATAGGTGACTTATAAGTTACTTAAGTGCAGTGTAAAATGGCTGTGAAATAACGTGGACGTTATTTCACTCAGGCTGCAGTGGCAGGTCTGTGTAAGAATTGTCAGAGCTCCCTATGGGTGGCAAAAGAAATGCTGCAGCCCATAAGGATCTCCTGGAACCCCAATACCCTGGGTACCTCAGTACCATATACTAGGGAATTATAAGGGTGTTCCAGTAAGCCAATGTAAATTGGTAAAAATGGTCACTAGCCTGTTAGTGACAATTTGGAAAGAAATGAGAGAGCATAACCACTGAGGTTCTGATTAGCAGAGCCTCAGTGAGACAGTTAGGCCCATATTTATACTTTTTGACGCTAAACTGCGCTAACGCAGTTTAGCGTCAAAAAATTTAGCGCCGTCTAACGCCATTCTGAAGCGCCATGCGGGCGCCGTATTTATTGAATGGCGTTAGCCGGCGCAAGCAGACCGGCGCTGCCTGGTTTGCGTGGAAAAAAACCACGTAGACCAGGCAGCGCCGGCGTTGGGAAAAAATTACGTTAGGGCGTCTTAAAATGGGGCAAGTCAGGTTGAGGCAAAAAAATCGCCTCAACCCGATTTGCGCCATTTTTTTACGACGCCCAGACGCCATTTCATGACTCCTGTCTTAGTAAATACAGGAGTCATGCCCCCTTGCCCAATGGCCATGCCCAGGGGACTTGTGTCCCCTGGGCATGGTCATTGGGCATAGTGGCATGTAGGGGGGCACAAATAAGGCCCCCCTATGCCACCCAAAAAAAAGTAAAAAAATATAAAAAATAATACTTACCTGAACTTACCTGAATGTCCCTGGGGTGGGTCCCTCCATCCTTGGGTGTCCTCCTGGGGTGGGCAGGGGTGGCAGGGGGGGTCCCTGGGGGCAGGGGAGGGCACCTGTGGGCTCATTTTGAGCCCACAGGCCCCTTAACGCCTACCCTGACCCAGGCGTTAAATAGTGGCGCAAATGCGGGGTTTTTTGACCCGCCAACTCCCGGGTGTGATTTTTGCCCGGGAGTATAAATACGACGCATTTGCGTCGCCGTCATTTTTTTAGACGGGAACGCCTTCCTTGCATCTCATTAACGCAAGGAAGGCGTTCACGCTAAAAAATGATGCTATTTGCCAATACTTTGGCGCTAGACGCGTCTAACGCCAAAGTATAAATATGGCGTTAGTTTTGCGCCGAATTTGCGTCGAAAAAAACGACGCAAATTCGGCGCAAACGGAGTATAAATACGGGCCTTAGTCACTACACAGGTAACACATTCAGGCACACTTATGAGCACTGGGGCCCTGGGTTACCAGGGTCCCAGTGACACATACAACTAAAATAACATATATACAGTGAAAAAATGGGGGTAACATGCCAGGCAAGATGGTACTTTCCTACAACATCATACAGATAGTGTGGTCTCACATCACAGTAAGAGTATTCATTCTCATCATAGTAGAAGTGCTGTTCCTGTTAGCCAAGCTGTTAGGGTGCCATCTGTTAGGGACAGGTCTCCTTCTGTTCAGTCTCACCATACTTCAGTTTCTAGGCATGCCCCACCCACCCACCCTGATGACAGAGTGTTAGAAAGGGAGCTCAATAGATTGAGAGTGGAACAAACCAGACTGAAGCTCAAGTAGCAACAGCTGGATTTGGATAGGCAGTCCTTAGAAGTGGAAAGAGAAAGACAGAAATTGGGTTTAGAAACGCATGGTGACAGCAGCAGTATTCCCCATAGTCATCCTGAAAAAGAGCATGATTCCAGGAATCTGCATAAGATAGTTCCCCCTTATAAGGAGGGGGATGACATTAACAAGTGGTTTGCTGCACTTGAGAGGGCCTGTGTTGTACAGGATGTCCCTCAAAGGCAGTGGGCCGCTATCCTATGGCTATCATTCAGTGGAAAGAGTAGGGATAGGCTCCTTACTGTGAAAGAAAGTGAAGCCAATGATTTCAAAGTTCTTAAGAATGTACTCCTAGATGGTTATGGCTTAACCACTGAACAGTACAGGATGAAGTTCAGAAAGGAGTCTTCACAAGACTGGGTAGACTTTGTTGACCATTCAGTGAAGGCCTTGGAGGGGTGGTTACATGGCAGTAAAGTTTCTGACTATGAAAGCCTGTATAACGTAATCCTGAGAGAGCATATTCTTAATAATTGTGTGTCTGATTTGTTGCACCAGTATCTAGTGGACTCAGATCTGACCTCTCCCCAAGAACTGGGAAAGAAGGCAGACAAATGGGTCAGAACAAGAGTGAACAGAAAAGTTCATACAGGTGGTGACAAGGATGGGAAGAAGAAAGATGGTGAGAAATCTCAAGATAAGCATGGGGATAAGGGTAAAACCAAAGATCCCTCTTCAAATCTTAAACACTCTTCAGGGGGTGGGGATAAAACAAATTCTTCCTCTTCTTCTCAACCTACACAATATAAAAAGCCTTGGTGCTTTGTGTGTAAAAACGGAGGCCATAGGCCAGGGGATAAGTCCTGTCCAGGTAAACCCCCTGAGCCTACCACCACTAATACATCAAGCTCTAGTGCCCATAGCAGTAGTGGTGGGACTGCTGGCAACAGTCAAGTTAAGGGTGTAGTTGGGTTCACTTATGGGTCCATAATAGAAACTGGGGTAGTTAGTCCCAAAACAGTTTCTGTCACACCAAGTGGCATTGGCCTTGCCACACTGGCTGCTTGTCCCCTTACAATAGATAAGTACAGGCAGACAGTTTCAATAAACGGTGTTGAGGCCTTGGCCTACAGGGACACAGGTGCCAGTATCACTTTGGTGACTGAAAACCTAGTGCATCCTGAACAACACATCATTGGACAACAGTATAAGATTATTGATGTCCATAACTCCACTACGTTTCTTCCCTTAGCTATAATTCAGTTTAGTTGGGGTGGAGTTACTGGCCCTAAGCAGGTGGTGGTATCACCTAGCTTACCTGTAGACTGTCTCTTAGGTAATGACCTAGAGGCCTCAGGTTGGGCTGATGTAGAGTTTTATGCCCATGCAACCATGCTAGGCATCCCAGAGGAATTGTTCCCTCTCATTTCTACTGAAATGAAAAAGGAGAGAAGGCCTGAAAACTCAGGATCCCTCTCCATCAACAGGTAAAAAGGGTATCACAGTATCCCCTAACCACCCTACCATTCAGGATACCATTCCTGTGGTGGGAGAAACCTCTCCTGGGGTGGCACCTGTTCCAAGGGAATCATCAGCTGGCAAAGCTGTACTCCCTGAGTTAGAAGTACCTTTCTGTGGGATAACTAACATTGGTGAGAAAAAGAGTACCATTTTAGTTAACATAGAGCATCCCTCGAACCCTCCCAGAGACACTTTAGTGCAGAAACTCTGCACTGCCTCACAACACTTAGGACAGCATCCCTGCCCTAGTGTGGAGCTCATAGGACAGCATCACTGCCCTGCTCCAACTCAAGAGAAACAGCATCCCTGTTCTCTCTCCCAGCCATATGGACAAAGTTTTTGCACAACTATTGCTTTACTGAGACAGCATCCCTGTCTGGCATTTCCATCACTACAAATAGGTTCAGTGGACAATTCCCACTGCTCTAAACTAAAACTTACTGATAGAAACTCTGATAATACATCTTCACAATGTTGCTTAGCTAAACAACTTCAAACATGGTGGTTTACATCCCCACAGGGAAGTAACCATATAGTGGATGATAAAGGGAGTAACCATTCTATTGCAGAGCTACTCTCTACTTATCACCACTTAGACAATAAAGTCTCAACTGGCCAAGGTTAGCCTTATTGTCCTTCGTTTGGGGGGGGGTTGTGTGAGAAAATAGCCTCTTTCTAACCTTGTTACCCCCACTGTTGGCATGTTTGTAAGTGTATGTCAGGGTGTTTTCACTGTCTCACTGGGATCCTGCTAGCCAGGGCCCAGTGCTCATAGTGAAAACCCTATGTTTTCGGTATGTTTGTTATGTGTCACTGGGACCCTGCTAGCCAGGACCCCAGTGCTCATAAGGTTGTGGCCTATATGTATGTGTTCCCTGTGTGATGCCTAACTGTCTCACTGAGGCTCTGCTAACCAGAACCTCAGTGGTTATGCTCTCTTTGTACAAATTGTCACTAACAGGCTATTGACCAATTTCACCAATGTACATTGGCATACTGTAACACCCTTATAATTCCCTAGTATATGGTACTGAGGTACCCAGGGTATTGGGGTTCCAGGAGATCCCTATGGGCTGCAGCATTTCTTTTGCCACCCATAGGGAGCTCTGACAATTCTTACACAGGCCTGCCATTGCAGCCTTAGTGAAATAACGTCCACGTTATTTCACAGCCATTTACCACTGCACTCAAGTAACTTATAAGTCACCTATATGTCTAACCTTTACCTGGTAAAGGCTAGGTGCAAAGTTACTTAGTGTGTGGGCACCCTGGCACTAGCCAAGGTGCCTCCACATTGATCAGGGCAAATTCCCCGGACTTTGTGAGTGCGGGGACACCATTACACGTGTGCAATACACATAGGTCACTTCCTATGTGTAGCTTCACAATGGTAACCCCGAATATGGCCATGTAACATGTCTATGATCATGGAATTGCCCCCTCTATGCCATCCTGGCATTGTTGGCACAATCCCATGATCCCAGTGGTCTGTAGCACAGACCAGGGTACTGCCAAACTGCCTTTTCAGTGGTTTCACTGCAGCTGCTGCTGCTGCCAACCCCTCAGACAGGGTTCTGCCCTCCTGGGGTCCAGCCAGGCTTGGCCCAGGAAGGCAGAACAAAGGCCTTCCTCAGAGAGAGGGTGTTACACCCTCTCCCTTTGGAAAAAGGTGTTAAGGCAGGGGAGGAGTAGCCTCCACCAGCCTCTGGAAATGCTTTCATGGGCACAGATGGTGCCCATTTCTGCATAAGCCAGTCTACACCGGTTCAGGGACCCCTCAGCCCTGCTCTGGTGCGAAACTGGACAAAGGAAAGGGGAGTGACCACTCCCCTGACCTGCACCTCCCCTGGGAGGTGCCCAGAGCTCCTCCAGTGTGCTCCAGACCTCTGCCATCTTGGAAACAGAGGTGCTGCTGGCACACTGGACTGCTCTGAATGGCCAGGGCCAGCAGGTGACGTCAGAGACTCCTTCTGATAGGCTCCTTCAGGTGTTGCTAGCCTATCCTCTCTCCTAAGTAGCCAAACCCTCTTTTCTGGCTATTTAGGGTCTCTACTCTGGGGAATTCCTTAGATAACGAATGCAAGAGCTCATCAGAGTTCCTCTGCATCTCTCTCTTCACCTTCTGCCAAGGAATCGACTGCTGACCGCGCTGGAAGCCTGCAAAACTGCAACAAAGTAGCAAAGACGACTACTGCAACTCTGTAACGCTGATCCTGCCGCCTTCTCGACTGTTTTCCTGGTGGTGCATGCTGTGGGGGTAGTCTGCCTCCTCTCTGCACTAGAAGCTCCGAAGAAATCTCCCGTGGGTCGACGGAATCGTCCCCCTGCAACCGCAGGCACCAAAGAACTGCATTACCGGTCCCCTGGGTATCCTCTCAGCACGACGAGCAAGGTCCCTTGAATCCAGCAACTCTGTCCAAGTGACTCCCACAGTCCAGTGACTCTTTAGTCCAAGTTTGGTGGAGGTAAGTCCTTGCCTCCCCACGCCAGACTGCATTTCTGGGAACCACGTCTTTTGCAGCTACTCCGGCCTCTGTGCACTTCCGGTGGAAATCCTTCGTGCACAGCCAAGCTTGGGTCCACGGCAATCTAACCTGCATTGCACGACCCCCTGAGTTTTACTCCGGCGGCGTGGGACTCCTTTGTGCAACTTCTGGTGAGCACCATTTCACTCCACTTTGTAGTGCCTGTTCCAGCACTTCTGCGGGTGCTGCCTGCTTCTGAGAGGGCTCCTTGTATTGCTGGGTGCCCCCTCTGTCCCCTGACGCAATTGGCGACATCCTGGTCCCTCCTGGGCCAACGCAGCATCCAAAAACCCTAACCGCATGACTTGCAGCTAGCAAGGCTTGTTTGCAGTCTTTCTTCAGGAAAACACTTCTGCACAACTGTCCACGGCGTGGGGCATCCATCCTCCAAAAGGGAAGTTTCTAGCCCTTGTCATTCCTGCAGAATCCTCAGCTTCTACTGTCCAGTAGCAGCTTCTTTGCACCCACAGCTGGCATTTCCTGGGCATCTGCCCACTCTCGACTTGATCGTAACTTTTGGACTAGGTCCCCTTGTTCCACAGGTACTCCAGTCTGGAAATCCATTGTTGTTGCATTGCTGGTGTTGGTCTTTCCTGCAGAATTCCCCTATCACGACTTCCGTGGTCTTTGGGGAACTTCAGTGCACTTTGCACTCACTTTTCAGGGTCTTGGGGTGGGCTATTTTTCTAACCCTCACTGTTTTCTTACAGTCCCAGCGACCCTCTACAAGGTCACATAGGTTTAGGGTCCATTTGTGGTTGCGCAATCCACTTTTGGAGTATATGGTTAGTGTTGCTCCTATCCCTATGTGTCCCCATTGCATCCTATTGTAACTATACATTGTTTGCACTGTTTTCTAATACTATACTGCACATTTTTGGTATTGTGTACATATATCTTGTGTATATTTGCTATCCTCATACTGAGGGTACTCACTGAGATACTTTGGCATATTGTCATAAAAATAAAGTACCTTTATTTTTAGTATATCTGTGTATTGTGTTTTCTTATGATATTGTGCAAGTGACACTAGTGGTACTGTAGGAGCTTCACTCGTCTCCTAGTTCAGCCTAAGCTGCTCTGCTACGCTACCATTATCTATCAGCCTAAGCTGCTAGACACCCTATACACTAATAAGGGATACCTGGGCCTGGTGCAAGGTGTAAGTACCCCTTGGTACTCACTACAAGCCAGTCCAGCCTCCTACAGTCCTCTTGAAGAACAGGAAATGGGCTCTAGCACTGCTAGACAGTGTGGCAGAGGTCACAATGGTTTGCCGGAATCTTCTAGAGCATCTGGAGGTGGAAAGCAACTGATGACTTTATACAAGTAGAAACTGCGGACATGCGTGTCTCCACGCCTGACAGGGTGTATAAAGTAATGGTACAGTTGGAAGGAGACATTGAATGCATAATAGACGCAATCTTTTGGGATCGCGTAGTAAAAATATATGGGGGCATATTTATACTCCGTTTGCGCCGAATTAGCGTCGTTTTTTTCGACGCAAATTCGGCGCAAAACTAACGCCATATTTATACTTTGGCGTTAGACGCGTCTAGCGCCAAAGTATGGGCAAATAGCGTCATTTTTTTGCGTGAACGCCTTCCTTGCGTTAATGAGATGCAAGGAAGGCGGTCCCGTCTAAAAAAATGACGGCGACGCACATGCGTCGTATTTATACTCCCGGGCAAAAATCACGCCCGGGAGTGGTCGGGTCAAAAAACCCCGCATTTGCGCCACTTTTTAACGCCTGGGTCAGGGTAGGCGCTAAGGGGCCTGTGGGCTCAAAATGAGCCCACAGGTGCCCTCCCATGCACCCAGGGACCCCCCCTGCCACCCTTGCCCACCCCAGGAGAACACCCAAGGCTGGAGGGACCCACCCCAGGGACATTCAGGTAAGTTCAGGTAAGTATAAAAAAAAAATTGTCATATTTTTTTTTTGGCATGGGGGGCCTGATTTGTGCCCCCCTACATGCCACAATGCCCAATGACCATGCCCAGGGGACATAAGTCCCCTGGGCATGGCCATTGGGCAAGGGGGCATGACTCCTGTCTTTACTAAGACAGGAGTCATGTAAATGGCGTCTGGGCGTCGTTAAAAATGGCGCAAATAGGGTTAAGACGATTTTTTAGCGTCAACCTGACTTGCGCCATTTTAAGACGCCCTAACGCCATTTTTCCCAACGCCGGCGCTGCCTGGTGTACGTGGTTTTTTTCCACGCACACCAGGCAGCGCCGGTCTGCTTGCGCCGGCTAACGCCATTCAATAAATACGGCGCCCGCATGGCGCTTCAGAATGGCGTTAGCCGGGGCAACATTTTTTGACGCTAAACTGCGTTAGCGCAGTTTAGCGTCAAAAAGTATAAATACGGCCCATGATGTTTTGTTGGCTGAATAAGATTGCCCCCCTGAATTTGTCCGTACCTGCCCATATGGAGAATAAGTTATTAAACATTCCTTCTCGCCCCTTGTTCCAGCTGAGCTTGCTGAATCCTATTCTATTGAGTGGGCTTTAGCACAGGCCCCCACATTATATAAAAATCACATAGGATGGGATAAAGAATCCCCCTACCATGTAATTCTAATTAAAAGTGAACCTCAGCCCCAACCACAGTATCCTATAAAACATGAAGCAAAAGCACCAGTGAGAGAAATACTCACGCAATTAGAGTACCAGGGCGTAATTGAACCCTGTGTCTCACCAATGAATAACCCATTATTCCCAGTAGCTAAGCCAGATCATTCATATAGATTAGTCATAGACTACAGACATTTAAACAGTCAAACACGCACTTATGTAATCCAAAACTCGCATAGCACAGCACTAATGAATAAAATAGTGCGTAAAAAATACAAAACAACACTGGATATTTCCAATGTTTTTTTCTGACAGAATATAGCACCTGAGAGTACAGACTTAACAGGTTTCAGTGCACTAGGCTCCCAGAAACTTCTGTTGTTTACCGCAGGGGTATAAGAACAGCCCAGGACTGTTCGCAGCTCGTGTTACTGCAATTTTGCACGAGATCGACCCCGAAGCATTGTCCTATGTAGATGACATCTATCTTAAGGATGATGAAATGTTACAACATCTAAGATGGGTAGCCCGCATTGTTGTCATATTTGCTGAATTTTGTTACAAATTCAACATAAAAAAAACAAAGATTGCCTTCCTCAGCGTCCTGTTCCTGGGATATGAGCTGTCAAGTGAAGGAAAGAGCTTAGCACCACAATTCTTAGAGAAATGCGCACAGTTACAACCACCAAATACTATTAAAAACCTCCAATCACTATTGGGTTTCCTAAATTTTGGCAGAATTTATATTCCAGATTATGCTACACGCAAAAAACCTTTATATGATCTGATATGTCCCGATTTTTCAAGTAAATTCTGGACAATTGAACATACACGTATTCTTCGAGAATTGTAAACAGACATGCTTGCAGCACAACACTTACACTCGAGAGACAACAAAACACATTTGGTCATCAGAGTAAAAGCTGGGGCCATAGGTTTCACCTATGTGACATTTAATGAAGGTGAGACTGTCCCAATTGCATATAAATCACATTTATATTCAGCAGCAGAACAACGTTATGCTCCCACTGAAAATATTCTCACTGCTGTGCAGATGGCTGTCATTAAAGAACAACCTCTTGCCCAAGGAAAACGCATTATTGTCGTTTCTCCGATCCCAGCCCTAGAGGCTGTTACAAAAGCTAGCGTTCCAAACGCAAAAGCATTACATCCTCGTTGGATACAATGGGCTATGTCTCTGACAGCCACTGATGTAGACTACATTTTTCACCCAAAGTTACAAACTCAAGAATTTTTACAATACGAAATAGAATACCTAGTTCCAGAAAATACATTGCCTATTGAACAATATCATAGAGTCATGTACACCGATGGCTCTGCACAACCTGCGATTGGAACTAAACATCAATGTTCTGCTGCTTGCGCAGTCGTAAGTGGCTCCATGGAGGGCAATACATTTTGTCCTCTACATACCTTTACGCAAACCCTAGGAGATTGCACAGCACAATTGGCAGAACTAAACGCTCTGCTGATGGCACTGGAACACACGGATCCTGCACAGCCTACGCTGATTGTTTGTGATTCGTATTACTGTGTCCAGTCCTTTAATGAATACCCGCATTATTGGCGCCAGAATGGGTTCAGAGATTCTAAATGCAACACCATCAAACACAGACTTCTGTGGGGGAAGGTAGCAGATCTGAAAGAGACGCTACCATATGTCCATGTCGTACACACACTTGGACACCAGTGCATTGGAATACACGTTGCTGGAAATACATTGGCTGATGAAGCCGCAAAGTCAGCAGTGGCAGTGGCCGCTGTAGCTGCAGTGACTCGTTCAAGTTCCAAACCAGACGCAGACATCTGGGCTGCCGTGACAGCTACAGCTGATGGTAAGCCCTATCCTAAAGGATTTCCTAATAAATATTCTTATAAAATAGGAAATCGCCTGAACGCTGAAGTTAAAATAGCCAGTGTAGGGGTAAGGGACATTCCTAACAAAGATATCAGACCACGGTTAATTAAAGCAGCGCATGAAGGGGTGGCATCTGCCCATGCTGGTGTGGCGGCTACAATTTTGATCTTGCAGGCCCGCTATTGGTGGCCAGCTCTCTAAAAGAGACCAAGCAGTATGTCCTTTGTTGTGACATCTGTCAACAAATCAAAGTTTCTAATGCTAAGCGCCCGCCGCAGACACCTCTCTTAATTTCAAACAAACCATTACAATGTGTGTGCTTGGACCACTGTGGTCCCCTAACACCAGATAGTGCATACAAGTATATTTTTTAGTTGCTGTTGATTCATGCTCCAGATTTGTATGGGTGTGGCCACAACGCTCGGCTGACGCTCGGACTGTTATTAAAGATTTGCAAGTCTTTTTCGGTACATATGCGGTTGTGGCTTTCCATTTGGACCAGGGCCCTGCTTTCGCCTCAAGGGCATTCAGGGACGCCATGGCGACGTTAGGGGTCCAACTCCAGTACTCGTCTCCATTTATCCAGAGGGAAATACTGTCATGGAGAGATTCTACACAGTCGACCAAGGGGAACATCCAATAGCTCCTGAATCCCTCTCATTATTGGTGAAGAAGTTCCTCTGCAGGTCGTTTACAGAAATACCAACACCTCTCCGAGCTCAGGGAGGGTGGAAGATGATCTTATATTAGTTCCACTAACATCAAGCAATTTGGAAATATTTGATCAAGTTAATTCAACTCCGACACAGACGGATGGTGCGATCTATAATGTACCACCACAGGAAACACGGACTCCACCACTGACAACGGCTACGCTATTTGCACAAACTGCCTCTGGATATTTTGCCGATATCAACGATGACTTCTCAGACTCATTTGCCACTGTGACAACTGACTTGTCAAGTACACGTAAGCTAAAAAATTGGCTTAAAGAAATGTATTTTATTTTTCCTTGGAACTATCTATGGCTCTTTTTGACTGTGTTAGACTTTTTTACTTTGGATTGGTTTTGTCGTTACCTTTTTCTTATTAATACATGGTCACTTTCTTCCTGAGAAATCAACAGTTGAATTGGTGGAGAAGGTTTTAAAGCCACATTTTTCATCACATAAGGTCCGAAGAGACTTATCTCTTGTGAACATTTCCGCAGTACCAATTCCTGATGGGATTGTTTGGGACAAAGTAATGTTTGATATATATGGTCCCACGGAAATTATTCAAATACCGTATGTGTTCAAATTAGCAATGAATGATATAGTAATACCAGGCATTGTTTCTGATTATTGGGATGTGAAAACAGTAGATTCTATGATGACTGAATTGCAGTATTATACTGTATTTGAGAACGAAGATGTGTACCAATTTAAAGAGAATTATGGTGAAATGTTTTGCTATAATTATTATGGACACCATTTCATACATAGAGCGAGCAGTCCCAGAACTATTTTTAATTATACACAATGAGAAAATTGCCCGACCCCACCACAGGGGAGTTCCAGAACATACTCTGAAAAGTTTGCATATTTTTCTGGGCACAATGTGAATAATGCTGAGTCATACTACTTTAAGATACCACCTATTAAGGATATACATATATTAATGACCAATACAATATTTATATATTCGGAATCCTTTGTTTCCCGGTTATCGATAGAAGGCTATGAATATTGACTGAAAATGATTGACTTAAAAAGTGTATTGGGAACAAAAAGTTGGCTAATTAAGATAAAGGAAGCTTTGTTTAGAGCATGCATTATTCCGGTACAAATGATTTTTTTAAATGAAACAGTACAACAGACAAGTTGTTTAGGCTTAGCTCAAATTAAGGAATTAAACATGCCCAGTATACCTGCCCCGCAAAATTTTATAAATGACAACAATATATAAATGCAACTGAAAATCAGCTCGATGAATGGGTCCAGCATGGTACGTTTAATACATCACTGTTGTGGCATGCGGGCCGGAATAGTTTGCGTTGTTTCGGTCTCTAAGGTCTTAACATGCTGCAGGAACGTACTCTTTCCCCCTATCAAAATTAAGGAGGTAGCTGATATTTGGCCTCATATTGCTACTTCATACGAGAATTTTGACAAGTTGAGCAGACTCAAGGCTTTGCTGTTTCAAAAGCAGGTGGCCCTCACATCTGCGCGCGAGACCTACGCACTTCAAGTGGCAAGGTCATCAGCATAAATACAGTCCCTGTTACATACAAACTTTCCGAGACACTTTGATGAACTCGTGGGACGAATATTCAATGCGTCCAGCACAACTGGAATCGCACATTTTTTCAAAGCTGTTGGTTCTGGTTTCATTCACACCTTCTCTTCTGTATTCGGTTTGATACCTTCAGCTATCCACTCAATTTTCGGTAGCATTTTCGGGGGATTTCTGATAACTTTGGCTTTATTAGATCGCATCTTGCTGTTGCTATTGTTTATGCGCAATGGCTGTCCCGCCACAACGGGGAAAAATGATGGGGCTCCCACCAGCCCAGCTGTGTCGTGAGTGTATGATGCAGTATTTTTGAGCAACACTCCTGGAGCAATTGGAGTGTGGCTGGTCTTTGTCATTCAGACCGGTTTTGCATTGTGTGCAGCCTGTGTTTCGGTGCCTCTGGTGCTCTTTCAAACATGCACTGGAAATATGCCTTTCACAGCAGCGCTTGCCTGCAATGGACGCTGAGCTATTGCTGTTCTCGCTGAGGGTTCATTATTGGACATGCGCATTGAGGTTGCGTTTGCTGCGTGAAGCTAATTATGAGTTACGCTTCCTGGAGGAAGTTGTTAACAACTCATCAATGGGCACACCACGGGATGCCGCCTTGGTTGACAATGGGGCTACGGAACACACCTGCTCCTTGATACTTCTTGGCGAGGACTTTCCGATTTGACATCAGCCGAAGTGGAAGATATCCTGTCCTATGTGACTCGTACTTAGATTGGAACTTTTCGAAATTGACATGTACTTTGTATTCGGTTACGTGTCACATGCCCATTTTTTAAATTGTTTCGTAGTATGCTTGTGTGTCCCTTTAACTTGTCCAAATTGACTTTGCTTTTATATATATCCTAGGTTAAGCTTTTTTAACAATACCATTTTAGCTTTGGCTTTGAACCACTTTCAACCTACAAGGGTGCTAGTTAGCCGGAGCAACAGGTGTCAACCGCAGTGGTTTAGACTCAGTCTACCACACCGCGGACGATCCTGCTGCTCAAAATCCAGTAGTCTCATCAGGATAATGAGAGCCTACGCGACAAGCTCACTGTCATCTATATTTGCACTAATGCACTCTTTTATGATATGAAACCTCAGTTAGTTAATGCAATCTCTCGAGGCGAGGTATGTATGTATGTGCTCGGGCAGCTCCTCTACTATGGCATCCCCCACACCCCTTCATCAGCAGCAGCAGTTGCAAAACTTTTACAAGAAAACAATAACAAACTATGAGCCTGATTTCACCCCTTAGCTGCCAGGTGTTTTCTCCCTCAGGTGCCAGGCCTTTTTTGGCTATTTGGGGCAGTTCGCGCTTAGGCCCTCATAACGTTTTGTCCAACTATGCTACCCATGCCAAATTTGCTTCCTTTTTTTTGCAACATCCTATGAATTCTAGAGGTACCCAGACTTTGTGGGTTCACCTGGAGGAGACCAAGAAATTAGCCAAAATACAGTGAAAATGTTGGTTTTAAAAAAAATAAAATGGGAAAAAGGGCTGCAGAAGAACAACATCAACAAATGGTTTGTGAAAATTATCATCTTCCCAGCTTTCTGGAAACAGGCAGACTTGAATCAGAAAACCCCATCTTTTAACACAATTTTGGCATTTTACTGGGACATGTTTACTATTTTACTATTTTTTGTGCTTTCAGTCTCCTTCCAGTTAGTGACAGAAATGGGTGTGAAACCAATGCTGGATCCCAGACAAACATTTCTGAAAAGGAAAAAAAATTCTCAATTTAGAAAGGGGCAATTTCTGTAAATCCTTCAAGGTTTTCATACAGAAAATAACAGCTAGAATATAGAAATATTGAAATTGAGGTGAAAAAGAGCCATTTTTGTCCACGTTTTCTTCTGTAACTTTTTCCAGCTATGGCAGATTTTTTAAACCAATATACCGTTATGTCTGCCGGACTCTTCTGGTTGTGGGGATATATAGGGCTTGTATGTTCATCAAGAACACTAGGTGCCCAGAGTCAAAAAAGGAACTGCACCTTGCAATGGGTTTTCATTCTATACGGGGTATACAACAATTAATTTGGTGAAATATAAAGAGTGAAAAATAGGTATCAAAGAAACCATTGTATTTCCAAAATGGGCACAAGATATCGTGTTGAGAAGCAGTGGTTATTTACACATCTCTGAATTCTGGGGTCCCCATACTAGCATGTGAATTACAGTGTGTTTCTCAAATAGATGTCTTTTATACACTCTGTTTTACATTTGGAAGGAAAAAATGTAGAGAAAGTGAAGGGGCAATAACACTTGTTCTCCACTTGTTCTTCTATTCTGTATTCCCCCAAGTCTCCTGATAAAAATGGTACCTCATTTGCGTGGGTAGGCCTAATGCTCGCGACAGGAAACGCAACATGGACACATCACATTTTTACATTTAAATCTGATGTGTTTTTTAGAAAATGCCTAGCTGTGGATTTTGGCCTCTAGCTTAGCCGGCACCTAGGGAAACCTACCAAACTAGACACCTACGCAAATCCAAGATGGGGTGACTTGTGTGGCTCTCAGCAGGTTCTGTTACCCAGAATCCTTTGCAAATCTCAAAATTTGGCAATGAAACACTTTTCCCTAACATTTCGGTGACAGAAAGTTCTGGCATCTGGGAGGAGCCACAAATTCCTTTCACCCAGCATTCTCCCAAGTCTCCCGATAAAAATGGTACCTCACTTGTGTGGGTAGGCCTAGTGCCCACATGTGGAAACTACCTGTTTTTGCAGGGGGGCACCTGCGTTTTTGGTCCACGGCTCAACAGCCATCTAGGGAAACCTACCAAACTCAGACATTTCTGAAAACTAAACCAGAGGGAGTCCAGGGTTATGTGACTTGCGTGGACCCCCAGTATTTTCTAACCCAGAATCCTCAGCAAACCTCAAATTTAGCTAACAATCACATTTTCACACATTTCTGTTTGGGATCACCGCACCAGGACAATTTCCCACCACCCAATGTTCACCTCAGTCTCCCGGTAAAAATGATACCTCACTTGTATAGGTGGGCCAAGTGCCTGTGATAGGGAAGAGCCAAAACATGTTGAAAATGAGGGGTAACCAAAGCGGGTCCAAAAGGGGAGTTTGGAAAAAAATGTTTTTAGGCTGACAAGTGGGGCAGAGTTTTTATCGGTATAGATGTGGCAATGCTGGGTGGTAGGAATTCTGTGGATTCCTGCAGATTCCGGAAGGTTCCATCAAAAAAATGTGGGAAAAATATGTGACTTCAAGCAAAGTTGGAGGTTTGCAGGGCATTGTGGGTAAGAAAATGGTGCGGGTGCATGTGAAGCACACCATCCTGGACTCATCCAGATGTTTAGTTTTCAGATGTGTCTAGGTCTCGTAGATTTTTCTACATGGCAGCGTCCCAAAATCCAACAAGTGCAGCCCTCACCGTTCCAAGTGGGATGATTTTGATAGTTAGACAAGCTCTTGTGGCACAAATGTAAAACCAAAGTCGCAAATAATCAAATGCCCTTCTGCTTGCCATTGAGATAAGATCTTTTAGTGTGCAGGGAGAGAGCTGAAAGACTGTTACCCCCTTTAGTTGGGGTGGGGGCATAACCAGGCCCATACTGGTTTATAGCTAACACCCCACTATTTTTTATTTATTATTCCCTGGCATTTAGTAGGCTTTCTGCCCTCCCGGGCAGTGGAACAGGGGTGATTGCCCCATCTGCCCACCAGTGGGCAGAACAACTTTGTCCCCATTTGCCTAAGGGTCGCTCCCCTGGCGTGTAACTGACTTTAAAAAAATCCCTGGTGTCGAGTGGTTTCTGCCCTCCTTTTGGGGGCAGATTGGCCTAATAAAAACAGGCTGATCTGCCCTGCAGGGGGACAGAATTGGCCTAAAAACAATTTGCCCCCAGGGGAACGACTCTGGCCTAAGGGGTCGCTCCCAACATGTAAACAATAAAATAAAAAATAAAAAGATCCCTGGAGTCTAGAGGTTTTTGCTCCTAATTACAATAGGCCGATCTGCCCCCGGGGGGAGTGACCCTTGCCAAAGAGGTCACTCCCATTCGTTGTTTATATGTCAACCAAACAAAATTCCTGGTGTCTAGTGGGCATTTCTGCATCCCATTTGCTTCACGATCAGATTGCAGAAATGCTCAGATACATTAACGGAAAGGAAAGGCCTTTTATTTCCTTTGATGCCTCTCTGCCGTCCCCCACCCCGATCAGAAGAGAAATGAAAGCATTTCTCTTCTGATCGTGCTGGAAGTTGAACTTCCAGTGCGATGGGGGGGGGCACATCTGATGAGGTCAGTGCACGCGTCACTGGGCAGGGGGGTGTGGGTGGAAAGGGAAGCAATTCTCCTTCCATCCCTGTCCTTAGGCCCTTGGGTGGAGCACTAGCGCTACCCCCGAAGGCCGGTACAAGGACGTAATGCCTCTGCGGCGTGCCACCAGACTTAACCATTACGTCCTTGGCATTTTAAGGGGTTAAGGAAAGTGGCACTCCACTGGGTTCAGCGCCACTTTACTTGCTCCTCTTAGTGCCCCCCTATTTCCACCATGTGTGCGCCGTACCTAAGAAATGGCACACCATGGTGGTAGTTAGGGAAACTAGCGTCGAAATTTTTGATGCTAGTTCAGAGCTTTTCAGGATTAGCGTCAAAAATGTTGACGCTAATCCTGCAAAGCGCCCACAGGTCCATTGAAAACAATGGTGTGCCTCCTTTTAACCCCTGCTCTGAGCTGGTGTTAAAAGTGCAGAAAATTTGTTTTTCGCCTCCTAACAGTAGAATGCCCCCTTTGCCAATATTAACCTGACGCAGGCATAATGTAGCACAAAACGTTACTAAGTGGTGCATTGCATGCATTGTACCACTTTGTCAATCTGATGCAGCAATTTTGGCCTCGTTGGGCCACATTAGCATAAAAAAATTATGCTAATGTGGTGCAAGGAGGCGCTTGGGGCTCTTAAACCAGCCCCTATGTTTATTATTTTTTTCTTGTTAAAGTGGTGGGGCCAGGGGCTCTAACGAGCACGGAGGGGGGTGCACAGCACTCCTCAGTGCGCATGTATGTTTGGCCGGCCAAACACACATGCGCACTAGGCTCGCTCCAACCTGGCAACGCAGGCAAGGTGTTGCCGGGTTGGAAAGAGCAGGCAGATCCTTCCACTCTAGCTTGGAGAGCCCTGGCTGGGCACTCCATCCAGTCCTAAAGCTGCTTTCATGCTGCCAGCAGCATGAAAGCAGCATTGGAATTGAAAGCAGGGCTGGCTTGGAGCCTGTGCCTCCAGTCGAGGACCAAGGATTGGCACAGCATGGCAAGAAAGGTACTTTAAAAAAAAAATTGCTATATGTTATTTTTTTTTCTCCCCCGCCATGTGCCACAAAACTCCACCCCTTCTCACTCCCGCTACCCACCACGGTGTATGTGAATGTGCGTGTAATCAGAGACAAACAGAATTCTGGTCGGTGCAGTGGGGAATGCAAAATGTATGTTTCTAGTGCTATGAAATCTCAAAGTGCAACTGAAAGCACTATGAATTTACAAGCCATTATTTTGAAATATGGGCAGTAGGTTAAAATCCTTCATTATCAAAGGTTTTCCAGCCATTTTAAGATCTTTTTAGACCTCATTTCTGAAAAAGGGCATAAGTCCTCTTTCCATGGACTACATTGCTTGGTTTTACTTGTGGGGAAGTGTCACTGGAAGTGTCACATATTTTGCAGTTGAATGTCTCTCAACAGTTCATTGAATCAATGGGAATGTCACACATAAGCAATCTCTAAACTTGGGAGCTCTGCATACTGAGCCATGGATCACTCAGTAACTCGTGGCATGTTCTACTTCTAGCGGGAGGCAGGTCGGAGCCCAGGGTGATCGCAAGACTGCCTTGACCTGGGGCTACATAATGTGTGTGCCTCAGTCCGCCTCTCCTGACTGTATGCTTGGCCCATCACAACCCCCAATATTCTGGTTAACACACTCTTATGAGCTAGTTTGGTTGGGCCGCTTGCAATCTTCTCATAGTTTCTCGTTGCTCAAATGGGTGTAATGTCTGATATTTGCATATTACCCTTATCTTCATTGCTTGATTTTGCTCCTGAGAAAGTGTCACTCATAGTTGTTGGATTGTCACTCATAATTACACTGAAATTATGAAAAAGTCACACATAGCAATCTGAAACCTTGTCAGCTATGGGTACCCAGCGGGCAGACTCTAATCCCATTGTACGAGTTTGGTATGGTTGCACACAGACCTCTAAAAGCTATCTAACTATAAAATAGCACCTTTTAAATGTATTTTGCATTTCCATTGTAATTGCTCAGTAATGATTTCTACTTTTACTCGTAGGTCTAAATGAGCGCATATAGATTTCCAAACGTGACCAGGGAAATCCATTCTTAAACTCCTATTCATAACTAATTATTATTTTATGGTTTTCTATTTTTTTTTATTATGCCCCAAAACATGAGGCTTTACTTTAAAAGTCTATCTGAGCAGAAATCACCATCTTCCATGACAAGGTGGAGGGCTTGGATCATTGCCTCTCCTCCCTGGAGGCCAGAGTCGACCACCTTCTGAATAGGGATCAGGGACTCAAAGCCTCAAGGACAAGATCACCGACAGGACAACGTTCAACTCTTTGACATACTGGTGAGGGCCAAAGGTGCACATGTCTGGGGCTTTCTCCTTGACTACATACCTACCCTACTCGGGGTTGAGTTCACGCCCTCCCCTGGTAATGCCAAGGACCCACAAGATTTGATCACACCAGCCCAAAACACCTGCGGGTACAAGGCCCATCATTGCCTAATCCTCTGTCACAAATAGGGAAGGAAGATACAGTGGCATGAGCACATGGTCCCTATGACTTTGAAGGACATAAAATGTAAATATCAGCTGATTTTTCCAAGGAGATGAATGAGAAATGGAAGGCCGTCCTATCCCTCTGACCACAACTGTGCACAAGTTTGGACTTTTTGAGCCGACCCATATGTGGGTCACTATGGATAGGAGATCCAAAGACTTCTACCAACCAGAGGTATTGCAGCTCTTTCTAGACAGTCTGCAGGACAGGGCTAGGGATACAGTACTGGGCACCCCGGTCCCTTCCACTGCAGCCCTGGGGCAGCTACCTTCAGAGCATGCTGATGGGCTGCGTCGGGGTTCAAGGCACTGGACAGGCCGAACCTTATGTAGAGAGGCAGGGAGAAAGCGATTAAGGCGGTGGTTGAACTGATGCATGACAGGGGACTTGACAATTCACGATCACTGCTGGATCCTGGGCTGCCTGTGGACTGATGGTCTGGTGGAGGTCACTGTGATCCAAACTCTCGTTGTCACCTGCCTTGCAGGCTGAGGGGGCCTGGAGTGTCTCCCGACACTGGACCGGTATCGTGTTATGTTGATCGTTTTTCTCTTTTCTCTATTTGATGCGCTGTGCTCCACTCTCTTTTTGGTTGTACAGTGCCCCACCCCCATTTTTGCTTGTCTGTCCTTGTGCCTGACCCCCTCCCTTTCCTTCTCCCCTCTCCTTCTGCCTTCCCTTCCGGGGCACCATCCACCCTCCCTGTGACCTCCCCATGTCTGCATCCTCACTCACCCCTCTCTACTGACAGATCCCCCAAGAACCCCCTTCCTCTCCCTTCGCACCAGACTCTCAGCCACAGCCCCTATCTAGACTCTCCCTCTCACTCCTGCCATGGTTTGACATGTTAGGGACATCATCCCTTAAGCATCCCTGTTCTCCGTGACACGGAGGGGTTCCAACTCCCCTCCGTCCCCCACTTCCCCTCTCCTCGGCTCACCCAGGGAGCCCACCTCTGCCCCTTGAACCACCTCCTTTCACCCCCTCATCTTCCCACAACTGCAATAGGTGTCACCCCCTCTTGCCACTTTGCAATGTTGCTAAGTTGCTATGTCACTGCGCTGCCATGTTACAATATTATGTTGTTATGTCGCTCCATTGCTACATTGCCATGCTGTTCTATTACTGTGCTGCTGACTTGCTATATCGCTATATTGCTAAATTGTTCTTTTGCCACCTTGCTATGTTATTCTACTATCCTCCATTGCCCGGTGACTGGCTGCTTGCCTGTTCCCCCTTCTCCCTGGCTCCCTGGGCCTCGTGAGCTTGGCGGCTCACCAGACTTGAGCCCACTGACCACAGTTTTTGAGTGACCTCCCTGGTGTCCAAACAGGTGTTCTTGTTTTGTCGTGTAGCACCTATGGGTCTTTGACTGTTTCTCATCCTACCACCCACCCCTTCCTACCTCTTTTTCATTTCCCCAGCCCCACCCCTTATCCCCTCCTCCCCTTTGGCCCAAGCCTGCCTCACTTCCCACCTGCTCTTCCTACCCCTCACCCCTACCTCATTGGACCCATTGGAGATCCCTTTTCTGGCCCTCCCCTAGACAGGACTTGCTCCCAAGGCCAGAGCATCACAACGGCTCCTCAGCATCTTCTTCCAGCATCTGTTCCTTCCCCCTCGGAAAGTTGACACATACAATGACACAACAGACAGTATTGACCATTGTCTCCTGGGACGTTCATGCGCTCACTCATTATATCAAATATAGGAAGGTACCGTCTTATCTGAACTCCATACTCACTGATATGGCCCTACTCCAGGAGACACACATCACGGATGCAGAGAATCTCTGGCTGGGCTGGACAGGAAGAGAGCTCCACAGCTGCTACCCCCCACAGCACACCAACGGCCCTGAAGTGCTCTGGAAATGTGGCATGGCCATCCTAATCGGCAAGACTCTCTCCCATACTGTGCTCAGGGCTTGTTTAGACCCAGAGGGCTGCTACGCATTCACTGTCATGTGACTCTCGTGATTCAACGAGACTGGTGGATTTGGGCAGCAGAACCACCGTTTGTGGGTGACCGAGTCTCTCCCACACCAGTTTGGCACCTTTTGGCCCAGTCTTCCTGGCTCTGTAGCAGCACCTCACCCGAAAACAGAAAGTATAAGTGATTTGTGGCAGCCTAGTGCATGACACTCTGGTGACCTCTCAGGGAAGTCGCGGTGAACAAGTCGTACCTTTTTCTCTCATCAGTAATAAGTCTTGTACACACACAGGCAAGAAAGGAGATGCTGGATCGTTTTCAATGCATTTATTGAAAAGACTGCAATCTACAATAAAATGCATGAGCTGCAATTATGAGGATAATGAGGCATAACAATATTAGGATTGTGAGGATTAGTGATGAAAAAACGAACAAACCCCACATATTGTAATAAACATGAGTGTATGATTCCTGCTTAACGCCTCACCCATTACCTTGGCACAAATGTCTGCCCTCTGTCTCCCGATCTGGCTCTATAGAGACAGGGCCGAGGTCATCTGCAAAAGTGGCATGCGGTATGGATGGAGCATCCCGGCTTAAAGGACCCCTCTGAAGCCCTTCGTCTTACATGGGGTTTATATAAGAAGCATATTTTGTTCTTACAAAATAAGCCTGACTCGGGCATGTGCCTAAGTGTTAGACTGTTTGCGCAGTTTTGTGGCGAGAATACCAAAATATTATCTTGTGCCGTTCTCATTCTGTTCTTGTCAATATATGGCAAAGAACATGATGAAAAAATGTCATGCATAACAGTGATAGAGCCGCCTTCACGGAACAGCAGATTATTATGAAACTAAAAAATGTATGTTAGAAATAGTGTTTCTGGTTGGCTAGGGTATGCACCTCAGCCAGGCAGAACTTACCCACTCTAGTCAGGGCTAGGGAGTTACACGTCCAAGATAACCCCTGCTCACCCCCTTGGTAGCTTGGCACGAGCAGTCAGGCTTAACCCGGAGGCAATGTGTAAAGCGTTTGCACAACACACAACACACGTGACGCAAAATGTACACCACAAAGTAAACACAACACTGAACTATGTAAAAATAATCTGTATTGCACAAAACATAATTAGACCAACATTACACGTGAATAATACCCTGCTACCTTAGCAGTGGTCAGAAGGTTACACAAGTTACTATGCAGTTGTCACACTAGAACAGGTAAGTACTCAGGATTCTGCAACATAAGCAGTAGTCAGGAAATATAATAAAAGGTATATGCACTTGTCATGAACAATTCCTAAATACCCATAAAAGGAACATTAGAGAATATACCACAAGTCATATAAATACATATCATCTAGACATGCCCATAAAAGGAACATTAGCACACATATGTAACAACAGTAAACAGGGAGGAGACCTAAAACATTTATAAGTCTGTATTAGGCTCCTAGAGCCTAGATTTCCTACAGAGTACCTGTTTCCAGTTGATTTGGGCACTTCCAGTGCCTAAAGGTGAGTGTAGAGGGCCCCCGGTGCACAAAACGGGGGCCATGCGATGTCTTAGAAGGAAGAGGGGCGGTTGGCACCCCCTCTTCCTGAACGGGCCCCTCTGGGGGCCTCTGTTCTGTGTGGGGGCCTGCCTCGGCCTCCGCACACCCTGTCCGCGGGGTGGGGGGCCGGGTGTGGACCACTAAACAATTCTGGGGGCCACGGCGGGAAGGGACCTCCGTCGAGGTCTCCCTTCCCGATTTTGACAAAAAGAAATGCCCCCGAAAAAGGAAAGGAGCGTCCCGCTCCTGTCACAGCGACCGGGGAAGGGGGGCGCTCCCTGCGCCTTCCCCGAGTCCTGCCTCGCTTGTAGACTGAAACTCAGACCCCTCCAGGGGCCCGAGGAAACACTCGCCCGCACCCGATGTGGTGCGCGAGTGAGGGAAGCCTCTCCCAAGCCGCCGGGAGGCTTCCTGTAGGATTGAAGGTGGCTGGTGACGCGGGGGCGCTCCCGGAAGCGGGAGGTGCCTCGGGGGCGCCGAGAGGAGCACGCTTGCTCCGATTCCTTTGTTGAGGTGCCCCGGGGGCACTAGAACCAGCGCAGACCCGGCGCTGAAGAAAAATCTAAGGCCCGGGTTGCGGCGGTGATCTCGGGAAGCAGAACACAGCGCTTTTTACAGCGCTAAAGCCAAACTTGCAGCCTGGGCTGCGGCAGTGATATTTTCCAGCAATTTCAAGAGAGCGCTCTCTACAGCACTTTAGTGAGAGCCTAGGGAGATTGGTGCAGGGGTAAGGGGCACAGCACCCTGCCCCTGGGAACAACCAGGAGACAAAGCGGCACAGGGCTGGTGGGCTCAGATACAGACCAGCACAAGGGTTGCAGGTGGTGGCAGTTTCCTCTAGCGACCAGGGGGTCACAGATCAGCACAGCAGCAGCAGTCCAAGGTGATTTCCTGGTGAGTCCATTCATCAGCGTTCTGTGTCCAGTTTCAAGTTCCAAGAATGTTCAATTTGTGGGGGAAATTCCCCTGTACTTATATTCAGTTCTTACAGTGTTTCACAACGGTAGGGAGAGGAGGTTCCAGCCAGTTACAACTGGTTCTGGGAGTGCCCCCTCTCTCCTTTCAGCACCGGCTCCAAACATCAGTGGGGGGTTAACGACCCTATTGTGTGAGGCCAAGGCATAGTGTTTACAAATGTAGGTGTGCCCCCCCTCTCCCTTCTCTCAGCCCAGGAAGGCTTTACAATATGTAGATGCACCTCTGTGTCACCTCCACCCTCCCTGTGTTCAGGCTGTCTGAGAAGTATGCACAAAGCCCCAACTGTCAGTCTGCCCAGACGTTGATTGGAGACAAGCTGCAAAACACAAAAGTCATAAGCACAGATAAATGCACACTTTCTAGAAGTGGCATATCTGTGATAGTAATTGAAAAAATACACCTACACCAGTAAGCAGAATTTCGTATCACTGTCACAACCATCCCAAACATGCCTACGCTACCCCTCATAAATCAGACAATACCCCTTACACATAAGGCAGGGCATTTCCAATGCAATCCTATGAGAGGGCAGCACTCACAGCAGTGAGACACCAAGTTAGGCTGTTTGTCACTACCAGGACAGGCCACGCAACATGGTACATGTCTTGCCTTCTACATACATGGCACCCTGCCCAAAGGGCTAGCTAGGGCGTACCTTAGGGGTGGCTTACATGTAGTAAAAGGGGAGTTCTGGGCCTGGCAAGTAAATTTAGTTGCCAGGTCCCTGTGGCAGGAAACTGCGCACACAGGCTCTGCGCTAGCAGGCCTTAGATAGGTTTGACAGGCTACTTCAGTGGGTGGCGCAAGCAGCGCTGCAGGCCCACTAGTAGCATTTAATTTACAGGTCCTGGGTATAGGGATACCACTTTACAAGGGACTTATAGGTAAGTTAAATATGCCAATCAGGTAGAATCCAATCATACCAAATTTGTAAGAGCGAGCACATGCACTTTAGCACTGGTTAGCAGTGAAAAAGTGCTCAGAGTCAAAACGTCAGCCAACAAAGGTCAGAAAACTAAGGAGGCAAAAAGCAAAAAGTCTTGGGAATGACCCTGTAAAAGGGCCAGGTCCAACAATGTACTACTAAAACAGGCTACTCTAAAATGAATACAAATTAATAAAAAAAGCAGAGCATTTTTAGGTGAAAGCGCACAGGCCACAACCCTCAGCTAAGCCAGAATATATGTGCTCGGGCATAGCTAAAATGGACACACAACACCCTACCCTATTGCCGGAACAAAGGTGCCGAAACCTAACCCCTAACAATGCTCTGAACTAAAACTCTAAAATCATATTTAAAAACATACATAAAAGAGATAAAAATGTCTAAGTCAACAAGCAAAGCAGGCCAACAGACAGACCAAATTAAAAGCCAATTTGATATCACGTTTTAGAATTTGAAAAACGCCAAAGGTCAAATGTTTAACTATAATTATGATCTTGCAGAAATTCTCCAATATCATCAATGGAGATTGAAACCAGAAAGGATTCCACTTGGGCTGGTGGGAAGTTGACCAACAGATTAGCCGCAGTATTTACGGCTCAGAAGTGAGCAGAAACCTTAGTTGCAGAATAGACTGCAAAGGCTGCACTGCCCATTGTGCCAGATGTCGTAGGAGCCAACAGATCCACAAGTGGCGGCTCATGAGATGCCTCGCCTATCAAATTCAGTCCCAATGGACATGACCTTGATTGAACCCTTATTGAGAACATAAACAGATTCTTGTCTAAAGGAGGCACAGGCGGCACAGCAAGACACACTGTGGGTGCACAATCGAAGAAGCACCAGGGGCAATGGAAAATCAGCTGCACAATGTCAATGACCAGTTCACCTCCAGCTTCCCAGGCAAGGAAGCTCTGAAATACTGCATCATGCAATCAAGAAACAACTGGGCGTGTGGTAGCTCCATCACTCCACTTTGCTACGATGGGACAGACACTGCATATCAAAAATAGCAGCAGCAAGATACCACCAATCAATGTCAAAGTAATTGGGAATCTGCCAAAAACACTCCAAAACAGTAAATGTATGACTGAAGCTATGACTCCAAACACAGTCTGAAAGGAGCTGACAAATACAGAACCAACAGCCTCAAAAAAGTGCATATTCCCCGCAGTGTTTGATGTGTTACAAATCCTGCTCACCAATTCTCCACAATTTAATTGGGACTGTATCTCTGCAGATGACCTTACTATTTGGAGGTTGTAGGTCTCTTAGGCTGATGTCAGAGCCACATGTTTTTGAAACAATAGTGCCTTTAGTCTGCTCAGCTTGTCAAAATTTCCATCAAAAGCAGCAATGTGGGACCACAATTCTCCTACTTTTATCTCTCGTGTGTGGGTGGGGTGTAATAAAACATGGCTGCAATAAGTCACCATTTGAGAAACTGAAATCACATAGGGAATTCATGGTTTCTTTCCACAGCAGCTTTGATCATTCAGAGCCACATAGCTTCCATTAGACAGTATCAGAAATACTGGATGAATTAAAGAGACTGTAGTACCCTTCCGATAGCATGCCAAAGTCGCGACTGCAGCATTGTAAAGGCCGTGCAAGCACAATTGCTTACAATGACTAACAGTAGTCCCACAATTGCTTCCACTGAGAAAGACCTCTGGTTTACCATTCATGCTCCTGTAATCGAAAGGCAACTTCCACAGTTCGTAGATATTACTATCTCATAGCTACTAGTATCTGCTTACTGCAAAATGTTTTAAACATTTCATGAACCGAAAGGTGGCAATGGCTAGATTTATTACTCCATTGTAGGAAGTTGGCTCTGTATGTACTATTTCAAAGTAAGAAATAGCATGCACAGAGTCCAAGGCTTCCCCTTAGAGGTAGGATAGTGGCAAAAAGAGATAATTCTAATGCTTATTTTGTGGTAGTGTAGTCGAGCAGTAGGCTCATCAGAGGGTAGTGTTAAGCATTTGTTGTACACACACAGGCAATAAATGAGGAACACACACTCAAAGACAATTCCAGGCCAATAGGTTTTTATATAGAAAAATATCTTTTCTTAGTTTATTTTAAGAACCACAGGTTCAAGATTTACGCACAATACTTTAAATGAAAGGTATTTCACTCAGGTATCTTAGGAACTTTGAATCATCACAATAGCATGTACAGTTTTGGCAAAAATGGCAATAAGCTATTTTAAAATTGGGCAAAATTCAACAGTTCCTGGGGGAGGTAAGTATTGGTTAGTTTTGTAGGTAAGTAAAGCACCTACAGGGTTCAAAGTTGGGTCCAAGGTAGCCCACCGTTGGGGGTTCAGGGCAACCCCAAAGTTACCACACCAGCAGCTCAGGGCCGGTCAGGTGCAGAGGTCAAAGTGGTGCCCAAAACACATAGGCTTCAATGGAGATAGGGGTGCCCCGGTTCTATTCTGCCAGCAGGTAGGTACCTGCGACTTCGGAGAGCAGACCAGGGGGGTTTTGTAGGGCACCGGGGGGGACACAAGTCAGCACATAAAGTACACCCTCAGCGGCACAGGGGCGGCCGGGTGCAGAGTGTAAACAGGCGTCGGGTTTGCAATTGGTTTCAATAGGAGACCCAGGGGTCTCTTCAGCGATGCAGGCAGGCAAGGGGGGGGCTCCTCGGGGTAGCCACCACCTGGGCTAGGGAGAGGGCCACATGGGGGTCGCTCCTGCACTGGAGGTCGGATCCTTCAGGTCCTGGGGGCTGCGGGTGCAGTGTGTTTACCAAGCGTCGGGGTCTTTGAAGCAGGCAGTCGCGGTCAGGGGGAGCCTCTGGATTTCCTCTGCAGGCGTCGCTGTGGGGGCTCAGGAGGGTCAAATCTGGCTACTCACGGGCTCGCAGTCGCCGGGGAGTCCTCCCTGTAGTGTTGGTTTTCCGCAGGTCGAGCCGGGGTGTTGGGTGCAAAGTGGAAAGTCTCACGCTTCCGGCGGGAAACGTGTGGTCTTTAAAAGTTGCTTCTTTGTTGCAAAGTTGCAGTCTTTGTGGAACAGGGCCGCTGTCCTCGGGAGTTCTTGGTCCATTTAGATGCAGGGTAGTCCTCTGAGGCTTCAGAGGTCGCTGGACCCTGGGGGACGCGTAGCTGTTGCAGTTTTTCTTGAAGTGGGCAGACAGGCCGGTAGGGCTGGGGCCAAAGCAGTTGGTGTCTCCGTCTTCTCTGCAGGGCTTCAGGTCAGCAGTCCTTCTTCGTCTTCAGGTTGCAGGAATCTAGTTTCCTAGGTTCTGGGGGCCCCTAAATACTGAATTTAGGGGTGTGTTTAGGTCTGGGAGGGCAGTAGCCAATGGCTACTGTCCTTGAGGGTGGCTACACCCTCTTTGTGCCTCCTCCCTGAGGGGAGGGGGGCACATCCCTATTCCTATTGGGGGAATCCTCCAAAATCAAGATGGAGGATTTCTAAAGGCATGGGTCACCTCAGCTCAGGACACCTTAGGGGCTTTCCTGAGTGGTGGGTGACTCCTTCTTTTTCTCATTATCTCCCCTGGACTTGCCGCCAAAAGTGGGGGCTGTGTCCAGGGGGCGGGCATCTCCACTAGCTGGAGTGCCCTTTGGCATTGTAACACGAAGCCTGAGCCTTTGAGGCTCACTGCTAGGTGTTACAGTTCCTGCAGGGGGGAGGTGTGAAACACCTCCACCCAGAGCAGGCTTCTGTTTCTGTCCTCAGAGAGCACAAAGGCCCTCACCACATGGGGTCAGAAACTCGTCTCTCAGCAGCAGGCTGGCACAGACCAGTCAGTCCTGCACTGAACAATTGGGTAAAATACAGGGGGCATCTCTAAGATGCCCTCTGTGTGCATTTTTCAAATAAATCCAACACTGGCATCAGTGTGGGTTTATTATTCTGAGAAGTTTGATACCAAACTTCCCAGTATTCAGTGTAGCCATTATGGAGCTGTGGAGTTCGTTTTTGACAAACTCCGAAACCATATACTTAATATGGCCACAACTGCTCATGCAGCTATGCCCTCACCTGTGGTATAGTGCACCCTGCCTTAGGGCTGTAAGGCCTGCTAGAGGGGTGACTTACCTATGCCACAGGCAGCATTTTGTGTGCATGGCACCCTGAGGAGGATGCAATGTCGACTTTGCCTTTTTCTCTCCACCAATACACACAATCTGCAATGGCAGTGTGCATGTGTTAGGTGAGGGGTCCCTTAGGGTAGCACAACATATGCTGCAGCCCTTAGGGACCTTCCCTGGTCACAGGGCCCTTGGTACCACTGGTACCTTTTACAAGGGACTTATCTGTGTACCAGGGGTGTGCCAATTGTGGAACAATGGTACATTTTAGGTGAAAGAACACTGGTGCTGGGGCCTGGTTAGCAGGGTCCCAGCACACTTCTCAGTCAAGTCAGCATCAGTATCAGGCAAAAAGTGTGGGGTAACTGCAACAGGGAGCCATTTCCTTACATCCATGTATTACCCATATTGCTGAGGGAATTTCTGCCACATTAAAAGACAATTTTTCCAGTTTCTCCAGGTTAAGGATGGTGTAACTAAATTCTTTTTTAGCCATTATCTGTTGTTGTCTAGACAGATTAAATGCGGCAAACAACTCAGTAGAGTTAACGTGCTCGCAGGGCATGCAGCCACTTTATAAAACCTGCAATGTCCAACATGACTGTATGATGCATGACGTTATTCTCAATAATATTTATTGCAGATGGCACTATATTATTTAAAGTGTAAATTCCGTTGGACAAAGTGTTGATACCATTATTGACAACAGGTAAAACCGTTTCCATGTTTTTTCTTATCAATCTGCTGTAAAAGCAGCTTTCATCTGGGAAAGCTTCCAGATCATGTTATATATGGCATACAAGAAACGTTTGATCCGTGGCTTCCTGGGTCCTAACAAGAAATCTTGCAAATCAACTTCCTCTGAAAGGAGACTAAGATGTTCTTTGACAGCTGCTAAAGTGGAGGAATGTATGCATTGTTGGCACAGTTTACCCACACTTTGGCCCTCATTACAACGCTGGCGGTCGGTGTTAATGCGGCAGTAAAACCGCCAACAGGCCGGCGGTAAAAAAAATTGAATCACGACCATGGCGGAAACCGGCAACATAGACAGCCACTTTAACACTCCGACCGCCACAGCGGTACAAAAAAACAGCATGGCAGTCACCGCCAACAGACAGGTGGAAGACAATGTACCGCCCACACCATTCTGAGAGGCCAATCCGCCACCTTTTCCGGGGCGGATTCAACGAGAACAACAACACGGCGGAAACAGGACTTGGAAGGGAAAACTCACACCTCTACACACCCCAAGAGGAACCAGGACACCATGGAGCCGGAACTCCAAATCCTCCCTGCGATAGTCTTCCTGATCCTCTACCAGGAGCACGACCGATGGCGACGACGACCGCGGTGAGTACTGCACCTATAACACAGAGGAGGGGGGAGGGAAAGGAGAGTGACAAACACACGCAACACGCAACACTCCCACCCCCACCCTCACCCACAACAACACACACACCAATACATGCTGAAACATTACATTGTCCCCCAACCCTCCCTGGAAGAACGCAAGGACAAATGGAAATGAGTTGAACGATTGTAACCAGGAAAAATTCATTACTCAAAAATATATATACACTATTAACAAATATGTACACCAAGAATTCAAGTCCATGTACTGCACCTACATAGTCCGTGGACCACTGGGCCCAAAATTCATGGGCGAGGCCCACACTCAATACCCGATCCAAATGGAGAGAACACTGCAGAGGCATCAGATAAAAATAAAACAGGCTCCTCAGGGGGAAGGTAAGGGGGGCACCTCAGCCGGATGAGTGCACAACGCCAGTTGCACGAGGGGGCTCCATGCCCATTGAGGTATCCTGGGAAGTGCAAAGCCACAGTCTCACAAGTCTCTCCAGTGTGTGGATTGCCCACTGCTTTATCCTGGGGAGTGCAAAGCCACAGTATTACAAGTCTCTCCAGTGGGTGGTTTGCCCACTGCTTTATCCTGGGGAGTGCAAAGCCACAGTCTCACAAGTCTCTCCGGTGGGTGGTTTGCCCACTGCTGCATCCTGGGGAGTGCAAAGCCAACGTCTCAAGTGGATAACAGTCTCCACTGGTCCTGGAGGGGGCCTGGTGCCCAGAGTGCTTCATCCTGCCAATGACTGAGGTAGTGGATGCCTTTCTCCACTGGTTCTGGAGGGGGCTTGGTGCCCAGAGTGCTTCATCCTGCCAAGGTCAGAGGTAGTGGATGCCTTTCTCCACTGGTTCTGGAGGAGGCCTGGTGCCCAGAGTGCTTCATCCTGCCAAGGACTGAGGTAGTGGATGTGATACTCCACGGGATCTGGAGGGGGCTTGGTGCCCAGAGTGCTTCATACTGCCAAGGACTGAGGTAGTGGATGTGATACTCCACTGGTTCTGAAGGGGGCTTGGTGCCCAGAGTGCTTCATCCTGCCAAGGACAGAGGTAGTGGAAGCCTTTCTCCATTGGTTCTGGAGGGGGCCTGGTGCCCAGAGTGCTTCATCCTGCCAAGGAGTGAGGTAGTGGATGTGATACTCCACTGGTTCTGGAGGGGGCTTGGTGCCCAGAGTGCTTCATCCTGCCAAGGACAGAGGTAGTGGATCTGACACTCCACTGATGGTGGGGCAACATGGAAGCTGTCCAGGCCCCTGGAACTGACCATCAGCTTCGTACGAATGACCACTGGGGATGGCAGCCATGTCTGCACTGGTGCCACTGGCACAGGATGTGGCGTGGCCGCTGGCAGCGGGCTCAGTTGCGGCGGTGCTTGCAGCGTTCATTGGGCACCGGTGCTGGTGGGGGGCTCACTGAGCGTGCTGCTGGCGGTGGTGTCCTGAGCGGCGTGCTGGAGGGGGGCTTACTGAGCGTGCTGCTGGTGGCGGTGTCCTGAGTGGTAGTGCTGTCCTGAGTGGCGTGCTGGTGGGGGGCTCACTGAGCGTGCTGCTGGCGGCGGTGTCCTGAGCGGCGGTACTGGTGGAGGGCTCACTGAGCATGCTGCTGGCGATGGTGTCCTGAGCGGCGGTACTGGTGGAGGGCTCACTGAGCCTGCTGCTGGCGGCGGTATCCTGAGCGACGGTGCCCGTGGCGGCGGTGCATGTGGCGGCGGTGCATGTGGCGGTGCCGGTGGCGGTCTTGTCCGCCGTGCAGGTTGGCGGCGACTTCCCTTTCTTTCTCTGGCCCTTCCCCACCTTGGATGGTGGCGCAGCTGTCTTGCCAGTCCCAACTGTTGTCCTGGCTGAGCCCTTGGTGGCAGGTGTTTTGGCCTTCTCTCTCCGGGCTGTGGGCAACTTCTTTTGGTTTGGAGGTGGGGGAATGTCCTTGGCAACGCTCCTTGGGACACTGGCTGCCCTGCTGCTTGGCGCACACCAGAAGCCGGTTACTGCTGGCACCACTGTTCCCGGTGATGTGGTGGCTGCGGTGCTGCGTTGGGACCTGGAAAGGCGGACCCTGGGGGACGGAAGGGGTGGGGGAGGTGAAGGGAAGAGGTCAAGGTTTGATAGGAAAAGTTTTTTAGACACACTGGGACGGGTAGATGGAGGGGGTTTTTCGAGTGGAGGAAGAGGTAATGGTTGTAGGAGGTGTTCGTTTGCTGACTTTGGGTGATGGTGCATTGGCTGGAGGCTGTCGTGATGTGGATGGCTGTTGGGTGGGTGTATGACTGCGTTTGTGTAGTTTGGGAGGAGGGCTCGCAGACACACTAGGAGAGGACACAGGGGATGTGTGAATGGTAATGGGGGTGGTGAGTGCACGTGAGCGGTGTGTGGTGATGCTGGTGATGGAGGTAGTGGCTGAAGATGTAGTGCATGCAGGTGTGAGTGGAGACGTGACAGGGATGGAGGAGGGAGGAGGGAGACGTGGAGGAGGGGGACACAGTGGAGGCAGTGGATGTTGGTATGAGTGCATGGGTATGATGCTTCTGTGAGTGCCTGTGGGATGTGTGGTGCTTATGTTTGCCAGAACTACCCTTGTGTGTTGAGGTGTGTGCATGCAGGACTGATGGTGTGCTTGGGATAGGCTGAGTTACTGGGGATTGGGTCTGGGTGGAGGAAGTTGGAGGGGGGAGGTTGGACACAGGGACAATGGCTGCCATCAGTGCTGAGGCCAGAGTCTGAAATGCTCGCTGTTGGGCTGCCTGGCCAGAATGAATGCCCTCCAGGTATGCATTTGTCTGTTGCAACTGCCTCTCTACACCCTGGATAGCATTCAGAATGGTAGACTGCCCAACAGTGAGGTCAATGGCCTCCTCACTGAGGGCAGCAGGGCTGACTGGGGTAGGGGCTGAGGTGCCTGGGGTGAAGGAGATTCCTACCCTCCTGGGTGAGCGGCCACAGGGCACACGCTGAGGGGCTGCTGGGAGGGCGGTGCTGATGGGGGGGTGGCAGCTGCACCTGTAGATGCAGTGGGTACAGAGGGGCCCGCCACCACAAGGGATCTCCCATCAGAGGAGGAGTCAGTGTCGCTGGTCTCAGCTCCTGTCCCCGCCGTGGAGCTCCCCTCGCCCTCCGTCCTACTGGTGAATTCTGAGTCCGTAGTCTCGCCCTCCAGGGCCATGTGGGATGCAGCTCCCTCCTGCTCTGGTGGCATAGCTCCTCCGCCTGATGATGCTAATGCACACAAGAACAGGGAAACCACAAATAGGGCGGCAAGAAAGTAGAAAGACATGTTCAGTGCATGCAATACCGCTACCATTGGCGGACACTACAGACACAGCAGCCCTCTGCACTACGCCATGGACTTTGAGTTCCCTAATTGATCACAGGGACATGGGGTACAAGGCCTATGCCCGATTGCTGTACACATGCAATTCACAGGAGCCTGACTAGGTGTAGATGGTTCTTACCACTGGTGGGAATGGGGTGCCACTGAGCCTGCCTCACAAAGGGTCCTTGCCTACAAGGCTCACCCTAGCCTTGGGGAACCCACTGCCCACCTCCCCCACCCAGACACCTCCAATGCACGCTGAATCAGATGGATGTGAGTGTACTCACCCCCTTGTGGCTGCTGTGATGCCCTCAAGCACCCATCCAACTCCGCATACGCCACCGCCAGGATCCGGAACATCAGGGGGGTCATGGTGCATTGGGCACCCCTCCCAAGTTGGGAGGCCATCCCCAGCTGGGCCTCCACCGTCTTCTTGCTCCAGCGGCGAATGTCCTCCCATCTTTTACGGCAGTGGGTGCTCTGTCTGTGGTGGACCCTCAGGGCCCGGACGTCCTTTGCGATGGCACACCAAGGGGGTCATTCTGACCTCGGCGGTAAAAGGCCCTTACCGCCGGTCAGAAGACCGCCATCATACCGCCGCGGCCGCGGTAAACCGCCACAGTCATTCTGACCTCCAACTGCCAAACCGCCGAACACCCGACATCCACGGAAGGCCGCCTCATCAGCGGGCAGCGAAAAACTGGAGATGACCAAACCTCCACCGCCACGCAACACAAACACGCCCATGCCATTACGACCCATGAATCCACGCGGCGGTCTTTCAACCGCGGTATTCCATTGGCGGTACACACCGCCGCGCACAAAATACACATACCCATTCAAAACACAGCCACATTGGACAATTTGAAATACACACACCTGATACACATACAAACAACACTCCCACACATCCAAGCAACTATAAAACACACACCCACATCACCCACAAACCCCCACTACTAGAAAATCGGAGAGAAGGCGAGAGAGAGAGAGCACAGCTATCGAAAAGCCCAACACACACAGGAACCCAACATCATCAACCACACCACATCTACGCACACATCACCACACACCACCACTCACATCACCACAAACACCACCCCACACCTCATCCACACCACCCCATGGCACCCCAAAGACACCCCAGGATTTCGGACCAAGAACTCAGGGTTATGGTGGAGGAAATAATAAGGGTAGAGCTCCAGCTCTTCGGCACACAGGTGCAACACACCACAATAGCCAGGAAGGCAGAGCTATGGCAAAGGATCGTCGACAGGGTCAACGCTGTGGGACAGCATCCCAGAAACCGGGAAGACATCCGAAAGTGCTGGAACGACCTACGGGGAAGGTACCGTCGATGGTCTCAAGACACAACATCGCTGTGCAGAAGACTGGCGGCGGACCACCACCCACTCCTCCCGAATTCACTGCATGGGAGCAAGAGGTCTTGAACATCCTGCATCCTGCGGGCCTCGCTGGAGTAGGCGGAGGAATGGACTCTGGTAAGTCTAATCTCAACTACTCCCCCCCCCAACCACCAGCATGCCAACCCACACCCCCACCCTCACCCCCAACCCCCCAGCACACATCCTCCCTGCCAATGTCTCACCAGCACAACCCACCCAACCCAAGACCAAACCCTGAATGGCAACACAAACCATGGACACCCATCACCTATGCATGACCACTGCACATACCCATCCCCCCCCACAAACCACCCTCACAACTCCTCCCACAAGGGAATGCCAGCACTGGGGGACAAGGGCACCCACAAATCGCACGCCATGGAACACACAGAAGCAATAACCATACTCTTTTACCCCTGCAGGGCCCGAACGCCAACACACCGACCAGGAGGGTCCAGATTTGTCCATCCCACCCCCAGAACAGGCCCCCAGTGAGGACAGCAGCTCTGTCGACCTAGAACCTGATGACCAGCCCGGACCATCGGGGACCTCTGGACAGTCGGTTCCCCACACACAGACACAGGCCACAGCAGACCTAACCCCCTCTGGGAATATCAGCACAGCTCCCACCCAACGGGCCCATGCCTCTGTCTCCAGGACAGGTCAATCAGTGGTGTGTCCGCCACTACAGGGCACCCAGGCTGACCCAACACCCCAACAACAACAGGGACCTGGTGGCAGTGGTAGTGGGCACACCGTCCAGGGGACAGAGGCCCGGGGAAACAGGGGAACTGGGAGGGCTGCAGTGCGACAGGGGGGGAGGACAGGCCCAGGGAACCGACTCTCCAAGAGGCCCTCACCACCATCATGGGAGCATACCACCACTCCCAGGAGACGATGGCGACGGTACTGGCCAGGTTCCAGGAGATCCAGGCACAGCAGGAGGAACGGTACATGGGGTACAGAGAGGAGCTCAGGAACATCGTCCTGGCCCTCAACCAAATAGTCACCACATTGCGGGACCATGTGGCACCCCAAAGGGCCCCTGTCACCAGCCTGGACCAGGAACAGCCTACCACCTCTGCCGGCGCTAGTGGACAGGAGGCCCCCACACAACGACAGGCCACCAGAACCCCACCTCCTGCTGAAGATCAACCACCCCGCAAGAGGAACCTGAGATCACAAAGGAAGACAGAGTAGGATGCCAAGACCCCCGCCAGCATAAGATACCCCCTGATGTCATTCCACTGTCCCACATTGTCACCCTGTCCAACCTTGAACTGCCCCTGCTCCATCCTTCCACAGGCATATGGACAATGCAACTGTGCGACTGAGAACTGGACTCTGCCATGGACATTACTCCACCCCCACCCATCACCGTTTTACTATCATGGACCTATATGTAGCACTTTAAATAAATCACTAATTGCACTTAAAACACTCAGGAGTCTGCTTGTATTCTTAACAAATGTATTACACATAACGGTTCAAAAATGTTCAGTTACATTGTGATGACAACATACCAATGTCAATGTGCTTTACTCCATGGGCAAACAAAGCAGAAGTCACGCAGTGGGTCATACAGCTCTGAAAAGGGAAGGGAAAGTCACAATTCAGTTGAAAGGAACTGGGGGGAAACACAGAAAGTAGAGATGCTGGAGGCCTGAAGTAAATGTAAAATGGCGTGGGGGATTCTTACCTGTGTGCTACTGAAAATACTGTTGTATAACTGTGTCCCTGTTGTCCGTGTCGTCCCCGTCGTCTTCCTCCTCTTCACTCTCCACAGGCTCCACAGCTGCTACAACACCACCATCTGGACCATCCTCCTGCAGGAAAGGCACCTGGCGTCGCAATGCAAGATTGTGAAGCATACAGCAGGCCACGATGATCTGGCACACCTTTTTTGGTGAGTACATTAGGGATCCCCCTGTCATATGCAGGCACCTAAACCTGGCCTTCAGGACCCCGAAGGTCCTTTCTATGATCCTCCTAGATCGCCCATGGGCCTCATTGTACCGTTCCTCTGCCCTGGTCTGGGGATTCCTCACTGGGGTCAGTAGCCACGGCAGGTTGGGGTAACCAGAGTCACCTATTAGCCACACACGTTGTCTCTGTAGCTGTTTCATCACATAGGGGATGCTGCTATTTCGCATAACATACGCGTCATGCACTGACCCAGGGAACTTGGTATTTACATGGGAGATGTACTGGTCAGCCAAACAGACCACCTGCACATTCATAGAATGGTAATTTTTCCTGTTTCTGTACACCTGCTCATCGTCTTTTGGGGGTACTAAGGCCACATGGGTCCCATATATGGCACCAAGGATGTTGGGGATATGTCCAAGGGCATAGAAATCACCCTTCACAGTGGCCAAATCACCCTCCTCAGGGAAAACAATGTAGCTCCGCATGTATTTCGTCAGGGCAGACAACACTCTGGACAAAATCTTAGAAAACATAGGCTGAGACATCCCTGATGACATGGCCACTGTTGTCTGAAAAGACCCACTTGCCAAAAAATGGAGGACTGACAGAACCTGCACCAGAGGGGGAATTCCTGTGGGTTGGCGGATGGGGGACATCAGTGCTGGCTCCAGCTGGGCACACAGTTCATGTATAGTGGCTCGGTCAAGTCGGTATCGAAGTATTATATGATGTTCCTCCATTGTCGACAGGTCCACCAGCGGTCGGTACACGGGAGGATTCCTCCTTCTCCTCACAAGTCCCAGCGGACGGTGCCTAGGAAGGAGAACATGGAGTACAGAGTCAAGCAACACACAGGTACGTAACTACAGCTTGCACAGTACACGAATCGCTATGCATTGAATGGCTTGTATGAGTGGCAATGCAAGGCCTAGGCATGTGTGACGCAGTAGAAATTAAGCTATGTGGGCCATTGAAATGGCGGCTGCCTGACCTGAGAAGTGTGACAGTGGGATGTAAGGTCAATGCGCTGGCGTGACACACCGTGGCGGTAGGCGGTCGAAGACCGCGGCGCCAAGCCGCATTGGTTAACATTGAACCCTATGGGTTTCACGAGCCAATGACTAGGTGCGCCGGCGGTCGCGGTATGCACCGCGGCGGTACGCACCGCCGCGGGCGTGACCGCCATTTTATATCTGATTAATCACTCGAGACCTGATCATCCACAGGAGAGGACCTATACTGCAAGTGCTGCTGTGAACTCGGTCTGGAAGAGACAATGGCTGCTGCGACTGGGGAAAGGGCCCCTGCCTTCTCTACAGAAGAGTTGGAGAAACTTGTGGATGGGGTCCTGCCCCAGTATGCGCTACTCTATGGTCCTCCAGACCAACAGGTAAGTACACTGTGTGCACGTTGAATGGGCTATGCCTGTGTTGAGTGGGGTGGATATAAGATGGTGGGGTGGGGAGAGAATGACGAGTGCAAGGCACGACAGATGAGAGCATATGCCACATGGCAAGGTTGGGGAGGGGGGGCCAATCACATCTAACATGCAGAAAAATGATGATATTTCCAATTCCACCCTGTACATGTCAAATAGGTCAGCGCCCATAAGAAAGTCAACATTTGGCGTGCCATCGCCAAGGAAGTCCGGACCCTGGGGGTCCACAACAGACGGGGCACCCACTGCCGCAAGAGGTGGGAGGACATCTGCCGCGGGACGAGGAAGACCGCTGAGTCACTGCTGGGGATGGCCTCCCAACCTAGGAGGGGTGCCAGTCGTACCCTGACCCCCCTGATGTCCCGGATCCTGGCGGTGGCCTACCCCGATTTGGATGGGCGCGTGAGGACATCACAGCAGACACAAGGTGGTGAGTACCATCACATTCAGCTATCTTTATGCGCAGTGGAGGTGCCTGGGTGGGGGAGGAGGGCTGTGGGTTACATTAGGCCAGGGCGCTTTCTGTAGTGTAGTCCTCTCCTTTAGCCATGTCCCTGTGCCCCCGCCCCCCACCTCTGTAGGGTGACAAGTACAGCTATCCATGGTCCTGCATCACCCATGTGCGCGTTTGTTGTCCCTAGACCTGTTGGCCTAGTCACAAGTACTGAGTAGTGTACCCCGATTGCGCGGCTTAGTGCATGAGGCTCCTGTGTCTGTCCTCTCCGCCAACGGTGTTGACAATGCATGCACTCAACCTGCTTTTATTTCTCCCCCCACCCTTTTTCTTTATCTTCTTGTGCATGTGTGCATTAGCATCATCAGGCGGAGGAGAATTGGCACCGGAGCACGAGGGAGCTGCAACTCCCAAGGCCTCGGTGGGCCATGGCACAGACACCGAGGCCACCAGTGATACGGAGGGCGAGGGGAGCTTCACAACGGGGACCCGTGGTGACACCAGCGACACCGACACGTCCTCGGATGGGAGCTCCCTAGCGGTGGCGGCAACATCCGTGCCCCCCGCCTCTACAGGTACAGCCGCCACCCAGCGCACCAGCTCCGCCCTCCCAGCAGCCCCTCAGCCTTCGCTCCGTGCCCGCTCGCCCAAGAAGGCGGGCATCTCCTTCGCCCCAGGCACCTCAGGCCCTGCCCCTGTTACCCCTGCTGCCCTCAGTGAGGAGGTCATTGACCTCCTACAGACCATCATTGTTGGGCAGTCTACCCTTTTAAATGCCATCCAGGGGGTAGAGAGGGAGGTGCATCGTAGTAATGCATACCTGGAGGGCATTCATTCGGGTCAGGCTGCCCATCAACGATCGTTCAATTCTCTGGCCTCAGCACTGACGGCAGCCATTGTCCCTGTTTCCAGCCTCCCTCTTCTAACTGCCTCCACCCTGTCTCTGTCTCCTGTTCCTCAGCCTATCCCATCCACACCATCAGACCAGCCTGCACACACCTCAACACCCAAGGGCAGCTCATCCAGACATAAGCACCACAGATCACACAAACATTCACCCAAGCAACACCCAGATGCAGACATGCCAACAGCCACTACCACCTCTGTGTCCCCCCCCTCCTCGTCTCCCTCCTCCCTCCCTGTGACGTCTCCACTCACACCTGCATGCACACCACCAACAGCCAGTACTTCCATCACCAGCACACCCTCCAGTACAGTCCGCACACGTGCAGTCACCACCCCCACTGCCATTTACACGTCCCCTGTGTCCTCTCCCACTGTGTCTGTCACCCCCTCTTCCAAGACACACAAACGCAGGCAGCCACCCACCCAACAGCCAACCACCTCACGACAGCCTCCAGCCCATGCACCTTCACCCAAGGACAGCACACCTGACTCTCCTACAACCACCTCCTCTTCCTCCACTCCCATAACCACTACACCTACTCTTTACCTTGGTCCTAAAAAAGTTTACCTCTCCAATCTTAACCTCTTTCCCTCACCTGACCCACCCCCTCCATCCGCTAAGAGTCCCAAGAGCACCTCAGCCACCACCAGCCCGGCTTCAAGTGTCACCGTAGTGCATGGATTTGTGAGTCCCCCCTTTGCCAGCAGTGATACATCGGTCAGCAGCAAGGGGACAGCCAGCCCCCCCCCCCTGGAAAGAGGACCCGTAAAGTAAGGGGCCGCCGCGAGAAGACTGACACAGCTGCCCCCAAGGACCAAAGTTCTGCCACTTCACCTGCCACAACATCCAGGGGAGGCAAGGCCCAGAGAGCCACATCGAAGGAGGGCAAGGGCAGCAGGGCGGAGAAGTCAGCCAGCAGGAGCGCGGACCAGGAGGGCCCCACAAGCCCCATCCCGGGTGTGAGGGAGGACACCCAAGGGCCCAGGACACCGTCACCGAAGGGTCCAGCAACTGCACGGTCGGAGGGCGACTGAGCAGGGAGTCCTGGCCAGGTCTGACTCCCTTGAATTACAGGACAAGCACCGCTGAAGAGGGCCCCGCCGTGCAGAAAGGCACCGCTGAACAGGGCCCCGCCGTCCAGAAAGGCACCGCTGAACAGGGCCCCGCCGTCCAGAAAGGCACCGCTGAACAGGGCCCCGCCGTGCAGAAAGGCACCACTGAACAGGGCCCCGGCGTCCAGAAAGGCACCGCTGAACAGGGCCCCGCCGTGCAGAAAGGCACAGCTGAACAGGGCCCCGCCGTCCAGAAAGGCACCGCTGAACAGGGCCCGCCGTGCAGAAAGGCACCGCTGAACAGGGCCCGCCGTGCAGAAAGGCACCGCTGAACAGGGCCCCGCCGTCCAGAAAGGCACCGCTGAACAGGGCCCCGCCATGCAGAATGGCACCGCTGAACAGGGCCCCGCCGTGCAGAAAGGCACCGCTGAACAGGGCCCTGCCGTCCAGAAAGGCACCGCTGAACAGGGCCCCGCCGTGCAGAAAGGCACCGCTGAACAGGGCCCCGCCAAGACAGGCACCGCTCCGCCGGGCCCTTCCTGTCAAGCACCGCTCCGCTGGGCCCCGCCGTCTCAAGCACCGCTCCGCTGGGCCCGCCGTCTCAAGCACCGCTCCGCTGGGCCCCGCCGTCTCAAGCACCGCTCCGCCGGGCCCTTCCTGTCAAGCACCGCTCCGCCGGGCCCTTCCTGTCAAGCACCGCTCCGCCGGGCCCCGCCGTCTCAAGCACCGCTCCGCTGGGCCCCGCCGTCTCAAGCACCGCTCCGCTGGGCCCCGCCATCTCAAGCACCGCTCCTCTGGGCCCCGCCGTCTCAAGCACCGCTCCGCCGGGCCCTTCCTGTCAAGCACCGCTCCGCCGGGCCCTTCCTGTCAAGCACCGCTCCGCTGGGCCCCGCCGTCTCAAGCACCGCTCCGCCGGGCCCTTTCTGTCAAGCACCGCTCCGCCGGGCCCTTCCTGTCAAGCACCGCTCCGCCGGGTCCCGCCGTCTCAAGCACCGCTCCGCCGGGCCCTTCCTGTCAAGCACCGCTCCGCCGGGCCCTTCCTGTCAAGCACCGCTCTGCCGGGCCCCGCCGTCTCAAGCACCGCTCCGCTGGGCCCCGCCATCTCAAGCACCGCTCCGCTGGGCCCCGCCGTCTCAAGCACCGCTCCGCCGGGCCCTTCCTGTCAAGCACCGCTCCGCCGGGCCCCGCCATCTCAAGCACCGCTCCACTGGGCCCGCCGTCTTAAGCACCGCTCCGCTGGGCCGCGCCGTCTCAAGCACTGCTCCGCTGGGCCCCGCCGTCTCAAGCACCGCTCCGCCGGGCCCTTCCTGTCAAGCACCGCTCCTCCGGGCCCTTCCAGTCAAGCACCGCTCCGCTGGGCCCCGCCGTCTCAAGCACCGCTCCGCCCGGCCCTTCCTGTCAAGCACCGCTCCGCCGGGCCCATCCTGTCAAGCACCGCTCCGCTGGGCCCCGCCGTCTCAAGCACCGCTGGCCCAATGACAGTGCCGGTTCTGTGTCGATCTACTGTTCACGCTGCACTCGGGCCACCCTGCCTCCTCTATTGCCTGTGGAGACTGTTATCCACTTGATAGACTGTGGCTTTGCACTGCCCAGGATATGGCAGTGGGCAAGCCACCCACTGTAAAGACTTGATAGACTGTGGCTTTGCACTCCCCAGGATTGAACAGTGGGCAGGCCACCCACTGTAGAGACTTGAGAGACTGTGGCTTTGCACTCCCCAGGATTGAACAGTGGGCAGGCCACCCACTGTAGAGACTTGAGAGACTGTGGCTTTGCACTCCCCAGGATTGAACAGTGGGCAGGCCACCCACTGTAGAGACTTGAGAGACTGTAGCTTTGCACTCCCCAGGATTGAACAGTGGGCAAGCCACCCACTGTAGAGACTTGAGAGACTGTGGCTTTGCACTGCCCAGGATATGGCAGTGGGCAAGCCACCCACATACCTAGGCCTAGACTCAACACACATACAGGCCACTTTTTAGATTATGATTGGTGTTCTGTGTAAGCTGTGGGTACGTACCACTGAACTGTTTGACTCTGTGCTCGCTGTTGTCATCCATAGGCACCGTCCGCTGGGATATATGAGGAGATGGCGGCATCCTCCGGTGTACCGACCGTTGGTGGACCTGTCGACAATGGAGGAAAGACATGTGATCATCACATACAGGCTTGACCGTGCCACAATCCAGGAACTGTGTACCCAGTTGGAGCCAGACCAGATGTCAGCAATCCGCCATCCCACAGGAATCCGCCCTCAAGTGCAGGTGCTGTCAGTGCTCCATTTCCTTGCAAGTGGGTAATTTCAAACTACAGTGGCCATAGCATCAGGGATGTCCCAGCCTGTTTTCCAAAGTGTTGTCCAGAGTGTTGTCTGCCCTGCTGAAACACATGCAGAGCTGCATCATTTTCCCTCAGGTGGAGCATTTGCCTACAGTGAAAGGTGATTTCTATGCCCTGGGACATATCCCCAACATCATAGGTGCCACTGATGGGACCCATGTGGCTTTGGTACCCCCCTACAGGAGTGAACAGGTGTACAGAAACCGGAAGAGTTATCATTCGATGAATGTACAGATGGTATGTTTGCCAGACCAGTACATCTCCCATGTGAATGCCAAGTTCCCTGGCTCAGTGCATGACGCCTACATCCTGCGGAATAGCAGCATCCCGTATGTGATGGGTGAACTCCAGAGGCACCGTGTGTGGCTATTAGATGAGCACCTGGAAGCAAGACAGTGGGAATGGTTGTCTGGGTCTGGGGATATCCCTACAGGTTAGTGTGTGTCTAATAGTTGTCCCTCGCCATTTGCAGGTGACTCTGGTTACCCCAACCTGTCATGGCTACTGACCCCAGTGAGGACTCCCAGGACAAGGGCAGAGGAACGCTACAATGAGGCCCATGAGCGAACTAGGGGGGTGATCGAGCGGACCAGCTGTGGAGCCTGTGGACAGTGAAGACGAGGAAGCAGAAGAAGAAGACATGGACAACAGGGACTCAGTGATCCAGCAATATTTCCAGTGAGACACAGGTAAGAATACAAACCTGCCTACTACATGTACTTTAACACTAGTACCTCTCTACTGTCTGACGTGTTCACCCAGTGTATGGTCACTGAGTTGTCACTTTCCGTTACGATTTCACAGATGTGGGTCCCACAGTGTGACATCTGCTTTGATTCCTCATGGACTACAGCTGTGTGACATGGGTATGTTGACATTACAAATGAAAGAGATTTTTGCCACAGTAATTACTAATACAGTATTCCGAAATCACAGACTGACTCCAGATTGTTTTGTGCTTTAACGATGTTTATTTCAGTGCTCAAAATTGGAGGGGGTAGCAAAATGGCGAGAGGTGATGGCAGAGGAATGTCCATGGCAGAGTCCAGTCTATTAGTCTCACAGGTGCATTGCCCAAATGGGCATAGGAAGTGGAGCTGGGACAGTTTATGGATGGACAGGGTGACAAAGTGGGACAGTAGGATGACAATCAGGGAGGTCTCATTTCTTGGCGGGGGTCTTGCTCATCGTTCTCTGTCTTTGTCCTGGATCTCAGGGACCGTTTGCGAGGTGGTTCTCCCTCTGTAGGGGGTGGGGTGCTGGTGTGGTGGTCCTGTGGCGGTGCCTCATGTCCACTAGCGCCGGCGGAGGTGGTGGGCAGTTCATCGTCCAGGTTAGTGTCAGGGGCCACTTGTGGTGCCACAGTGTCCCTCCTGGTGTTGAGTACTTCCTTCAGCACCCCTACGATGGTGCCCAAGGTGGAATTGATGGTTCTGAGTTCCTCCCTGAAGCCCAAATACTGTTCCTCCTGCAGGCGCTGGGTCTCCTGAAACTTGGCCAGTACCGTTGCCATCGTCTCCTGGGAGTGGTGGTAGGCTCCCATGATGTTAGAGAGGGCCTCGTGAAGAGTGGGTTCCCTGGGCCTGTCCACCCCCTGTCGCACAACAGCCCTCCCAGTTCCCCTGTGTTCCTGGGCCTCCGTCCCCTGGACCTTGTGCCCACTACCACTGCCCCCAGGTCCCTGTTGTTGTTGGAGTGGTGGTTTAGCCTGGGTTCCCTGTAGTGGTGGACACACTGCTGATTGACGTGTCCTGGGGATGGAGGTATGGGCCCGCTGGGTGGGTGCTGTGCTGGTGTTTCCAGAGGGGGGAGGCTCTGTGGTGGCCTGTGCCAGTGTGAGGGGAACCGACTGTCCAGAGGTCCCAGATGGGCCGGGCTGGTCATCTAGATCCAGTTGGACAGAGGAGCTGTCATCACTGTGGGCCTCTTCTGTTGGTGGTGTGGACATGTGTGGACCCTCCTGTCCGGTGACGTTGGGTAGGGGTCCTGCAGGGGTATAAAAGGATGTTTATTACATCTGTGTGTGCCATGGTGTGCAATGGGTGGGTGACAGTGTACCCCAGTGCTTGCATTCCTGTGTGGGACCTTGTGTGATGATGGTTTAGAGGGGTGTATGGGTATGTGCAGTGGCCATGCTTTAGTGATGGGTGTCCATGCTTTGTTGTTGCATGCAGGGCTTGGGGTTAGGATGTGTGGTTTGTGATGTTGGGACATTTGTGAGGAGTTTGAGTGATGGGGTGAGTGTGAGGGTGGGGATATGTGCTGGCATGTAGGTAGGGTGGGGGATATAATAGTTAGGATTTGACTTACCAGAGTCCATTCCTCCACCTACTCCTGCGAGGCCATCAGGATGCAGAATCGCCAAGACCTGCTCCTCCCATGTTGTTAGTTGTGGGGGAAGAGTTGGGGGTCCGCCGCCAGTCCGCTGAACCGCAAGGTGGTGTCTTGAGACCACGGAACGCACCTTCCCTCGTAGGTCGTTCCACCTCTTCCTGATGTCCTCCCAATTTCTTGGGTGCTGTCCCACTGCGTTGACCCTGCCCACTATCCTTCACCATAGCTTCATCTTCCTTGCAATTGAGGTGTGCTGCACCTGTGATCCGAATAGCTGTGGCTCTACCCGGACAATTTCCTCCACCATGACCCTGAGCTCCTCCTCCGAGAACCTGGGGTGTCTTTGCCGTGCCATGGGGTGGTGTATGTGATGTGTGGGGTGGTGTGTGTGGTTGTAAGTGTGCTGATATGTAGTGGTGTGTAGTGTGAGGTGCGTGGAAGTTGTGTGGGTGATGGTGTTGTGTGCCTGTGGATGCTAGTATTGTTGATGGTGGTGTCTCTCTCTGGCCTTCGTTCGTGATTTGTGGTCGTAGGGGTTTGTGGGTGATGTGGGTGTGTGTTTTATATTGTATTGGGTGTGTGGGAGTGGTGTGTGTATGTGTATCAGGTGTATGTATTTCAAATTGTTCAATGTGGATGTGTTTTGTAAATGTGTGTGTATTTTGAGCGCGGCGGTGTGTACTGCCAATGGAATACTGCAGTTGAAAGACCGCCGCGTGGATTCGTGGGTCGTGATAGTGAGGGCGTATTTCTGTTGGCGTGACGGTGGAGGTTTTGTTTTCGCCAGTTTTTCACTAACCTTTGGTGTGGCGGATTCCGTGCTGTGAGTCATAATAGCTGTGGCGGTTTTCCACGGCCAAGGCGGTGTGTTGGCAGTCTTCTGCACGGCGGTATGCAGCTTTTACCGCAAATGTTGTAATGACCGCCTAAGACAGGCACTTAGCGGATTGACAAATGTGTGCAATAAAGTTGTTTATTTTGTTCCTCGGTGTTGGCTGACCCTCTGATCACTGTTCTCATCCATAGAGCATGTCCGCTGGGGCAGATGAGGAGATGGTAGCATCTTCCAGTGTACAGACCGCTGGTGGACCTGTCGACAATGGAAGAGCGACATGTAATACTCACCTACAGACTTGATCGTGCCACAATCCAGGAACTGTGTGCCCAGTTGGATCCAGACCTGATGTCAGCTATCCGCCATCCCACAGGAATCCCCCCTTTAGTGAAGGTCCTGTCAGTACTCCATTTCCTGGCAAGTGGGTCCTTTCAAACAACAGTGGCCATTGCATCAGGCATTTCCCAGCCAATGTTCTCTAACGTGTTGTCTGCCCTGCTGAAACACATGCGCAGCTACATCGTTTTTCCTCAGGTGGAGGATTTGCCTACAGTGAAAGGTGACTTCTATGCCCTGGGACATATCCCCAACATCAGAGGTGCCATTGATGGGACACATGTGGCCTTGGTCCCTCCCGCAGGAGTGAACAGGTGTACAGAAACCGGAAGAGTTACCATTCAATGAATGTGCAGATGGTGTGTTTGGCCGACCAGTACATCTCCCATGTGAACGCCAAGTTTCCTGGCTCAGTGCATGACGCTTACATTCTGAGGAATAGCAGCATCCGTTATGTGATGGGGCAACTCCAGAGGCACCGTGTGTGGCTATTAGGTGAGGACATGGACTCTATACAGTGTGAATAGTTGTCTGGGTCTGGGGTTGTCCCTAAGGGTTAGTGTGTGTCTAACAGTTGTCCCTCGACATTTGCAGGTGACTCTGGCTACCCCAACCTGTCATGGCTCCTGACCCCAGTGAGGAATCCCAGGACAAGGGCAGAGGAACACTACAATGAGGCACATGGGCGAACTAGGAGGTTTATAGAGAGGTGACCTTCGGCCTCCTGAAGGCCATGTTCAGGTGCCTCCATATGACAGGTGGTTCCCTATACTACTCACCAAAGAAGGTGTGCCAGATCATCGTGGCCTGCTGTGTGCTGCACAACTTGGGTTTGCAATGACAGGTGCCTTTTCTGCCGGAGGATGGTCCTGAAGGAGGTGTTGTGGCAGCTGTGGAGCATGTGGACAGTGAAGAAGAGGAGGCAGAAGAAGAGGACATAGACAACAGAAACACTGTGATCCATCAATACTTCCAGTGAGACATAGGTAAGAAGACATCACTGCCTCCTACATCTGATAAAAGTGCTCGACCTCTCATCTGTCTGTCACTTTCACCCAGTGTATGGACCCTGATTTATCACTTTGCCTTTCGATTCACAGATGTGGGTCCCACTGTGTGACCTCTGCTATGTTACCTCATGGACTAGAGCTGTGTGACATAGGTATATTGACAATACAATGGACATTGTTATTTCCCTCAGTTATTGCAAGTACACAATTGTGAAAGCACAGACTGACTCCAGATTGTTTTGTGATTTAAGGGTGTTTATTTCAATGCTAAATAGTGGAGGGGGTTGTAAACTGGTCAGGGGTGATGGTGGAGGAATGTCCATGGCAGAGTCCTGTCTATTTGTCTCACAGGTGCATTGTCCAAAGGGGCATAGGAAGTGGAGCTAGGGAAGTTTAAGGATGGACAGGGTGACAAAGTGGGACAGAAGGATGACAATCAGGGTGGTCTCGTTTCTTGGCGGGGGTCTTGGCATTGTTCTCTGTCTTTGTCCTGGATCTCAGGGACCGCTTGCGGGGTGGTTCTCCATCTGCAGGGGGTGGGGTGCTGGTGTCGTGGTCCTGTGGCGGTGCCTCCTGTCCACTAGCGCCGGCAGAGGTGGTGGGCAGTTCATCGTCCAGTCTTGTGTCAGGGACCCCTTGTTGTGCCACAGTGTCCCTCCTGGTGTTCTCAAGGTCCTTCAGCACCCCTACAATGGTGCCCAGGGTGGTATTGATGGATTTTAGTTCCTCCCTGAACCCCAAATACTGTTCCTCCTGCAGCCGCTGGGTCTCCTGAAACTTGGCCAGTACCGTTGCCATCATCTCCTGGGAATGATGGTAGGCTCCCATGATGTTATAGAGGGCCTCGTGGAAAGTGGGTTCCCTGGGCCTGTCCTCCCCCTGTCACACCGCAGCCCTCCCAGTTCCCTGCTTTTCCTGGGCCTCTGTCCCCTAAACCGTGTGCCCACTACCACTGCACCCAGGTCCCTGCTGTTCTTGCGGTGGTGGGTTAGCCTGGGTTCCCTGTAGTGGTGGACGCACTGCTGCTTGGCGTGTCCTGGGAACAGAGGTATGGGCGTGCTGGGTGGGTTCTGTGCTGGTGTTTCCTGAGGGGGGAGGCTCTGTGGTTGCCTGTGACTGTGTGAGGGGAACCGAATGTCACGAGGTCCCAGATGGCCCGGGCTGCTCATCTAGATCCAGTTGGACAGAGCTGCTGTCATCACTGTGGGCCTCTTCTGTGGGTGGAGTGGACATGTCTGGAACCTTCTGTCCAGTGTCGTTGGATAGGGGTCCTGCAGGGGTGTAAAGGCATGATTATTGCATCTGTGTGTGCCATGGTGTGCAATGGGTGGGTGACCCTCTACCCCAGTGCTTCCATTCCTGTGTAGGACCTTGTGTGATAATTGTTTAGGGGTCTGTGTGGGTATGTGTAGTGGACAAGCATTGGTGATGGGTGTCTATGCTTTTTTGTTGCATGCAGGGTTTGGTGTTGGGATGTGTGGTTTGTGATAGTGGGACAAATGTGAGGAGTTGGAGTGATGGGGGTGAGGCGAGGGTGGGGGTATGTGATAGCATGCAGGTAGGGTGGTGGATGAAGTAGTGAAAGATTTAACTTACCAGAGTCCATTCCTCCAGCTACTCCTGCGAGGCCCTCAGGATGCAGTGTAGCCAAGACCTGCTCCTCCCATGTTGTTAGATGTGGGGGAGGCGGTAGGGGGTCTGCCTGCAGTCCTCTGAACCGCAATGTGGTGTCTTGAGACCAAGGATAACACCTTCACCCGTAGGTCGTTCAACCTCTTCCTGATGTCATCCCGTGTTCTTGGGTGCTGACCCTGTCCGCGATTCTGCGCCATAGCGCCATCTTCCTAGCTATGGTGGTGTGCTGCACCTGTGATCTGAATAGCTGTGGCTCTACCCTGATGATTTCCTCCACCATGACCCTGAGCTCCTCCTCAGAAAACCTGGGGTGTCTTTGCAGTGCCATGGGGTGGTGTGGGTGATGTGTGAGGTGGTGTGTGTTGTGATGTGTGGGGTGATGTTTAGGGGTGTGTGGTGTTTGGTGCGTGGATGTGCATGTGTGATGGTGTTGTGTGCCTCTGTATGCTGGTGTTGTCTGCGCTTTGCTGTCTCTCTGGCCTTCTTCTAAATTTTGGGCAGTAAGGGTTTGTGGGTAATGTGAGTGTGTGTTTTATATTGTATGGGTGTGTGGGAGTGGTGTGTGTATGTGTATCAGGTGTGTGTATTTCGATTTGTCCAATGTGGCTGTGTTTTGTAAATGTGTGTGTATTTTGAGCGCAGCGGTGTGTACCACCAATGGAATACCGCGGTTGAAAGAACGCCGCGTGGATTCGTGGGTCGTGATAGTGTGGGCGTATTCCTGTTGGCGTGACGGTGGAGGTTTTGGTATCGCGAGTTTATCACTGACCTTTGGTGTGACGGACTTGTGTGGGTGTCTAGATTTTGGCGGTTTCTGAGCTGTGGGTCGTAATAGCTGTGGCGGAATTCCGCGGCTGTGTGTTGGCGGTCTACTGCATGGCGGTAAGCGGCATTTACCGCCAATGTTGTGATGAGGGCCTATATGTTGAGCCGAGACATAGTGAGGGTCTGGCTCACTTACTCTGAAACCCCATGTGGAATTAACACCCTGACCACAATAATCACCCGCCAGGACGCGAAAGTGAGAAATTAAAGGTACCATTCTGAACCTGAGCAGTGGGCTGTTCTTCGGTAACATCCAAAATAAAGTGTCTGCCAATTGTGAAATTTAGCAGATGTGGGGATACTGGGTGCGTTCATTTTTTTTTTACTTTTGCTAGCCCCAGACAGGATGTCTGCTGGACTGTGTCATGTAAAAATATGTTTTGTAAGGGAATAATGCATGCTCTAAACAAAGCTTCCCTACCCTGTATCTGCCAATCATTGTTCTCCATATGTTTTTCAAATTAATTGTTTTTTTCCAAAACTCACAGCCTCCAAGAGCAAGCCAGGAAACAAAGGAATCTGAATAGATTAATTTTAGTTAGCAATATTTTCCTCACTTTAGAGGAAGGCAATTTGAAATAATATGACTCTGCATTCTGGCATCATGCCCAGTAAAGTACGCAATGTTTCTAGATTTGTTTTAGAAATCCCCACTGGTGGAGTCGGACAATGCTCTCATTGTGTGTAATTAAAGACTGATCTTGGGGAACTAGCTTAGTGCAAAAAATACTGGCCTTAATGGTGATAACAAAACATTTTCCCACAATTCGATGCATTCATATACACATCTTTACTTTCAAATACAGTGTAATATCCAAGCTCAGCAAGCATAGAATCAACTGTTTTAACATCCCAGTCATCAGAAACAACACCAGGTGTACTAAAACAATCACAGAAATTGTTAACACATGAAATTTGGATGACACACAGTAGGACCATATATATTGAATGGTACTTCATCCCAAACAATCCCATCTGGAACTGGAATACTGAAATGTTCATAAGGGACAAGGCTCTTCAGACCTTATGGAAAGACAGGAACGTGTCAAAGCTTCATCCACCCACTCAACAGCAGAGCGTTTAGGAACATAGTGACCATTTGTTAAAAGAAAGAAAACAAGAATGAAATCAATCCAAAGCAGAAAGACAAGTAATGTCAACAATATCCACAGAAATACCATGGATAAATTAAGTAATTGTTTTTAAGCCATATGAACAGCTTACTGGTCTTTGATACAGTTTCAGTTGCAGAAGCAGAGGAATTTGAAGAAAAGTCATCAATGTCGATGAAATAACCAGAAGCAGTCTGGGCAAGCACAGGAGCCGTTTCAGACCTGGTGGATGGACTAAGTAGTTGCAGTTGTTCATAGTAGACCATATCATCTGTCTGTGTAGAATTGGAGCAGTAAAGTTCCACATCTTGGATGTTTCTTGACGGTGAAGTGGTAACAGGAATTAACAGAAGTTCATTTTCTACCCTCCCCAAGCTTGAGGAGACAATTGTAGCATTAGTACTTTCAGAAGCTTGTAGAGGTATATCATGTTGGCTAGTGAGAGCGGAATAGGAAATACCTAATGGACCTCTTGGTTTACTGTGAAGGATTGGCCACATGGTTCACTTTGATGTTGTCAATTGAATGAATCTGCTCTTTGAAACCAGGCAGCAATGGTGGGATGACAGTTATGGTACCATGAATTCTCTAACTAGATCCCCAACTTTAGGAATCCAGTCTGTATATGTTGTTGGCAAATCCCTCATTCCCAAGGTGGCGGCATAGGCTGATGAATTCTCTTTACAGAATTGCCGTAGCTCCTGTAAAACAGCAAGACATTAATTTATGTCAAAAGGTGTGTCTGCTGCCACCGTGCCAGGACCATCACGATCTGGGACATATATAAGAATGCCAAATAGGACCTGATAAGGGGTCCATCCTCCCAAAGACCTTCTGGACAGGTTATATAATGGTCTCTGGACCCCAAATAGGTGATGAAGCCAGCTACGGCCTGAACCTAATACTCTTGCTGTCACAGGTTGCTTTAAGTCTCGGTTTCTGCTCTCCACAACACTATTTCCCTCAGGACCATAATCGTGAGGAGTAATGGAGCTGAACACCCATCATCCCCATGGTGTCCCTGAATGCTCTAGAGGCAAAAGCAGAGCCCTGGTCCAAGTGGAATGCTGCAACTGCATCTGTCCTGATGAAGACTTGCAAATCTTTACTAACAGTCCGAGTGTCAGCCGACTGTTATGGCCATACCCACAGGAATCTACAACATGAATCAACAGTGATTAAAATGTACTTGAATGCCTCATCAGTTTGTAAGGGGCCACAATGGTCCAGGTACACACACTGTAATAGTCTATTTGAAATAAGGAGGGATCTCTGTGGAGGGCGTTTGATGGAAGATCCTTTTATTTATTGGCAAATCTCACAACAAAGGACATACTGCTTGGTTTGTTTGAATAGACCTGAACACCAAAAGCGTTTTTGCACAAGAGAAATTGTGGCTGCCACACCTGCATGGGAAGAAGCAACACCATGTGCTGCTTTAATGAGATCTAATCTCTGGTCTTGGTTGGGGATCACACAATCTCCCACCCATGGAATTGTTGCAAATGCATTGTTTTGGGCACTTAGATGGTAGAAATACTTTGCAGGATATGCTTTTGGTAAAGGCTTGTTGTCATCCGAAGCTTTTACAGCAGCCAGCATATCAATATCCAATCTGTATGGGAACGAGTAATTGCAGCAACAGAAGCCGTAGAAACTGAGGATTTGGCAGCTTCCTCAACCAAAGTATTTCCTACAACTTGTACTCCTACACTTGATGGCCCAAAGTATGCACTAAATGAGCATTTGTTTGTCTGTCATTGTAGGAAAGTACCCTCTTTTTGCCATGGTTACCCCATTTTCTGCCTGATGTCAGTGTGCTTGACTATGTTCACTGAGATCCTGCTAACCGGGACCCCAGTGATTATGCTCTCTACCCTCTAAATTTAGTTATTGCCTACTGGTAACCCAGTATTTCACCCACAATTGGCATACTGGTGCCCCATTATAACTCCCTAGTATATGGTACTTAGGTACCCAGGGCATTAGGATTCCAGGGGATCCCTATGGGCTGAAGCATATCTTTTGTCACCCATAGGGAGCCCATGCAAAGACTTCTGTAGAACTGCCATTGCAGCCTGAGTGAAAAGGTGCATGCACCCTTTCACTGCCATTTACACTACACCAGATCATGTATAAGTCACCCCTGTAGCAGGCCCTCTAGCCCAGAGGGCAAGATGCAGAGTACCTGTGCGTGAGGGCACTCCTGCACTAGCAGAGGTGCCACCCATGACCTTCAGGACCATTTTCCCGGACTTTGTGAGTGCGGGGACAGCATTTTGCGCGTGTACTGGACATAGGTCACTATCTATGTCCAGCTACATAATGGTTACTCCGAACATAGGCATGTTTGGTATCAAATATGTAGAAATCATACACCCATGCTTTTGCCAGCATTAGGTTGTTTGATCCCATGCACTCTGGGGGCTTGTTAGAGGACCCCCAGTACTTTCCAGGCAGCCCCAGCTGCTGCCACCTCTCAGACAGGTTTCGGGCTTCCTGTTGCTTGAGCAGCTCAAGCCCAGAAAAGTAGAACAAAGGATTTCCTTTGGGGAGGGGTGTTATACCCTCCCCCCTAGAAATAGGTGTCACAGGCTTGGGAGTGATAGCCTCCCCAAGCAACTGGGAATGCTTTGAAGGGCAGAGTTGGTGCCTTCCTTGCATAATCCAGTCTACACCAGTTCAGGGACCCCCAGTCTCTGCTCTGGCATGCAATTGAACAAAGGAAAGGGGAGTGACCACTCCCCTGTCCATCACCACCCCAGAGGTGGTTCTCAGAGCTCCCCCAGAGAGTCCCTGGGTTTTGCCATCTTTGATTCCAAGTTGGCAGGGAACTCTGGGTTCTGAGTGGCAGTGCCCGTCAGAGCCCTCCCCTGATAGGTGCTTACCTGTTTAGCTCTCTCTTGGGTGGTTCACCAGATTCGGATTGTAAGAGTTCAGCAAGAATCCTCTGCATCCTCCATTTCACCATGTCACCGAAGAAACTGCATCTGTACCCTCCAGGAACTCTACAACTGCAACTACAACTGCAACAAAGAAGCAAAGACAAATTCTGCTCCTGCCAGCAACTGCAACTGTTTCCAGGTCGTGCATCCTCAGAGGGCAGCCTGTCTTCACCCTGCACTAGCGGAACGAAGGAATCTCCCTTGGAGCGAAGGAGTTACTCCCCTGCTTCAGCAGGCATCTCTCTGCAACGATGACGTGCTGCGTGGGTCCCCTGTCCTGATGAGGTGTGCGGATCCTGCATCACAGGTGGTGGAATAAAGTGGTCCTGATGGTCCAGACGTCCTACAGTCCAACCTTGGTGGAGGTATGAGCCTGCCTCCCCACGCAAGGCAGTACCCCTGTGCACCATGTGTTTTGCAGTTGCAAAGGCTTGTTGGTATCCTTCCACCACGGTCTTAGTGCACCATGCAGCTCCGGCCCCCAGCATTCTATCCTGTGATGCACAGCTTCCTGCGTGGTTCTCCGGCGACGTGAGATCCTTTGTTGTCGTGCAGTGTGGGCCTCCTTTTGCACCTTCTTTGTCCCCATGCTGTAGGTCTCCTGTGCATGCTGTCTGGTCTTCTGTGGGCTCTCTGAGTTGCTGAGAGTCCCCTCTGACTCCCCCTCCTGGGTAGAGTCCACCAGGTGCTTCCTGGTGCCGGGCAGTGTCATTTTCCGCTAACTGCAAGCTTTGCGTGTGCCAAGGCTTGTTGGCAGAATCCAGCGACCCAAACCAGACTGCAATCGTCCATCCAGCGTAGGAGATCATCTGCACCAACCAGGAACCTGAATCCATCTTCTTGGTTGCAGTACTAACTTGTTCTTCACCAGTGGGTCTTCTTTTGCACCTTCATCTAGGTTAGCAGGGGCTCCTGTTCTCCCTGGACTCTTCTGTGCTTCTTGGACTTGGTCCCCTTCTTCCACAGGTCTTCAGGTCCAGGAATCCATCATTGGTGTCTTGCATTCTCTTCTGGTTCTTGCATAATCTTCTTTCCTGTGCTCTTGTGTGTGCTAGGAAGGCTACTGTGTTTTACTCCTGCTTTCCTGGGCTCTGGGGTTGGTTCTATCAATTACCTTTGGTATTTTGTAATATTCCCAGTGCCCCTCTGCACACTATCCTTGCCTAGGTGGGAAGGCAACATTCTCATTCCACTTTCTTAATATATGGTTTGTGCTACCACCCAGGCCAATTTCTAACTATGGTGAGTTTCACTAATTGCACTGTTTTATAACTGTTTTTACATCTGTTTTTGCATACTAGTGCATATATTGTGTATATGACTTACCCCCTAAGGGAGTATAATCTCTAAGGTATTTTTGGCATTTGTGTCACCAAACTAATGTATCTTTATTTTTGTAACACTGAGTATTTTCTTTCATGTGTGTGAGTACAAAGTGTGACTACAGTGGTATTGCATGAGCTTTGCATGTCTCCTAGCTAAGCCTTGGCTGCTCAGCTACAGCTACCTCTAGAGAGCCTGGCTTCTAGACACTGCCTTACATTTCCCTTATAAGGGATAACTGGACCTGGTATAATGTGTAAGTACCTTAGGCACCCACTACAAACCAGGCCAGCCTCCTACAGTCATTAAGAACAGCCGCCCTCCCCAACAGGTTTTTATGTTTGATGGTGTTCTGCTTTGAACCTCTGAACCCATTCAGGCACCAGTGGTGTAGGTGATCATTATAGGACTGGACACAGTAGTACGAATCGCACACAATCAGGTCTGGATGTTCAGGATCCATATGTTCCAGGGCCAAAACAATAGCTTTAAGCTCTGCTAGTTGTGCAGTGCAGTGCCCTAGGGTCAGTGTGTAGGCATTTTGAGGGTGGAAGATACCATCCCTCATCACCCTGCTTACCACTGCACAAGTGGCTGAATATTGATGATTAATACCTACAGCTGGTTGTGCTGAACCATCAATGTAAATGATAGTTTGGTATTGATCAAGTGCAAATATGTTAGTGGGTGCAGGATATTCCTGTTCGTATTGGAGCTATTCTTGGGTCTGAGGTTTTGGGTCAAAGATGTAATCAACATCAGTGGCAGTCAGCGAGGTTACCCATTGAATCTAAAGTGGATGTAGGGCTTTAGCGTTTGGAACGCTTGCTTTAGTGACCGCCTCGAGGGCTGGTATCAGGATAAAGACAATAATGTGTTTACCTTGGGCAAGTGGCCTCTCCCTGATGACAGCCCAGTTAACATTTTCTCTGTTGGCGCAAGACGTTGTTCTGCATTGGAGTACAAATGAGATTCATATGCTATGTGTACCGTATCACTCTCTTTAAATGTGACATAGGTGAACCCAATGGTTCCAGCAAATATTCTGATGCCCAAATTTGGTTTACTGTCACATGTATGTAAGTGTTTTGTTTCTAGCATGTCCTGTTGCATTTCTCTAAGAATGTGTGTGTGTTCTGCTGTTCAGTGTTTGCTTGAAAAGTCTGGACAAATTAGATCATAAAGTAGTTTTATGCATTGTGCATAATCAGGCATGTATGTTCTACCAAGGTTAAAGAAACCCATCAAAGTTTGCAGTTTCTTGATGGTGTTTGGAGCTTGAAGTTGAGCAAATTTTTCTAGAAAGTGCAGGGCCAGTCTCTTGCCTTCATCTGATAGTTTGTATCCTAAAAAAAGGATACTAATAAAGGCAATTTTAGTTTTCTTAAAATTCAGTTTGTTGCCCTGGGCAGCGAATCCAAACACAATCTGATCCACCCTAGCTAAATGTATATTGAAGTCATCACCTGTGAGATAGATGTTATCCACATAGGACAACGTCTCAGGATGAATGTCATGTAATATTGATGTTACTCGGCCTGATAACAACCCTGGGCGGTTCCTATACCCTTGAGGCACACGGCAAAAGCTGCTCTGAAAACCTAATGAACTAAAAGCTCTTAGATCTCGACTTTCAGGTGAAAAAGTTTGGCAGAAAAAAACATTGGAAATAGCCAAGGTTGTTTTGTATTTTTTGTGCACTATATTGTTGATAAGTGCTGTGCTGTGTGAATCTTGATTTGCATATGTATGTGTGTGACTGTTTAAATGTCTGTAGTCTAAGACTATTCTATGTGAATGGTCTGGTTTTGCTATGGGCAACAATGGGTTATTTATTGCAGAGTCACAGGGCTCAATTACTCCTTGGTACTTGAGCTGAGTGAGGATCTCCCTCACTGGAGCTTTAGCTTAATGTTTAACAGGAGATTGTGGCTGAGGCTGGGGAGTAGACATAATAGGTATTACATGGTACAGGGAATATTTATCCCACCCTACTTGGTTGCGGTACAGCACCGGAGCCTGCCCCAAAGTCCAATCAGCGGCATAGGCTTCCTTCACAGTGTCTGGAACTAGGGCTGAGAAAGAAGGCAAAATGACATCTTCCCCTGTGGCAGCTATAGGAAAGTAGGATCTTTCTGACATAGTTACCCGTACTTTTTGTAGGTATCAGTGTGTTGTGACTATAGTACACTGGGATCCTGTGCGCCAGGACCCCAGTGTTAGTGTTCTCTTCCCTAAATTTGGTTGGTAAGTGCTTCTTACACCCCACAATTGGCATACTGGTGTACCCATGTAAGTCCCTGGTAAATGGTACTTAGGTACCTGGGGCATTGGTACACTAGGGGTCTCCCATGGGCTGCAGCATGTATTATGCCACCAATGGCCATGTGTCTACAAGCCTGCCATGGCAGCCTGTGTGAAATAATGCATGCACCTTTCACCCCAGATATAAGGTTAATCTTATATCGCAGTCACTGCAATTTGACACTACAAGTCAACCAATGGTAGGGCCTTCAGCTCAAGGGCAGGGTGCATGGTTCTGAGTATGAGGGTACCCCTGAATGAGCAGAGGCACCCCTACAAACCCCGGACTCCATTTCCTGTGCTTTGTAATTGTGGGGAAGCCATTTTCAGGTATGTAGTGGACATTGGTAATTACGAGTGGTCTAACTACATAATGGTTTCTACGGGCCTGGTCATGTTTGGTATCAAACATGTTGGAATCATGCAACTACACCAGTTCAGAGTTAGTTGCATGATACCATGTACTTTGGGGGTTCCTTAGAAGATCCCCCAATGTCTGCCTGTACAGCCTTGCAGAGTCTGCGTGCATGCCAGTGCTGCTGGCGACCCCAGGCACTTTTCTGCCCTCCTGCTATTGAGATTAACTCGAGCAGGGGAAGGCAGAACAAATTATTTCCTTTAGAGGGTAGGCATGACCACCTCTCCTTTAGAACTAGGTGTTACTGGGCTTGGGTGGGGAGCTCCTGAGTGCCACCAGACTCCTTAAAGGGCACATTTGATGCCCTTCTCACCTAAACTGGTTCCTGTCTGTACAGGAGTCCCTGGCCTCTGCTCTTGTGCAAAAACACACAAAGGACAGGGGAGTGTCCACTCCCCTGTCCAGCTCTTCCCCTAGGGCTCTGCCAAGTGACCACTTGATTCTGCCATCTTGGAAGCAGGATGAGCAAAGGCCTCTGGGAGCAGCTGACTGGTCAGTCCAGTATAGTAGTGTCACGCATTAGCTGTCCAACCCTCTTACTGGGTTACTTAAGGGCACCCCTGAGGTTGGGACCCCAGATTTGTCTTGAAGACATCATCTAAGACCTGGACACCGGATTCAGCTGCTGGTCTTCGCTGGGAACTGAGACAAGACTGTAACTAATAGGAGGGCTCCTACTGCAACTTTGTTTCCAAGTTCTGTAAGAACATCTTTAACTTCCATGGTTGTGCATACTTGTGACTCTGCCTGCACTAAGGACATTCAGAAGGAATATCCCTTGGAGTGAAGGAGTCACTCCCCTGCATCCGCAGGCACATCTACACCAACAACTGGTTTGTAGATCCTGCTGTCCCATGGACTCCTTAAGGCTTAGCAACACAGGTGGTAGTTCTGCTGCTCTCTCGAGGTCTCACCTGTCTTCTTTGCAACTGGGAAGATTTTGGTCCCTTGTTGGAGCTGCTGGGACGGAACCTCTGTGCACCACATCTGCTGTGGTCACCAAGGCCTGTTGGCTCTTCTGTCTGAAGACCTCCTAGCTTCAAGAATCCCCAGCCTCAAGCATCAAACAACTCAAGGCTGATGTCCTCTCCTCATCCTCTGTGACTTGGGAGTCCATCTTCTTTGTGCTGCTATGGCCTTCTTGTGACTCCCTGTGTCTGCTGCCAGGGGGTCCTCCTGGGGTCTTCTGCAATTCCTGCTAGCTCTCCTCACTGCTGAGGACCAGACCTGACTTACGTGCACAGCTTGAGTCCCTCTGACCTTGCTGGTCCCCATCACTGCAACTTTCTTTGCAACACTTCTTCTGCATTTGTCAAGGGTTTTTGGCGTTCCTGCTGGCGCTGATCTCTCCTGCATTCAACAACTGGCATGGGATAGCTTGTGGATGACTCCTGGGATCCTGCTGCATCGCTTGTATTCCACAGCTACATCTCCACGACAACCGTCCAACACAACTGCATCCACAAGAATGGTGGGCATTGCTCTCCTGTACCCTTTGGATGTCTCTGGGTGGTTTAGATATGCCCTGTTCAACCTGACAGCCTTAGGGTGGTCACCCCTAACTTTTTGCCTGCCTCCCTCCATTTTTTAGATACTGTTTTTGCTGGTTTTAAGACTCTGCGCACTTTATCACTGCTAACCAGTGCTAAAGTGCATATGCTCTCTCCCTTTAAACATGGTAACATTGGATCATACCCAATTGGACTATTTAATTTACTTATAAGTCCCTAATAGAGTGCACTATATGTGGCCAGGGCCTGTAGATTAAATACTACTAGTGAGACTGCAGCACTGATTGTACCACCAACTTAACTAGCCCCTTAACCTTGTCTCAGGCCTGCCATTGCAAGGCCTGTGTGTGCAGTTTCACTGCCAATTTGACTTGGCATTAAAAAGTACTTGCCAAGCCTAAAACTCCCCTTTTTCTACATATAAGACACCCCTAAAGTATGCCCTAGGTAACCCATAGGGCAGGGTGCTATGCAGGCAAAAGGCAGGACATGTAACTGTGTAGTTTACATGTCCTGGTAGTGTACAACTCCTAACTTCGTTCTTACACTGCTGTGAGGCCTGCTTCCTTCATAGGCTAACATTGGGGTTGCCCTCATACATTGTTTGAGTGGTAGTTGCTGATCTGAATGGAGTAGGAAAGTCATATTTAGTATGGCCAGAATGGTGATACAAAATCCTGCTGACTGGTGAAGTTGGGTTTAATATCACTATTTTAGAAATGCCACTTTTAGAAAGTGAGCATTTCTCTGCACTTAAATCTTTCTGTGCCTTACAATGAACATCTGGCTGGGTTTAGTTGACAGCTCCTTGTGCATTCACTCAGACACACCCCAAACACAGGATACTCAGCCTCACTTGCAGACATCTGCATTTTGAATGGGTATTCCTGGGCTGGGAGGGTGGAGGGCCTGACACTTGCATATCAAAGGACAGTAGCGTGCCCTCACACAAAGGACTGCCACACCCCCTACTGGGACCCTGGCAGACAGGATTGAACTGAAAGGGGACCTTGTGCACTTCTAAGCCACTCTTTGAAGTCTCCCCCACTTCAAAGGCACATTTGGGTATATAAACAAGGCCTCTGCCCCTACCAACTCAGATACTTCCTGGAGAAGAAACTGGAACCAGAACCTGCATCCTGTCAAGAAGAACTGCTTGGCTGCCCAAAGGGCTCACCTGTCTGCTTTCTGTGAAGGACTTCTGCCTTGCTGTTGCCCAGCTGCTCTCTGGCTGTGGTGAAGAAGTGCTCTCCAAGGGCTTGGATAGAGCTTGCCTCCCGTTCCCTGAAGTCTCAGGACCAAAAAGACTTCATCTCTACAAGAAGGACTCCCTATGCAGCGAAATTAGATGCAGAGCCTGCCAGAAATTACGCACTGCCTGCATCGAGCTGAAAATTTCACTGCATGCCAAACCGGAATGACGCAGCCCGACTTCGCAACGAGAAGATCGATGCAGCGTCAGCATAGCGACCGGAAATTCGACGCACGGCCCACCGAATCGACGCACAGCTGAGCCGGGACGACGCAGCCCGACTTCCAGAGAGGAATCGACGCAGTGTCTGCCGTGCGGTAGAAAATTTAATGCAACGTCCACCAAATCGACGCAGCTCCTGTGCTTTCGTCCTACCAGCGCAGGAAATCCCCGGGGCGTCTGAAAACCCTGCAACCCGAAGAGGATCCACAACCGAGCGTCGGAAATCGACCGTGTGCGGCCCGAGAAATCGACACACACCCCCTTTGTTTCCACGCATCTCCTCCTCTGTGGTTCTTTGTGGAGATTTTGCACTCGAACCAGGTACTTTGTGCTTGAAAAAGACTTTGTTTGCTTTTAAAAGACTTAAGACACTTTGGGGGTCATTCTGACCCCGGCGGTCTAAGACCGCCGGGGCCAGGGTCGGCAGGAGCACCGCCGACAGGCCGGCGGTGCCCCGCAGGGCATTCTGACCGCGGCGGTTCGGCCGCGGTCAGAAGAAGCAAACCGGCGGTCTCCCGCCGGTTTACCGCTGCCCTTAGAATCCCCCATGGCGGCGCAGCTTGCTGCGCCGCCATGGGGGATTCTGACACCCCCTACCGCCATCCTGTTCCTGGCGGTTCGCCCGCCAGGAACAGGATGGCGGTAGGGGGTGCCGCGGGGCCCCCATAAGAGGGCCCCGAAAAGTATTTCAGTGTCTGCTAAGCAGACACTGAAATACGCGACGGGTGCAACTGCACCCGTCGCACCCCTGCAACTACGCCGGCTCAATTCTGAGCCGGCGTCCTCGTTGCAGGGGCATTTCCTCTGGGCCGGCGGGCGCTCTTTTGGAGAGCGCCCGCCGGCCCAGAGGAAATGTCTGAAATGTCTTCTGACCGCGGTGCGGTCATTCAGCGGCGGTACCCTGGCGGACGGCCTCCGCCGTCCGCCAGGGTCAGAATGAGGCCCTTTATATCACTTTTCCAGTGATATCACAACATATACTTATTGCATTTCAATCTTTTTGACCTGCATTTATCCAGATAAATATTATATATTTTTCTAAACACTGTGTGGTGTATTTTTGTGATGCGATATGGTGTTATTGTATGATTTATTGCGCACATACTTTATACATTGCCTTCTACTTTAAGCCTGACTGCTCAGTGCCAAGCTACCAGAGGGAGGGCACAGAATAATTTGGATTGTGTGTGACTTACGCTGACTAGAGCTTGGACAGGTGGTAACCTGACTGCCAACCAAAGACCCTAACATACCCCCTCTCTCCAAAGGTTCTCATTGCCCAGAATCCATGCCTGGGTTCCACTGACCTGGCCTGTGGGTCAGGGCAGCATTTTGACATCTGAGGTCCCCATTGACTTCAACAGGAGGCTCAGACACAGCTTCACTCCTATGCACCCAGGCTTCCCGGTGTAGGTAAACCACTTCTCTGGGTATCCACAGATGAGGGCACTCTTCAACCTTCCTCCTTCCACCGGGTTCCCTCAGGGTACTCTGGGAAGAGTCAAGAAAGTCAGAAACGTTAACCATGACTATCCAATGTTATCCTATGGGTCACCTGACACTAGTTAACACCTCTGCACACAGGCGTCTAAGGAATCTATGTTACTTACCGTTGGTGTTTCAGTACTTCCCCAGTTCCTAAGATTCTTGCATATTAGTCTTGGTTAACTGTGACCTCCTTATCCTAGTTTTTAAGTCGAGCCTAGACAGTGCGCATGCACTGTCTGCAAGACCTGTTGTATTGAGTATAGGGATTTGATCCCACCTGCCTGCCACTTACAATAGGTTAAAGGTTTAAGGCAGTGTCGCTCTTGTTGTGCTGCCTCCTAACTGGTTTGGCAGGTGATACACCACATCCTGTACTTGGCTGAAGAGCACCAGCCAAGTACAGTTTAATTACACCTGGAATGTTTTTCTGTTGTTTGGACGGACTATTTTTCTTTGTTTTTCTTTGTTTCCTGCCTCTCGTGTTTGTCAGTAAGCACTCGTGTTCACACATGCGGTTCATTTTCCACGTTTGCCCATCACTTGGTCCTTACTTTACATCATTAGTCATTACAAGTAGTTGTGTTGTACTTGTGCTTTGTATTTTTTTTTTGCTGCTTTATATAGCATGAAATCGACCTAAAAATGAGTCCTCAACAGCGGCTCTCCTGGCACAGTGGGAGTGCCGATACTACAATATTCACTTCACTCGGGGAAACGCATCCCAAAATGCTTTGTAGGCATTCCTTTGACGGGCCATCTTGTGGGTCACACTAGGTGAGAGGGGGCCCAAAAATTATAACCTCTTCCACTATTCAATGCATATTTAAATTATTTTGTTGCTGAAATTTTTGTTTTTTACGGCTGAGAGGAGTTTGTGTTATAAGGGTCTTGTGTGTAATAGTATTCTGACAGTCCTGCTTGGTCTGCAAATCTGTAATGCGCTATGCTCTCCAAGGGCTGAAGCGTGATAATTACTCCAAGGCACTTGTAGGAGGCTGGCCTGACTTATAGCGGGTACCTGATGGTACTTACACCTCGTGCCAGGTCCAGTTATCCCTCATTAGTAGATTAGTAGTGTTCTATCAGCTTAGGCTGATAGATGTAGCTATAGCAGAGCAGCTTAGGCTGAACTAGGAGACATGCAAAGCTCCTACTATACCACTTATATCATATAACACTACATCATAAGACTCACAATACTCAGAGTTACTAAAAATAAAGGTACTTTATTTTAGTGACAATGTGCCAAAAATATCACAGAGGATATACTCCCTTAGGAGGTAAGTAAAATACACAAAATATACACACAAACCAAAACCAGGTAAGTAAACAGTTAGAAAAGTAGTGCAAACACTGTAGAACACAATAGGATGCAATAGGCCTAGGGGCAACACAAACCATATACTAAGAAAGTGGAATGTGTAGGAGGCTGGCCTGGCTTGTAGTGGGTGCCAGAGGTACTTACACCTTGTGCCACGTCCAGTTATCCCTTATTAGTGTAGAAGAGGTGTTTCTAGCAGCTTAGGCTGATAGAAGGTAGCTATGGCAAAGCAGCTTAGGCTGAACTAGGAGACATGTAAAGCTCCTACTATACCACTGGTGTCATATGCACAATATCATAAGAAAACACAATACACAGAAGTACTAAAAATAAAGGTACTTTATTTTTATGACAATATGCCAAAAGTATCTCAGTGAGTACCCTCAGTATGAGGATAAGATATATACACAAGATATATGTACACAAACCAAAATTATGCAGGTAATAGCAAGAAAAGTAATGCAAGCAGTGTAAAGTTACAATAGATTGCAATAGGAGCACATAGGTATAGGGGCAACACAAACCATATACTCCAAAAGTGGAATACGAACCACGAATGGACCCCAAACCTATGTGAGCTTGTAGAGGGTCGCTGGGACTGTAAGAAAACAGTGAGGGTTAGAAAAATATTGACCCCAAGACCCTACCCCAAGAGAGCACAGAAGTCGTGATAGGGGGATTCTGCAGGAAGAACAAACACCAGCAATGCAACAACAGTGGATTTCCAGACCTGTAAGACAAGGGGACCAAGTCCAATAGTCGCGACAGTGTTGAGAGTGGGCAGGAGCCCAGGAAATGCCAGCTGAGGGTGCAAGGAAGCTGCCACCTGTTGGAAGAAGCTTGGAGTTCTGAAATAACGAAGAGGACTAGGAACTTCCCCTTTGGAGGATGGATGTCCCACGTCGTGAAGAAGCTTGCAGAGGTGTTCCCACGCAGAAAGACTGCAAACAAGCCTTGCTAGCTGCAAGGGTCACAGTCAAGGTTTTTGGATGCTGCTGTAGCCCAGGAGGGACCAGGATGTCGCCACTTGGATGAGGAGACAGAGGGGGGGCCCAGCAATGTAGGGAGTCCTCACAAAAGCAGGCATCACCCGCAGAAGTACCTGAACAGGCATTTAGAAGAAAAGTGAACCAGAGTCCACCCGAAGTCACAAAAGGGAGTCCCACGACGCCAGAGGACAACTCAGAAGGTTGTGCACTGCAGGTTGCAGTGTCGGGGACCCAGGCTTGGCTGTGCACAAAGGAAATCCTGGAAGAGGGCACAGGAGCCGGAGCAGCTGCAAATCATGCAGTAACCAACAATGCAGTCTAGCGTGGGGAGGCAAGGACTTACCTCCACCAAACTTGGACTGAAGAGTCACTGGACTTTGGGAGTCACTTGGACAGAGTTGCTGAGTTCCAGGGACCATGCCCGTCATGCTGAGAGGGGACCCAGAGGACCAGTGATGCAGTCTTTTGGTGCCTGCGGTTGCAGGGGGAAGATTCAGTTGAACCACGGGAGAGTTATTCAGAGCTCCTGGTGCAGAGAGGAGGCAGGCTACCCCCAGAGCATGCACCACCTGGAAACAGTTGAGAAAGCCAGCAGGATGAAGCGATACAAGGTTTCTAGTAGTCGTCTTGATACTTTGTTGCGGTTTTGCCAGGCGTCCTGAGCAGTCAGCGGTCGATCCTTTGGTAGAAGGTGAAGAGGGAGATGCAGAGGAACTCTGATGAGCTCTTGCATTCGTTATCTGAAGAATTCCCTAAAGCAGAGACCCTAAATAGCCAGAAAAGGAGGTTTGGCTACCAAGGAAGGAGGATTGGCTACCAAGAGAGGTAAGAGCCTATCAGAAGGAGCCTCTGACGTCACCTGCTGGCACTGGCCACTCAGAGCAGTCCAGTGTGCCACAGACACCTCTGTTTCCAAGATGGCAGAGGTCTGGGACACACTGGAGGAGCTTTGGGCACCTCCCCTGGGAGGTGCAGGTCAGGGGAGGGGTCACTCCCCTTTCCTTTGCCCAGTTTTGCACCAGAACAGGGCTGGGGGATCCCTAAACCGGTGTAGACTGGCTTATACAGAGATGGGCAGCATCTGTGCCCATCAAATCATTTCCAGAGGCTGGGGGAAGCTACTCCTCCCCAGCCTTCACACCTATTCTATTTCCAAAGGGGGAGGGTGTGACACCCTCTCTCAGAGGAAATCCTTTGTTCTGCCTTCCTGGGCCAGGGCTGCCTGGACCCCAGGGGGGGCAGAAACCTGTCTGAGGGGTTGGCAGCAGCAGCAGCTGCAGTGGAGACCCCGGAAAGGCAGTTTCGCAGTACCCCGGTTCTGTGCTAGAGACCCGAGGGATCATGGAATTGTCCCCCCAATGCCAGAATGGCATTGGGGTGACAATTCCATGATCTTAGACATGTTACATGGCCATGTTCGGAGTTACCATTGTGAAGCTGTACATAGGTAGTGACCTATGTACAGTGCATGCGTGTAATGGTGTCCCCGCACTCACAAAGTCCGGGGAATGTGCCCTGAACGATGTGGGGGCACCTTGGCTAGTGCCAGGGTGCCCACACACTAAGTAACTTTGCACCCAACCTGTTAACGCGTCCGTCTATGTTAAATTATACACATCAGGACTCGTTTTAGGTCGATGAACCTTTTGACCCAGTGGTGAGTCTCCGTAAGACGAAATTACCAACCATCAACATATATTTCATAAAACATTAAAGAATCTTCGACGCATTCATTTGTTTTCTGACTCAAATAACTGCCCCCCCCCACGGTACTCTCCTACCTTAACATGTCGAGGTAGTTTAAGGGTATGATGTCCGAGTTGTACAACCTCCTGATCTGCCATTTGTACTCCTACCTTCAGGTGGCACAACTGAAGGCAGTCTAGCAAGCTCGCCTTCAAGTAGAGTTTGAGGAAGAGGATTGGGAGGTGTCCCTGGAGAGTCTCATGAGGGTACACATGAGTCCCCAATGAAATTCAGCCTTTTCAAGATCCTACAGGAATGGCACTGGTGATTGGCGAGGCTTTGTTCCCCGGGTCTCCTGCCCCACTCCTCTTGACTGTGCAGCCACCTGCCCCTTCTGCTCTGAAGTGGGGTCTACACTGAGAAAATCCATAGCAGTACCCACCACTATGTACTATCAATTGATCATGCTGCACAACATGGTGGGCCTCCCCCAACTGCCCCACCATGCCCATCGACTGCACACTACTGCCCTCACAGCAGCCAAAATCTGCAACCTGCACCAATGGCGAGCGCCACAGCTACCGAAGCATGAGGAGTGGTTCATGGCAATGTATAATGCTGCTTCTTACATGAGGTTAATCTACAATCTCCTGTACAAAGCTGACCTGCTCCTCCTGACATGGGCACACTTCCTGCGAGAGGACTGATGCTGAGTGGCACAGGCTACCCCTGGTTCACTTCGCAGGACCGTCCTCACTCCTTTTGGCTTGTTGTCCTGTGGGCCCTGGGTCCTTGTGGTGCTTTGAGCCCTGGCGTATTCCCATTCCCATGCCCCTCTGTTCCGGCATCCCCACCCACCTCTTTCTTTGTCTCATCCCAACTTCCTCTCATCTCTGTCTCCCCTTCACGCTGTACCCTCTCTTTCATGCCATTCACCCTGATCCACCCTTTTTGCTTGCCACCATTTGGACTGGTGTCATACTGGTGCCTATTGTGGCCCTCCAGCTTTGTTGACCTGCTACTGCGCTATTGGTTGTACATGTCAATGTTTTCCCGTGACTATTTCAATAAAATAAAATAGAGCAAAAGAAAAGGAAACAGACTGAGATGTTGGTAAACACATTGTTTTTGGCTTGTAAGATAACCAGTAATATTGTGTGATGAAAAATGTCTGAATACATGAATTGCTGACAGCATCTCATATAAGAATAGCAAAAACAAAAATAAAAATTCATGAGAAGACTTGATCCAAAACACACCATCTTCATGTAAGGGTGTGCAGCAGTTGTTCAAGGATTAGTTAGATTACATTTCAGATGATCCTGTCCATAGAGTGAAAACAATAGACAATGGTCCAAGTACTATTCCAGATCACAGGGATAAAATAAGAGAATCAGTACTAAGGGAATGGGAAAAGTGCAATAAGAATGGTAATTTTATCCACATTTGCTCAGGTTTACAATGTGACTAAAGATCTTAACAAGAGAATACATTTGTGATTCTAAGACAACACTGGTTCAGGTAAGAGGCACAGTGTCTGAGGAGACTGAATTCAAAATTAAGAGTTGAAGTACCCACGTAGGCTCCCTTCTCTGCCAATAGCATACATTGTTCTAAATGAATGAAACCTGCATGTGCTCTCTCCTCTCTAGATAAGCTATGGTGCAATGGACCTGGTGCTCAGCGACCGGCTTCAGTTTCCGTCCTTTTACCGGGTGGTCCCAGATGAGCGCTACGAGCAGGATGCCATCGTCCAGTTACTGCTGCACTTTGGATGGAGGTGGGTGGGACTCATTGCCTCGGTGGAGGACAGCAGCCAGAGAGCCAGCAAAGTTCTTAGAGAGAAGCTCACCAAGGAGGGGATCTGTTTGGAATATCTTATAACATGCTCCGGAACCAGCTTGGATAGCTATCAGGAGGCAGTCAAGGCCATCCAGAGCAGCTCTTCCACAGTGGTGGTTGTGTACAGCAGCCTGATGTACTTCGGTCCCCTCATGTACAGCGAGGGCTGGAGCTCTCTGGCCAACAAAGTCTGGATTGTCTCATTAACCATGGACATTTTCACTGAGACAAACATTTACTGGGGAGTCTTCAACGGCTCCTTGATGATGTCCTTTCCCAGGGGGGAGATACCTGGGCTGAAGGAGTTTCTTTTCACAGCTACCCCTGCCTTATACCCCTCAAACCCTTTTCTAAGAGATTTGTGGGTTTCTGAATTCGGTTGCAGTGGCAGCAACTGCCTTGGAAAGAAGTATCTGCAAACGGTGGGACTTTCACTTTATGATGTGAACAATTTCCATGTGACGTATAACGTGTACAAATCAGTGTATGTGGTGGCACACGCACTGCACAACATGTATCAGATGGGAGAGTTCACCTCTGTCTCCAGCCTGAAGAAGAACTTCCATCCCTGGAAGGTAAGTGTCCTCACACATCTCCACATGCACTGAAAGGGTTAATGAGGAATAAGCTGAAGCTGTGTTCTGATGCTATTGCACATCCAAAGATGAAAAACCAAATTCACAGAGCAGCAGATAGAGATTTACACCACACAATGTACTGTCTGCTTCCTGCTAGGGTGGCCAGGTCTAAAGTACCAAATCATAAGCATGCTCTCAGACTTTAACATTTTAGAAGCACTTTAATATTCCTTGTGTCTTTTGACTCTGAGGTATCAGTCTATGCTATGTCAGTACAGAGTTGAAGGCCTTTAAGAACACTACACCAATATGCATTAATCTCCACAAACCATCTACTTTTCCTCTCACTCACCAACACTCCACCCTCTACCGTATGTGGGACAAGATCCCCACAGAGCGCTTAAACTCCCAACTGTCACAAACCCCCCCCAACACTACCAACCCCAACACTGCCGCACACAACCTCAACAGATGGATCACCACCTGTGCAGACTCTCTTGCGCCCCTCAGAAAAAACTTCATTACCCGCAACATCAAGAACGCCCCATGGTTCACCACTGAACTCCAAGAGTCCAAACGCAAATGCCGCAAAGCAGAGAAGACATGGAGGCAAGAACTCTCCACCACAAACTTCTCCGCCCTCAAAACCACCACACGCAACCACCACCAACTCATACGCTCCACCAAAAGAGCACACTACAAGGAACGTATTGACAACAACTCCCAAAATAGCAAAGAACTCTTTACCATCATCAAAGAGCTCTCCAAACCCAAAGCCAGCAACCTAGACCCCCCCCACACACAGACCCTCTGTAACTCCCTCTCAAATCATTTTCACCGCAAAATCTAGGACATACACAACAGCTTCATACCACACACACCCTCCACACGCAACCTCCACCCGCCCAACACACCCCTACCACACACACCCCCCAACCTACTCACCACCTGGACCCCCACCACCGACGAAGAAACTGAAAAGACTATGAACTCCATTCACTCTGGCTCTCCCTCCGACCCCTGCCCCCATCGAATATATAACAAAGCCAGCCCCACCATCGCCCCCAAACTCGGTGCCACAATCAACAGTTCATTCGAAACCGCCACCTTCCCAGACCCCTGGAAACACGCAGAAGTCACCGCTCTCTTAAAAAAGCCCAAAGCCGACCCAGACGACCTCTCCAACTACCGCCCCATCTCCCTCCTCCCTTTCCCAGCCAAGGTCACGGAAAAACTAGTCAACTCCCGCCTATCCCACTTCCTCGAGGATAACCACACACTCGACCCCTCCCAATCGGGGTTCCACAAGAACCACAGCACAGAAACCGCTCTCATTGCATGCACCAACGGAATCAGATCCAAAATCGACATGGGCGAGACCGTTGCACTCATACTCCTGGACCTCTCCGCAGCCTTCGACACTGTCTGCCACCACACACTCCGCACACGCCTCCACAACGCTGGGATACGCCACAAAGCCCTTGACTGGCTCACCTCCTTCCTCACCGACAGAACCCAAAAAGTCAGACTCCCACCCTTCCAATCCCCCGCCACCAAAATCAACTGGGGGGTCCCACAAGGCTCCTCCCTCAGCCCCACACTCTTCAACATTTACATGGCCCCACTAGCCAACATCCTCAAACCCCACGGTATCACCATCCTCTCATACGCCGATGACACACAACTCATCTTCTCCCTCACCCGCAAGGCCACCACCGCCAAAATCAACCTACACGCTGCACTCCTTGACACCGCTGCCTGGATGACAGCCAACCACCTCAAACTCAACTCCAACAAAACCGAGGTAATCATTTTTGGCCCACACAAAAACACTTGGGACTCCTCCTGGTGGCCCACCACGTTAGGCCCGCGCCCACCCCAGCCAACCACTCACGCAACCTCGGCATCATCCTGGATCCCGACCACTCAATGACCCAACAAATCAACGCCATCACCTCCTCATGCTTTAACACGCTCCGCACACTGAAAAAAATATTCAAATGGATCCCCACAGAGACCAGAAAGACAGTCACCCACACACTCATCAGCAGCAGGCTAGACTACGGCAACACACTCTACGCCGGCACCACACTAAAACTCAAGCGCAAACTACAGCGAATCCAGAACGCAGCAGCACGACTCATCCTCGACCTCCCCCCCCATGAACACATTTCACCACACCTCAAATCCCTTCACTGGTTCCCCATAGACAAAAGGATCACCTTCAAGATCCTCATCCACGCACACAAATCCCTCCACAACACAGGCCCATCCTACCTTAACGAAAGAGTGACCTTCCACACCCCCTCACGCCACCTCCCTTCTGCCGACCTCTCTCTAGCCACAGTCCTCCGCATCAAACACACCACCACTGGAGGCAGATCTTTCTCATATCTGGCCCCAAAAGCTTGGAACTCCCTCCCCACCCACCTCCGCAAGACCACCTACTCTTCAGGAAGGGTCTTAAAACCTGGCTTTTCGAACAGTGATCACCCGTCACCTCCCCCCCTCCCCCCAGTGCCTTGAGACCCTCACGGGTGAGTAGCAAGCTCTATAAATCTCTTTGATTGATTGATTGATTTGATGCAGATGGATTATACTCCTGCGCTGCTGGTCAGATTTGGTCTTTGGAGTGCAGATAAATGTGTACGCTGTGGTGAGGTGGGGGCAGATTTTTTGCACTTAGCCCTAAAATCCATTATTATTGGATACAGGTCACGCAAGCACTGACAGAAAAGACACTCGAGCATATCCCCTGTGAGCCCTTTAGTTGTCTATTGGGATATGTTAAGCCAGTGCAGCCTATGAATCGCCGCTTGGTTGCTGTTGCACTTTTGCCAGCTGAGAGGTGGGTGGCTATTGACTGGGGGATGAAAACTTAGCCAAAGCTGTCACACTGGCTCTGGGATGTTGCCTACTGCCAGGACCAACTAGAAACCTATTGCGGAAAAATTGCCAAGGTCCTCCCGTCCTCAGGACTTTTGGACACCCATGATGGCACAGCTGTTAACACGGAACGAACAGCCTTAGTTGGGCTAATACTCAGGATATGATATATGATCTGTCTAATATTAACACTAAATGGAGCCATCCACTGGGCTTGTGCGTACCTTTATGGCATTACAGAGCTGTGTTTATGCAGGTATGATTGATGGAGCGCCTTTGGAGGTCTTCTTCCCACTTCAGGTTCAGAATCCAGACACGCTCGGGTGATAAATCACTACTCCCACTTTCAAAGGTTGACTAAATCTTTGGACTTGGTGAAGGAGGTAGTAGTTAGAATCATACAATCACCAGTTAAAAAACCATAAGAACAAGTTACTTACCTTCAGTAACGCTTTTTCTGGTGGATACAGTAGCCACCTGTGGCTTCCTCCTCACCTTATGAATTCTCCCAATGCACAAGCATTTGATGGAAAGTTTCTTCCCAGCTTTTCACGTTGGCGAGGACGTCACAATTGCATGGCTCCACACGTGACTCTGTCTGACGTCATAGTGGCAATAAGAAGTCCTGATCAGCGTGCTGATGTCAGTTTCACCCTTTTTTACATGCCTTTGAGGCGAACAGGTGAAAACCGACCTCACGAAAGCACACATAGATATGTACATATTGGAAGTCAAATACAATATAAATACAACATTTATTCATATACAAAATAATCAAAAACGTACATACATTTATAATAAAGAAGTCTTGGTATGACCTGACAGGCAACGGGAAGGCAGGTGGGACTGTGAGGAATCCACAGGTAGCTACTGTATCTACAAGAAAAAGTGTTACCAAAGATAAGTAACTTGTTCTTCTGATGGATACAGTCCCAAAACAATACTGCAGTCGGAGGTGGGTGCCTGACCGGTCACACCAAGAAATCCATGCAAAATATCCGTCCCTCCTAACTTAACGAATCCAAGCAATAATGCTTTGGGAAAATGTGGAGGGAAGCTAAAGTTGCTGCTTTTCAAATATCCACTAATGGAACACCTCTAGCCAATGCCGAAGAAGCAGACCTAGCCCTGGTGGAATGAGCTCTAATACCCTCAGGAGGAACCTTCTTTGCCAATGAATAACAGATCTTTATGCAAAGAATGACCCACCTGGATATGGTTCTTTTATTGACAGCACTGCCTTTCATCTTCCACACATATCCAACAAAGAGTTGGTCATCCAAACAAAAATCTTTTGTTCTTTCAACATAAAAACTGAGAGCTCTTCTCAGGTCTAAGTGATGGAGTCTCTCTTCCTCTTTTGAAGGGTGAGGAGGAGGGTAGAATGATGAAAGAGTAATAGACTGCCCCATGTGGAAGGGACTGACAACCTTAGGAAGGAAAGCTGCCCTGGTTCTCAACACCACCTTGTCAACATAGAATGACATAAAGGGAGATTTGACACTAGGAGCCTGAAGCTCACTCACACGCCTGGCAGACATGATAGCAACAAGGAAAGCTGTCTTTAAGACTAACAGCCTTAATGAACAAGAATGCATAGGTTCAAACAGTGAACCCATTAAAAAAGTTAAAACCAAATGTAAATCCCACTGAGGCATGAGAAACGGAGTGGGAGGAAACTTTTTAGTCAGGCCTCTCAAGAACCTAACAACTATAGGTGATTTAAACAAGGAAGGTTGATCAGGAAGGCACAGAAAGGACGACAGCACCGATAAATAGCCCTTGACAGTCGCAACTGCACAACCCTTCTATGCTAAAGTAAAGGCAAACATCAGAACCTCAGACAAATGGCCTTTCAAGGGATCAATTTGCCTCTCTCCACACCAAGCAACAAATTGAGCTCATCTGCCGGCATAAACAGTCTTGGTGGAGTGTCGCCTGGCCGATAAGATAACATCCACCACTGGAGAGGAAGAAAAGGAACTCAGATTGCCCCCTTCTGCATGTAGGTGCAGACTCTGGAGGGGGGGGGGGTGTCTGCCCTGCAAGGGAGACGGAGCAGAGGGCACAGTGAGAGTTGGAGAAGGTCTGTGTACCGCACCCTTCTTGGCCAATCTAGAGCTATTAAAATGACTTGTTATCAGGAATCCCCAAGGTGCCTCCTGCGTTATCTGTCAACATCCCCAGGGATTAGGATTAAATCATATCTCTGTTCTTAGTTAAACCTTCATGTTTCTAAGTAAACATAATGTGTTGTGTTACACAATTGGTTTTACCAATGCTTGTTTTACCAATGCTTGTTTGCTAATGTGACCAGGTGTGGACATGTGCTTCTAATTGGGTGTGGTGTAGACATGTGCTTCTAATTGGGTGTGGTGACTCATCCACATGTGGAAACTCAACTGCTTTCCTGATTGGCTATAAATAGCAGAGTGAAGCATGCCTCACTGCTTGGCTTTGTTTTGCTTCCTGATCTCAGCATCTGATTTGGCAGTCCAGCCCCTGGTGTCATCCTCGTATTCAGGACTTTTGAGGCAATTCTTTTCTTCGTTCCTGTACCAGCTGTCACCAGACATTCCACCAGCACTCCGGAAAAGACTGCAGCTAAGTGACTAGTATTCTCCAGGGAGTTTGTTCTTTGAGCGCCACGCTTTCCTAGAACAGCTGGTGTATTTCAGACCTCGTATTTTGGCAGAGTGCTTATCTTGAAGAGTCAAATGCATTTCTTAACATTCTACATTATCATTGTAGTTACTTGCCTAAATGTGCTTCAGAAAATCTGCTTGAGCTCAAGTACTACAAAAAATTTAAAAGAGCATTTACGTGATTTTTCTTTCTCTAATAGCATAACTCTTGGATTTAAATTGGGGCATTCATGCCTTTGTTTCAGGTTTGAGGAATTTGCTTTTGAAGGGTTTTTCACACACACAGTGAAACCAAACAAAACTGTGCCACCCTAACTGTTTAAACTCAGAGTGGACATTGGTATTTCTTTGTTTTTTTTTGTTCCTTTTAGTTTAACGCTATGCATGCAGGAAAGTTATACGTGATATAATTAAGGCCCTTGTTTGTCTTTCTTGTACATGATAAGTGCAACCACAGTTCTAATTGTAGTGTGCAACAGTGAATCTCTATGAAGCCAGCCCTAGTGTTGTAGTACTTATTGTTATGGTACTCAGTTTGGGTTTTTGGTAATGCAGTGTTAGTAATTGTGCCAACAGTTATTATTATCCAAGAAAAGTGCTGGAGCATCCCGTTGTTCTTCTACTGCTCCCGTGGCCATATCAGAAAGAGAGATTCAGTTTTATGGAAGTTGAGAGCACTAACTCTACTATCACTCTGTCAACAACGACCTGCCCCCCGAAGATAAAGGTTGCCTGGCTGGACCGGCAAGATGTGGCAGTGTTTTGTCTCTTTCTCTTCCTCTCCCCCTTTTCTTTTGGAACACCTGACGGAGTTTTCTGTGTCCACCAGGAAGTGCCGAGAAGTGTTCAAGGAGGTCGGGGGGCATACCATCGCCCCAGCAGACGTCCTGCTTTTCAGGTGATTGGCCCGTCTCGACATAAAGCCAAGCCACAACATACAGGGCTGCCTGGGCAATGGATTCCTCAATGGGTACTTTCAAAGGTTTAGAACAGGCTTTAACAGTTGATCAGGATACTCCATCTTTATTAGATTTAACTAGGGCCCTAGCGGGATTACAGAAGGAAGTTCTTTCCTTAAAGCCGGAGAACCTGGAGTTGCACACTGAACTACAGCGGTATAAACCACAAGACACCCCCTGGGGAGGAGTCAAACTAAAACAAATATCTCCAGTACTACAGTCCCCTTCGGTTTGACCCGTCTAATCAAGTTCCTAGACCTGATTCAGGCCCAACGACTTCCACCACACAACCCATGCAGGTAATGGTCACAACACCAACCCCTGTGCCCTTAGCTCCTCCAGAAAGGTTTTTTGGAGATAGCGCCAAGTTCAACATTTTTCTTAACCAGTGCCAGTTACAGTTTTTGTGTTGGGCAGTTGCATTCTTCAACGATGCTGCAAAGGTAGCTTTTATTATCTCTTATTTGGGAGGCAATGCAACTAATTGGTCTATTCCCCTGGTGGAGTTCAATGACCCTCTATTGTATGATTTCAACCGGTTCAAGGAAGCCTCGTAGAAACTGTTCACCAAACACCTCCTTGTGCAAGCCAGTGACAATGAGTTGCTGAATTTGCGTCAGGGAAACAAGGATCTACTGTCCTATATCACCTCCCTCTTCTATTGTGGCCTTGTGGACGATCTCAAGGATGCTCTAGCCCAAATTGTGGAACCTCCTACGGAGTGTCCCGAGTTCATTGACCTGGTGGTACGATTGGATCACCGCTTGAGTGAACGTAATGGAGAAGCATTCCGGGGTGACACACGCTTAGAGGTGCTCAAAACTGAGAAAAAGGAGTCCACCATTCCTACTCATGATACACCTGAGCCCATGCAAATTGGCAGTGTGCCGGGCCCACTATCTAAGGAAGAGAAAGAACGTAGGAAAAAAATTGAAACTGTGTTTATACTGCGGTAAGGCAGGGCATTTTGCTCGGGAATGTCCTAACAAGCTTACTGCTCCAAAGATAGCCATCGGAGCTGTAACAGGGCCTGAATTCTCTCTTCGTGACCAGGCGGAAAAATAACTGGCTCGATAACTTCTGAGACCATTTTAACGAGCGCTTCTTTCAATATGGTCTCACATCTTCTGGCTCATACCACCAGTCTAGTACTTCGACATCTAACTCTTATTGTGACGTTAGTGTTGTCCCCTAAGGTTCGTAAGGTCGTTCCCATATTGCTTGACTCTGGGGCTACCGGAAGCATTTTAGACTTGGGTTTGGCTAAAACCCTAAATATTACGACTGTCAGAAAAGACGTCCCTGAACCAGTCAGAGCTGTGGATGGCTCAGAATTGTTCTCCGGGCTTATCGTCTATCAAACAACACCTATGTCCATGCTTTGTGCAAACAACCATACAGAACAAATTCAGTTTGACCTCATAGATACCCCAGTATGTGGAGCCATTTTGAGGATACCCTGGCTTCAGTTACACAATCCCAAAATTGACTGGGCAGCAAGGACCATGATATTAGACTCTAAACATTGGCCCCTGCAGACATCCTGCTTTTCAGGTGAGTGGCCCTGTAGGAGGCTGGCCTGGCTTATAGTGGGTACCTTGTGCCAGGTCCAGTGATCCCTTTTTAGTAGATTAGTAGTGTTCTAGCAGCTTAGGCTGATAGAGGTAGCTATAGCAGAGCAGCTTAGGCTGAACTAGGAGACATGCAAAGCTCCTACTATACCACTTATGTCACATAGCACTATATCATAAGATTCACAATACTTAGAGTTGCAAAAAATAAAGGTACTTTATTTTAGAGACAATGACCGCCAGGGCGGAGGACCGCGGGAGCACCGCCGACAGGCCGGCGGTGCTCCAATGGGGATTCCGACCGCGGCGGTAAAGCCGCGGTCGGACCGGCAACACTGGCGGGCTCCCGCCAGTGTACCGCCGCCCCATTGAATCCTCCAAGGCGGCGCAGCTTGCTGCGCCGCCGAGGGGATTCCGACCCCCCCTACCGCCATCCAGATCCCGGCGGTCCGACTGCTGGGATCCGGATGGCGGTAGGGGGGGTCGCGGGGCCCCTGGGGGCCCCTGCAGTGCCCATGCCACTGGCATGGGCATTGCAGGGGCCCCCGTAAGAGGGCCCCTAAATGACAGACAGTGAAATACGCGACAGGTGCAACTGCACCCGTCGCACAGCTTCCACTCCGCCGGCTCGATTCCGAGCCGGCTTCATCGTGGAAGCCTCTTTCCCGCTGGGCTGGCGGGCGGCCTGAAGGCGACCGCCCGCCAGCCCAGCGGGAAAGTCAGAATTACCGCCGCGGTCTTTCGACCGCGGAACGGTAACCTGACGGCGGGACTTTGGCGGGCGGCCTCCGCCGCCCGCCAAGGTCAGAATGAGGGCCAATATGCCAAAAGTGTCTCAGAGGATATACTCCCTTAGGAGGTAAGTAAAATACACAAAATATACACACAACCCAAAATCAGGTAAGTAAACAGTTAGAAAAGAAGTGCAAACACTGTAGAACACAATAGAATGCAATAGGAGACAATAGGCCTAGGGGCAACACAAACCATATACTCCAAAAGTGGAATGCGAACCACAAATGGACCCCAGGCCTAGTGTAATGTGTAGAGGGTCGCTGGGAGTGTAAGAAAACACTAAGGGTGTCCAAGATACCCACCGCAAGACCCTGAAAAGTAGGAGTAAAGTTACCCTACTACCCCAGAAATACAGTAAAGTCAATATAGTGGATTCTGCAAAGAAAACAACTACCTGCAAAGCACTGAAGGCGGATTCCTGGACCTGAGGACCTGTAAACAAAGGGGACCAAGTCCAAGAGTCTCGCAAGTGTCCAGGGGGGGCAGATGCCCACTAAACCCCAGATGAAGGTGCAAAAGGGCTGCCTCTGGGTGGAAGAAGCCAAAGATTCTGCAACAACAGAAGATGCCAGGAACTTCTCCTTTGATCAGAAGATGTTGCACTGCGTGCCGGAGGATGCAGAGTTGGTTCCATGCAAAAATACCGCAAACAAGCCTTGATAGCTGCAAGAGTCACAGTTAAAGGTTTTGGGTGCTGCCAGGGCCCAATAAGGACCAGGAAGTCGCCCCTTGGAGGAGGAGACAGAGGGGGCACTCAGCAACACCTAGAGCCCATGCAGAAGCAGGTAGCATCTGCAAAAGCACCTGAACAGGCGTTCAGAAGATCTGAACACGACGGTCAACACATCACAACAAAATGGGGTCCCACGAAGTTGGAGTCCAACTTAGCGAGTTGGGCAATGCAGGACGAAGTGCTGGGGACCTGGGCTAGGCTGTGCACGAAGGAAGTCTTGCAAAAGATGACAGATGTGCGTAGTAAGTTGTGCTTACTATGCTGAGACATCTCTTGAGATGATGAGAGTGTGATTTAGAATGTGCACATGGTCTGGCCTCTCCTGTCAGACCTTTGTGTCAGATGGCAGGTGTGCATATTAAGGCTTCTACATTGTAAGGAAATGGCTACCTAAGTTAACCCCCACTTTTTGCCTGGTACTGATGCTGACTTGACTGTGAAGTGTGCTGGGACCCTGCTAACCAGGCCCCAGCACCAGTGTTCTTTCACCTAAAATGTACCATTGTCTCCACAATTGGCACAACCCTGGCACCCAGGTAAATCCCTTGTAACTGGTACCCCTGGTACCAAGGGCCCTGATGCCAGGGAAGGTCTCTAAGGGCTGCAGCATGTCTTATGCCACCCTAGGGACCCCTCAATAAGCACTGACACACTGCCTGCCAGCTTGTGTGTGCTGGTGGGGAGAAAATAAAACAATAAACAAACAGAAAATGACTAAGTCGACATGGCACTCCCCTCAGGGTGCCATGCCAACCTCACACTGCCTGTGGCATAGGTAAGTCACCCCTCTAGCAGGCCTTACAGCCCTAAGGCAGGGTGCACCATACCACAGGTGAGGGCATAGGTGCATGAGCACTATGCCCCTACAGTGTCTAATCAAAACCTTAGACATTGTAAGTGCAGGGGAGCCATAAGAGTATATGGTCTGGAAGTCTGTCAAAAACGAACTCCACAGCTCCATAATGGCTACACTGAATACTGGGGAGTTTGGTATCAAACTTCTCAGAATAATAAACCCACCCTGATGCCAGTGTTGGATTTATTACAAAATGCACACAGAGGGCATCTTAGAGATGCCCCCTGTATTTTACCCAATTGTTCAGTGCAGGACTGACTGGTCTGTGCCAGCCTGCTGCTGAGAGACGAGTTTCTGACCCCATGTGGTGAGGGCCTTTGTGCTCTCTGAGGACAGAAACAAAAGCCTGCTCTGGGTGGAGGTGCTTCACACCTCCCCCCTGCAGGAACTGTAACACCTAGCAGTGAGCCTCAAAGGCTCAGGCTTCGTGTTACAATGCCCCAGGGCACTCAAGCTAGTGGAGATGCCTGCCCCCTGGACACAGCCCCCACTTTTGGCGGCAAGTCCAGTGGAGATAATGAGAAAAACAAGGAGGAGTCACTGGCCAGTCAGGACAACCCCTAAGGTGTCCTGAGCTGAGGTGACTCTGGGATGTGCCCCCCTCCTCTCAGGGAGAAGGCACAAAGAGGGTGTAGCCACCCTCAGGGCTAGTAGCCATTGGCTACTAACCCCCCAGACCTAAACACACCCCTAAATTGAGTATTTAGGGGCCCCCAGAACCTAGGAAAACAGATTCCTGCAACCTGAAGACAAAGAAGGACTGCTGACCTGAAGCCCTGCAGAGAAGACAGAGACACCAACTGCTTTGGCCCGACCCTACCGGCCTGTCTCCCCACTTCGAGAAAAACTGCAACAGTGACGCGTCCCCCAGGGTCCAGCGACCTCTGAAGCCTCAGAGGACTACCCTGCATCTAAAAGGACCAAGAACTCCAGAGGACAGCGGCCCTGTTCCAAAGAAACTGCAACTTTGCAACAAAGAAGCAACTTTTAAAGACCACACGTTTCTCGCCGTAAGCGTGAGACTTTCTACTCTGCACCCGACGCCCCCGGCTCGACCTGCGGAGAAACACCACTACAGGGAGGACTCCCCGGCAACTGCGAACCTGTGAGTAGCCAGAGTTGACCCCCCTGAGCTCCCTCAGCGACGCCTGCAGAGGGAATCCAGAGGCTCCCCCTGACCGCGACTGCCTGCTTCCAAGAACCCGACGCCTGGTAAAAACACTGCACCTGCAGCCCCCAGGACCTGAAGGATCCGACCTCCAGTGCAGGAGCGACCCCCAGGTGGCCCTCTCCCTTGCCCAGGTGGTGGCTACCCCGAGACCCCCCCCCCCCATTGCCTGCCTGCTTCGCTGAAGAGACCCCTGGGTCTCCCATTGAAACCTATTGCAAACCCGACGCCTGTTTGCACTCTGCACCCGGCCGCCCCCGTGCCACTGAGGGTGTACTTTTTGTGCTGACTTGTGTCCCCCCTGGTGCCCTACAAACCCCCACTGGTCTGCCCTCCGAAGATGTGGGTACTTACCTGCTGGCAGACTGGAACAGGGTCACCCCCTTCTCCATTGAAGCCTATGCGTTTTGGGCACCACTTTGACCTCTGCACCTGACCGGCCCTGAGCTGCTGGTGTGGTAACTTGGGGTTGCCCTGAACCCCCAGCGGTGGGCTACCTTGGACCCAACTTTGAACCCTGTAGGTGGTTTACTTACCTGCAAAACTAACAAATACTTACCTTCCCCAGGAACTGTTGAAATTTGCACTGTCTAGTTTTAAAATAGCTTATTGCCATTTTTGCCAAAACTGTACATGCTATTTTGCTGATTCAAAGTTCCTATGATACCTAAGTGAAGTACCTTTAATTTGAAGTATTGATTGTAAATCTTGAACCTGTGGTTCTTAAAATAAACTAAGAAAATATATTTTTTCTATATAAAAACCTATTGGCCTGGAATTGTCTTTGAGTGTGTGTTCCTCATTTATTGCCTGTGTGTGTGTACAACAAATGCTTAACACTACCCTCTGATAAGCCTACTGCTCAACCACATTGCCACAAAATAGAGCACTAGAATTATCTCTTTTTGCCACATCTTACCTCTAAGGGGAACCCTTGGACTCTGTGCATGCTATTTCTTACTTAGAAATAGTATATACAGAGCCAACTTCCTACACCCGGGGACGAAAGAGATCTCACTGAGGGCAAGTGTCCATCCCACTAGCTCAGTATAGGCCCTGAAACTCCCCCAAGGGCTCAGCAATCTCTCCTTCCTCAATAGCTCTCTCTGGTACTCTTGCTCTTCGAAGCCTCAACGCTCTCCTCCTCAACCTCAACCTGGCCTCCAACCTCGCCTTCGACAGAGTTAGCCGATGTCGATGACACCAGCTCCAAAACAGATGGGTGCGGTAAGGGAGAAGAAGGAGATGCACTCCGTCCCGACCAGGTCCCATCTGGTGCCCGAGTTGACTCCACCGGCGCTGTCAGCATATGAGGTGCTGTCACCGGCGGGGTCGGCCTATGAGGCGATGTCATCAGAGCCGAACTGGCACCCTCAGCCTGATAGAAAGGCACAAATGGAGCTGACTTGTAGAGAGCCAGAGAGCCAAAGGAGAATGCCAAATGACCTGTGGGACCAGCCGGTGTACCAGCAGGGGCCATATTATTAAAGACACTGAACATGGCATTCAGAAAAGCCGTTGAATCCGCTTCCGGAGTTGGGAAGGCAGGAAACTTTTGATCTTTATGCAGCGCTTGGGTCGGATCCGGAACTTGTGCCACTGACTCCTGAACCCCATACAAAAAGTGAGTTGTAAGACAAGCCGAGGACTCAACCACCTCGATGAGGGATGAGGAGAAGCCTGAGGACTTTGAGGCTGCGGAGTTACCGTAGGACTAACCTCCCATGCCGTACGACGTCATCCAGATGGAGACCGAGATCGAGAATGATCTCTAGAAGAATGACGTTGAGAGTCATGCCAGCGCTGCTTCTTGATTGACCTCGACGACTTATGGGATGACGAGTCCCTTGTCCAGGACCTTCGTGACTTCTGTGTCCTTTCTGCGCTTTAGCTAAAAAGAGCTTAGCTTCTCTTTCTTTCAGCACCTTCGAATTCATCCTTAGGCAGGACACGCGCTCTTCCACGTCGTGGTGCGAACTGAGACACCATAAACAGTCATTGTGAGTATCCGTGACAGACATACGACCCCCACAATCACAACAAGATTTAAACTCTGACTTCTTAGGAGGAGACATTGTAACAGGTACAAGAAGACACCTTTGAAACAGTAGCTTCTCGAGAGCTAGGAGAATACCGTTAGCGTCGAAGGCACGGAAAAAAGGAAACTGAAATCAGCACGCTGGTGAGGACTTCTTATTGCCACAATGACATCAGACGTAGTCACATGCAGAGCCCTGCAATTGTGATGTCCTCATTGACGTGAAGAGCTGGGAAGACAGTTTCTGTTGAATGCTGGCGCATTGGTAGAATTCATAAGGTGAGGAATCAATAGGTAGTTGTATCCATCAGAAACAATATTATACAACATGAATAATTTACCATCAAATCAATCAATCAATCAAGGCATTTATAGAGCGCGCTACTCACCCGTGAGGGTCTCAAGGTGCTGGGGGGGGTTACTGCTGCTCGAAGAGCCAGGTCTTGAGGCGCTTCCTGAAGGCGAGGTGGTCCTGGGTGGTCCTGAGGTGGACAGGAAGGGAGTTCCATGTATTGGCTGCCAGGTAGGAGAAGGATTTACCTCCAGCAGTGGTTCTGTGGATGCGAGGGACGGTGGCAAGAGTGAGGCTGGTTGAGCGAAGTTGACGGGTGGGAGTGTAGAAGGCGAGGCGACTGTTGAGGTATTCGGGGCCCTTGTTGTGGAGGGCTTTGTGTGCGTGGGTGAGGAGCCTGAAGGTGATCCTTTTGTTGATGGGGAGCCAGTGCAGGTGTTTCAGGTGGGCGGATATGTGGCTCTGGCGGGGTACGTCGAGGATGAGGCGTGCAGAGGCGTTTTGTATGTGCTGAAGACGTTTCTGAAGTTTTGCGGTGGTTCCTGCGTATAAGGTGTTCCCGTAGTCCAGGTGGCTTGTGACGAGGGCGTGAGTAACAGTCTTTCTGGTATCGGCGGGGATCCAGGGGAAGATCTTCTGGAGCATTCGAAGGGTGTGGAAGCAAGAAACGAGACGGCGTTGACTTGTTTGGTCATGGTGAGAAGGGGGTCCAGGATGAATCCGAGGTTGCGTGCGTGGTCTGAGGGGGTTGGTGCGGTGCCCAGGGCCGTGGGCCACCAAGAGTAGTCCCAAGCGGACATGGAGTTTCCGAGGATGAGGACCTCCGTCTTGTCTGAGTTCAGTTTCAGGCGGCTGAGCTTCATCCATTGTGCAACGTCTTTCATTCCATCCTGCAGGTTGGCTTTGGCGGTGGCTGGGTCTTTGGTGAGGGACAGTATCAGCTGGGTGTCGTCGGCGTAGGAGATGATGTTGATGTTGTGTTTGCGAGCGATGTTGGCGAGGGGGCTCATGTAGAAATTGAAGAGAGTGGGGCTGAGTGAGGAGCCTTGAGGGACGCCGCAGATGATCTCGGTGGGTTCTGAGCGGAAGGGCGGGAGGTAGACTCTCGGTGTTCGGTCCGAGAAGAACGAGATGATCCAGTTCAGGGCCTGTCCTTGGATACCAGTGGAGCGGAGGCGGATTGTTATGGTGCGGTGGCAGACGGTGTCGAAGGCAGCCGAGAGATCGAGGAGGATGAGGGCGGTTGTTTCTCCGTTGTCCATCAGGATTCTGATGTCGTCGGTGACTGCAATGAGGGCGGTTTCTGTGCTGTGGTTGGCCCTAAAGCCAGACTGGGAGGGGTCGAGCAAGTTGTTGTCTTCGAGGAAGTAGGTCAGTTGCTTGCTGACGGCCTTCTCGATGACCTTGGCCGGGAAGGGGAGGAGCAAGATGGGGCGGAAGTTCTTCAGGTCGTTGGGGTCCGCCGTAGGTTTCTTCAGGAGCGTGTTGACTTCTGCATGTTTCCAACTCTCGGGGAAGGTGGCCGTGGCAAATGAGCTGTTCATGATGCTCTGGAGATAGGGGGCGATGATGGTGTCGGCTTTGTTGAAGATGTGATGGGGGCATGGGTCCGATGGGGCGCCGGAGTGGATGGTGTTCATGGTGGTTCTGATGGGGGTCCAGGCGTTGAGGGTGATGGTTGGGGCTGTGAGTTCGGTGGTGGTCGGCAGGATCTGGGGTCCGAAGCTGTCGTGTAGGTCGGTGATCTTACGATGGAAAAAAGTGGCGAGGGAGTTGCAGAGGTCTTGTGAGTGCGTGACGGTGTTGGAGCTCGCGTTGGGATTGGAGAGCTCTTTGACGATGTTGAAGAGTTCTTTGCTGTTGTGGGTGTTCTTGTCCAGTCTCTCTTTGAAAGATGCCCTTTTGGTGGAGCGGATCAGCTGGTGGTGTTTACGGGTTGCAGTCTTGAGGGCTGACATGTTCTCTGAGGTGTGTTTTTTGCGCCAGGTTTTTTCGAGGGTGCAGCAGGTTTTCTTGGATTCTTTGAGGGCGTCTGTGAACCAAGGAGGTTTCCTGATGTCGGTCAATCTTGGGAGGTTTCTGAGGGGAGCGAGGTTATCGGCGCAGTTGGTGATCCACTGTGTGAGGCAGAGGGCTGCGTTGTTGGCGTCGGGGTGATGGCAGGTCGGTTGTGGTTGAGAGTGGAGAGTAGCTGTTCTGTGGAGATTTTGTTTCAGGGTCTGCGGGTGATTAGTTATGTGCGAAGGTGGTGGGTCTTGCTTCTGAAGGTGAAGTGTACACATCTGTGGTCGGTCCAGTGTATCTCGGAGGAGTAGTTAAAGGATACGTGGTTGCTGGCGGAGAAGATGGGGTCGAGCGTGTGGCCGGCGGTGTGGGTGGGGGTATTCACCAGTTGCTTGAGTCCGAGGTTGGCGAGGTTGTTGAGCAAGGTGGCGGTGTTGGTGTCGTTGTTCTTCTCCAGGTGGAAGTTCAAGTCCCCGAGGAGGATGTAGTCGGGCGAGACTAGGGCGTGCGGGGTGATGAAGTCTGTGATGGAGTCGCTGAATGGGACGCGTGGGCCAGGGGGCCTGTAGACAAGAGTGCCTCTCAGGGTGGTCCTGGGGTCGGTGTGGATCTCGAAGTGCATGTGTTCCGCGGCAAGGAGGGTGTCTTCGGTGGAGGTGGTGACGTTGATGGAGCTTTTGTAGATGATGGCGATTCCTCCTCCTGTTTGGTTGGTGCGGTCTTTCCTGGCGATCTTGTAGCCGTTTGGTATGGCTAGGGCGATGTCGGGGGCCGATGAGGCGTTCATCCAGGTTTCTGTGATGAAGGCGACGTCGGGTGTGGTAGAGTCCGAGAGGTCCCATAGTTCAATGGCGTGTCTGTGGACGGAGCGTGCGTTGAGGAGGATGCACTTGAGGTGGTTGTTGGAGCGTGGGCCGGTGGACGGATTGTAGGCGCAGTGGAAGGTATGCTTGCAGGTTTGATAGGCGAAGGGTCCCTGGGTGCGTTTGGGGCTGGCTTGGTAGCAGGTGGTAGTGCGTCCAGGGTTGAGTGCGTGGAGGGAAGCGGCGCTGTAGCTGAGCTGGGGGTTATGGGAGCGCTGGGGGCCAAGTGTTCTGGCACTGGGCGCGGTCCAGGCGCGGACGGACGCAGACGGGCTTGCCTTTAGCACACCTTCGGCGCGCCAGTGGCGCGGCCACACAGCGTCCGCCATAAGAGGGAAGGGGGGGAAGAGGGTTCAGCTGGGAGGCGGGAAGAGGGACAACGAATGGGAGCGGGGGGCGGGGGCGCACGGGGCAGCGGCGGGAAAGTGGGAGGCAGGAGGGCGGGAAGTGTGGAAAGCGGAAACGGGAGGGGAAAGGCAACCGGAGAAAAATAGGCAAAAAAAGAGAAAAGGCAACAAGGGCGAAAGGCTAAAGCGGGGAAAGGCAACAAGAGCGAAGGCAAAAGCAAGGAAAGGCAACAAGAGCGAAGGGCAGAAACGAGGAAAGGCAACAGGAGCGAAGGCAAAAAGCGAGGAAAGGCAACAAGAGCGGGAGGCAAAAGGGAGGAAAGGCAACAAGAGCGAAGGCAAAAGCGAGCAAAGGCAACAAGAGCGAAGGCAAAAGCAAGGAAAGGCAACAAGAGCGAAGGCAAAAGAGAGCAGGAAAGGCACCAAGAGAGAAAAACTGGCAACTTAGAGGCAAGCGCAGATGTGGAGTCGAGACCTACACACAGGTGGCAGGGGCCTGGGCAGGTGGAGCTGCAGCGGCGGGGGAGCGACCTACCCAATCAAAATTCCAAACTGAATAAAGTTTCAAAGCTTTCATACAATCCCAAATTCAATGTCACATAAATGGGGCATACAAATAAGTAATAAACATGCAAGAAAACCAGAGGCTGACCAAAACATCTGAAAAGATTCAACCTACTAAACATTAATACTATTAAACATGCAACAACAAAATATGCACATTATTATCCGATTTCAAAGCAGACGATGGTGACATCAGTAAATCTTCAAACTACAGTTTTAGCAATCAATTACAGAGCTGGGCCATCCTTATCTCTAATACAAACCGAGACTTGCATGTGTGGGAACGGGCTAACACATGTGGGAAAAATCAAAAATAAAAGGAAGACAAAAATAATTTTAAAAAATCATCAAACTAGTGGAACTCACTATAAAAATATACTGGTGCAAGTACCTAGGCTAAAAAGGAAACACAAAACCACATTTAGTTATACCTTTCCTCATGAGATAGGAGACAGGATGACTTCTCAGCAGGCACAATGTCAGTTGATAGCAGTATCAGGATGGTGTTGAACACGGGCTGTGCATATGGCTAATCCTCAGTTCAGAATTAGTTGGGCATATTAGTACTGAAATCGCATAACAGTTGGGGCAATTAAGACTATGATGAGAAACTCATCAGGGACATGAAATTAAAGGGTGACATCCGACTATACAGCTTCGAGGCAGAAGGGGATCTAGGCTAGGTGAAGACTGACTCTAAGGTGATCTCAAGACGAGCTGCCCTCCGTTTCAAAGTCCTCCAATTCATTCATTGGTCCTTCAGGTGCGCACATTCTGGGCATCAGATTCAGCATCCAATGATTAGCAGTTGTACCACCAATTTTGCAATAATTCCAAATCTTCTCAGCCAAACTGCGTTGTCATCTCTGTGACTTCATACATTTCAGCTGAAATATTGCAATTTCCAATATTCTGCTACATTTGAATCCTCTCTCATGACACAAAATAAACTGAACTAATACTTTCTCATGAGAACTACAAATTTCCTGTCTTGTTCGACAGCTAGAACAAATACTGCAGCATTGTTAATCGTGAAAGATGTTATTAGCCTTCAATACAATAGGACATTCAACATAACATTAGCAGCCCAGGGAAAGAATTCAGGTCAGAGGGGACAGACTGAACAAGTGATTTTCCATTACTGCTGCAAAATGAATCTTTCAGACCTAGTCAAGCTAAAAGAGACTAAGGCCCTCATTATGACCCTGGTGGTGAGTGATAAAGCGGCGGTAATACCGCCAACAGCCTGGCGGTAATTACCGTCAAATTATGATCATGGCGGAGAAAACTCCCATAGACAGCCAATGTACCACACCAACCACCAGGGCGTTAACAACACTCACCACAGCGGTAGCCAACAACAGCCAGGCAAAAGACAAAGTTCTGCCCACCATATTTTTACCCTTCAATCCGCCACAATTTCCAGGGCGGAACCAATGCCATCAAAAGCCTGGCAGAAACACTGCACATAAGAGCAAAGACTCACCATCGGAGACACAGGGAAGAACAATGTCTCCATGGAACCAGCACTGCAAGTCTTCCTCATGCTTATCTATGTCATGCTCCACCTGGATATGTCACGCCAATGAAGACGACGATGGTGAGTACAGCTGCCTAGCACACAAGGGAGGGAGGGAGGAAAACGAGAGTGACACACAAACCAGACACACAAACCATACACACAACCAGCTGCAGACGAAAAACAATTGCACATGATACACAGCAGAATAATGCAAGGACAACAAGAATGCAGTAAGGAGAATGTATTGAAATAAACAGCTACCAAGTAAACCAATTGTACAAGAAGCAGATATGTACAAATCTACACAAAGAGTTCACATGGCACAGTCCAAGGCCCAACTCAAATCCTGACTTTATCCGGAAAGAACTCTGCAGGGACATCAGTTTGCAAGTGGGCAGGCACCTCAGAGGGATGGGGGGTACCTCAGCTGATTACGGGAACAAGCCCACTGATTCTGGAGGGGGCTCCATGCCCACATCTCTGTGGTGGGGAGTGCAAGGCCACAGTCTCTCAGGTGGGTGACTTTCCCACTGGTTCTGGAGGGGGCTTCATGCCCTCTGTGCTGGGGAGTACAAGGCCACAGTCTCTCAGGTGGGTGACCTTCCCACTGGTTCTGGCAGGGGCTCCATGCCCATTACTCTGTGTTGGGGAGTGCAAGGTCCACAGTCTCTCAGGTGGGTGACTTTCCCACTGGTTCTGGAGGGGGCTCCATGCCCACATCTCTGTGCTGGGGAGTGGAAGGCCACAGCCTCTCAGGTGGGTGACTTTCCCACTTTTTCTAGAGGGGGCTACATGCCCATGACTCTGTCCTGTGAAGTGTAAGGTCACGAACCCTCAGATGGGGAACATGCCCACTGTTCCTGGAGGAGGGCCCCTTGTACAGCAGTCCCCGGAGGGAGGCCAACATGGCTTTAGCTGGTGGTGGCGGCTGCACTGTGTCATCCGGAGGTGAGGGCTGCACAGTGTCAGCAGGTGAAGGTGCCGCCTGGGCAGCCTCTGCTGGTGGTGATGGCTGAATTGTGGTGGCATGTGGAAGTGCCGTCTGGGCAGCCTCTGCTGGTGGTGATGGTTGAACTGTGGTGGCAGCTGGAGGTGCCTCCTGGGCAGCCTCTGCTGGAAGTGAGGGCTGAACTGTGGTGGCAGATGGAGGTGCCTTCTGGGCAGCCTCTGCTGGAGGTGAGGGATGCACTTCCCCAGCTGACAATGGGGGCCGTGTGACCACTGGTGGTGGTGTCACCCAGACAGCCTCCGCTGGAGTCGAGGGCTCCTTCCCCTTCATGGCAGAAGGCGTTGGATCCTTACCCTTCCTGGCAGGGGTTGAGGGCTTCTTCCCCTTCAAGGCAGGTTGTGCGTGTTCCTTAACCTTCCGGGCAGGAGTCAAGGGCTTCTTCCCCTTCATGGCAGGAGGTGCAGGCTCCTTTCCCTTCATGGCAGGAGGTGTGGAATCCTTAACCTTCCCGGCTGGAGGAGTGGGATCCTTCACTGACTTGCCACCATGACTAGGTGGTGCGACTACTGTCCGCGTGGACTGTTTGGCTAAGGTGCTGGGCTGAGTCGTTGGGACCCTACTATTACGGGCAGGACAGGGGAGGGGGAGGAAGAGGAAAGAGGTCAAGTTGGGCATGGAAAAGCTTCTTAGGGATGGTGAGGTGGGATGAGGGAAGAGGGATGGGAGTGGAGGTTGAGGGAGTGGTTGGAGGAGGTGTATGTCTGCTAGATTTGGGTGCAGGTGTATGGGCAGTGTTCTGATGTGAGGTGGATGACTGTTGGGTGTGTGAGTGCTTGCGTTTGTGTCCCTTGGGGGGGGGACAGCCAGGGTGGGAGGTGACACAGGGGACGCATGTATGTATGTTGTGTCTGCTAGTGAGGTGTGTGTGCTGCTTGATGTGGTGATGCTGGTGGTGGATGTTGATGCAGTGAATGCAGGTGTGAGGCCCTCATTATGCCACTGGTGGTAAAAACCACCTACCGCCACGGTGACAGACACCAAAAGACCTGCTCTGCAGCTACCATCTGTCCGCCATATTATGACCACAGCTGGATTTCCGTCACAGTTAGGGAGGAAATCTGGCTGTGGCCATAGTGGCGGATGGCAGTAAGGTGGCGCTGATACACCAGCAGCGCCACACCAGTAGACCGCCGTCATCCGTATTACGACAAATAATACAGCCTGGCAGTGTTCTCCTGACGGGCGATGCTGGTGGTAGCTGTGCCCCATCCCGTCTCCTGCAGGAGGAACCCTTGGATCAAGGTAAGTCGGGTCTCCAACAGGGGAGGGGTGAGGGGTGTTTGTGTGTGTGGAGGTATATGCATGTATGTGTGAGTGTGTGCGTGAATACGAGTGTGTTTAGTGTTGCTTACGTGCGTGTATGAATGTGTGTGAGGGCGTGTATATATGGAAGACTAAGTGCGTGTATGTATAGAACTTGGAATGTATGTATGAATTGATGTGTGTGCGGATGTGTGCGTAAACGGATGAATGCTTGCATGTATGTGTGTGTGAATGAGTGTGTGTGTGTGTGTGAATGGGGGGCATTGATGTAGGGGGTTGGGGTGTTTGGAGAGGTATGGGCGGAGGGACCTCCTATCAGTGACAGGTAAGGAATTCCCTGTCACTGATAGGGCCTACTGCCATGGTTTGGCCACAAAAACCATGGCGACTGGCAGGGACATAATACCGCTGGCGGCACAATGGCAGCCGCCAGGCTCAAGATGGTTATCTCCAGCCCAGTGGCTGCTACAGCCATGGCGGTCGGAGTGGTCCATTGGCGGGTGGATTCAGCCAACCCGCAAATGTCATAATTTGGTGGTAAGTACCGCCAGCCTGTTGGTGATACTACCGCCACATTAGCACCGACCGCCGGGGTCATAATGACCACCTGAGTGTCGATGAGACTGTGAGGGAGGTGGAGGAGGGGTAGGCAGTGGAGGCAGTGGATGTGGTTGTGTCTGCAACTGTCTGCTGTTTGCGTGAGTGCTTGTGGGATGAAGTGCGGTGTCTGTGTTTGACTGTGCCACTCTTGGTTGTTGTCTTGTGTGCATGCTTCTCCGTATGTGTGCATGGGATGGGTTGGGGAGACTGGGACTGGGAAGAGGTAGTTGGAGGGGGGAACGGTAGGAACAGGGACAATGGCTGCCATCAGAGAGGAGGCCAGAGCCTGAATCGATCTCTGTTGGTCCGCTAATCCTCTGTGAATGCCCTCCAGGAATGCATTGCATTGCTGCATCTGGGAAGCCAGCCCCCTGGATGGCATTCACAATGGTTGACTGCCCTACAGAGATGGATCTCAGGAGGTCAATAGCCTCCTCACTGAGGGCAGCAGGGCTGACTGGGGCAGGGCCTGAGGTACCTGGGGCGAAGGAGATGCCCACCCTCCTGGGAGAGCAGGCACAGGCAACTCGCTGAGGGGCTACTGGGAGGGCACTGCTGGTACGAGGGTGGCGGATGTACCTGCAGCTGGGGTGGTCACTGAGGTGTCCGCCACCACCAGGGAGCTTCCATCGGAGGAGGTATCAGAGTCTGTGTTGTCACCTCCTGTCTCCGCAGTGGTGCTCGCCTCGCCCTCTGTCTCACTGGATCCCTCAGCGTCGGTGGACTCTGCCTCCTGGGTCCTGTGGAATGCAGCTCCCTCTGTCGCTGGTGTCCTTACTCCTCCGCCACATGATGCTAATGCACACATGGACAGCATGACAAAAGAAAATAGGGGGGGAGAGAGAAAAAGGTAACACTGGGTCAATTACTGCACCAACACCACAGTTGGCAAACATATCACCGTCACACACAAGGATCAGGCTTGAGCACTATGCATTGCACTGCCAGTGATTTGTCTAGATTCCAAACACGCCACCAACTGCACCCCTCCTGGTACCTACAAAGCCCTAACTGACATGGAATGCTAACATGCTAGGTTACCTAAAATTGCCATACACCCATTACCCATTACTCTTGAGCTGAATCACACTGCAATGTCAGGCCTGGCCTTAGGGGCACCCATTAACTCACATCCACCACCCAGATCCCATGCCACCTGCCAATTATTGGAAAAATGCCCACTGTACTCATCCCCTTGTGGCTTCTGTGATTCCCTCAAGCGCCCATCCAGCTCTGGATATGCCGCTGCCAGTATGAGGGCCATCAGGGGGGTCAGGTTCCGACGGACACCCCTTCCTCATTGGAAGGCCATCCTCGTTGGAACGGCCCCCATGGTCTTCCGTTCCCAGTGTCTCATGTCCTCCCACTGTTTCCGACAGTGGGTGCTTCGTCTGCCATAGACCACCAGGGTCCGCATGTTCTTGGCGATGGCCCGCCATAATTTCTCCTTTTGATGGGCATTGACCTGCAGAGATAATACAAACAGAAGGACACCATTACACATACAATCCAGTCTGTCACACATATGGCCCACAAATCCTGTTTCCATCACCATTGGCACACACATCGGCCGGTGCACACCATGTACATCACCAAAAGACATCACCCCCAATGACATATGCTTGCACACATATCTCCATGCATCCTTCACACATGCATTGTGCCCAAGGTGTACTCATCTGTTGGTCTGGAGGCCCATACAGCAGTCCATACTGGGGTAGGTCCCCATCTACTAATCGCCCCAACTCCTCCTCAGTGAAGGCAGGGGCCCTTTCCCCGGTCTCACGGGCCATGGTAGTTTCCAGACACAGGTTGCAGCAGCACACGCAGTGTAGGTGTTCTCCTGTTGAAGGTCAGGAAACAAGTGGGGACTCAGATAGAAAATGGCGGTCACGTCTGTGGCGGTGTACACCATCACCACCGGCGCAGATTCCCATTGGCTAGATTCCTATTCCCATTGGCCATCCAATGAGGAATTGCACGACGGTGCAAGACCACTTTCCGCCATGACGCCCAACTTCAGCAGAGTTACCTCACTTCTACCTGTCCCTACATACTGGACTGGTGGTCGCCATTTCATGGTGGCGGACAACGGTGATATCAACCTTAAATGCGTCACAGCCTAGATTAGCACATGCCTCGCCATTCCCACTGTCCCATCACATAAATGTACACTGAGGTTGTGGTTCCATTGTTCAAATTGTGACAGCCTACTCACTCTTGTGTCCCTTAGATACCTACCGTGCAGATAAATAGGAGGAGGAGACATACCCCTGTGTACAGACACCTTGTGGACTTGTCTACACTGGAGGACAGGCACATTATACTCACCCGTAGACTGGACAGGGCCACAATCAGAGAGCTGTGTGCCCAATTGGGGCCTGACCTGATATCTGCTATCCGTCATCTGACAGGGATCCCCCCCTCTTGTGCAAGTGCTGTCAGTGCTCCATTTCCTGGCAACTTGTTCCTTCCAAGTGACAGTGGGCTTGACAGCAGGAGTGTCACAGTCAATGTTCTGAATCGTGCTGGCAAGAGTTTTGTCTGCCTTGGTGAAACACATGTGCAGCTACATAGCTTTCCTCCAGGTGGAAGATCTGGCCACTGTGAAGACCAGATTCTATGCAATGGGACATATACCAAATATTGTTGGGGCCACTGACGGTACACATATTGCATTATTCTCCTCCCCCACCAGAATGAACAGGTGTTCAGGAATCGGAAGAGTTTCCACTGACTGAATGTGCAAATAGTGTGTCTGGCAGACCAGTACATTTCTCTTGTCAGTGCTAAGTATCCTGGGTTGGTACATGATGCCTTTGTTCTGAGGAATAGCAGCATCCCAAATGTGATGGCCCAACTACAGAGGCACAGGTTGTGGCTAATAGGTGAGGTATGGTCCCCACCCACGGTTTGTTAGTGTATGCCTTCAGGTGTCATCCACAAATCATTGTGTGAGGCTAACTGTTGTCCCTCAATACTTGCAGGTGTCTCTGGCTACCCAAGAAAAGGCCAGCTGTCAGGGCACTCATGATTAAAAGTTAATACGGTATAGAGACTTTAGCTTTGGAATGGCAATAACACCATAGAGAGTTCATAAACCATTTATTTTTGCAGTACAAAGTTCGCCATCAATATAAAACAAATCATCCTTAAATTCGGATATTCATGCAGTAGCCAAAGCTTTAATGTTCATGTAGCAACCATAGCCAACACGTGTTTCGTCCTATGAGAGAGTATTCTCACGGACTTCATCAGGGCTTGATTCAAAATAAGTTTTATATAGGAAATCAGTCCTAGTAAGACTCTGTAGAAAATCTATAATAAGTACAAAACATTCCATAATACGTCGTATAATAGAGAAATCTTCATGCGTTCCTTAAATGCGCAGTGCGGGGAGAAGAGTAATCGATAGCTAAGAATATAGCTGGGAAACCTATCTTCAAAGTAAATATCTATATCCAAGAGAGACACTCCGTGGTACGATAATCCCACTAGGCTCTCAGTAACGGTGAAACGAAATCGTAGCAAACCTATCGTGGCTGCTGACACCTGTGAGTCACATGGGCGAACCAGAAGGATCATCGAGAGGACCTTCGGGATCCTGAAGACCAGATTCAGGTGCCTCCATCTGACAGGTGGATCCCTCTGCTACTCACCCGGGAAGGTCTGCCAGATAGTAGTGGCATGCTGCATGTTACACAACCTGGCCCTCAGACGGCATGTACCATTTCTGCAGGAGGAGACTGGAGATGCACCTGTGGCAGCAGTGGACCCTGAGGACAGTGAGGATGAGGAGGCTGAGGATGAGGACAACAGAATATCAGTTATCTGTCAATACTTCCATTGAGACAGGAGAGACAGTGCAACTGAGCATTCCTCTGACTATTGACGTATTCTGTGTGGCTGTAGCATGTTGGCATCAACTTCCATTGCATCATAACTTACTGTCACCTATGGCTTGTCATTGTACAGATGTTGGTGAGATAAGAACAGTGTACTGATGTGATAATTACAGACAGCTACAAATCCTTATGCTCTCACAGTGTTCAGATCATTTGCACTAGATGTGACTGTTTCCAAAAATGCACATTTTCAAAACATAAAATAGTAGTAGTCAGGTTGTGTTCAAGGGTGTTTATTGAGTGCTATGAAATTGAGGGAAAAGTGCAATGGATGGGGTGATGATGGAGGAAGGTCTAGGGTGTTGTTCCAGTTTGCTTGTAGCACAGGTCCATTGTCCAAGGGGCCATATGAAGGGGAGCAAAGGCAGTACAAAGTGGACAGATCACTGTGTGGGACAATCAGGAGAGTCTAATTTTGTGGCGGTGGTCTTGGCAAGTGTCTCTGGCTTCTGTCTGGGTTGCAGGGAACGTTTGTGGGGTGGTTCACCTTCAGCAGGGGGAGGGGTGCTGGTGGCCTGTGGGTCCTGTGGCAGGGTCTCCTGCCCACTAGCTGCAGCGGATGTGGAGGGATGGTCAATGCACTGGCTAGTGGTAGGGGCCTGTTGCTGTACTGTTGCCTCCAACATGATGTTGGCCATGTCTGCCAGCACCCTTGCTATGGAGATCAAGGTGGTGTTAATGGCCTGCAAGTCCTCCCAGATCCCCTGATACTGTTCCTCCTGCAGCCACCTGTTCTCCTGCACGTTGTCAAGGATCTGGCCCATCGTGTCCTGGGAATGTTGGTAGGCTCCCAGGATCTCAGTAAGTGCCTCCTGGAGAGTCGGTTCCCTGGGCCTGTCCTCCCCCTGGTGCACAGCGGTCCTCCCTGTTGTCCTGTGCCTGTGTCCCCTGAACGGTGTGCCCACTGCCACTGACCCCAGGTCCCTGATTGTCTTAGATATGAGGTGTGGACTGGGGTCCCTGTACAGGTGGGCACACTGCTGATTGACGTGTCCTGGGGACAGAGGTGTGGGGATGCTGGGTGGGTGCTGTGGTGTTGGATACTGATGGGGGAGTGTAGGAGGCTGGACTGGCTTGTAGTGAGTACCAAGGGGTACTTGCACCTTGCACCAGGCCCAGTTATCCCTTATTAGTGTATAGGGTGTCTAGCAGCATAGGCTGATAGATAATGGTAGCTTAGCAGAGCAGCTTAGGCTGAACTAGGAGACGAGTGAAGCTCCTACAGTACCACTAGTGTCACTTGCACAATATCATAAGAAAACACAATACACAGATATGCTAAAAATAAAGGTACTTTATTTTTATGACAATATGCCAAAGTATCTCAGAGTGTACCCTCAGTATGAGGATAGCAAATATACACAAGATATATGTACACAATACCAAAAATATGCAGTATAGTCTTAGAAAACAGTGCAAACAATGTATAGTTACAATAGGATGCAATGGGGACACATAGGGATAGGGGCAACACAAACCATATACTCCAAAAGTGGAATGCGAACCACGAATGGACCCCAAACCTATGTGACCTTGTAGAGGGTCGCTGGGACTATTAGAAAATAGTAAGGGTTAGAAAAATAGCCCACCCCAAGACCCTGAAAACTGAGTGCAAAGTGCACTAAAGTTCCCCAAAGGACATAGAAGTCGTGATAGGGGAATTCTGCAGGAAAGACACAAACCAGCAATGCAACAACGATGGATTTCCAGTTGAGGGTACCAGTGGAACAAGGGGACCAAGTCCAAACGTCACAAGCAAGTCAGAGATGGGCAGATGCCCAGGAAATGCCAGCTGTGGGTGCAAAGAAGCTGCTACTGGACAGTAGAAGCTTAGGTTTCTGCAGGAACGACAAGGGCTAGAGACTTCCCCTTTGGAGGACGGATCCCACACGCCGCGGAGAGTTGTGCAGAACTGTTTTTCCGCCGAAAGACCGCCAACAAGCCTTGCTAGCTGCAAATTGTGCGGTTAGTGTTTTTGGATGCTGCTGTGGCCCAGGAGGGACCAAAATGTTGCAAATTGCGTCAGGGGACAGAGGGGATATCGAGCAAGACAAGGAGCCCTCTCAGCAGCTGGTAGCCCCCAGAGAAGTGCCAGAAACAGGCACTACAAGGATGTGTGAAACAGTGCTCACCCGAAGTCGCACAAAGGAGTCCCACGTCGCCGGAGACCAACTTAGAAAGTCGTGCAATGCAGGTTAGAGTGCCGTGGACCCAGGCTTGGCTGTGCACAAAGGATTTCCGCCGGAAGTGCACAGAGGCCGGAGTAGCTGCAAAAGTCGCGGTTCCCAGCAATGCAGTCTGGCGTGGGGAGGCAAGGACTTACCTCCACCAAACTTGGACTGAAGAGTCACTGGACTGTGGGGGTCACTTGGACACAGTTGCTGGATTCGAGGGACCTCGCTCGTCGTGCTGAGAGGAGACCCAACGGACCGGTAATGCAGTTCTTTGGTGCCTGCGGTTGCAGGGGGAAGATTCCGTCGACCCACGGGAGATTTCTTCGGAGCTTCTAGTGCAGAGAGGAGGCAGACTACCCCCACAGCATGCACCACCAGGAAAACAGTCGAAAAGGCGGCAGGATCAGCGTTACAGAGTTGCAGTAGTCGTCTTAGCTACTTTGTTGCAGTTTTGCAGGCTTCCAGCGCAGTCAGCAGTCGATTCCTTGGCAGAAGGTGAAGAGAGAGATGCAGAGGAACTCGGATGAGTTCTTGCATTCGTTATCTAAAGTTTCCCCAGAGACTGAGACCCTAAATAGCCAGAAAAGAGGGTTTGGCTACCTAGGAGAGAGGATAGGCTAGCAACACCTGAAGGAGCCTATCAGAAGGAGTCTCTGACGTCACCTGGTGGCACTGGCCACTCAGAGCAGTCCAGTGTGCCAGCAGCACCTCTGTTTCCAAGATGGCAGAGGTCTGGAGCACACTGGAGGAGCTCTGGACACCTCCCAGGGGAGGTGCAGGTCAGGGGAGTGGTCACTCCCCTTTCCTTTGTCCAGTTTCGCGCCAGAGCAGGGCTAAGGGGTCCCTGAACCGGTGTAGACTGGCTTATGCAGAAATGGGCACCAAATGTGCCCATGAAAGCATTTCCAGAGGCTGGGGGAGGCTACTCCTCCCCTGCCTTCACACCATTTTCCAAAGGGAGAGGGTGGAACACCCTCTCTCAGAGGAAGTCCTTTGTTCTGCCATCCTGGGACAAGCCTGGCTTGACCCCAGGAGGGCAGAAACCTGTCTGAGGGGTTGGCAGCAGCAGCAGCTGCAGTGAAACCCCAGAAAAGGCAGTTTGGCAGTACCAGGGTCTGTGCTACAGACCACTGGGATCATGGGATTGTGCCAACTATACCAGGATGGCATAGAGGGGGCAATTCCATGATCATAGACATGTTACATGGCCATATTCGGAGTTACCATTGTGAACGCGTGTAATGGTGTCGTGTAATGGTGTCCCCGCACTCACAAAGTCTGGGGAATTGGCCCTGAACAATGTGGGGGCACCTTGGCTAGTGCCAGGGTGCCCTCACACTAAGTAACTTTGCACCTAACCTTTACCAGGTAAAGGTTAGACATATAGGTGACTTATAAGTTACTTAAGTGCAGTGTAAAATGGCTGTGAAATAACGTGGACGTTATTTCACTCAGGCTGCAGTGGCAGGCCTGTGTAAGAATTGTCAGAGCTCCCTATGGGTGGCAAAAGAAATGCTGCAGCCCATAGGGATCTCCTGGAACCCCAATACCCTGGGTACCTCAGTACCATATACTAGGGAATTATAAGGGTGTTCCAGTAAGCCAATGTAATTGGTAAAATTGGTCACTAGCCTGTTAGTGACAATTTGAAAGAAATGAGAGAGCATAACCACTGAGGTTCTGATTAGCAGAGCCTCAGTGAGACAGTTAGTCACTACACAGGTAACACATTCAGGCACACTTATGAGCACTGGGGCCCTGGATGACAGGGTCCCAGTGACACATACAACTAAAACAACATATATACAGTGAAAAATGGGGGTAACATGCCAGGCAAGATGGTACTTTCCTACAGGGAGGCTCTGTGGTGGACTGTGAGTGGGCTGGGGTGACAGACTGTCTGTGGTCCCTGATGGGCCAGGCTGTTGATACAGATCCTGAAGTCCAGAGTTACTGTCATCAATGGGGGCATCTTCTTTCGGGGACTGGATAGTCCTGGCACCCCGCTGACATTAGTTGGGGCACCCAGGGGATGTAAGTGATGTGCTAGGATTATGCCTGTGACATTTTGTACATCCCTGGCTTCCCCTCTATCGTTGCTGTTGCCCTGCTACCTTTGTTTGTGTATGGTGATGTATTGTGGGATTATTAGTTTCCCTATGCTGTGCATGCTTTGGTGATGGGTGTCCATGCAGGGCTGGGAGGGTTGTCCATACATTGTTATAGCATGCAGGACTTGGCATGGGGTTAGCCATCTGTGTGGGTGTAGTGTGTGGGGTGGAGTGGAGTGATGGGAGTGAGGGTGAGTGGATGTGATGGCATGCAGGTATGGGGGGGGTGATAAGTGGTAAATACTGACTTACCAGTGTCCAGTCCTCCAGCTACTCCAACGAGTCCCCCAGGATGCAGTAATACCTCGACTTTCTCCTCCCATGCTGTGAGCTATGGGTCCACCACCAGTCCTCTGTATGGCAAGCTGGTGCCTTGCTGTTATGGAACATACCTTCTCCCGTAGGTCGTTCCACCTCTTCCTGATGTCGTCCCTTGTTCTTGGATGCTATCCCACAGCGTTCACTCTGTCCACGATTCTCCGCCATAGCTCCATCTTCCAGGCAATGGATATCTGCTGTACCTGTGCTCCAAACAGCTGTGGCTCTACCCTGACAATTTCCTCCACCATGACCCTTAACTTCTGATCAGTGAAATGGGGGTACCTTTGTGGGGACATTGGTATTGTGTGGTGTGTGTTGGTGAGAGTGTGCTTAGTAATGTGGTGGGATGTGTGATGTGGTGTGCGTGAGGGATGTCTGTGTGTATGCAGTGTGTGTGTAAGTCGTCTCTGTGCTGTTAGTGTCAGTCTCCTGGCAGTAATTGCTGTTTGTAAAGGTTTGTGGGTAATGTGGGTGGGTGTTTTATAGTGCTGTGGGTGGGTGGGTGTGGTGTGTATGAGTGTCAGTTGTGTGTTTTTAGTATTGGGAATGTGGTGTTGTTTTGTTTGTGGGTGTCCATTCTGAGTGCGCAGTATGTACCACCAATGGTTTACCGCCATTGACTGTCCGCCGTGGTGATTCGTGCTCATAATGTGGTGGGCGTTTTTCTGTTGGCGTAACAGTATGGGTGTTGGTTCCGCCACCTTAGCACTGACCTTTGGGCTGGCGGATTTGTACATGTGTCATTATTCTGTTGGATTGGTGTGTGTGTGTCATAATATGGCAAACAGATATTCGCCGCCGTGGAGGTATGTTGACGGCCCTCACTGCGGTTTTTCTGAACACATGTAGTTCACATTAATAAAATCCATTTAATTCAGTATAAGTATGTTTAATTCACATAATAATATACTTCATTTCTACTGCTTTCTACTTGACAATAATACTTTCATGTTAATTCTGATTAATAATTCAATCAATACAAATGTGCAATGCTTTCATGTTAAACGTTGTGACAAAAATACGAGTGGCAGCCACAATGTCCACCACAATTTAAACATGCACATTTTTCATTTCCACTTTATTTACTCTGTTAGGCCATTAAATTCAGGATTTGTAATTCACTGAAAGCTAACTTCTATGGCACTAATGTATTACTAAAATTTGACTCTATCATGATAAGCTGTTGTCAGACCTGACTGTAGGAGGCTGGACTGGCTTGTAGTGAGTACCAAGGGGTACTTACACCTTGCACCATGCCCAGGTATCCCTTATTAGTGTAGAGGGGTGTCTAGCAGCATAGGCTGATAGAAAAGGTAGCTTAGCAGAGCAACTTAGGCTGAACTAGGAGACGAGTGAAACTCCTACAGTACCACTAGTGTCATATGCACAATATCATAAGAAAACACAATACACAGATATACTAAAAATAAAGGTACTTTATTTTTAGGACAATATGCCAAAGTATCTCAGTGAGTACCCTCAGTATGAGGATAGCAAATATACACAAGATATATGTACACAATACCAAAATATGCAGTAATAGCAATAGAAAACAGTGCAAACAATGTATAGTCACAATAGAATGCAATTGGGGCACATAGGGATAGGGGCAACTCAAACCATATACTCTAGAAGTGGAATGCGAACCACGAATGGACCCCAAACCTATGTGACCTTGTAGAGGGTCGCTGGGACTGTAAGAAAACAGTGAGGGTTAGAAAAATAGCCCACCCCAAGACCCTGAAAAGTGGGTGCAAAGTGCACCTAAGTTCCCCAAAGAGCACAGAAGACATGATAGGGGAATTCTGCCAGAAACAACAACACCAGCAATGCAACAACAATGGATTTCCTGACAAGAGTACCTGTGGAACAAGGGGACCAAGTCCAAGAGTCACGATCAAGTCAGGAGTGGGCAGATGCCCAGGAAATGCCAGCTGTGGGTGCAAAGAAGCTGCCACTGGATGGTAGAAGCTGTGGATTCTGCAAGAACGACAAGGGCTAGAAATTTTCCCTTTGGAGGATGGATGTCCCACGTCGTGAAGAGTCGTGCAGAACTGTTTCCGTGCAGAAAGACCGCCAACAAGCCTTGCTAGCTGCAAAGGTCGTGGTTAGGGTTTTTGGATGCTGCTGTGGCCCAGGAGGGACCAGGATGTCACCAATTGCGTGAGGGGACATAGGGGGCGTCCCGCAAGACAAAGAGCCCACTCAGAAGCAAGCAGCACCCGCAGAAGTGCTGGAACTGGCACTACGAAGTGAAGTGAACTGGAGCACACCCGAAGTTGCACAAGAGGGTCCCACGAAGCCGGAGGACAACTCAGGAGGTTGTGCAATGCAGGTTAGAGTGCCAGGGACACAGGCTTGGCTGTGCACAAAGGGAATCCTTGAAGAGTGCACAGGAGCCGGAGTAGCTGCAAAACACGCGATTCCCAGCAATGCAGTCTAGCGTGGGGAGGCAAGGACTTACCTCCACCAAACTTGGACTGAAGAGTCATTGGACTGTGGGAGTCACTTGGATAGAGTTGCTGAGTTCAAGGGACCTCGCTCGTCGTGCTGAGAGGAGACCCAGAGGACCGGTGATGCAGTTATTTGGTGCCTGCGGTTGCAGGGGGAAGATTCCGTCGACCCACAGGAGATTTCTTCGGAGCTTCTAGTGCAACTGAGGAGGCAGTCTACCCCCACAGCATGCACCACCAGGAAAACAGTCGAGAAGGCGGCAGGATCAGCGTTACAAGGTCGCAGTAGTCGTCTTTGCTACTTTGTTGCAGTTTTGCAGGCTTCCAGCGCGGTCAGCAGTCGATTCCTTGGCAGAAGGTGAAGAGAGAGATGCAGAGGAACTCTGATGAGCTCTTGCATTCGTTATCTAAAGAATTCCCCAAAGCAGAGACCCTAAATAGCCAGAAAAGGTGGTTTGGCTACTTAGGAGAGAGGATAGGCTAGCAACACCTGAAGGAGCCTATCAGAAGGAGTCTCTGACATCACCTGCTGGCCCCGGCCACTCAGAGCAGTCCAGTGTGCAAGCAGCACCTCTGTTTCCAAGATGGCAGAGGTCTGGAGCACACTGGAGGAGCTCTGGGCACCTCCCAGGGGAGGTGCAGGTCAGGGGAGTGATCACTCCCCTTTCCTTTGTCCAGTTTCGCGCCAGAGCAGGGCTGGGGGATCCCTGAACCGGTGTAGACTGGCTTATGCAGAGATGGGCACCATCTGTGCCCATCAAAGCATTTCCAGAGGCTGGGGGAGGCTACTCCTCCCCAGCCCTGACACCTTATTCCAAAGGGAGAGGGCGTAACACCCTCTCTCTGAAGAAGTCCTTTGTTCTGCCTTCCTGGGCCAAGCCTGGCTGGACCCCAGGAGGGCAGAAACCTGTCTGAGGGGTTGGCAGCAGCAGCAGCTGCAGTGAAACCCTGGGAAAGGCAGTTTGGCAGTACCCGGGTCTGTGCTAGAGACTCAGGGGATCATGGAATTGTCTCCCCAGTGCCAGAATGGCATTGGGGTGGCACTTCCATGATCTTAGACATGTTACATGGCCATGTTCGAAGTTACCATTGTGACGCTGTACATAGGTAGTGCCCTATGTACAGTGCACGCGTGTAATGGTGTCCCCGCACTCACAAAGTCTGGGGAATTTGTCCTGAACAATGTGGGGGCACCTTGGCTAGTGCCAGGGTGCCCACACACTAAGTAACTTAGCACCCAACCTTTACCAGGTAAAGGTTAGACATATAGGTGACTTATAAGTTACTTAAGTGCAGTGGTAAATGGCTGTGAAATAACGTGGACTTTATTTCACTCAGGCTGCACTGGCAGGCCTGTGTAAGAATTGTCAGATCTCCCTATGGGTGGCACAAAAAATGCTGCAGCCCATAGGGATCTCCTGGAACCCCAATACCTTGGGTACCTCAGTACCATATACTAGGGAATTATAAGGGTGTTCCAGTATGCCAATATGAATTGGGGAAATTGGTCACTAGCCTGTTAGTGACAATTTGTACAGAGAGAGCATAACCACTGAGGTTCTGGAGAGCAGAGCCTCAGTGAGACAGTTAGGCACCACACAGGGAACACATACATATAGGTCACAACTTATGAGCACTGGGGTCCTGGCTAGCAGGGTCCCAGTGACACATACCAAACAAACATACTGAAAACATAGGGTTTTCACTATGAGCACTGGGCCCTGGCTGGCAGGATCCCAGTGAGACAGTGAAAACACCCTGACATACACTCACAAACAGGCCAAACATGGGGGTAACAAGGCTAGAAAGAGGCTACTTTCTCACACTGACACCTTAGGGTGGTCATTCCCCAACATTTTGCCTGCTTCTCTCCACTTTTCTGACACTGTTTTTGCTCGTTTTAGGGCTCTGCACAATTTACCACTGCTAACCAGTGCTAAAAAGCATCTACTTTCTCTCTTCAACATGGTAACATTGGTTCATCCCCAATTGGTATATTTGATTTATTTGTAAGTCCCTAGTAAAGTGCACTACTGTGCCTAGTGCCTGTAAATTAAATGCCGGCAGCACTGATTGTGCCACCCATCAAATAGCCCCTTAACCATGTCTCAGGCCTGCCATTGCAAGTAACTGCCAATCCTTAAACTCCCCTTTTTCTATATATAAGTCACCCCTAAGGTAGGTCCTAGGTAACCTATAGGGCATGGTGCAATGTAGGTAAAAGGCAGGACATGTACATATGTGTTTTATATGTCCTGGTAGTGAAAAACTCCTAAATTTGTTTTCTGCTACTGGGAAGCCTGCTCCTTTAGGTCTGCCCGCGTATATTTTTTGAGTGGTAGATTCTGATCTGAAAGGGGTAACCAGGTCATATTTAGTATGGTCAGAATGGTAATAGAAAATCCTGCTTATTGGTGAAGTTGGATTATATATTGCTATTTTAGAAATTGAACTTTTAGAAAGTGAGCATGACAGCTCCCTACCAAGTAGTCCTCCTTAGGTTGGGTCACAGGTGGAAAAGGTGGCATTAGGTAGCAGGTAGTCCTCGTCAGGGTGGGTCACAGGTGAACCAGATGCATAAGGTACCAGGTAGTTCTCCTCAGGGTGGGTCCCAGGTGAACCAGGTGCATAAGGTACCAGGTAGTCCTCCTCAGTGTGGGTTATGAGTGGAACAGCTGTCCTATGGTACCAGATAGTCCTCATCAAGGCTGGTCATGGATGAAACAAGAGGCATAAGGTACAAGATAGTCCTCATCTAAGTCGTAGTGGCTGAAACAGGAGGCATAACTTACAAGATAGTACCCTTCTGGATGGGTCATGGGTGGACCAACTGATGTGCAGTGCAAGATAGTCTTTTTAGGGTGGGTTATAGGTGGAGTAGCTGGCATAAGGTACAGGTAGTCCTCCTCAGGGTAGGTCACAGGTGAATCAGGTGCATAAGGTACCAGGTAGTTCTCCTCAGGGTAGGTCACAGATTAAACTGGTGCATAAGGTACCAGGTAGTTCTCCTCATGGTGGGTCACAGGTGAACCAGGTGCATAAAGTACCAGGTAGTCCTCCTCGGGGGGGTCCCAGATGAACTAGGTGCATAAGGTACCAAGTAGTCCTCCCTAGCGTGAGTCACAGATGGAGCAGCAGACATAAGGTCCCAGGTAGCCCTCTTTATTAGAGATCACAAGTGGAACTACTGGTGTAGGTGCAAGACAGGCCTCTTCAGGTTAGGTCACGGTGGAAGAAGTGGCATGAGGTGGCAGGTAGTTATATTCAGGGTGGGTCACGGGTGGAACAGCTAGCATAAAGTACCAGGTAATCCTTCTCAGAGAGGGACACGGTTGGAACAAGTGGTGTGAGGTGCAAGTTAGTCCTCATCACTAAACTGTAGCTTGATATATCTCCTCTCCTTTAGCTCAACCGGTACATGAAGAATGTTTATTTTCAGACCACATCAGGGGAAGAGGTTCATTTTCAAGAAAATGTTGAATCTGCTGCTCGCTTTGATTTTTTAAATCTTTTTGTTGCTGCTGATGGAACTGTGAGGAAAACCAAGGTTGGAGATTATGTTTTCTCGCTGAACCAAAATCAACAGATTTTCATCAATGAATCACACATCCTCTGGGGGCCGAATAGGACGCAGGTGAGAAGAAATCTAGATCCGTGCTTGATAACTAACTTGTTCATTGCCTGCCCACCACTGTCATGTATTTAACCTTCATGTGTCCTTTATGTGCCCTCTATATCAGACATCTGCTCATTTGCTTAGGCCATTAAGACATTATCAATTGGTAATAGCTGATGCACTTAGTTCCATTGTCATGTGAAAGTACACTCCCTGCATACATTACATTGGGTTCTGACAGCATCTTCTAGCTCATAGATTAATGTATTCATTGGATAGAAGGTGTTGAAAATATTCATAGTAGCTTTAAAACGAAAGAGTAATGCTGCATTGCACAAGGGGATGTTCATGCTATCTCTCTCACCTTACTTCACCATCAAAGGCAGTTGTGACGCGCAGAAGGGGCGGGGTGGCGTGAAGGGGTGAATAAAAATAAAATGAATATTAAAAAAACCACTTACCTCCATCGCCGCCGCCACACCGATCCATCCGCTCCTCTGCTGCAGGTACAGGCTGCCAGCCTGCCCTGCGGCCAATCATGACACTGCCCAGCCAGGGCTCTCCCAGGCAGACTGGGAGCCTGTGCAGCCTCTCTCCAGCCCAGTAACTGTGTTGCTGTGCTGGAGAGAGCACACTGCGCATGTGTGTTTGGTTGGCCCGAGACTGCCGGCCAAACAGACATGCGCACTCAGGGGGAGTGCACATCACAGCCTGTGGGTCCGCCTCATTTACCAAAAAACGATAATAAACGTTTTTTTGTTAAAGGTTTGAAGCTGCCGTTGCTGGCTGGGGGCAACGCTCCTCCGCCCTAATGTAGGAGCCGCCTCTGATCAAAAGGTTTATTGTTCTTGAACTAAAAGTTCAGGATTAAATGTAGTAGGTATTTACTGCTGTTTTCGGGTGAGAGGCAGAGTCCTCAACAACACTCCAGCCAGGTGAGCCATCCAAGTCCACCTGGGTCTCTTTGACTCATCATAACATCTTTCCCGAGAGAAGCATGAGGAGCCTTGTTTTTAGGTTTAAATCTTTTTATTGATGTTAACATTTGTAAAATAGTACAAAACACTTGCCTACAACCTCGGGCTGGTGAGGAACAATTGAAGAAGATTAATATTAGTTAGAAACAGAGAAAGAGGGAAAAAAGAGTGTCTATGCTGCTGAGTAGGTGTCTATGGCTCTGTGGCTATTGTGTATTTCGTAATATGTGGTTAGCTAGGGTCCTCGTCTGTAATATGTGAAGCTAAATCAATGCTGGGTCTGTGGGTGTGAGACGGAGTACCCGTAAATAAGTCGGGCAGGTAAGTTCTATAAATTATAAATTCTTATGAGTGGTATGACATGCAAGCTCCCCATGTTTTAACAAATGTGGGCAGTCTTTGTTCAGCTGTGGCCATCGGTTCCTCCATGCTGACCTTAGTTCCAGAGTCTGTGAAGCCAATCTAAGTGAGAAGGTATGGTATCCATGCCCCAGTGTGATAACAACATCTGCTTAGCTGCACATATGGCCAGTGTGATAGCCCATCCCTGCAATTATTTCAATGGGTAGTGTAAGACATCTGGGAGACCCAGAAGAATATAACTCGGGAATCTAGGTATCTTTGTGCTGTACATTTTATCAAAGGCGTCCAGGACCTCAGACCTATAGCGGTGTAGCTTTGGGCATCTCCAAAGGAGGTAGATTAAGTCCCTTCTTGTGGCATCCCCGCCAACAGCTCGCCTCCGCATCCCTCCTCCATCTGGACACTTTGCCGGTGTGTAACACCAATAATGCACTACTTTTAGTAGGGTCTCCTGTCCCGGTACGCTTTGGGCTGAAGAGGTGGCCCGCTTATGGATATCTGACCACTCCCGATTTTAAAGGAGTGCTCACATTCCCTCTCCCATCAGAGCTGAGCTGATGATTTTGATGAGGGCCGTATACTGTTGATGAAGGCTTAAATATTAGAAATGATGCGCTTGTTAGAGCTTGTAGTTAAGAGCCATTTCTCAAATGGGGCCAGGGGGCAGCTTGCATGGGCTTTGATAGAGGGCTGGGTAACCCAGTGACCAATGGCGAGATACTGCCACCGGGCATTTTCCAGAATACCATAATGCTGTTGAATTTGGGTAAAGGTCAGAAAGACCAATTCGTGAAATAGATGACCAACGCTTTTACAATTTGCCTGTTGCCACGCCGAGCAGTTGGAACCCTGATATGCGGGGTAAGTCTAAATTACTTATAATTGGGGTGAGGGGGGAGTCGACAGTGAAAAGCTTCTTACTCATCTGTATTCTATCCCACACCCCCATTGTGGCTCTCAGAATAGGGGAGATATAAACTCCTGGTGGTCTACGGGGTTTAGAGTCATGGTATCTTTCATATGTGATTGCCTGAGAATGCTTTATTGATGAAGCACCAATGTTCTTCTGTGAGGGATCTGTTCCACTCCACTAGGCATCACAATTGGGATTCTTGATAATAGTGGGTAAGATGAGGGATCCATGAACCCCCCATTCCCGGGGCGTGGCTAGCCCTATGGCAAGATGGCCATCACTTAGTGAGGCTCTGCCGATCGAGGGGCCTAATCCTTGCATTTATCCTGTCGGAGGCGGCGACAATTCAGCTTCCTGGGCTGCGCTGCCGCCCGGGGTGCAGGTGAGCCGAAATCTCCGATTGCCGAGGCGAGAGAGCTGCTGCTGACCCGGCCACGCAGAGAGGAGCGGAGGCCCCAGGCCTTTCTGGGCCGCGGCCGCTGTGGGCATTTCTGTAATTGGTCTCCCGTTGCATCTGGGGGGGGGGAGCGGCACCTCTGGGGGGGGGGAGCGGCGCCTCTGGGGGGGGGGAGCGGCGCCTCTGGGGGGGGAGCGGCGCCTCTGGGGGGGGGGGGAGCGGCGCCTCTGGGGGTGGGAGCGGCGCCTCTGGGGATGGAGCGGCGCCTCTGGGGATGGTGCGGCGCCTCTGGGGGGGGGGGGAGCGGCGCCTCTGGGGGGGGGAGCGGCGCCTCTGGGGATGGTGCGGCGCCTCTGGGGGGGGGGGGAGCGGCGCCTCTGGGGGGGGGAGCGGCGCCTCTGGGGATGGTGCGGCGCCTCTGGGGGGGGGGGAGCGGCGCCTCTGGGGGGGGGAGCGGCGCCTCTGGGGATGGTGCGGCGCCTCTGGGGGGGGGATCGGCGCCTCTGGGGGGGGGGGAGCGGCGCCTCTGGGGGGGGGAGCGGCGCCTCTGGGGGGGGGGAGCGGCGCCTCTGGGGGGGGAGCGGCGCCTCTGGGTGGGGGAGCGGCGCCTCTGGGGGGGGGGGAGCGGCGCCTCTGGGGGGGGGGGGAGCGGCGCCTCTGGGGATGGAGCGGCGCCTCTGGGGGGGGGGAGCGGCGCCTCTGGGGGGGGGAGCGGCGCCTCTGGGGATGGTGCGGCGCCTCTGGGGGGGGGAGCGGCGCCTCTGGGGGGGGGGAGCGGCGCCTCTGGGGGGGGAGCGGCGCCTCTGGGGGGGGGAGCAGCGCCTCTGGGGGGGGGAGCGGCGCCTCTGGGGATGGTGCGGCGCCTCTGGGGGGGGGAGCGGCGCCTCTGGGGATGGTGCGGCGCCTCTGGGGGGGGAGCGGCGCCTCTGGGGATGGCGCGGCACCTCTGGGGATGGTGCGGCGCCTCTGGGGGGGGAGCGGCGCCTCTGGGGATGGCGCGGCACCTCTGGGGATGGTGCGGCGCCTCTGGGGGGGGGAGCGGCGCCTCTGGGGATGGTGCGGCGCCTCTGGGGGGGGGGAGCGGCGCCTCTGGGGATGGTGCGGCGCCTCTGGGGATGGCGCGGCACCTCTGGGGATGGTGCAGCGCCTCTGGGGATGGTGCGGCGCCTCTGGGGATGGTGCGGCGCCTCTGGGGGGGGAGTGGCGCCTCTGGGGATGGTGCGGCACCTCTGGGGATGGCGCGGCACCTCTGGTGGGGGGAGCGGCGCCTCTGGGGGGGGAGCGGCGCCTCTGGGGATGGTGCGGCGCCTCTGGGGATGGCGCGGCACCTCTGGGGGGGGGGAGCGGCGCCTCTGGGGATGGCGCGGCGCCTCTGGGGATGGCGCGGCGCCTCTGGGGGGGGAGCGGCGCCTCTGGGGGGGGGGAGCGGCGCCTCTGGGGGGGGGGAGCGGCGCCTCTGGGGATGGCGCGGCGCCTCTGGGGGGGGGGAGCGGCGCCTCTGGGGGGGGGAGCGGTGCCTCTGGGGGGGGAGCGGCGCCTCTGGGGATGGCGCGGCGCCTCTGGGGGGGGAGCGGCGCCTCCGGGGGATGGCGCGGCACCTCTGGGGGGGGTGAGCGGCGCCTCTGGGGGGGGGAGCGGCGCCTCTGGGGGGGGGAGCGGCGCCTCTGGGGATGGTGCGGCGCCTCTGGGGGGGGGGAGCGGCGCCTCTGGGGATGGTGCGGCGCCTCTGGGGGGGGGGAGCGGCGCCTCTGGGGGGGGGGAGCGGCGCCTCTGGGGGGGGGGAGCGGCGCCTCTGGGGGGGGAGCGGCGCCTCTGGGGGGGGGAGCGGCGCCTCTGGGGGGGGAGCGGCGCCTCTGGGGATGGTGCGGCGCCTCTGGGGGGGGAGCGGCGCCTCTGGGGATGGTGCGGCGCCTCTGGGGGGGGAGCGGCGCCTCTGGGGATGGCGCGGCACCTCTGGGGATGGTGCGGCGCCTCTGGGGGGGGGAGCGGCGCCTCTGGGGATGGCGCGGCACCTCTGGGGATGGTGCGGCGCCTCTGGGGGGGGAGCGGCGCCTCTGGGGATGGTGCGGCGCCTCTGGGGGGGGGGAGCGGCGCCTCTGGGGATGGTGCGGCGCCTCTGGGGATGGCGCGGCACCTCTGGGGATGGTGCGGCGCCTCTGGGGATGGTGCGGCGCCTCTGGGGATGGTGCGGCGCCTCTGGGGGGGGAGTGGCGCCTCTGGGGATGGTGCGGCACCTCTGGGGATGGCGCGGCACCTCTGGTGGGGGGGAGCGGCGCCTCTGGGGGGGGGAGCGGCGCCTCTGGGGATGGTGCGGCGCCTCTGGGGATGGCGCGGCACCTCTGGGGGGGGGGAGCGGCGCCTCTGGGGATGGCGCGGCGCCTCTGGGGATGGCGCGGCGCCTCTGGGGGGGGGAGCGGCGCCTCTGGGGGGGGGAGCGGCGCCTCTGGGGGGGGGAGCGGCGCCTCTGGGGATGGCGCGGCGCCTCTGGGGGGGGGAGCGGCGCCTCTGGGGGGGGAGCGGTGCCTCTGGGGGGGGAGCGGCGCCTCTGGGGATGGCGCGGCGCCTCTGGGGGGGGGAGCGGCGCCTCCGGGGGATGGCGCGGCACCTCTGGGGGGGTGAGCGGCGCCTCTGGGGGGGGGAGCGGCGCCTCTGGGGGGGGGAGCGGCGCCTCTGGGGATGGTGCGGCGCCTCTGGGGGGGGGGAGCGGCGCCTCTGGGGATGGTGCGGCGCCTCTGGGGGGGGGGAGCGGCGCCTCTGGGGGGGGGAGCGGCGCCTCTGGGGGGGGCGCGGCGCCTCTGGGGATGGCGCGGTGCCTCTGGGGGGGGAGCGGCGCCTCTGGGGGGGGAGCGGCGCCTCTGGGGATGGCGCGGCGCCTCTGGGGGGGGGGAGCGGCGCCTCTGGGGGGGGAGCGGTGCCTCTGGGGGGGGGAGCGGTGCCTCTGGGGGGGGGGAGCGGCGCCTCTGGGGATGGCGCGGCGCCTCTGGGGGGGGAGCGGCGGGGGAGCGGCGCCTCTGGGGGGGGAGCGGCGCCTCTGGGGATGGCGCGGCGCCTCTGGGGGGGGAGCGGCGCCTCTGGGGGGGGAGCGGCGCCTCTGGGGGAGGGAGCGGCGCCTCTGGGGATGGCGCAGCGCCTCTGGGGGGGGGGAGCGGCGCCTCTGGGGGGGGAGCGGCGCCTCTGGGGGGGGGGAGCGGCGCCTCTGGGGGGAGCGTGGCGCCTCTGGGGAGGGCGTGGCGCCTCTGGGGAGGGCGCGGCGATTGGGTCCGGTCGCCGGAGCGAGGGGAGACCAGCTCGCGGAGTAGGCGGATTATGGCCGGCGGCCCGGTTTTTCTGATCGGGCCGCGAAGGCTTGTCTGGAGGGCGGATGATTGGATGGACCCCGGCCTGGTGAGGAGCTGAGGCGGAGCTCGTGCTCCGGCCTGATCAGCAGGGAGAGCCGACACGGAGGTCGGGGCAGACGGATGCCCTAGTGCACCCGAGAGGTAATCAACATGGCCGCTGTGGTGAGTCCGCTGCCTCGGTTGGGGTCCACGCGCAGGGAGGCAAGAGAAGAGCCTGACGAGTGGGGCCTGACTCTGGCTTGTTTAGACTTGTGTGTCACTGGGGAAACGTTTGGAAGCACCCAGAAGACTCCTGCGACTTGCAAACGATATTTTAATTCTGTGAAGGGCTGCTGGGGAACCAACCGTAGTTGCTTGGGTGATGATTGGCGGCAGAGGGCTGTCGCCTGTGACAAGTTGAGCCCTGGTGCTGTGAAAGAGGGGCCTAATATGTGAAAGGCTCTGCGACACTGAAGGTCCTGATTTGAGACACAGCGGCCTGGGCTCTCTCGATGGGCTGATAACGTTCTACTCGACTTTGCGTTGGAAGACACCAGTGAACTCCAAAATGTGAAAGGCGGAGCAAAGGTATGCGAAGATCTCCTTTGATGGAGGTCGGAAAAAAGGAGGTACCTCTGCTTCCCAGTCCGGGGTTCGGCCGGCAGGGGAGCGCCCTGGTGATGTATTGGTCAACGCTATGTTCCTGGATCTAAAAAGCAGCCTGACGGGTATAGAAGCTAAACTAGACCACTTAACTCAATAAATGGACCATATTACAGCAAGGGTGGATGACCATGACTCACGTTTTGACCAACTGGCGGCACGCACCTCGGAGATGGAAGATCAGCGAAATGGAGAACGAGAAAAACTGTTGCGGGTGGAGCGCGTATTAGAAGTGTGTAGGAGGCTGGCCTGGCTTGTAGTGGGTACCAGAGGTACTTACACCTTGTGCCAGGTCCAATTATCCCTTATTAGTGTAGAAGAGGTGTTTCTAGCAGCTAAGGCTGATAGAAGGTAGCTATGGCAAAGCAGCTTAGGCTGAACTAGGAGACATGTAAAGCTCCTACTATACCACTGGTGTCATATGCACAATATCATAAGAAAACACAATACAGAGATATACTAAAAATAAAGGTACTTTATTTTTATGACAATATGCCAAAAGTATCTCAGTGAGTACCCTCAGTATGAGGATGAGAAATATATACAAGATATATGTACACAATACCAAAATTATGCATTAATAGCAAAAGGAAGTAATGCAAGCAGTGTAAAGTTACAATAGATTGCAATAGGAGCACATAGATATAGGGGCAACACAAACCATATACTCCAAAAGTGGAATGCGAACCACTAACAGACCCCAAACCTATGTGAGCTTGAAGAGGGTCGCTGGGACTGTAAGAAAACAGTGAGGGTTAGAAAAATAGCCCACCGCAAGACCATACAACCCCCAGAGAGCACAGAAGTCGTGATAGGGGGATTCTGCAAGGAAAACCAACACCAGCAATGCAACAACAGTGGATTTCCGGACCTGAGTACCTGTAAGACAAGGGGACCAAGTCCAAGAGTCGTGACAGTGTCGAGAGTGGGCAGGAGCCCAGGAAATGCCAGCTGAGGGTGCAAGGAAGCTGCCACTGGATGGAAGAAGCTTGGTGTTTTGCAAGAATGAAGAGGACTAGGAACTTCTCCTTTGGAGGATGGATGTCCCACGTCGTGAAGAAGCTTGCAGAGGTGTTCACACGCAGAAAGACCACAAACAAGCCTTGCTAGCTGCAAGGGTCGCGGTTAGGGTTTTTGGCTGCTGCTGTGGCCCAGGAGGGACCAGGATGTCGTCACTTGGATGAGGAGACAGAGAGGGCGTCCAGCAAGTCAGGGAGCTCTCACAGAAGCAGGCACCATCCGCAGAAGTACTGGAACAGGCACTTAGAAGAGGAGTGAACTGGAGTCCACGCGAAGTCAGAAAAGGGAGTCCCACGACGCCGGAGGACAACTCAGAAGGTTGTGCACTGCAGGTTAGAGTGTCAGGGACCCAGGCTTGGCTGTGCACAAAGGAAATCCTGGAAGAGTGCACAGGAGCCAGAGCAGCTGCAAATCATGCGGTACCCAGCAATGCAGTCTGGCGTGGGGAGGCAAGGACTTACCTCCACCAAACTTGGACTGAAGAGTCACTGGACTGTGGGAGTCACTTGGACAGAGTTGCTGAGCTCCAGGGACCCCGCTAGTCGTGCTGAGAGGGGACCCAGAGGACCCGTGATGCAGTCTTTTGTTGCCTGCGGTTGCAGGGGGAAGATTCTGTCGTACCACAGGAGATTTCTTCAGAGCTCCTGGTGCAAGAAGGAGGCAGGCTACCCCCAGAGCATGCACCACCAGGAAACAGTTGAGAAAGCCGGCAGGATGAAGCGATGCAAGGTTGCAGTAGTCGTCTTTGCTACTTTGTTGCGGTTTTGCAGGCGTCTTGAGCAGTCAGCGGGCGATCCTTTGGCAGAAGGTGAAGAGGGAGATGCAGAGGAACTCTGGTGAGCTCTTGCATTTGGTATCTGAAGAATTCCCCAAAGCAGAGACCCTAAATAGCCAGAAAAGGAGGTTTGGCTACCTAGGAAGGAGGATTGGCTACTAAGAGAGGTAAGAGCCTATCAGAAGGAGTCTCTGACGTCACCTGCTGGCACTGGCCACTCAGAGCAGTCCAGTGTGCCAACAACACCTCTGTTTCCAAGATGGCAAAGGTCTGGGGCACACTGGAGAAGCTCTGGGCGCCTCCCCTGGGAGGTGCAGGTCAGGGGAGTGGTCACTCCCCTTTCCTTTGTCCAGTTTCCCGCCAGAGCAGGGTTGGGGGATCCCTAAACTGGTGTAGACTGACTTATGCAGAGATGGGCAGCATCTGTGCCCATCAAAGCATTTTCAGAGGCTGGGGGAGGCTACTCCTCCCCAGCCTTCACACCTATTTCCAAAGGGAGACGGTGTTACACCCTCTCTCAGAGGAAATCCTTTGTTCTGCCATCCTGGGCCAGGGCTGCCTGGACCCCAGGGGGCAGAAACCTGTCTGAAGGGTTGGCAGCAGCAGCAGCTGCAGTGCAAACCCTGAAAAGGCAGTTTGGCAGTACCCGGGAACTGTGCTAGAGACCCGGGGGATCATGTAATTGTCCCCCCAATGCCAGAATGGCATTGGGGTGACAATTCCATGATCTTAGACATGTTACGTGGCCATGTTCGGAGTTACCATTGTGACGCTATACATAGGTAGTGACCTATGTATAGTGCACGCGTGTAATGGTGTCCCCCCACTCACAAAGTTCGTGGAATTTGCCCTGAACGACGTGGGGGCACTTTGGCTAGTGCCAGGGTGCCCACACACTAAGTAACTTTGCACCCAACCTTCACCAGGTGAAGGTTAGACATATAGGTGAATTATAAGTTACTTAAGTGCAGTGGTAAATGGCTGTGAAATAACGTGGACGTTATTTCACTCAGGCTGCCCTGGCAGGCCTGTGTAAGAATTGTCAGATCTCCCTATGGGTGGCAAAAGAAATGCTGCAGCCCATAGGGACCCCAAAACCCTGGGTACCTCAGTCCATATACTAGGGAATTATATGGGAGTACCAGTATGCCAATGTGAATTGGTGAAATTGGTCACTAGCCTGTTAGTGACAATTTGGAAAGCAGAGAGAGCATAACCACTGAGGTTCTGGTTAGCAGAGCCTCAGCGAGACAGTTAGGCATCACACAGGGAACACATACGTATAGGCCACAACCTTATGAGCACTGGGGTCCTGGCTAGCAGGGTCCCAGTGACACATAACAAACATACTGACAACATAGGGTTTTCACTATGAGCACTGGGCCCTGGCTAGCAGGATCCCAGTGAGACAGTGAAAACACCCTGACACATACTCACAAACAGGCCAAAAGTGGGGGTAACAAGACTAGAAAGAGGCTACTTTCTCACAAAGTGATACGCAATAAAAATGAAGATTTGGAGGCAAGATCGTGATGAAACAACATAAGAATGATTGGCCTTCCGGAATCCACAGATATGGGCATGATGGAGGACTTTATGGAACAAATGCTGGCCGACCTCTTTCCGGGGGAGCTATCCCAAATGTTGGTAGTCGAGAGAGCCCACAGATCGCTTGGGCCCCGCCCCCCCCGGGAACCCCGCACGGGCCCATAATTCTCCGCTTGTTGAATTATCGAGGCAGAGATGCTGTGCTCCGGTTGGCCAAAGAAAGACGTCCGGTGATGTATAAGAACACTGAATTGAACTTCTTCCCGGACTATACCCCTGGTGTACAGGCGGCGTGGAAGGCCTTTCTGACGATTAAACGTTTGCTAGGACTCACGGGTGCTCGTTTGTCTCTCATCTACCCTGCTAAGCTCCGGTTACAACATGGTGGTGCATTACACTTCTTTACGGATCCTAAGCTAGCTGCCAAATTTGTTAAGACCATTCCTCGGAAATCTGAGACTAAGAATGCAGACAATCCTGGAAATATGCATTCTGACCTCAGCGATAATGACTAAGGACTTGCGGGGCCAGCTCCCCGGGTGGCCTGGACGACCATAGGGATGCATTAAGCCAGTACACCTTTTCTTATTGCCGATCTGACAACACATCCAGCTCTAGGCCCTTCGACTTACCACCCCTATTCCTTGAGGTGGCGGGATGGTGGCTAGACTTTCGGCCCTTGGATGAGTCCTGTTATTCCATTACGGTAATTTAAAGGGAGCAATTTGGGATGGGGGGAAGATGTCAGCTGTGACCCATTTGGGGTGGTCTGCATGGGCGGGCGGAGTGATTATTTCTGTAATTCTGTTTCTCTTTTCTCCTTCTTCTTTCTATTCTGTCTCTGTGCGGTCAATGGATGAGGGGGATTGGGGTGGTGGCGCGATGCTCTAAATTGGCGACTTGAATGGTGCTGGAGAGGATGACATTGATTCGCTGCTTTACTTGGAACATACATGGCCTGAACGATAGACGCAAGGTGCGACTTATGTCTGCCTATGTTAAGCGTCAAAATATAGACATATGCCTATTGCAGGAGACTCACTTGGTAGCAGATACATTGAACTGTTTAAAGGCTGGATGGATTGGGGAGTGTCACAATGCAGTATTCTCGAGATATGCCTGAGGGGTAGCGATCCTGTTACGGAAGGGACTGCAGTGGCGCACGCGGTGGGTAATAGCAGATCCAAATGGACGCTATGTTTTATTGAGTGGAATGCTACTAGATATGCCATGTAGAATTGTCTTGATGTACGGACCTAATGTGGACGATCCCGAATTCTTCTGTGAGATCTGGCGATTAATAAATATGATGGGTGCAGGTGCGGTGATCTGGGGTGGAGATTTTAATGTGATACTGGACCTGGAGAGAGATTGGGAGGGCGCATCTAGGGCACGGAACACTGCTGCTGCTAGGATCCTGTCGACGATTATGGTTGACGGAGACCTGATTGATATATGGAGAGCGAGACACGGGGAGCGGAGACAGGCCACCTGTGTTAACTACGTACATAGCAGTAGGTCTCCTTTAGACCGATGGCTGGGCACTCGCGATGTGGAGCTTTGGACGAGCTCGGTGAAGCATATGGCGCGCACTCTGTCTGATGACTCTCCGGTAATGCTGGAGTTGGTGGTGCCTGGAGGTTTGAATGCTTCCTTTACTTGGCGACTTCCACAGGGGGTGCTCCGAGATGCGGGATTCCGCGAGGAGGTCTGTGAAGCTATAGTTAACTACTTTGTCGAGAATAGAGGGTCAGTGAACTCAGCTGGAATGTTATGGGAGGTCTTTAAGGTGGTTATCCGTGGAGTGTGCCTATGGAAGCAGCTTGGGGTGCTGCGATCGCTGCACGGGGAGGTAGCTGAGCTGGAGGCGCGCATAGTAGAACTAGAGTCGTAGCTCACGCGGGAATGGTCGGGTGACACGCTGACGGCGTTGCGAACCACGGTGTCTCAACACGAGGAAGCTGCTATGCGAGAAGTTTGCTTCTTGGGGAAACACACCAGACCAGACGCTATGGCGAGGGTGATAGAGCAGGACTCATGCTGGCTAACATGACACGTAGGCCTTGGGCTGGCTGCTGTATCACTGAAATAGACGGACTGAATGGTGAGCAACAATAAGATTCTGGCCAAAATGATAGCGGCGAGATTACAGCCGCTAATGCCGAGGCTGGTGCTGCCCGACCAAGCAGAATTTGTACCTGGACGGTCAACGATGCACAACCTGCTAACTTTCTTTGCGACTATGGGTACGCTCGAGACGGAAGCGAGAACTGCGGTAGTGTTCCTGGATGCTATGAAAGCATTTGACTCACTGGAATGGAAATATTTATTTGCGCTTCTGAGCAGACTGGGCATGAGTATGCGATTTGTGAAATTGATTCAATTGCTCTATACAGACCCCGTTGCTCGACTGCAGCTGAACGGTAGTATATCTGATCCCTTCTCAGTGTCTCGGGGGACCCATCAGTGTTGCCCACTGTCCCTGCTGCTTTTTGCCATAGCAATGGAGCTTCTTGCGGCTTCCCTTCGACAGCGTCACAATGAGGGAGGACTGCAATTCCGGCAGCGACCCATATTGGTCTCAATGTACGCTGACGACATTGCGTTGTACACCCGGGATCCAGAGGCAAACTTAGATGTCCTGCTGAATGAGATCGTTTGATTTGGCACCTTATCAGGCATCATGATAAATTTGTCAAAGTCAGTGATATTGCCCCTCACTGGGGGGATGCGAAGTTTCACGTCCCAATATCTGATTAAATGGCAAGTGGCCCGGTCAGATATTTAGGTATTTGGCTAAGTTGCGATGTAGACTCGCTCTGGTCTGCCAATTATGGTAGGCTAGTGACCTGGCTGGAGAACAAAGTCGAAGCGTGGCAATCGCTACCGCTATCACTTATAGGAAGAATAGCACTAGCTAAAATGATTGTGCTACCTACGTTTTTGTACCTATTCGTAAATCTCCCCCTAATAGCCTAGGATCTCTTGGGAGAAGCTAACGCTGCCCTTCGAGATGGGGGGATTGGCTGCCCCAGATCTAGGACTCTATTATCGCTATGCACAAGCACAGTTTGCGGATTTCTAGATTTGCCCTGAGCGATACTTACCGCACCTTGAGCCTGAAAGTGAGATGGTTTGGCCAGATGAGTTGCCGCGAATCATTGGCAGCCAAGCCTGACCCCGGGCCGGAGATATTAATACGGTGACGTGCACCTCCAGAGCCTGGGCAGCTCTGATGCGTAGATCTGAAATAAGTGAGCCCTATACCCCCACGATGCCGGTGCTTGCTATAGCAGATGAGGTGATGTCCCGAGCTTTCGCCTCCTCTCCCGCTCCTGCACTCTTTAACTCTGTCCTTTCCGCTCTATGGAGTGTTGCAGTATGATATTAGTACTGAGATGTATCTCCAATAGTAACTTTATTGGCTAGTGAAGGATTTATTAGCTGATGGAACCTAAATGCTTGCATTATGTGACACTTTCCATTGATTTTCCCCTGCGGAGGATAGATGAGAGATGCTTGATACCTGAGTATAGTTTTGTCATTGTATAGACATGCTGCTCCCTCATGGGACTCTGTTGTTGTATGTTCAAATAAAACTGGAAAAAATAAATATAAAAAAAAAAAAATCCCATTCTCAGCGGTAAGTAGGTCTGCTTCTTGGCCATATGTGCCTTCTTCCCTTCCCAAATGGACTCTTCTATGTGTCGTTGTAGTATGACTAAAACTTGGGGAGGAGGGGTCAGGGGTAACGTCTGCATAACATTTAGAATTTTGGGCAGGAGGGTAATTTTTCCGCAACAATGTGGCCTAATCAGCATAGCGCGTAAGCCTTCCAAGTGTGCAGACCAGCACCTGCTTTCAACAGCAAGGTACTATAATTACAGACTGCAGACTGAACTGTAGTGGAGTGGATGCGGAGTCCCAAATACCCCTCTCCCCCTGTGGCCCAGAAGAATGGAAAGTGTTGTTGCAGGATAGTCAGAGTTCCCCCTGGAACTGTTAAGTTTAGGATCTGGGGCTTTAGTAGGTTTATCTTAAAACCAGAAGCCCTCCCGAAGATCTCTAGTTCTTCAATCAGTGGAGGCAATGACTGGAGGGGATGCGTGGGAGTCACTGTGACATCATCTGCATACAGTGCTAATTCATGGGGTTCCTGCTTGTAGGAAGTTGGCTCTCTATATACTATTTCAAAGTAAGAAATAGTGTGCACAGAGTCCAAGCGTTCCCCTTAGAGGTAAGATAATGGCAAAAAGAGATAATTCTAATGCTCTATTTTGTGGTAGTGTGGTCGAGCAGTAGGCTTATCAGAGGGTAGTGTTAAGCATTTGTTGTACACACACAGGCAATAAATGAGGAACACACACTCAAATAAAATTCCAGGCCAATAGGTTTTTATATTGAAAAATATATTTTCTTAGTTTATTTTAAGAACCACAGGTTCAAGATTTACAAACAATACTTTAAATGAGAGGTATTTCACTCAGGTACCTTAGGAACTTTGAATAATCACAATAGCATGCACAGTTTTGGCAAAAATGGCAATAAGCTATTTTAAAAGTGGACACAGTGCAAAAACTCAACAGTTCCTGGGGGAGGTAAGTATTGGTTAAGTTCACAGGTAAGTAAAACACTTACAGGGTTCAAAGTTGGGTCCAAGGTAGCCCACAGTTGGGGGTTTAAGGCAACCCCGAAGTGACCACACCAGCAGCTCAGGGCCGGTCGGGTGCAGAGGTCAAAGTGGTGCCCAAAACACATAGGCTTCAATGGAAATAGGGGTGCCCCGGTTCCAGTCTGCCAGCAGGTAAGTACCCGCGACTTCGGAGGGCAGACCAGGAGGGTTTTGTAGGGCACGGGGGACACACAAGTAGGCACAGAAAGTACACCCTCAGTGGCACTGGGTCGGCCGGGTGCAGAGTGCAAACAGGCTTCGGATTTTCAATAGGATTTAATGGGGAGACCCGGGGGTCTCTTCAGCGATGCAGGCAGGCACAGGGGGGGCTCCTCGGGGTTGCCACCACCTGGGCTAGGAAGAGGATCGCCTGGGGGTCGCTCCTGCACTGGAGTCTGATTCCTTCAGGTTCTGGGGGCTGTGGGTGCAGTGTGTTTTCCAGGCGTTGGGTTCCTTGAAACAGGCAGTCGCGGTCAGGGGGAGCCTCTGGATTCCCTCTGCAGGCGTTGCTGTGGGGGTTCAGGGGGGTTAACTTTGGCTACTCACGGGCTCGCAGTCGCCGGGGAGTCCTCCCTGTGGTATTAGTTTTCCGCAGGCCGAGCCGGGGGCGTCGGGTGCAGAGTGGAAAGTCTCACGCTTCTGGCGGGAAACTTGTGGTCTTTAAAAGTTGCTTCTTAGTTGCAAAGTTGCAGTTTTGGTGAACAGGGCCGCTGTCATCGGGAGCTTCTTGGTCCTTTTAGATGCAGGGTAGTCCTCTGAGGCTTCAGAGGTCTCTGGACCCTGGGGGACGTGTCGCTGTTGCAGTTTTTCTTGAAGTGGGGAGACAGGCTGGTAGGGCTGGGGCCAAAGCAGTTGGTGTCTCCGTCTTCTCTGCAGGGCTTCAGGTCAGCAGTCCTTCTTCATCTTCAGGTTGCAGGAATCTATCTTCCTCGGTACTGGGAGCCCCTAAATACTCAATTTAGGGGTGTGTTTAGGTCTGGGAGGATAGTAGCCAATAGCTACTATCCCTGAGGGTGGCTACACCTTCTTTGTGCATCCTCCCTGTGGGGAGGGGAGCACATCCCTAATCCTATTGGGGGAATCCTCCATCTGCAAGATGGAGGATTTCTAAAAGTCAGAGTCACCTCAGCTCAGGACACCTTAGGGGTTGTCCTGACTGGCCAGTGACTCCTCCTTGTTTTTCTCATTATCTCCTCCAGCCTTGCCACCAAAAGTGGGGGCAGTGGCCGGAGGGGCGGGCATCTCCACTAGCTGGGATGCCCTGTGGTGCTGTAACAAAGGGGGTGAGCCTTTGAGGCTCACCGCCAGGTGTTACAGTTCCTGCAGGGGGAGGTGTGAAGCACCTACACCCAGTACAGTCTTTGTTACTGGCCACAGAGTGACAAAGGCACTCTCCCCATGTGGCCAGCAACATGTGTGGCAGGCTGGCAACACTAGTCAGCCCACACTGGAAGTTGGGTATGTTTTCAGGGGGCATCTCAAAGATGCCCTCGGGGTGTATTTTTACAATAAAGTGCACACTGGCATCAGTGTGTATTTATTGTGCTAAGAGGTTTGATACCAAACTTCCCAGTTTTCAGTGTAGCCATTATGGTGCTGTGGAGTTCGTGTTTGACAGACTCCCAGACCATATACTCTTATGGCTACCCTGCACTTACAATGTCTAAGGTTTTTTTAGACACTGTAGGGGCATAGTGCTCATGCACCTATGCCCTCACCTGTGGTATAGTGCACCCTGCCTTAGGGCTGTAAGGCCTGCTAGAGGGGTGACTTACCTATGCCACAGGCAGTGAGAGGTTGGCATGGCACCCTGAGGGGAGTGCCATGTCGACTTAGTCATTTTCTCCCCACCAGCACACACAAGCTGGCAAGCATTGTGTCTGTGCTGAGTGAGGGGTCCCTGGGGTGGCATAAGACATGCTGCAGCCCTTGCAGACCTTCCCTGAAATCAGGGCCCTTGGTACCAGGGGTACCAGTTACAAGGGACTTACCTGGGTGCCAGGGTTGTGCCAATTGTGGAGACAAAGGTACAGTTTAGGGAAAGAACACTGGTGCTGGGGCCTGGTTAGCAGGCCTCAGCACACTTTCAAATCATAACTTGGCATCAGCAAAGGCACAAACTCAGGGGGTAACCATGCCAAGGAGTCATTTCCTTACACTGCTATTAGGGGATTTCTTCTAATTCACTCTGCTATGGGCTCCATGTGTGATGCAAATAGTAAGGGGGACAATGGGCATCCCTGCCGAGTGCCCCTAGTCACCAAAAAGGGGGTTGACATTAGTCCATTGACCCCAACCATCACCTTAGGCCTATTGTAACTGCACTGTGGAGAAGTGTGGCTCAATGGTTAGAGCGGCAGACCCTGATGCAGAAATCTGGCCCGGGACCAAGGTTCAATTCCCACCTCGGTGGCTCTTGGGCTCAATTTCCTCGGACCTGACATTCCTAGCATTGGTGCCTAATCTAATTCCTGGGTCCCACTCTGTAACTCTGGGCAATAGCTTGCTTAATCTCCACAATGGCCCCAACAGCGCTGGGATGCCTGGCTTCACCTTGGAGGCTGCCCAGGAGTGGGCACCTCACAGGGAAAAGCCAGGAGGTGTTGCACAGCGGTATGCGTACAGTGCCTTGAGACCCTAACGGGTGAGTAGTGTGCTATACAAGTACAAAGTTTACAGTTCACTGTATCCAATCAATGCATCGCTTACCTAGGCCCACCTTCAGCAGGCCAGTGTCCCCGGTTGAACGCCTTTTCAGCATCTATAGATAACATTAGTGCCAGTATTCAAGAATGTTGAGTTTTATCTAGCAGATGGCATATACAATTTGAGTTGTCACTGCAATTGCGTTCAGGAATGAATCTGGCTTGATCTGGGTCTACAATGCCTTGTCGATTCGCCAGGATAGAGGTGAATATCTTCACATCTACATTGATTCGCAAAATTGGTCTATGTGAGGAGCAGTGCAATGGATCCTTTCGATAGGACCGTAATCGTGGTGAGGTTCATGGAGTCTGTGAGGGAGCCCATGTCGCAGAAGGAGTTATATAAACGTGTGAGGACTGGGTCCAATTGGTTAGCAAATAATTTATAAAATTCGGAGGAGTAGCCATCATGCCCAGGGGCCTTGTGGTGTTGTAGGTGTGACATCACTAAAAGTACCTCATCTATCCTTATGTCCTGATCCAACCGCAGAGCATCTACAGTGGTCAGTCCCTTTAGTGGTACGTGTTCCAGGTAGGATACATAGTCCTCCTCTAGAAAGGGGTCATCAGTGGAGAGATGCGCATAGAATCTCTCAAAGGCTTAGACCATTTGATCATCATGGTCAATACGTACTCCTCGCTGTCCCACCAGTGCCTCCACCCTCTGTAGTATTGTCTGGGCCTGTAGGTGGTGTGCCAGGAAGTGGCCAGCTTTATTACTCCCTACATAATACTTTTGTTTAGTGCGGGCCAGAGCATACGTTGCTCTATCCATGGCCAGTGCCCATAGTTGTCTATGTGCTATGTTTAATTGTTGGCGTATTTTATGGAATCCCGCTGTCTGTGTTCCACTTTTAGCCCTTTTACTTATCTTTCAAGTGCATCCCTTTTATCTCGCAAGTTTCTGTTAAGAAGAGTCACAATGCAATTAATCGGCAGCGAAGAACTTATTTCAACGCGTTCTAGAGCACTGCTATGGGTGTAATAGAGCAGTAATTGCATTCCAAATATTTGGTGATGGGGTCTGCCAGTATGTGTGTTTCGGTTGTAAGAAGTCTGAGGTTGAGGTTCCAATTGCGCTGCTGGGAGGTTGGAACAGGACAGGATATAAATATCTGGTGTGGAGTGTGGTCTGTAAGCGCCGCTGTACCTATATCTACCTGTGTGACTGATTGCAGAAAATGTGGTGTAGCTAGACAGAGATCAATTTGCGCATATGTCTGTCGGGCTGCCGAATAGTAAGTGTAATCCCTATCAGTAGGGTGGTGATGGTGCCAAACATCCATAATGCGCTAACGTCGCCAGACTCTGCGCAGAGAACACCCCCATCTGCCCCACTCACTGCGTTGACCGATCCAAACTGGTGTCTGGAACTAAGTTAAAGTCCCCTCCATTTAGCGGAAACTTATCCAGAGTGACCATCAATTTATACAAGGCTTCTAATATAAAAGCCTCTTGATGGTCATTAGGTGCATACAGTGTAGCTAAAGTAAAAGTGTGTGAATGTAATGTGATGCGGAGTGACAGTAATCTGCTGGGCATGTCCGCCTGAATCTGGATCACCTTACCCGGAAAGTGGTAGCCAACAGAATAGCCACTCCAGCCTTTTTTCCTGTACTGGAAGAGAAATATTGTCTATCAAACCACGTTTCCAATCTGCTTGCACTAGGTGTGTTTCCTGTACCAAACATATATCACACCAAGAGTCTCAGATCGAAGACAGAAATGCTAAGCACTTTGCGGGCACATTAAGCCCCCAGATATTATATCTAATAATGTGTATCATTATGGGATCGACGCACAAATGCATATCTGTGGGGTGTGTCCCTGGCTGCTGGGAAGGTAACCAACTACCTTCCCATATGAAGTAACATCATCACAACTTGATCAGTTGAAGCAGTTATCTCTCAACCATCATCTATGTTGGATGCTTGCTCCAGAGGATTCAGCTGTCGGAGTAAGGCTGCCCTTTCACTACGACTCTTCATTGCAGCCTTATTCCCCTTCTTCCTTCTCGCTGGGTGTTTGAAGGGCTCTGATGAGCCTGATGTGCTTAATTGTGATGGGTGTAGTTCCTCTTCTTTCTTATTCTTGGCTAGGGGTAACACTGCCTGTGCCTCTTCCAAAGTTCGCACACTATGTGTCCCAGCTTCTTATATAAAGGTGAGGTGGAAAGGGTTGTAGGAAAGTAGCCTCTTTCTAGCTTGGTTACCCCCACTTTGTGCATGTGTATCAGTGTGTTTAACTGTGTCTACTGCGATCCTGCTTATCAGAACTCCAGTAAACTCTCTCCCTTAAATTATGGTTATTGCTTACTGGTAACCCAGTAGTTCACCCACAATTGGCATACTGTTGCCCCCTTATAAGTCCCTAGTATATGGTACTTAGGTAGCCAGGGCATTGGGGTTCCAGGGGATCCCTATGGGCTGCATCATATCTTTTGCAACCCACAGGGAGCCCATGCAAAGGCTTCTGCAGGACTTCCATTGCAGTCTGTGTGAAAAGGTGCATGGACCTTTTCACTGCCATTTACACTGCACCAGGCAACTTATAAGTCACCCCTATAGCAGGCCCTCCAGCCCTAAGGGCAGGGTGCAGAGTACCTGTGTGTGAGAGCACCCCCTGCACTAGCAGAGGTGTCCCCATGACTTCCAGGACCATATTCCCGGACTTTGTGAGTGCGGGGATGCAATTTTACGTGTGTACGGGACATAGATTACTACCTATGTCCAGCTACATAATGGTAACTCCGAACATAGGCATGTTTGGTAACAAACATGTTGGAATCATACCCCAAGGCTTTTGCAAGCATTGGTTGTTGGTGCCCTCCTTGCATAATCAAGTCTACACCGGTTTGTGCGCGAAACTGGACAAATGAAATGGGAGTGACCACTCCCCTGTCCATCACCACCCCAAGGGTGATGCTCAGAGCTCCTCCAGAGGGTCTCTGGGTTTTGCCATCTTGGATTCCAAGTTGTCAGGGAACTCTGGGAGTATCTGAGTGGCCAGTGCTAGCAGGTGACGTCAGATCCCTCCCCTGATAAGTGCTTACCTGTTTAGATGGCCAATCCACCTTTCAGGGCTATTTTAGGTCTTTCTTTTGGGTGGTTCTATAGATTCTGATTACAAGATTCCAGCAGGAATCATCTGCATCCTTTACTTCACCTTCTCACTGAAGAAACTGCATCAGTACCCTCCAGGAACTCTATAAACTGCAACAAAGAAGCAAAGACGACTTCTCCAACATTATATCTTCAGCTCCTGCCAGCAACTGCAACTGTTTCCCAGTCATGCATCCTCAGAGGACAGCCTGTCTTCAGCCTGCACCAGAAGAATGAAGAAAACTCCCTTGGAGTGAATAAGTCACTCCCCTGCTTCAGAAGGCACTTCTCTGCAATGACACCCTCTCCTGACGAGTTGTTTGGATCCTGTATCACAGGTGGGGGACTGAAGTGGTCCTGATCGTCCTGACGTCCTAATGTCCCAATTTGGTGGAGGTAAGAGCTTTCCTTCCCACACAAGTCAGTACCCCTGTGCACCGCATGCTTTGCAGTTACCAAGGCTTGTTGGCATCCTTCCACAATGTTCTTCATGCACCATGCTGCTCTGGCCCCCAGCACTCCTTCCTGTGATGCTCAGCTTCCTGAGTGGATCTCCGGTGGCATGAGATCCTTTGTTGTCGTGCTGCATGGGCCTCCTTTTGCACCTCCTTTGTCCCTGTGCTGTGGGACTCCTGTGCGTGCTGCCTGGTCTTCTGTGGGCTCTCTGAGTTGCTGAGAGCCCCCTCTGACTCCCTCTCTTGGGTAGAGTCCACTAGGTCCATCTCTTGGATAGAGTCCACTAGCCCCATTTTCTGCTAACCAAGAACTTTGCGTGTGCCAAGGCTTGTTGGCAGAATACAGTGACACAAACCAGACTGCAATCATCCATCCGGCGTGGGACATCATCTGCACGAAGCAGGAACTCGCATCCATCTTCTTGGGTGCAGTACTGACTGCTGTTCTTCACCGGTGATTCTTCTTTTGCAGCTTCATCCGGGTTAGCTGGGGCTACTGTTGTCCCTGGACTCTCCTGTGCTTTTCTTGGTCCCCTCCTTCCACAGGTCTTCAGGTCCAGGAATCCACTGTTGGTGTCTTGCAGTTTCTTCTAGTTCTTGCATACATTTTTTTCTCGTGTTCTGGTGTGTTCTAAGAAAGTTACTGTGATTTACTCCTGCTTTCCTGTGCTGTCGGGTGGGTTCTATTACTTACCTTTTTCTAATACTCGCAGCGCCCCTTTACACACTGCACTTGCCTAGGTGGGAAACCAACATTTGCATTCCACATTCTTAGTATATGGTTTGTGTTCCCCCATGCCCATTTTCAACTATTGTGATTTTCATTAATTGCACTGTTTTCTAACTGTTTTTATTGCTATTTCTGCATACTAGTGTATATAATTTGTGTATTGCTTACCGCCTCAGGGAGTATAGTCTCTATGGTATTTTTGTCATTTGAGTCACCAAAATAAAGTACCTTTATTTTTGTAACACTGAGTATTTACTTTCATGTGTGTGAGTACTCTGTGAGTACAGTGGTGTTGCATGATCTTTGCATGTCTCCTAGATAAGCCTTTGCTGCTCAGCTAAAGCTACCTCTAGAGAGCCTGGCTTCTAGATACTGCCTACATTTCATTATTAAGGGATAACTGGACCTGGTATAAGGTGTAAGTATCTTAGGTACCCACTACAAACCAGGCCAGCCTCCAACAAGGGTGGTCCAAGTGGTAGCGCACCTCTCGCTTTTGTAAAAACTCAGTGGTGGTCATAGCTGGTGGCATTGCTGTAGTGTTATGGGCAAGAGGTCTTGGTATTGCCAGATCGTGTTACCCTCAAAGTCAATGTGGTTGGGGTCACGTGCTGCTGCCATAATGTTTTCTTTTTGCCTGTAGTAGCGAAGGCAAGTTAAGATGTTGTGTGGTTGCCCAGGGGATGTAGCTGGTATCCCAGCCCTATGGATTCTGTCTACAATGATCTCTTGTGGTGGGAGTTCTGGTACATTATGATGGAACAGTCTGGGAGCATGATCTTCCAGATTCCCTCCCGCTGCTTGCAACGGGACTACATTAATTGTTATGTTGGCCCTTCTAGACCGGTTTTCAACGTCTTCCACTTGATATTGGAGTTTCTCACTTTTGTCGTGTAAATCTAATATTTTGCATCGGTGGGCATCCAATTTGTCTCCCTGTTTTCCACTGGTTCGTTCTAGGCTATCTACTCGGACTCCCAGTTCATTCATGTCCCTTGTGAGGCCCTTGATATCTTTTGTGAGGTCTTGTTTAAGTGTAGCGATATCCACGCATAGCGCTCCAAAGAGGGTCTCCAAGAAGGTGCGTGTAACTGGTTCAGCTTCGTGGGTTGTTCTGGTGGCATCACCCATTGCGCTGGAGGGAACCTGTTGAGTGGCTTTCTCTGGTTGATCTGCTTTTTTCCCTGGCGTCTTCATGAGTAAAGCTCTAATCGTAGCAACTTTCTTATGGGAGCGGGGACCCACCATGTTCCCTCCTGCAGCAGGGTTACCCGTCAGTCACTGAACGACTGTCTGCCACCAGTATGCTTGTGCCTTCGTGCTGCCACAGTGCGAATGGAGCACTCTGGTTGGTCACTCCAAGAGGATTGGCGTGCCCAGAGAATTGGCCACTGTTATGTTGGTCTTTGAATTCACAGGCATGCAGGGCTCACCATCCGGTGTTATCTGCAACACTCCCTGGGCCCAGCCCTCCTCCACATACGTGGGTGCAGAGACCTCTCCTCTAGCTGGAAACGTGGGGCCGCACTGGATCTAGCTGATGCAGCAGTCCTTTAGGGTACTGCCACATTTTATAGGCAGAGCTGATGCCGTTATTCTTTGAGGGTAGCTGTCATTGGTCTCACCTTTGCTCTGGGACCTGTCGTGGTGTGGCACCTACTGTTGCACGGGCCCACATTGGGTGGTCCCCAAAGCTTGGTCTTTAGGGGGCAGTCCTGTCTCTTGTAAGTAATCTGGGGCTCATAGAGGCAGGGCCGCGGCTAGCATGCGTTAATATTGTCTGGTGTCGAGGGAGGCCGCACCATCGCACTGAGGGAAGCAGGCCTCTGTTTGTGCTTATTGCCAGGCAGCCACCATTTTTAAATCAGGCACACCGCAGAGAGCCTCGCTGAAAGTGATTTAATGGGGGCCCCTGGTACTTCTTCAGGCATCTCCGTGCTCCCCCCTTCTTCAGTGATGCTCCAGGAGCCCTTCCACCGATCAGCAAAGCAGAAGAGGCCCGATCCCCACTGTTAACCTTCATCCGATGGCGGAGATCAGAGATTTCACTCCGGTCTGGACGCCATCTTGGCCACGGCCCAGGCACCTTGTTTTGTACACAGCCCTGGCACCTGGACAGACATAGGTATGGGTGTGGATTGATTCCATTACTTTACTCAGCCTCACCTTGAGATACCTCTGTGCTTTAGGATCAGGCAGGGAGCGACTCTAAGCATGCACCACAAATAAACCCCTACTTGCATTTCTCTATTACCAAAAATGAATGAGACCTGCATTCAGCCTAGTTAAGAGATCAAAACTATGTCATGGGTGAGACGAGCTAGGGATGGACAAGGCAGAGCTGTAGGCGGTGGGGACCGATGCACGAAAACTCATCTGTGTGTTCATTTTTCTACATCTGGGGGTGTATAACACCTTCTCTATCCACTGAGAGCGCTCCAAGGGCCTGATCAAGCTCCATTTTTATGTAGTTTCTTTCTTACTGATGCTAAAAAACACTCAGATAAATAACAACCCGATGGACCAAGCTGTGCAAGAAGAATACACAACTCTCTTTACAGATGATGCGGTTGTGATTCAAGGACACAGATCTCTACAAGGTCACCGCAGGAGGTGGAAATTACCACAAAGAGAAAGATCTAATCATTAGCTCTGTTACAACAAAGCTATTAGAAAGAAGAAGCCCCTCCTTAGAGGAGGCCCCCACAATACATGGTCACTCGCTCGACTGTCTTAACTATGTTTCAATGATAGATTAGACTGGAATGAAAAGGCTGTGACTGTACTAAAACTAACAAATAATGCTGAGTCCAGACTTAACATAAAACTGGGAGATAGTCTTTTAATGTATTATTACAGGTTCACAGGCAGAGAGAAGTAGCTCTAGGAGTCTGTGGTTCCCACTCATGGGCTACACCAAGACCAGGGATTTATAAACAGGTGAGAATGGATTCTTAGGTCCTCACTTATACTCTGTTAGGGCCTCTGTACATGGAGACAAGCTTCAAACCAATCACTGGCGTCAGTGTACGAAGTTCCACGTTGTTCTTCTTACGACTGAACAGAAACCGCTGCTTATGACTGAACAGAAACCGCTATGTAGAAATATACTTAGATTCTAGAGCAGAAGTATTTTCTTAGCCAGGAATTCTTGGGCCATACATGTTAAAAGCAGGCTTATGGACGTAGGCCCGATTTATTACGGTTTTGCATCGCCCTTCCACTACACAAAGGGGCCCAAAACCTAAGTGAGATCTATCAAGTGAGATTCCATCCATCAAGTGAGATTTATTCAAGCCATGGAAGGTCCTCTTCCGTGGTGCTGCATGGCTTGAGAAATCTGGAGTAACGCAAGGCAACACAAATTACTGCCTTGTGTTAGTCTTCCCCAGGGAGGCGTTACATGGGTGGAGCATGGGTGTTCCCATGCATCCACCCATGTATTGTGGCTGTTAGATCTGGCATCCTTGGTGTGGTTTCACTTGTCTTTTTGCCTCTGTTTCCTGTAATTTTGCTTGTGTTCTGGACTTCGTTTTGCTGTGTTTTGGTACCACAGGCACTTTACCACTTCTTGCCATTGCTAAAGTGCAAGTGCTATCCGTGGAAACTGTGATTAAAATTGGCTTACCCCTGATTGACATATTTGATTTACTAGTGAGTCCCAAGTAAAGTGCACTAGAGATGCCCTAGGCCTGTAAATCAAATGCTATTAGTGGGCCTGCAGCACTGATTGTAACACCCACATGAGTGTACCCACTTGCTAGGTCCAAACTACATGTAAGTCTCCCCTAAGGTAGGCCCTAGACAGCCCCATGGGCAGGGTGCAGTCTGTTTAAAAGGTGGGACATGTATTGATGTGTTTTACATGTCCTAATTGTGAAATACTGCCAAATTTGTTTTTCACTATTGCAAGGCAAATCACTCCCATAGGTTAACATGGAAACTTCCTTTAAATATCTTTTAAATGCAGTTTCCCTTTGGGAGCAGATTGAGATTTGGAGTTTGGGGTCTCTGAACTCACAACTTAAAAATACATCTTTTAGATTGTCAGTTTGGAAATACCTCTTTTAGAAAGTGAGCATATTCTTGTTTAACCATTCTGTGCCTCTGCCTGCATGTGGAATCAATGTCCATGTCAGACTGACAGTTCGGCTGTTTGTGAATTCCCTCTAGACAGTGACACAAAGGGAGCTGGGGAGTGTTCTGTGTATCCTGACGAGTGTCCTGGGCTAGAGTAGGGAATGAGGAGGTGAAACCTGCACCTGAAAGGGCTGTGCCTGTCCTCACACAATACAGTCTCCAGTGCCCTGGTGTGTGTCTGGAGCCAGGGCTGGCAAAGACGGGATCCTGTCAACAACAGAGAATTTCCTTTGAAGTATGCCTACTTTAAAGGGAGAAATTGGTGTAAGTAGTGGATCCAAAACCCCGGATATTTAGAGCACTTCTGGATCAAGAGGAACCTCTGCCAAGGAGAAGGGCTGGAGGAAGAGTACTGCCCCTTTGCTGTGTGTGCTTTGGTGGGTTGGCCTGCAGTTGCTGCTTCTGCCTTAAAGAGGGCAAAGAATGGACTTTGCTTAATACCCTGCTTGTGAAGTTTCTCCAAGGGCTTGGACTGACCATGCCTCCTGTTAAGAAGTCTCAGGGACAGCAAAGACTTCACCAACCAGCCTCTGGGTTCACTTGCTGTGGACTCTAACTTCCTAGGTGGTGCCTACTCCAGTTTCTGGGCCCTTGGGAGTGAAAGCTGGCCTAAAAACAAGAAAATACAAGTGCCCTAACTCTGGACAATGGCAGGACCGACGCCGCAGCCTGACTCTGTGACACCACCTGCACCGAAGCCATGGTCCCCACTGGATTGCAACAACTTCGACTAACATCACAGGCCTGACACCGCCTCAGCTCCACTGGCATCAAGTGACTTCATGATTCCAGAGTGCCAACTTTGTAATGGAGCCTCCAGCACCCTGGTGTGATCGCAACCCCTAGATGTAACTGTGCAGAGTCTTGATCTGCCAGTCATCTACCCCACAGGAGTGTAAGAAACTGACCCTTCACAACGACGCTACATCATCTTCTCTGCTCCACAGTAAGGAACAAACGCTGCACTGAATCCAGCGATGCTTCACCTCCCCGACTCGGGATGTAATCATTGAAAAATAAATAACTTTGCTTGTGCATGTTGGAATTTTGACATTTTAGTCTTGTTTTACTCAGGTGACTACAAGCTATGTGTCTAAATTGGTGTGGAGTACTTTTGTGGTGTTTTCACTGTGTTACTGTGTGTGTTTGTACAAATACTTTACACATTGCCTCTGAGATAAGCCTGACTGCTTGTTCCAACCTACCAACAGGGTGAGCAGGGGTTATCCTAGATGTGTATCTCCATTACCCTGACTAGACTGAAGGTCCCTGCTTGGATAGAGTGCAACAGACTACCAACCAGAGACCCCATTTCTAACAGTGGCGCATTCTGTTATGCCATTAATTGTGTTTGACCACTGACTTTGTGTTTCACTACTGCGCATATTAGTTGTTCAATGTTCACCAGTAGCACATTACATGTTGTATTCAGGTTGGCTGCCTATTGGCTTTAATGTGGCATTAGACATTACATTTTGTATTCAGTTTAGCTGCCTATTGGCTTTATCGTGGAGTTCGACATTGCAGTTGAGACATTGCAGATGAGCTGTGTTTTTCCACATGGTAGACCAAGCTGTGTTTTTCAAATTTTGTTCACACCGAACCATAGCGTCATAAGAGAGCGTATCTTTTGTGTTTTCCTCTCTAACCTGCCTTGGGAAGGAGCGAGCGTGGAGACTTGGCAACTCTCCAATGCTTGTTCTTTTCCCACTTTGATACAGTAGGCATCATGTTTTGACTATTAGAGGAAGTGGCCTGTTAGCAGGCTTTTTCATTATAAAACGGTGTCCCAGGGCAGCAGCAAGGGCGAATTTTCCAAGACTTCAGTCAGGAGCGGACGTCAGCTGCCTGACCTTCCGTTTGGGTGGAAAATCTCTTTCTCGCAGTTGAACAGGAGTCATCAACTTGCAGGCATGAGAAAGATGACGAGCAGTGATAGGCCCTACGGTGATGAATTTGGACTTTTATTTTTTGCTTTAAAGTTATGCTATAATATAATCACATGTATTTGCTGTGTACATTTCAATTGAGAAGTACTTTGATATATTTTCCTTTCATTGCTGTGACTACTTTTAAACGTGTGCTTCCAACCTACTAATCTCGTCTCTCAGGAACCTCGTGGTGAAGTAATAATAAATGTCTTAATTAAATTAAGAAGTGCATTCCAGAGCACTTTTGTCAACTTGGTCATAAGATAAGTGAAAGCAAAACACATTCCCAGATTTACTATTAGTGATAGACCTGGGAATGTGTCAAAATCCTACGTCTCCCCAGAGGAGGCGCAACGCGGAGAACTATGTTCATTTCTCCTATCTTTTCCCTCTTTCTGCATGTGATGCATTCTGCAGAACATGTAGAAAGAACAAAGGGCCACATGTTGGAAATTTCGGATTTGCGACCCGCAAATTGCGAGTCAGACCGACTCGCAATTTGCGAGTTGCAAAGCCGAATGTAGAATGGTGTCTCTGACACCATCAGCGATTCGCAAGCGGGTCGCAAATGCCCAGCTCATGAATGATCATGAGGTGGGTCACAATCTGTGACCACCTTGCGAATGGCAGCCCTCACAGGGATGGTGGCGTGCTGCGGACAGCAGACCACCATGTCTGTGACTGCTTTTCAATAAAGCAGTTTTCACTAAAGCAGTTTGCGGTCACAAAACAATCCTGCATTGCACTGCGAGTCTCAATTAGGAAGGGAGCACCCCTTCCTAATTGTGAGTCGCAAACCCGTTTTGCGATTCGGTAACCAGGTTACCGAATAGCTAAACTGGGTTTGTGCATTGCGATGTGCTTTTTGCACGTGGCAAACAGCAAAATTCGCTATTTGCGACGTGCAAAAAGTTTAGTACATGTGGCCCAAAATATCTCTCTGGATTGTTTTTGTGTAGGAAGGTGCTCCTTCCTACACAAAAATAATCCTGCCTGTAATGTTAGCAGTCTTGCACCATAGCACAAGGGTATCTGAGTTGGTGTTAGGCTGCTAATTGTGCGCCAGTGCAAGCAGAGGGAAAGAACCTGCCTTCCCACTTTCATGCAACACAGCAAGTTGTATTGCTGAGTTGCGTGAAAGTTTGATAAATCTGGCCCTTGGATATGGGTGTTTCTAGAATAAGCCTGTAACAATCTGCCTGGATGCAATCAAACTAGGTAAGGAGGCACTTAAATACATTCACAGATGACAATAAGTGCTACAAATCCACCACATATTGCATTATATCACATTGCTTTACATTACATATTGGCCACACAAGTTTAAAATGTCATCAAACACATCTCCAATGACCTGATGTTGTTTTCTAATAAAACATTGTGGCGGCCCCTTGTAGGATGCTGCCCTGGCTTGTAGTGGGTACCAAATGGTACTTACACCTTATGCCAGGTCCAGTTATCTCTTATTAGAAGAGTGTAGTAGTGTTCTAGCAGCTTCGGCAGATAGAGGTATGTAGGAAAGTACCATCTTGCCTGGCATCTTACCCCCATTTTTACATGTATGTCAGTTTGTTTTTGCCTGTCTCACTCGGATCCTGCTAGCCAGGAACCCAGTGCTCAAAGTTTGTGGCCTGAATGTGTGTACCTGTGTAGTGACTAACTGTGTCACTGAGGCTCTGCTAACCAGAACCTCAGTGCGTATGCTCTCTCTGCCTTTAAAATTGTCACTACAGGCTAGTGACCATTTTCACCAATTCTAATTGGCACACTGGGACACCATTATAATTCCCTAGTATGTGGTACCTAGGAACGCAGGGTGTTGGGGTTCCAGGAGATCCCTATGGGCTGCAGCATTTCTTTTGCCACCCAAAGGGAGCTCAGACAAACCTTACACAGGACTGCCACAGCCGCCTGAGTAAAATAATGCACATGTTATTTCACAGCCATTTACCACTGCACTTAAGCAACTTATAAGTCACCTACATATCTAACCCTCACTTAGTGAAGGTTAGGTGCAAAGTTACTAAGTGTGGGGGCACCCTTGCATTAGCAAAGGTGCCCCCACATAGTTCAGAGCAATTTTCCCGAACTTTGTGAGTGCGGGGACACCATTACACGCGTGCACTACATATAGGTCAATATCTATATGTAGCTTCACGATGGTAACTCCAAATACGGACATGTAACATATCTAAGATCATGGAATTGTCCCCCCATGCCAAATCTGGCATTGAAGCGCCAATCCCATGCATCCCCGGGGCTCCACTATGGACTTCCAAACCAGCTCTCTTGGGTTTTCTCTGAAGCTACCGCTGCTGCCAACCCACAGATAGGCTTCTGCCCTCCTGGGGTCTGGGCAGACCAGTCCCAGGAAGGCAGAACAAAGGATTTCCTCTGAGAGAGGGTGTTACACCCTCTCCGTTTGGAAATAGGTGATAAGGGCTGGGAAGGAGTAGTCTCTCCCAGCATATGGAAATGCACTGAAGGGCACAGATGGTGCCCTCCTTGCATAAGCCAGACTACACTGGTTTAGGGAACCCCCAGTCCCTGCTCTGGCGTGAAACTGGACAAAGAAAAGGGGAGTGACCACTCCCCTGTCCATCACCACCCCAGGGGTGGTGATCAGAGCTCCTCCAGTGTGTCCCAGACCTTTGCCATCTTGAATGCAGAGGTGTAAGGGCGCAATGGAGGCCTCTGAGTGGCCAGTGCCAGCAGGTGATGTCAGAGACCCCTCCTGATAGGTGCTTACCTCACTAGGAGGCCAATCCGCCTCTGAGGGCTATTTAGGGTCTCTCCTGTGGGCTATTCCTCAGATAACGACTTGCAAGAATTCACCAGAGTTCCTCTCCACCTCTCTCTTCGACTTCTGCCAAGGATCGACTGCTGACTGCTCCAGGACGCCTGCAAAACTGCAACAAAGTAGCATGAAGACTACCAGCGACATTGTAGTGCCTAATCCTGGCGGCTTTCTCAACTGTTTCCTGGTGCTGCATGCTTTGGGGGCTGCCTGCCTTCATCCTGCACTGGAAGCCACGAAGAAATCTCCTGTGGGTTGACAGAATCTTCCCCCTGTTCTAGCAGGCACCAAACTTCAGCATCACTGATACTCTGGGACCCCTCTCATCCTGACGAGCATGGCCCCTGGAGCACCGGTGATGGACCCAAGTGGCCCAGACTGTCCAGTGGTCCAACTGTTCAAATTTGGAGGAGGTAAGTCCTTGCCTCCCCTTTCCAGACAGTAATCCTGTGCACCACGTGAGCTGCAGCTGCTAGGGCTTCTGTGCACTTTTGCAAGGAATCTTTCATGCACAGTCTAGCCCAGGTCATCAGCACACCGTCCTGCATTGCTCGACTCGCTGAGTTCACCTCTGGCTTCGTGGGACACTCTTTTGTAATGTTGAGACGACCGCCGTGCTCAGTCTTCTTGAACCCGTGTTGAAGGACTTTTGCGTGCACTGCCTTCTTGTGCGTGGGCTCTCAGTGTTGCCGAGGCACCCTCTGTCTCCTCTCCCAAGTGGTGACATCCTTCTCCTTCCTGGGCCCGAGCAGCACCATTTTTCTTCAACCGTGACCTTTGCAGCTAGCAAGGATTGTTTGCGGTCTTTCTCCAAAGAAACAACTCTGCATCCTCCAGCACTCCGTGGGCATCTTCTGTATGAAGGAGTTACTTTCACTGTTGGTTGTTGCAGAATCTTCAGCTACTTCCATCTGGAGGCAGCCATTTTGCACTTTTATCCAGGGTTTAGTGGGCTCTGAAACCCCTGGACACTTTCACGACTCTTGGACTAGTTCCCCTTCCTTTACAGGTCCTCAGGTCCAGGAATCCGTCTTCAGTGCTTTGCAGTCTGTTGTGGTCTTTGCAGAATCCTCTCTCACAACTTAAGTGTGTTTCTGGGGAAGTAGTACCACTTTACTCCTACTTTTCAGGGTCTTGGGGTAGGGTATCTTGGACACCCGTAGTGTTTTGTTAAACTCCCAGCGACCCTCTACACACTACACTAGTCTAGGGGTCCACTTGTGGTTCACATTCCACTTTCTAGGTATATGGTTTGTGTTGCCACTAGGCCTATTGCATCCTATTGTATTCTACAGTGTTTGCACTACTTTCTGACTGTTTTACTTACCTGATTTTGGTTTGTGTGTACATTTTGTGTATTTTAATTACCTCCTAAGGGAGTATATCCTTTGAGTTATTTTTGGAACATTGTCACTAAAATAAAGTACCTTTATTTTTAGTAATTCTGAGTATTGTGTTTCTTATGATATAGTACCTATATCATATAAGTGGTATTGCATGAGCTTTGCATGTCTCCTAGTTCAGACTAAGCTGCTCTGCTATAGCTACCTCTATAAGCCTAAGCTGCTAAAACACTACTAATCTACTAATAAGGGATACCTGGACCTGGCACAAGGTTTAAGTACCACCAGGTACCCACTATAAGCCAGGCCAGCCTCCTACAGTAACCAGCCTTCTAAAGCTTTAACAGAACAGTCCACAAAGTTAACCCAATCTTGTAAGGATTCTTTTCTGGTCTCCCTGAACTTTATCCTGTATTATTCAGTGGTCAGACTAAACCCATCTAACAGTACAGTGTTAAGAACATTGTAGTTGTCTGAGTCTTCTTCTCTGACAGTGAGAAGCCTATCCCTCCCCTTGTCAGAAAAAGATAACCACAGAATGGCAGCCCACTGCCTTTGAGGGACGCTCTGAACTTTGCACACCCTCTCAAGTGCAGCAAACTACTTATAAATGTCATCCCACACCGTTTATGGGGGAACAATTTTGTGCACATTTCTGGAATCAGTGGTGTCCTCCCTAACCCCATAACTCCTGAAACTGCTGCTGCTGCCACCATGGGGTACTAACCCCAACCCCTGCTTTTCCCCTTCCACAGCCAAAGCCTCCCTATCTAGGGCTAGCTGTTGCTGCTGCAGCCTCAGCCTGGCCTCCTCCAGTCTCCTCGGGGGTGTGGGTTCGAATCCCACCGCCTCCACCAATGTAGGAGGCTGGCCTCGTTTGTAGTGGGTACCTAAGGTACTTACATCTTATACCAGGGTTAGTTGTGAGAGGAGGCCTCTTTTTGCATGGTTAGCCCCCACTTTTTGCCTGATGTTGATATTTTCTAGAAGTTGGTAGTGCCCAGGGCCCCTGCTAAACAGGTTCCCTGGGCCAGAGCTCTTTCCCCAAATCTGTTGTGATGCTTGGCACAATTGGTTACACTCTTAAATTCCCCTATAAGTCCCTAGTAAATTGGTACCTCAGGGCCAGAGATATTAAAGGTAGGCCCTGGGGGCAGCAGCACTGATTGTGCCACTCCCAAGGGCCCTGCACTCAGCTACCCCCAGCACTGCCATTGTAGGCTGAGTGTACTGGGGCAAGCCTAAAAGGACAAACTCGACATGGCACACACTCTGTGTGCCCTGCCCACCATGCACTGCATATGTTATGGGTAAGTCACCCCTATAGCAGGCCTTTCATCCCTAAGGCAGGGTGCACCATATTATATGTGAGGGTATAAGGGCATGACCAATATGCCCCCACTGTGTCCTTGCCAAACCTAGGATATAGTGAGTGAAAAGAGCAGCCATTTTATTGTATGTACTGGGCACTGGTCAAACACGAGTTCCCCAGCTACATAATGGCCACTCTGCACTCCGGGTTGTTTGGTATCAAACAACTCAGAATATTAAATCTAAACTGATACCAGTACTGCATTTAACCCTAAATGTACCCAGGGGCCACCTTAGAGGTGCCACCTGCAAAAGCTAACCCTAACTGGCAGAGTTGCTGGCTGGTTCCATCTAGCTGCAACTCCAGACGGCCAATATACAAACCTGTGGGAGAGCCTTGAATCTCCGGTTTGTAAGACTATGCCCTTCCTGGATGGAGGACCTAACACCCCCTCCCTCAGGAATGTGCAACACCATGGCGGTGAGCTTCAAAGTACTACAGCCCCTGAAACTCGAGCCTCCAGGTCTGCAACTAGCAGGAGAGGGCTTCCCCCCTTGCAAACTCCCATTTTGGCGGGAGCAGAGTTGGGAAACCAGGCAAAGGGTAGGAGGAGTAGCCTCACTGAGCATGCAGAACCCCTACGGGCTTGCATGCAAAGTGGACACTTTGATTCAGTTTCCTCCATCTTGGAATGGAGGACAACACCCAATAAGGTTTAGGGAAGTGACCCTTCCACAGGAAGTGGCCACTGTAGTGGGTGTAGCCACCCAAGGGTAAGTGTCCCATTGGACACTACAAGGTTCCCCCTAAATCACCCAATAAATTCACTATTTAGTGGGCTCCCCAATACCATGATTTTAGATTTGAAAAAGGACCCCAAGAAGAAGAGAATACCAGCACCAAAGAACCCGCCAGGATGAGAACAGAGGACCTGTTGCACCAGAAGAGGCTCCAAGACCCCTGCTTGCTGCACCAGAGTCCCGACAATCACAACTGCGGAGGAGGTGATCACTGGACCAACCCCAAGAAAACCAGGGGACCTTCAGGCTTCAAGGATCAACCCAGATCTCCTTCCTGAGTGGAGGCCCACTCAAGAAAAGCAAGAAAACTGCAAAGGACCAATAAACCAGTGAGGGTCACTTCACTGAATTGGCGATATCTCTGCGACCAGAAGTCACAGCTGGACCCGACAACACACCGATGACCGACCGGAAGTGCCCCACAACTGTATTACGTTTGGTGGTGCTGCGCCCCCTAGTGGCCGGGAAACAGCAATACCCTGGGTACTGGTCAGCTGACATTGGACAACCAGAAAACCAGCTCCTCCAGAGCTGAAAAACGATCAGGAGGAATCCCCAGTCGAGGGACTTCTGGAACACCCAGACCGCCAACCAGAGCACCCCCATTGTCCTGTAAGCTGCATTCAAAGAGACTCACCTCCAGCTCCAGTTGATTTTGTTGCGCACAGCATCCAAGACCTCCAAAACGCCTTGGGCATTGCATCGCAGGATCTGCTGTGTGCCCAGGTTCCCAACCCCATGCAACTTTATCAGCACAAAGAGACCCCCCGGCACCAACTTTAAATCTGCAAACCAGCTCCTTTTCCAAGTAGCCCATCCAGGTGGCCCCGTGCCTGTGCCAAGAACTTTTCCAACGCTGCACCCGCCGGAACCGGGAGCTGCCCGGGGCTCTCCAGCTGGCACGAGGTGCCCACTGACTGCTGTGAGCACCCTGCAAAAGAAGAGACTGGTAACCCAACTGTGTGATTTTTAATGTAGTTTTAAAAGTGACTGCCTATAGACACCTATGGTGCATAATTACGCACAGAAAGACTAACTTTGCTAAAACTTTAAAAAGTCATAACTTAAAAAGTACTTAACGTATTCTAAAGATTTTGTTAAAAAAAATATATATATAAGTCTGAAGTATTTTTACAAATTCTGGTCTTGAGATATTCATTGAGTGTGGGTGGTGCATAATTGGATTTGTGAGTACAGCAAATACTTAGCACAATTCCTGGATTAGCCAAACTGTTCGACCAGCTACTTTAAAAATGACAGCATTAGATGGTCTGATTTGTACCTCTGGAAACCAGCTTGTAGTTGCCTGAACCCTCTGCATGGTGTACTTGGTTTTTTACACTGCATAGAGGCCCAGACTTCAACATTTGGTGTATCAGCAATGGGATAAAGATTGTGTTTGCTGATACAACTTTTACAATTGTGTTAACACAAAAATAACTTTCTAAATTGTCTTTTAGATAATTGTTTTGGATTTTTCAAATTGACTACGATGTTTTACAAATTTCTAAAACATCTGTCAGGGCCCTGGTTAGGTCCCTATAACTTTTTGAGTTTTTAAAAGTCTTTGCTTTAGTTGGTTATCCAAAAAGGGGAGTTCTAAATTCCAAAAAGGTCCCAACATTAGTAAGATAAGAATGTTTGATTCAGAGTCCAGAAACCAGGAGCTCAACCTGGAGCCTTATGAGGCATATAGCTATGATCAATTAAGGAACCTCTGCAGACTTTACAAACTTCAAAGTGAAAAAGCCCCAAAACAGAGAAACTTAGGTTTCTGGTGGCCCAGTATGAAAAAGATCATCCCCCAGATGATGATGATGACTGAGGTGGATGAAGATCCTGTGTCGAATGGAGATGAGGGTAGCTACTCTTCTCCCACAAGCTCCAAAGCACCCCGCAGATACAGACATGGAACTTGCCAGACTGGCCAAAAGACTGGCTTTAGAAAGTCATCTTTTGGAGATAGAACAGAAGAGAAAAGTGTTGGGCTTGGCACCCATCTCTGGTGGCAGCATACAAGTGTTGAAAGAAAAGGCTTTCAACATTAATCTCCCAAAATGAGTTGTCCCTCCCTTCGCTGACGGGGATGACATAGTGAAATGGTTTTCTGGCTTTGAAAGAGCCTGTATTGGGTGGGAAATTGAAAAGAACCACTGGGGCAAACTGATGTGGGAGTTATTCTCAGGAAAGTGCACGAATAGTCTCCTGACACTGAATGAGGCAGATTCTAAATCCTCTGACCTCATGAAGGGTACCCTAATTGAGGCCTTTGGATTTACAGCTGAAGAGTAGAGGATAAAGTTGAGGATGGCTCGAAAATACCAGAGCCAAACCTGGCTTGACTTTGTGGACTATTCAGTAAAAATGTTGGGAGGCTGGTTAGCTGGGAACAAGGTACAAGATTATGATGGGCTGTATAATTTATTTATGAAAGAGCATCTGTGGAGTAATTGTTCCAATGATAGACTACATCAACATCTGGTAGACCTGGGTCCACTTTCCCCTCAAGAGTTGGGCAGGAAGGCAGGCCATTGGGTCAAAACAAGGGTTACCAAAACTACCACTGGTGGGGGAGACCAATAGAAAGAGGCCAAAAAGCGCCCCCCCCCCAAGTGAAAGATAGGAACCAGGGTAAAAACAACAAAGAGTCTTCTCAAGGCCTCCATAAATCTTCACAGGAGGGTGGGCCCAGAGACAACTCATAATCCACAGGAGGGTACAAAGGGAAACACTTTGACCCCAGCAAGGCTTGGTGCTCAGACTGTAAGACAAACGGGCACCGAACTGGAGACTCTGGCTGTAAAAACAAAAAGAATGCCTTTCGTCAGACTGCAGTAAATGTAGTTGCAAATATTCAGATGGGGTCAGAGGTGTGGCCTGACCATGTCAGTGTCCCCACAGAGGCAACATGAGTCAAGTCACTGAGGTTGGGGTAGATTTATCCTGTGCTGCCTGGCCAAGTAATGTGATCAAATACAGACAGCAACCCTGTGATTAATGGGGAGAAAATAGAAGCTCTGAGGGATACAGGGGCTAGCATCACTATGGTGTCTCAGCACCTGGTCCCCACAACTCAGTTCCTAGTAGGAAGGTCTTATCCTCTCACCAATGCTGACAATGAGACCAAGTCCCACTCCATGGCTATGGTAAACTTTGAATGGGGAGGAGTAGCAGGGCAGAAAGAAGTGGTTGTGTCCTCATCCATCCCTGTAGACTGTTTACTTGGTAATGATGTGGAGCACTCTCCCTGGGCTGAGGTAGAGCTGAAGACCCATGCAGCAATGCTTGGGATCCCTGAGTGGGCTTGTGTCAAGACTAGGGCACAGAGCAAACGTCAGAGAGAAAAAGGAGAGCTGGATCCTGAAATAGTGGACCAACCTCCCAAGAGAAAAGGCAAGAAGACTGGGGAACTAGTTCACAACAGATCACAGGACAGGACCCCTCTCCTCAGGAGGAGGAGGAGTCACCCACCTTAGAGGGAACTGAGCCTGAGGAGCTTGGGCCTTCCCACCCAGAGCTCTTGGGCCCAGGAAGACCCTCTAGGAAGTATCTGTGCCAGGGACAAAGAGATTGTCCCACTCTTGAAGGCCTGACACAGCAAGGTGCGCAGGAGGAGCTAGGAAATGTCAGTGGTACCAACAGGGTCTACTGGGAGGAGGGGCTCCTGTACACTGAGGCCAGAGACCTCAAGCAGGGTGCAGAGACTTCCTTCTCACTTTAGCCCATGACATCCCCCTAGCAGGGCGTCTGAGTCAGAACAATGTAGGAAAGTACCATCTTGCCTAGCATGTTACCCCCATATTTCACTGTATATATGTTGTTTTAGTCTATGTGTCACTGGGACCCTGCCAGTAAGTATGTGCCCTGCATGTGTTCCCTGTGTGATGCCTAACTGTCTCACTGAGGCTCTGCTAACCAGAAGCTCAGTGGTTATGCTCTCTCTGCTTTCCAAATTTGTCACTAACAGGCTAGTGACTAAATTTACCAATTCACATTGGCATACTGGTACACCCATATAATTCCCTAGTATATGGTACTGAGGTACCCAGGGTATTGGGGTTCCAGGAGATCCCTATGGGCTGCAGCATTTCTTTTGCCACCCATAGGGAGATCTGACTATTCTTACACAGACCTGCCAGTGCAGCCTGATTGAAATAAAGTCCACGTTATTTCACAGCCATTTACCACTGCACTTAAGTAACATATAAGTCACCTATATGTCTAACCTTCACCTGGTGAAGGTTAGGTGCAACGTTACTTAGTGTGTGGGCACCCTGGCACTAGCCAAGTTGCCCCTACATCGTTCAGGGTAAATTCCCCGGACTTTGTGAGGGTGGGGACACCATTACACGTGTGCACTGTACATAGGTCACTACCTATGTACATTGTCACAATGTTAACTCCGAACATGGCCATGTAACATGTCTAAGATCATGGAATTGTCCCCCCAATGCCAGAATGGCATTGGGGGGACAATTCCATGATCCCCCGGGTCTCCAGCACAGAACCCGGGTACTGCCAAACTGCCTTTCTGGGGTCTCCACTGCAGCTGCAGCTGCAGCTGCTGCTGCTGCCAACCCCTCAGACAGGTTTCTGCCCTCCTGGGGTCCAGGCAGCCCTGGCCCAGGAAGGCAGAACAAAGGATTTCCTCTGAGAGAGGGTGTAACACCCACTCCCTTTGGAAATAGGTGTGAAGGGTGGGGAGGAGTAGCCTCCCCCAGGATCTGGAAATGATTTTATGGGCACAGATGGTGCCCATCTCTGCATAAGCCAGTCTACACTGGTTTAGGGATCCCCCAGCCCTGCTCTGGCGCGAAACAGGACAATGGAAAGGGGAGTGACCACTCCCCGGACCTGCACCTCCCCTGGGAGGTGCCCAGAGCTCCTCCAGTGTGTCCCAGACCTCTGCCATCTTGGAAACAGAGGTGTCTGTGGCACACTGGACTGCTCTGAGTGGCCAGTGCCAGCAGGTGACGTCAGAGGCTCCTTCTGATAGGCTCTTACCTCTCTTGGTAGCCAATCCTCCTTCCTAGGTAGCCAAACCTCCTTTTCTGGCTATTTAGGGTCTCTGCTTTGGGGAATTCTTTAGACAACGAATGCAAGAGCTCACCAGAGTTCCTCTGCATCTCCCTCTTCACCTTCTGCCAAAGGATCGATCGCTGACTGCTCAGGACGCCTGCAAAACCGCAACAAAGTAGCAATACGACTACTAGCAACCTTGTATCGCTTCATCCTGCTGGCTTTCTCGACTGTTTCCAGGTGGTGCATGCTCTGGGGGTAGCCTGCCTCCTTTCTGCACCAGGAGCTCTGAAGAAATCTCCCGTGGGTCGACGGAATCTTCCCCCTGCAACAGCAGGCAACAAAAGACTGCATCACTGGTCCTCTGGGTCCCCTCTCAGCACAACGAGCGTGGTCCCTGGAACACAGCAACTCTGTCCAAGTGACTCCCACAGTCCAGTGACTCTTCAGTCCAAGTTTGGTGGAGGTAAGTCCTTGCCTCCCCATGCTAGACTGCATTGCTGGGTACCGCGTGATTTGCAGGTGCTCCGGCTCCTGTGCACTCTTCCAGGATTTCCATTGTGCACAGCCAAGCCTGGGTCCCCGACACTCTAACCTGCAGTGAACAACCTTCTGAGTTGTCCTCTGGCGTCGTGGGACTCCCTTTTGTGACTTCGGGTGGACTCCGGTTCACTTTTCTTCTAAGTGCCTGTTCCGGTACTTCTGCGGGTGCTGCCTGCTTCTGTGAGGGCTCCGTGACTAGCTGGGCGCCCCCTCTGTCTTCCTATCCAAGTGGTTACATCCTGGTCCCTCCTGGGCTACAGCAGCATCCAAAAACCCTAACCATGACTCTTGCAGCTAGCAAGGTTTGTTTGCGGTCTCTCTGCGTGGGAGCACCTCTGCATGCTTCTTCACGACGTGGGACATCCATCCTCCAAAGGAAAAGTTCCTAGTCCTCTTAGTTCTTGCAGAACACCAAGCTTCTTCCATCCGGTGGCAGTTTCCATGCACCCTCAGCTTGCATTTCCTGGGCTCCTGACCACTCTCGACATTGTCGCTAGTATTGGACTTGGTCCCCTTGTCTTACAGGTACTCAGGTCCGGAAATCGACTGTTGTTGCATTGCTGGTGTTTGTTCTACCTGCAGAATCCCCCTATCACGACTTCTGGGCTCTCTGGGGGTAGTAGGTGCACTTTACACCTACCTTTCAGGGTCTTGGGGTGGGCTGTTTTTCTAACCCTCACTGTTTTCTTACAGTCCCAGCGACCCTCTACATGCTCACATAGGTTTGGGGTCCATTCGTGGTTCGCATTCCACTTTTGGAGTATATGGTTTGTGTTGCCCCTATATCTATGTGCTCCTATTGCAATCTATTGTAACTTCACACTGTTTGCATTACGTCATATTGCTATTACCTGCATAATTTTGGTTTGTGTACATATATCCTGTGTATATATCTTATCCTCATACTGAGGGCACTCACTGAGATACTTTTGGCATATTGTCATAAAAATAAAGTACCTTTATTTTTAGTATATCTGTGTATTGTGTTTTCTTATGATATTTTGCATATGACACCAGTGGTATAGTAGGAGCTTTACATGTCTCCTAGTTCAGCCTAAGCTGCTTTGCCATAGCTACCTTCTATCAGCCTAAGCTGCTAGAAACACCTCTTCTACACTAATAAGGGATAACCGGACCTGGTACAAGGTGTAAGTACCTCTGGTACCCACTACAAGCCATGCCAGCCTCGTACATTGGTTGTGCAGCGGTGGGATGAGTACTTGTAACTACTTACCACTTTGTAATTGTGTACTTTTCATAAGAGAATAATATACAGAACAAGTTCAGTGTATGTACACCTAACCAAAAAGTTTTGTTTTTCTCCTCTTACACTTTCTACTAAGTACTGAAAAGTACTCTAAAACTTCTAAAAAGTTTCCAAAAAGTTTGAAAAATATTTTTCTCTGTTCTTTAAAAAGTCCTGAAACTTTTTCTTTCTTCTCACTGTCTCTAAACCTTCTTCTATCATGTCTGATGTAGTGGCTGCTCTTAAAATGGTCAATACTACCTATGACAATTTAAATTTCAAGAGCCTGAGGAGTCTCTGCTTAGATAGAGGTTTAGTGATAGGAAAGAACCCTACAAGAGAGTGTCTATATTACATGCTCATTGTGAATGATGGGTCCCAAGCAGGCACTTCAAATGAGAAGTTAATAGATGGCTCCCATTCTGACTCAGGGGAACTCCTTGAGGGAGGTGGGGAGGGTTCTGATCCAACTCTGCCCCTTAGCAGACCACCTAGCAATGCTGGTAGTAATAGAAGCTCTCATCTTAGTAGGGGTGTTTTTATTCCTGGAGGCCAGGTTGTTAGAGTCCAGTCAGTTAGGGACAGATCTCCCTCTGTTATTTCCAATTTATCTTCTGTATCCAAGCATTCTCAACCCACCGACCCTGAAGACAACATGTTAGAAAGGGAACTCAAAAAGTTGAGAGTGGAAGAGACCAGACTGAAGCTTAAACAGCAACAGCTGGCTCTAGACAGGGAATCCCTAGATCTGGAGTAGGAGAGACAGAGATTGGGGTTAGGACCCCATGGCGGCAACAAATAGCAGTATTCCTGATAGTAATCCTGTTAGAGAGTCAGATTCCAGGAATCTGCACAAGATAGTCCCCCCTTACAAGGAGGGGGATGACATCAACAAGTGGTTTGCTGCACTTGAGAGGGCCTGTATGGTACAGGGGGTCCCTCAAAGGCAGTGGGCTGCTATATTGTGGCTATCTTTCAATGGAAAGGGTAGGGATAGGCTCCTTACTTTTAGAGAAAGTGATGCTAACAATTTTGCAGTTTTGAAGGATGCACTCTTGGATGGATTTGGATAAACCACTGAACAATACAGGATTAAGTTCAGAGACACCAGAAAAGAGTCCTCACAAGACTGGATAGACTTTGTTGACTGTTCAGTGAAGGCCTTGGAGGGGTGGTTACATGGCAGTGAAGTTTCTGACTATGAAAGCCTGTATAATCTTATTCTGAGAGAGCATATTCTGAATAACTGTGTGTCTGACTTGTTACACCAATATCTGGTGGACTCAGATCTGAACTCTCCCCAAGAATTGTGAAAGAAGGCAGACAAATGGGTCACAACAAGAGTGAACAGAAAAGTTCATACAGGGGGTGACAAGGATGGCAAGAAGAAGAAGGATGGTAAGTCTTCTGACAAGGGTGGGGACAAAAGTACAACTGAGTCTTCATCAGGCCCACAAAAAACCTCTGGTGGGGGTGGTGGGTCCAAATCCTCTTCAAATCAAGTTAAAAAGCCTTGGTGTTATTTGTGTAAAGTCAAAGGCCATTGGTCAACTGATGCCAGTTGTCCAAAGAAAAACACCAAACGTCCCACTACCACAACCACTACTGCAAATTCTAGGGCCCCTAGTAAAAGCAGTGGTGGTGGGAGCAAACCTACTAATAGCCAATCCAATGTAGCAGCTGGGCTCACTTTTGGTAATTTAGTTGGGGTTGGTCTTGTTAGGGAGACCACAGAGGCTGTGTTAGTCTCTGAAGGTGCCATTGATTTGGCCACCTTGGTTGCTTGTCCCCTTAATATGGATAAGTACAAGCTACTTCCCCTAATAAATGGTGTTGAGGTCCAGGCCTACAGGGACACAGGTACCAGTGTTACCATGGTAATAGAGAAACTGGTACACCCTGAACAACACCTACTTGGTCACCAGAACCAAGTGACAGACGCTCATAACAAAACTCTTAGCCACCCCATGGCTGTTGTGAATCTCAACTAGGGGGGGGGGTTACTGGTCCAAAGAACGTTGTGGTTGCTTCAGATTTACCTGTAGACTGTCTACTAGGAAATGATTTAGAGACATCAGCTTGGGCAGAAGTGGAGTTGGAGGCTCATGCAGCAATGCTGGGCATTCCTGGGCATATTTTTGCTTTGACGAGGGATCAGGCCAAAAAGCAAAAAGGACAGGGTGACTTGGATCCTGGAACAATGGACCAAGTGCTCCGTAAAGCTAGAGGTAGCAAGGGTAAATCCCTACCCACTATCCCTCCCTCTACAGATGATTCTCCTTCTGAGGAAGAAGAATTTCCTCCCTGTGCAGAACCTTCACCAGATGAGCTGGCAGCAGACACTGCTGAGCTTTTGGGTGGAAGGGGGCCTGCCAGGGAAGAGCTGAGTGTGGAACAGCAATACTCTCCCACATTAGAGGGTCTCAGACAGCAAACTGTCAAGCAGAAAAATGGGGATGTCAGTGACTCACATAGAGTTTACTGGGAGAACAACCTCTTGTACACAGAGGCAAGGGACCCAAAACCTGGAGCAGCCAGGAGATTGGTCATTCCCCTGCAGTACAGAGAGTTCCTCTTAACTCTGGCACATGACATTCCTTTGGGTGGGCATTTGGGCCAGATCAAAACATGGTAAAGGCTTGTCCCCCTGTTTCACTGGCCTAGGATGTCAGAGGACACAAAATATTTTTGTAAGTCTTGTGTGACCTGCCAAGCCAGTGGCAAGACTGGTGGCACACCAAAGGCTCCCCTTATTCCACTACCTGTGGTTGGGGTCCCCTTTGAAAGGGTAGGGGTTGACATAGTTGGCCCCCTTGACCCTCCTACTGCTTCAGGCAATAGGTTTACCTTGGTGGTTGTGGACCATGCCACAAGAAATCCTAAAGCAATTCATCTAAGGACCACTACAGCACCTGCAGTGGCAAAAGCCCTCCTGGGAATCTTTTCCAGGGTGGGTTTCCCAAAAGAGGTTGTATCAGACAGGGGTAGCAACTTTATGTCTGCATACTTGAAAGCTATGTGAAAGGAATGTGGTGTAACATACAAATTCACCACACCCTATCATCCACAGACTAATGGACTGGTAGAGAGGTTTAATAAAACTCTCAAAGGTATGATAATGGGACTCCATGAAAAACTCAGGAGGAGATGGGATGTCCTGTTACCTTGCCTCCTTTTTGCTTACAGGGAGGTACCCCAGAAAGGAGTGGGCTTCAGCCCCTTTGAACTCCTCTTTGGGCACCCTGTAAGAGGTCCACTAACAATTGTGAAGGAGGGTTGGGAACAACCTTTAAAAGCTCCCAAACAGGACATAGTGGACTATGTACTTGGCCTAAGATCCAGTATGGCTCGTCCCCCTGTTTCACTGGCCTAGGATGTCAGAGGACACAAAAGATTTTTGTAAGTCTTGTGTGACCTGCAAAGCCAGTGGCAAGACTGGTGGCACATCAAAGGCTCCCCTTATTCCACTACCTGTGGTTGGGGTACCCTTTGAAAGGGTAGGGGTTGACATAGTTGGCCCCCTTGACCCTCCTACTGCTTCAGGCAATAGGTTTATCTTGGTGGTTGTGGACCATGCCACAAGATATCCTGAAGCAATTCATCTAAGGACCACTACAGCACCTGCAGTGGCAAAAGCCCTCCTGGGAATCTTTTCCAGGGTGGGTTTCCCAAAAGAGGTTGTATAAGACAGGGGTAGCAACTTTATGTCTGCATAATTGAAAGCTATGTGAAAGGAAAGTGGTGTAACATACAAATTCACCACACCTTATCATCCACAGACTAATGGACAGGTAGAGAGGTTTAATAAAACTCTCAAAGGTATGATAATGGGACTCCCTGAAAAACTCAGGAGGAGATGGGATGTCCTATTACCTTGCCTCCTTTTTGCTTACAGGGAGGTACCCCAGAAAGGAGTAGGCTTCAGCCCCTTTGAACTCCTCTTTGGGCACCCTGTAAGAGGTCCACTAGCACTTGTGAAGGAGTGTTGGGAACAACCTTTAAAAGCTCCCAAACAGGACATAGTGGACTATGTACTTGGCTTAAGATCCAGAATGGCTGAGTATGTGAAAAAGGCCAGTAAAAACCTTCAGGCCAGCCAAGAGCTCCAGAAGCAATGGCATGACCAGAAGGCTGTTCTGATCCAGTACCAACCAGGACAGAAGGTGTGGGTATTGGAGCCTGTGGCCCCAAGAGCACTCCAGGACAAACGGAGTGGACCCCATCTAATTGTTGAAGAAAAGGACGAGGTCACCTACTTGGTTGACCTGGGCACTGTCAGGAGTCCCCTTAGGG